>NC_059138.1:34046931-34680931 GCF_020740605.2 Lemur catta
GTCTCCTTCTCTCTCTCCCCCTCTCCCTCCCTACCCACCCTCCTTCGCTCTTCTCCCCCAGTGTTCCCTTCTCGTCTCTCTCCCTCCTCTTTCTCCTCCCCCCAGCACTGCTTTTTCTCTCCCACTCACATCCTCTGATGGGCATTCAAGCTAGTAAAATGCATGTTGGAGAATCCCACAAACACAGCTAGGCACACGCAGAGCCAGCGAGGTTTTGCATGCGAAATTTCTTCTCAAAAGTAAAATGTAAAGAAAAATGCTCTTAAAATTCAGACAAGAAGAACATATCAAAGGAGAATGTAGGCATAAAAACACGAGCATCGACAAAATAAGAAATAGAGCACATTTTAAAAGATACGTGTATTTTAAACTTACCTTGAAAAGCAGTTTCAGTGCTAGACCCCCTCCGGTGTCCCTGCGTGCCAGATTCCTCAGTTCCTTGGTTGAGATAATCACATGGCTGTGTTCTTGCCGGGGTGTAAATAGGTGCTTGCGTGTGCGTGTGTGCGTGTGCGTGTGTGTGTGTGTGTGTGTGTAATAAAATATCCACAAATATGTACTATAGATATGCACACATGCAAGCAATCTTATCTCTGTATTTTAAAACATAAAGGAAGGCAGGAAGCTGCAGCTAGGATTCCTTCTTTTTCCTGGAACTCTTTCTCTCCGTCGGCAGGCTGAGCCTCTCAATCCCGCGAAGAGAGATCCTGCGAGCTGGCTTTATTTCTCCCTGTTTCCATGGTGGTTAGTGGTGCATCGTTCACCCGATCAGTTGTCACACTGACATGGTGCTGCCTGCTCAGCGGTCATTAATAACTGAACACCCTCCACTCCCCAGAGAGGAGCCAATCGCTTCAGACTGCCAAGATGTAGTTCTCGCAGCTGCTCCAGTCTGGTTGGCTGAAACAACCTGTCTGTTCTATGACACTGCTGCTTAGGATACAAATAAGTGAAACAGGCTTGCATATTTTCCTAGGTATCATTTTCCTTCTCTCTCTCTCTCTCTCTCTCTCTCTCTCTCTCTCTCTCTCTCTCTCTCTCTCTCTCTCTCTCTCTTTTTTCTCCAGGGCAATGTTGGGAATTTTTGACAAGTTTTCCTACTTTGAGGTTATCAGTCATTCAGAGAAACTGTGTTTTCACTCTGAAAATAGACAGGGCACACTGCTATTAAGGATTTCCCAAATATTAAAAACACCTGGGAGAGACTCAAGCCTCCGACTCCCTCTCTGTGAAGTTCAGCAATGGCTGTATTATTTAAGAAGAGCAGCTTGAAACCTTTTTGAGTGGCATTTGGTTCGCTATAGGTCCTACTTAATTTAACATATGTGCTCGCTGTTAAATAACACTTTTTTTAAAGCAATGACATTTCTTAACTGGATTGACCAGATTTTTAAAATAAGACATTTATTTGCCTCTCTAATTTATAACATTGGGGGAGTAATTTTTTAAAATATGTATTTCAATTATATTCACTTCTTACGTGATGGAATAAATCTGCCAGTCACATATGAATGGGTACATGTGTTAGGGGTATTTGTGTGTATATCTCTGTGTGTGTTTAGGATGTATGTTTTACTACTCTGGGGAAATATTTTAACTATAATACAGTCTCAAGAAAGTGATTTATCCTTATTAGTCCTATTAACTCTGAATGGATATTTACCATTGTCTATATAAGCCATATATGTAAAACATTGTTTGAATTACCAGAAATACGGAAAACAGAAAAGTATAGCAGTTTATATTTTTCAAAAAACACCTATGAAAAAATAGACAGCAGTTTTAAAAAATGCATGTTTGGTAACCTTAATTAGCATGCTAGAGAAACATTTTGTTGGGAAGAATGGAACATAAGGATTAATTTATCAACAGGTCAAAAGCAGGCTAGATTCATGACTGTAGCCCTAGTTTTGAGAGACTACCCTCTAGTGGAGTAAAAAGAAATGACATTTATTAGATTTACTTGGGGAAAGGCTTCACATCTAATTGTTCCTTAAGTGTTTATTGAAATGACATAGACAGTAGTTTGCAGTAATTATAATCATAATAGGAAATTTTAAAAATGATAGGTTTGTCTTTAACTAGTAAATATTCTCACTCTGTAGTTGTCCATAGTTTCCAAATGCTTTATTTTTTTTTCTGTATAAGTATTTATTGAAATGATTTCTAACCCTTTGATATAGTTCAAGTCAAAAGCAGCTTCTCACTTAACCTAATAACACTTATTTCAGAATGTTATTGTAAGGTTTCATTCTTTACTAGATACTAGGGTCTGCTCAGAAAGCAATAGTCAATTCTGTAGGTATTAGGGATTATGGTTGAGTGTTGGGATATTGTGTTGAAGGATGTCTACATATAATTTAATGTACTGATAATGGTGATTATCACCCTTCTTACCCCTTTATTTTACTCTCTCCAACTCTAATTTCTTTCATATTGTGAATCATTTCAACACTTTTGCAGTATTTATTTTCACATATTGAAAAATTATCTTAAAATTGTGATAATTATTTGAAAAAGGAGTTTTAGTTTTATACCGTGGATTCTTAAGTGATTGATTTTGGTTGACTGGTATCAACTATATAATTGACAAATCTAGTAATCAAACCACTTAAAATGCCCCAGCCTAACGAAAGTAAGTTGTGATAGATACATGACTAAACTATTAATACTTTCTTAGTTTTTAAATGAAACTAACAATCATATCTAGTATTTTAAATTTCAGTCTGATTCAGAAAACAAAGAAAAATCTTTTAAGTTTTAATTTAGTTAGAATTGATAATGACAGGCATTTTATATGCTATCTTAGATCATTTCATAGGAAGTCATTTTATAAATGATTACTGTATTTTGGAAGGTGAGAGAGATGAGATTGCTTTTCCTATAATTGTCCTTTTAATGTAGGTACATGGTAAATTCAAAAGATTTTATACTCATTGTTACAAATTTAATATCATGGAACACCAGAAATGAGATTTCAATGTGGGACAGAAAATAACTCTGGCTTTGGATGAAAAGGATGAGAGTTCTTTTCTTTGGCTGGAGTTTCCATCTTGCTACCACAGCATTGGCAGCTTAGTACAATCAGAGTGTGTTTCAGGTGTTTTTTTCACTTATCAGGGAGTTTAGTCATTTACTGGAAATACGAAAGATGACTATCCCAAAGGTACAGGAAGACATGATTAATATTGAGGTATCATATCTACATAATAAAATACCATATGAAAGCATGCAGTTGTGATGGGATAAGGATTTTAGGGCTTTTGAATCAGTACAATTGTTGAGTGGTCAAATGAGAACTATGGAATCTTAGAACTCTAACATTCTAGAAGGTCAAGAGACTTGTTTAGGTGCATGTAGCTGGTACAAGACAGTCAGGAATAGAACACCTGAGGTCTTCCAAGATTTTTCCACCACGTCACCCTGTCATCTACTAGATAATTGACAGATCTCTGCTATTTTTTCTTTTCCTTCTCTTTTTTTCTCCCCACCCCCCTTCTTTTGTGTTTCTTTCTTAAGTTTCTTCCTTTAGAACCCACTAAAACTTCAGAGAAATTTCACATTGCAAATCTACTGTATTAAATGGATGTGTGTGTTAGGTACATTGTAGTAAGTCTGCAGTGTTTCCCAAATGAGTGTTCAGTGTTAGTGAAAATACATTGAAAAGATTTTAAAACATAAATGAATCATCACAACCCTTAAATTATGTTGAAAGAGTTCTCTGTTCATCATCAAATAAAATACTGGAATGTGATATTTTCTTCATTATATTCACTCTTACATTAATTTTCTATGTATTCCTTGGTTTAAGTTACTAATTTGTGACTGGTTCATTGCTATTACATCAAATCCTGGGCTTTATTTGCCTGTGTGTTTTTGTTACAGAAGTAGTTTGGGTAGTGGGTACAGTGAAGATTCTGGAGACACACTGTCTGGGCTTGAATCGTTACCTGCCACTTCTGGTGACCCTGAGCATCATTTTAAGTATCATCTCTGTTAAGTATCATCTGTGCATCTCACTTTTCTCCCAGAATTGTTATGAGGATTAAAGTAGTTAATACATACCCAAAAGCTTAGAAAAGTGCCTGAAACATAGTAAGCTTGAAAGCATGTTTGGCATCATCATCATTGCCATTATTATCACAGTGGTCATTGTTATCATGGTGATTCTCCTTCTCCTCCTCCTCCTCCTGCCCCCCTCCTCCCCCTCCTCCCCTCCTCTTCCTCCCCCTCCTCCTCCTCCTCCTCTTCTTGTTCTTCCTTTTTTTCCAGCTTTCCCCTTTGTTTGAAATGCCCTTTCTTCTTTCTACTCCAAGCCCTTGACTTTTGCCTGCCTACCTATTGTTATATAAATTATTTGAGTTCAAATGTTCCTTCCCTGTGGAATCTTCTCTGACCCCCTTACAAGATGTGATCATTCATTTGACCCACTCTAGCACTCTTTATCCTTCTTAATACTTACAACATTTTTTTTGCTATTATAATTGTTTCTATAATTTTACCCGTTTCCCCTTTTAGCTTGTAAGATTCTCCTAGAGGGGGAGTGTGTCTTATTATGTCTTCAAGCTCCATAATGCATACAAAATGGAGAAAATAACATTTGTTGAGCACTAACATATGTCTGTGTGTGTTTTAAAAGTTGTTTAATCTTCACATCTTTATAAGTTAGATATTTTTATCTTCATTTGAAAGTGTAGAAACATTGGCTGAAAGAAGTTAGGTTACTTGCCCAGTGCCCCCAAACTATTAAATAATGGGGCTAAAATTTGAATTCGGTTCTGTCTCTTTACTGAGCCAAGCCTCTTCCACTGCACAAGGCACTCAATATTCATTTGTAGCATAAACGAACGCTTGATGGATGGCTGAGCCAACCAATTCAGTGTAGTCAGCAACAAGGGATGCCAAAAATAAAATACTATTTTTAAAAAGGAATGAATTTTATGCACTAGACAGTGGATGCTTTTATATAGTTAGGGTTGTTCAGTGTTGATGACAGAATTTTTATTGCTGTCACGATTTGAGAAATAAAGCTCTGAAGAAATGCAGTGCCTAGTGGGAAAGATAAGTTTATATGCTCAGAAAGCTAAATACATATGAATGAGGCACTGATGGTTAGGGGCTGACATTGTGTTAGAAAGGTCTTCAGTGACTTTGTCCTTTGTGGTATAAATTTGTATTGCAGATTAGCTCTAGGTTAACTTAGAAACATGATGTAAGGTTGTTTGTTGGAATGTTGAACTAAAGCAAGTTGGGTTAGAGTTCTCATTTTCTTTTTCAAAAGTGTTTGGAAAGTAGAAGTGAAGGAAAAAATGAGATCTTTATTTAACTATAGGTCTTATTTTTATTGAAGGATATAACTAATTTGAAGAAAAAAAGTAATTTCACCACTCCAGGAAATTCACAAGCAAGAACAAGATGTTGGAAATCAAAGAGGCTGATTAGTTTCTCCGTCCATCTCTTCCTCAGATTCTTTTCTTCTTCCCTTTGTTTCTCTTTGTCTTTCTCTGTAGGTCCAAAAGGTTCCTCATCTTGGCTTTTTTCTGTGCCTCTGTCCATTTTTTTTTTTTTTTTTTTTTTTTTTTTTTTGAGACAGAGTGTCACTTTGTTGCCCGGGCTAGAGTGAGTGCCGTGGCATCAGCCTAGCTCACAGCAACCTCAGACTCCTGGGCTTAAGCGATCCTACTGCCTCAGCCTCCCTAGTAGCTGGGACTACAGGCATGAGCCACCATGCCCGGCTAATTTTTTTTTTTGTATATATATTTTTAGTTGGCCAGATAATTTCTTTCTATTTTTAGTAGAGACGGGGGTCTCACTCTTGCTCAGGCTGGTCTCGAACTCCTGACCTCGAGCGATCCACCCGCCTCGGCCTCCCAGAGCTAGGATTACAGGCGTGAGCCACCGCGCCCGGCCCTCTGTCCATTTTTTTTCTCTCAGATGATTGACTTTTACCCACTTCTCCAGTGATGTGAGAAAAACTTGGGTGCTGTTAACTCTCATGTACAGGGTAGAAATTGTGTATACGGTTTGATCCAGATTTGTAAAATAAAATTTTTAAAAAGTACAGTGGGTAGATAGTTAAATAAATAGATAGGTACACAGTTTGTAAGTTACACAGAAATGACTGAAAAGAAATACACTAAAAACCTACATATACCAAACCATTGCCAGTAGTTTCTTCTTTGATGGGGGATAATGGGTGGTTTTTCTTTTTCTTTTTCTTTTTTTTTAATACTTCTCAAATTTTTTACAATCAGTACATATTGTGTTTATAATAAAAATAATTATTTTAAAAATAAGGCATACATTTCTTCTGGGTAGCATTTTATTTCTATAAATTGGAGCTGTCTTATTAAATATCTAACCTTCTTAACTTTGTATTCAATTCCATCTACAATCTAACAATTAAAATAGCAATAATAACAGTAACAGCAATAATAGTAGACATTTTTTGAGTGCTTATCTTGTGCCAAGTAGTCTGTAAAGAGATTTTCATGAATTGTGTCATTCAGTCCTCCTTATTAGAATACTAGATAACTGTGAACCTCATTTTACAGATCAGAAAACTGAGAAAGTTTGACTGAGTGTGCAGAAAGTCACATAGTTACTCATTGATAGCGTCAGCAAGCAAAGCAAGTCTGTATCTGATGCCAAAGCTGACGTCTGTAACTGCTATGTACACTAAGTCTGAGATATTCCCCATGTTACTGTGCAGTCTTTATTTTCCTCTCTCCCAACACATCCCATCCCTCTGTCACTTCAAATACCTCATCATTTCCTAAACATATCCTGCATTTTGCATTCTTAGATGTTTATTTGTTCTACAAGGATGCCAATTATATAAAGCTTCTGCTCAAAAACTTCTTGCTTTAAGAAGGCTCCTCCATCTTAATGAAAATAAGTGTTTTTTTCCTTACTTTATCACATTTTAAATTTACTTTTTATTATTTGTCATGTTCCAACATATATTTCACTTTATGATTTATTTGTGTCTAGATAGTAAGCGACTTGGAGACAAAAAATTTGTCCTGTTTGCTTTGTATTTCCAAAAGTTCATTTTACATATTGAAAGGTTGTTGAGTGACTGAAGGAGTAATTTACTACTTGGTTTTGTGTGCTCATTTTGTTCCAAACATTTGAGTAAAATCAGAGAATTGTTACTTAAAACCTAAATGGAAACAGTCCCATCAAGGGGATAGATTTTGTCAGATTGGTGACTTTAGTTATGCATGAGATTATTCATAACAGAGCTATTAGTTGTGGGAGAATAGAGCATATCTCTCGACCTGGTTTTTTCTTTGCTGATCATGTCCTGTATTTTTTATCATCTCTGATTGATTAGTACTTATTAAGTGCACCTGGGTTCATATAACTCTACTAAGATTCATGTAACTTCTAGGCAAAAATTAAACTACAAAAACCAAGATGGCATGTAAGTTTATATAAGTTTTAGGCAATAATTAAGAACCAAGATGGCAATGAGATGACATCTCATTTACCCTTGGTGCAGTATTCTTATGCAAAGTTTGTTGGTATTTGAGAAAGAAAAAACAAACTTTTTTTTAAAAGTAAAATACTAATGCTTAGGAATTGAGTTACATTGCACCATCTAGAAGTTAAAGGGTCATTTGAATTTTCATGAATATTTTATGTCACTTTTACTTGACTTCTAGAAGGGAGAACCAGGGTGGCTGTTAACATTCTCATCAGAATCTCTTTCTTCATTGATGGAGAGTACAGATGGCCCAGAGCTAAAATTCTCTAATTTGTTAGCGATGGTTCATAGAGTTATTCCTTTTAGTGTAGGGAAGGTGTTTTCCAGAATGAAAGCCACCTACGGCAGCTATTAGGGACAGCAGAGTGGAGGGAAGATTCCTGTAGCTACTGCCCACATCAGCACCACTGCTGAGTTTTTAGCTTTAAATCTTAAAATTATCTTCAACTCTATCTTACAATCCTAATATATTCTACTAGGACTACACAAATCCTCCCAATTCTTTTTTTTTTCCCTATTACTCAGTTGAGAGCAGATTTGCCATACTTTTAACTATTCCCCAGACCTGTTCTTCCTTTTCCTTCCTTAACTGACATCCAGTCTGCTTTTAGGACCTGATAATTTTTATGACTCTCTCTGCTTGCAGACCACTCATTGTCTTACCTCTTAGGGCTGGATGTGTTGGGCACATGCATGTGCACATGCATGTTTATGGGGAATCGTGTTCCTGCACTTCCTCTGGCCTCCCAATACCAATTTTTTTTTTTCAGCTCATCATGGGGGTACATAAGTTCAGGTCATATACATTGTCCATGTCCCGCCCATCGCCCTGAGTCAAAGTCCCAAGTATGTCCATTCTCCAGACAGTGCGCCTGGCACTCATCATGTAGTCTTTAATCCATTAATTCTTTTACTCTTCCATATGGCACATTCCACTGTTTACCTTCCCCTGTTGCTATTACCTACCTACTTCTCAGTAGATTCTAGACTTCATATTTGGTGAACAGTATTCTTTCCCACCTAAATTGCTGCTAAAATCTTGGTAGGTTTCAAATTTTAAGTATAAAACCTGCCCCAAATTACTACAATTCCTTAAATGAAAATCACTTTCACTTTCACTTCATTTCAGAGACCTATTCCGAGGGATACTCCCTTGATCTTTTTGGTGACTGGAGTTCTACCTCAGTAGTTTTCTGCTTTTGACCATAACCCTCTAGCCATCTGGCTATTTTACAACTGTGCTCCCCCTACCTCTGCTTTTTGACATCACAGATCCTTCAAATCTTCTGAGGCCAGTTCTCTCCTGGTTGTCCTCATATCTCTCCCTTTCGTATCTACCAAAGTTGATCATCTAAACTACTTATCAGTCACCTTGATTCTCTTGTTCTCGTCACCCACCATACCTGTCCAGTCAGAACCCCTGGACAATGCTGTGATCTTGGGTCTCTGCTCCTGTCTCCACGAGGCAGAATGTTTCCGGAAGAAATCACGCAGTGGTGCACATTGGTATCCACTGTAGATGTAGAGTCAGGTTTCAGCTGAGTCTTCAGAAGTGCCTTCCCAGCCTTATATGTGTCCTAAGTCATTACTTTATTCATGATCTTCAAGGATGTTTCCGAAGTTTAGCACTCTCATTTAACATCCCTTCTCAGTCACTGACTATTCTTATGAAAATGTCATTGCTTTTAACTTTATTAGACTTGGCCTTTAGGTATGAACTCCCTTAATTTCACAACTTCCTGACCTACTAATGTATCTTTATCCGAACTTGTCATTATCTCTCTTTTTTAGTCTCAAGGGATGAGACTTTTCTCATTGCCAATCTCTATGTCATTCCTTTTATTCCTTCAAATTCATCAACTGTTGTGTTCTCAGGAATTTGCCTCCAGTAGCCTTTCTCCCGTTCTACCCTCCAACTGACATACTCCCACAAAATCCGTAGATATGCTTAATTCTCACTGAAATGATAACAATCATCCCTTTAATCTTTAACCTTGGTCTATCTTTCCATCTCTGTTCTGCTCATACAAGTTTCTCAAAAGAGCTGTCACTGTTTGCTACAAGCACACCATCACTTGCTACTTACTTTTTCAGCTTACCTTTATCTGGCTTCGAATCCAACCCTGCTACTAAAGTTCTGCTTTGGGGAACCAGTGCTCTCCCAAGTTGGTTCTTGCATACTAAAGCCTCCGAGTCATTCTCGTGCTTGTCTTCACATTCTGCTGTCATTACTGGCTTGTCTACCTCTTAAGTATTTATTTTAAGCGGTTTTACCTACTGCTCTTTACATGTTCTCTCTCTCTCTTTTTTTTTTTTTTTGAGACAGAGTCTTACTCTGTTGCCCAGGCTAGAGTGCTGTGGTGTCAGCCTAGCTCACAGCAACCTCAAACTCCTGGGCGCAAGCGATCCTCCTGCCTCAGCCTCCCGAGTAGCTGGGACTACAGGCATGTGCCAACATGCCTGGCTAATTTTTTCTGTATGTATTTTTAGTTGTCTATATCATTTCTTTCTATTTTTAGTACAGGCGCCGTCTTACTCTTGCTCAGGCTGGTCTCGAACTCCTGAGCTCAAACGATCCACTCCCCTCAGCCTCCCAGAGTGCTAGGATTACAGGCGTGAGCCACTGCGCCCGGCCCACATGCTCTCCTAGATAATATTATCTCTTCTTTTTACATACTTACTACTTTGTATCACTACTTCTGCAAATAAAATTCTTCCCCCATATGTATCTATATACTCCTCAAGCTGTCTGATAAATATCTCTACTTGCAAGACCCTCAGGCACCTTGTACTCTACGGATTTAAAACTGACCTCTTAAGCTCTCCCCTAAACTAGCTTTCCTTCCTTTATTTTTATTTCTGTTGTGGTATCGCCACCTAGTTACCCAGAGAAGTCCAGGATCTTTGGCCCTCCTTGTGCCTCATATCCTGCATTTAACCAGTCACTAAATCCTGCTGGTTTTTCTTTTCTTTTTTTTTTCTTGAGACAGAGTCTCTCTATTGCCCTGGCTAGATGCAATGGTGCACTCTAGCTCACTGCAACCTCCAACACCTGGGCTCAAGCGATCCTCCTGCCTCAACCTCCTGAGTAGCTGGGACTACAGGTACATGCCACCATGCCCAGCTCTTTTTTTTTTTTCCCCCTATTTTTAGTAGAGATGTTAGGGTTTTGTTCTTATTCAGGCTGATCTCAAACTCCTGACCTCAAGCCATCCTCCTGCCTCGGCCTCCCAGAGTGCTAGGACTACAGGAGTGAACCACCACAGCTGGCCTAAATCCTGCTGATGTTTATCCCCAAATTTTCATGAATCATGTTCTCTATCTGCTAGGCCTCTTACCTTGTTTGCTGCAATTACTCCTATGTCCTGCTTCCAGACTCATCCATTCTAGTCCAGCTTCTCCTTCCAACAGCACAGTGAGGCATACATTTGCCTTTAGCAAGGCTGCCTCTCGTTGTTCACTCTTTAATTTTCAGCTCAATTATTTCCTCTTCTAAGAAATCTGTTTCCTGACATGAGAGGCTGGGTTTGGTACTTTGCCTCTGGGTTCATAATACATAGTAATTGATCAGAATGTTTTGTTGAATAAATGGATGAATAAATTTTAAGTAGAAGTTTCATGGGTAAGAAAGTAAAATGGCAAATTGTTTAAAAGTAGCAGCATTATATCTTTAAATCTATAATTGTGGATATGTAGACTCATATAAATGAGAGTAGGCGTGTGCTTTGATACTTGTGTCAGACAGTTAGCCATAATCCATGGCCAGCTGGGTGAGAGAGATTTGCTCTTAATTACGTAGAGAACTGATGTGCTGAATATGAGCCATGAGGAGAAATCCATCACAATTTCTGGAAAAAAGAACACACAACCATCAAGATGGGGACGCAGTATTCTCTTTGATAGCAAATTTAGTATTATTATTATTTTTGTTATATTTATTATTACTGTTCAGGAAAATACAAATGACTTTCCTTGAGATATCCACAAAACACAATGGAATACATCACAATTTGAAGTATGTTTTGCTGTGCAAATGCAGAAATTATGTATGCTGAAATAAAAGTACCTGGAATAATAATAAATGGCATTTGTTGGGTTTAACTATATGCAAGACTCTGAAGCTTGTTAAGCGTTGCATACATATAGTTTCATTCTTACAATACAGTACTGAACTATGAGGGAGTGAGGGGCTTTCCCCTTTTTACAGAAGAGGAAACTGAGGTTGGTTAACTTCTGCAGTCATCCAGTGAGTGAGGAGCTAGTGCTGGAATACAAGTCAGACTCCAAAGCCAGTGATCTTAAACCTGTACTTTCTTCTCTCTACTTAGCATCCAAGCCCCTTATTCTCTTCTTCTTTGCATGTTTTATAGCCCAACTTTTGCTTCCTGTACGTGCTTGTTTATAACCAGATTGACACAACATGTTCCTGGTAGAATGCTAACATAATTTAGTTGTACCTCACACTTGTCTGAACTCAGAATCTTTGACTATATTCTTATCCTCCTAATTGGATGATTGACATAGTGTTAAGATATCTATAAACCATTATCGTCAAAGGCAAGCATTATATAAACTCAGATTCTTTTTTTATAATTTTTATGTTGGTTTTTATTTTGGATAGTTGTCTGTATTTGCTTTTGAGAGTGAATATTTAAGATGAATGACAGTTGTATAACTCAATTAGAGAAACCAGCTCTTTTCCTAAGTATTGTGTTGTCCTAAAAATAAGCAAATGGATAAATAGACATGCATACATAAAACTTCTACATAAAGCTATTTTATTTTATATATATATATATACTTGAGACTATAAAAAGGCAAAATTTGCACCCCGTTTTACCAACAGAATTTCAAAGCTTTTTTGAAGACTATTGCTATGCAGAAAACTGGAAAATCAGAAATAGTCTTCAGGCATAGACAGAACAAGAATACTACAAACGTAGGTTTTTAAGGTAAGGAAATATTGTAAAATATAATCAAACAAAAGAACAACACGTCTCTCTTTTGTGAAATCACTTATCTTTCTTTCCATTCCATAGACATGCAGAAAAAGAGCAAAATTAACCCTCACCGTTAAGAGTACTTCTTACATCCTTAACCTTTTATAAAGGGTACATTTTATTAGAAATGCAATGAATATTCAGTGCTTTGGCCAGTTTAGACTTTGGGGGTGCTCCCCGGCTGTATAAGGCTCACTGAGAGCCTGCATGTGAACCGAAAGCCCTGGAGAAGCCTGGCTGGCTGGAGGGGCTGAGCCGAAGGCTTTTACATAGTTCCCATTACTAAGGAAACCACTCGTTTTGTCTGAACATGCTCTGAATAGATGTCTCATTTGAAGTCTAGTGCTCAAACCATGAGGATTGCATTATGGAGCTGAGAAAGAAATGAGGAGAACAAAAAATGCTTGAAAATGCCACCAAGCATTCACAAAGCCTCGTACTGTAATAACATTCCACGAGACAGAAGGTGCATTTATTTTTGCCGCATTCCAAGTTATTTTGGTGTTATAAAAGCAAATTCCTTTGCCTGCCCACGTAATCAAAATAAGAAAAGCAGATGTTCTTCTGACCTAATCTTAATTCCTGCTCTTGTTAGGGTCTCACTGAGAAGTGTGACAAACAGCACAGGAAGGGCAAAATATGGATTCTCATATTAATCTAGATTTGCTCCGTTGTGCTTTATAACTAAATGGTGTAGTGCTGTCTCTGTGCCAATAAACAAACACATGTTCAGAGTCAGACCCCAGGATTTGTAGCCTCCAAATTGTCACTGTTAAATTCAGAATGACTACTGCAAACTGGTGCTTGGTGCTCTTTAATGAGCATTCAATTCAGATTCCAAGTGAGAAAACACTGCTTCTAGGAGGCTCCTGCTCCACTCTCCAGCTCCTATCAACCCACAGCAAAGAAAGTATTAAATAGCTACTACTTCAAAAAAGCAGGTGATCTTCTTTCTCCCTCACCCTAGAAAGTAGGGTTTGTGAGATTTTGATTACAACATACTCTCTATTATCCCTCT
Source organism: Lemur catta (assembly GCF_020740605.2). Lineage (NCBI taxonomy): Eukaryota > Metazoa > Chordata > Mammalia > Primates > Lemuridae > Lemur > Lemur catta. The sequence goes on from NC_059138.1 coordinate 34,060,442, forward strand.
CCATATCCATCCATCCATCTGCCTGCCTGCCTGTCTGTCTGTCTATTTATCATCTATTTAGAAAATGACATTTTCTTAAAGTATGTAAAGTGCTGTGCAGAAACCCAATCAGAAGTTGCTGCCTCTAAACTGATACAGAAAGTCAGGGGAGGGAGGCATCATTACCTGTATTTTGAACTACTTTAATCCTTTCGGCATACAAAAGATTTATCAGTACATTAATTAATCCACAAATGCAGGAAGTAATAAGTATTTATAGATTACTTGTTGTTTTACTATTTTGCTGGCAGTCATTACAGTTAGGTGACTTCTCTGCACAAGAGTCCATGATCAAATGAGATCCTTGGTCTCTTAGTCCAGAGCTTTTGCACTGCGCTAGGGACGGTCCCTATGTGCAGAGGCTGCTCCAGTCTCTCCTTGAAGCACCACCGTTACAAAGAGGTGCTAGCATGTCTAAAAGCTAGAAACAAGCATAACAAACAACTGTGTTTATTTCCTTCATGGATCTTTGAAGATTAGTAGTATAAAATTAATAAATGTGAAAAGCCAACAGCAGCATTGTCACAAGAAGTCTTGTGTTTTTTTCTTAAAACCTTTTCCTTTTTCCTCAAGTTCTCTTAAATATATTGGCAGTCATGCATTTTTAATAAATGCATATTTCAAGGAGTTGTCTTTTTCAGATTTCCTGCCTGACTAAATTTAAGAAACGCCAAATTCAATAGAATTGAGTCAGGATAAACTAAGTAGTTTTCTAGCATTTAATGTAGCATCCTAACGCCACTAAGAAGGCCCTAGATTTGAAAGCATGGCAGAAGAAAGTTTTTTCTTGTGAAAGTACAGAAAGAAATACTTGCCCTGTCAATAATATCCTCACTAGTTCTGATTATGGCTTTTCAATTCATTTTGAAATGAACAGCCCGAAGGCCAGAAGCTGCCAGCTGTTTCTGATCTGATGTGTCTACAGAATATTTACTTAGAGTGTATACTTAGTAGTTTAGATATTGTGGCTGCTGATGAGAAAATTCTTCTAACACTGAGACTTATTATGAAGTTTGTGTTTTTAAAATGAACATACGTTAGGCTCCTTATAAGTTACCCTGTCAAGGTTTGGGAGAAAACAGGATGTCTGCATCTTTGTATTCCTGGTACTTAGCACAATGCCTGGCATACAGTAAGAATTCAGTAAGAGGAGATTGAATTGAATTGTTTGATATGAGAAAAATATAGCAAACTCGGCATTTATAGGTGACCCTTTGCTGAAATAATTGAGTGTAAGATGATGGAAACAGCAACTCTTTCACTTTCTTTAACATTTAGCTAACAAAATCTATTTTTTCTATGTCCTTTCAATCACCTATAACTTTTTTTGAAATATTCTTTTTGTATGTATATATACATACATATTTATAAGTATATAAGTGATAAAATTACATTGAAAGGATTGAGTCTAACAGCTCTTGTCTTGTTTCAAGTTTACAATGGTTGTATTGTATTTCAATCTTACTGGGAGAATTCTCAAAATGTCTTCAGGTACCATGAAACATCAGATATTCATTATAATTCTGTTTCTGCCTGCAGCACTAAGATCTTCAGTCCATTGTAACAATCGTACATTTCACTTAACACCAAGCATCATCTTATTTGGAGAAGTAAGTCCTGTTTAGAAGACTGAAATTTGTTCTCAGATCAAAAAGATTATGCTTTTGTCTGTTTTCTGTTGTTATTACAGATTACCACGGACTGAGTAATTGATAAAGAAAAGAAATTTATGTTTTACAGTTCTGGAGACTGGGAAGTCCAAGGCTGAGGGGCCATCCCTGGCAAAGTCCTTCTTGCTGTGTCACACATGGCAGAGGGAGTCACATAGTGCGAGGACAAGAACATGCTGGCTCAGATCTCTCTTCGTTTTCTTATAAAGCATGTCTCACCATGGGGGCTCAACTCTGCTGACTTTATCTAATCCTAATTACCTCCCAAAGGCCTCACCTCCAAATGCTATCAACATGCAAATTTAGGGATCGAGATTCCAACATGAAATTAGGGACATATTCAAACCATTAGCAGAATATAATTTGAATAAGAATGGAGAATTTAGTTATCATCTAAATTATTAGTACATATCTATAAATGTAAAGTTAGAAGCTCTTTACTATTTCTTTTTGAAAGGTTACAGTTTTTACTATGCATACACAAGCAAATATGTTGAATTATGAAGTTATCTCATATGTGATTTGAGACATTGTGTTAAGTCACAAGACAAACTTTACCTTCCCATTGAAGATAAAATTGTGAGAATGATTAAAATGTAGTAAATTTAAATACAAGTAAATGCCCATTTGTACAGTATTATGTTTAGAAAGAGTGGATTTAGGAAAAAAATCAATGTCATATTTAACTGAAATATGTATTGATTTTGATTCCTTCCATATTATTTAAATAAATGTTGGGATTGTAAATGTTTATTACATCAAGTAGGATTTGCTTTATGAATCTGCGTGCACCTGAGTTAGGTGCATAAATATCTAGGATTGTTATGTCTTCTTGTTCAATTGTACCCTTCACCATTATATAGTGACCATCTTTGTCATTACTCTTGTTGATTTGAAGACTAAGTTATCTGAAATCAGAACTGCTATGCCAGCTTTCTTTTGGCTTTCATTTGCATGAAATATTATTTATCATCCCTTCACCTTGAGTCTGAATGCATCCTTGTGGGTTAGATGTATTTCTGAAGACACCATGTACTTGTCTTGTGTGTATTTATGCATTCGGCCAGCCTATGTCTCTTTAGTGGGCAGTTTAAGCCATTCACATTTATTGAAAAAATTGATAAGTGGGGCAGATTTCTGTTCATCCTGTTGAGTTGAACTCTGTTGCTTTGTTTTCTCTCTTGAGCCATTGTGGTATCTGGCCTTTGACCTTTAGCTTTTGGATGATATTTACACTGGTGAATGTTTATTGTGTTGATCTGTGTGTAACACTGTTCTGAATCCTTTCTGGAGGGCAGGTCTTGTCTTGGTGAATTCCCTCAGTCTTTGCTTGTCTGAGAAGGTCTTTATTTCTCCTTCGTATATGAAACTTAGTTTTGCAGGGTACAAGATTCTAGGCTGGGTATTATTCTGTTTGAGAAGAGTGAGAATGGGGCCCCACTTGATCTAAAGAAAATAATAAACAGCAACACTGTGATAGCCAAGGATTTCAACACCCATCTGACAGAACTGGACAGATCTCCAAACAGAAAATAAAGAAAGAAATAATGGACTTAAAGAGAACTCCAGAACAAATGGGACTGACTGACATTTGCAGAACGTTCTACCCCAGAATCACTGAATATGTGTTTTCCCATTAGCTCATGGGATATTCTGTAAGATTGACCACATCCTAGGCTTGGGGTGCCTTTTAGCCAAATGATAGACATATCACATTTTGGACATGCAAGCATGGAGCTCAGAGGAGAGATCAGAGTTTAACGTGAAAATTTTTTAGTCATTAGCATGTCTTCAAATGCAACAACCTGGGGAAAGGGGATAAAGAGAGACAGTAAGTTCTGAGATATAGACCTGGGGCACTGTATCCTGTAACGTGAAGCAAAAATGGGAAGGCCAGTAGAGAAGAATCAGAAGGAGCAGCCAACAGGAAGAAAGCCAGAACTTAGTGTTACGGAGGCTCAGAGAAGAAATGTTCTCAAGAAGAAAGGTGTGGCTAACTGTTTTAAATGTTCCTGTAATTTTGAGTATTATGAAATCAGAATACTAACCATCAGATCTGGCAACTACTTATTTATATATATATTTTTTTAAATATATTTATATATATATTTATATATGTGCATATACATACATAACTTTTAAGAGTTTGAAACAGGTTGTAAAAATATAGCTGTCAAGTTTGTCTGCTCCCATTACAGTGAAACTTCTTGAACACGTTGACTTAGACCCTTTGTCTCTACTTCCTTGCTGCCCAGAATCTCTTCAGTCCACTCGAACTGGCCTTTGATCTCTGTCATTACATTGAATGGTTCCTACTAGTCACCTCCATGTGGCCAAATTCCCTCAGATTTCTTTATTCTTAAAGCATCTATGTGCAAGTACTTTTTCTCTTGAGATTTTTAGCATTTCTGGTTTCTTGGTCATAGCGAAAAATACTGTAAAACTGCTCTTATTGCTGAAATCTGACATGTGACTGCAATCTTGGCCAGAATCAGAAGTGAAAGGAAAAACAGGTATTCAAATGTTTCTGAAAGTTAAAAAGGCATTCTAAGAAAAATGGGAACTCTGGCATCCTCTTCTGTAGTACTCAAGCCCTATTAGCAAGAACATTAGAATGTTGGTTCCCAGCAGCGTTTGTGTGGAATGAAATCTCTGTGAGCCAATTTCCTTTTTTCCAAAGTGATCTAGATATTTCTCACAGAATTCTAGTTAGTTGGCAGAGTAACAAATATTTAGGCAGAAATATGTCCAAAAATGAGAGGACTAAAGATATACCTCGTGTGCCTATGTATTTTACATGGGACCAAGATTAACTGGGTTCTGCTCCGAACCCTAAGAATAAAGCTTTTCCAGCATTGCTAGAAATAAACCTTGTTTTAAAAGTTTGTTATGAGTGTAGTGTTTACGAAAAGCAAATTAGTATTCTATACATTCTCTCACACATTTACATTGATAAACAGCTAAAAGAGAGACCTCGAAGCATTTGATGAGGCATCGTGGTAGGTGGACAGATTACAGGTCAGGGAGTGAATAAACCAAGTTTCTAATTCTAACTCTGACCTCAATTTTAATATATTAGTTTGGGTGGGTCATTTAAGCTTTCTAGACCTTATTTCTTTATAAAATGAGGGGATGAAACCTAGTTGTCTCCAGGGTCCCTTTCAGCTCTGATGTTTTATGAACCTGTAGTTGAAAGATCAAAATCACTGGGTAACAAAGCAGAATTCAGGAAGTATTTTTTGCACAAAAGTGATTTCCATTTGAATGGTTAGATATCAGAGCTTGGTCATTGTCCTAGATTCGAGGGACAGGCTAAGGGATAGAGAGGAACAGAACACTGACCAGTAAAGAGAAACACACATGCAGCAATTTAGCCCAAATACATTCCTTGAATTTCCCTACAAAGATGCCAAAGGTTAATAATTAAAGGAAATTAGTGTATAGACCATTAGAAATAAGTATTATCCTCCTGAATGGCACAGTTCTGCTACATAATTGGTGACACAACTAAGGAAGCATTTAAGGGTGACCTCTATTTCAGAAAACAACAGTTAACAGAAGATGTCTCTTAAGGGAAGTGGTGGAATCCCACGCATTTGAGACTCCTAAAAATGAACTCAAAATAGCAGTAAATATGATGCCACAGGGAATAATCTGGCATTGGCAAGCACATGGACCTGATTAGCAAATGGGATTTCTCATTTCTGTTTGTCATGTTTCTAAGAGGAAAATGGCCATCCAGAGAGAATATGGCCGAGAACACAGTCTCAGATTTATACAAACATCCTGGCTTGAATGAAAAAACAAAAAACTATCTCAAAGATGCTATTTTTTAAAAAAATTAACTTATAATTTTGAAAATAATTTAAACTTGAAAAAAGTTGTAAGAATACCACAAGGAATCCCCAAATATTCAGCAATTGAGAATATTTTAGCACATTTATTCTCTGTCTCTCTCTCCCCCTCCCTCTCTCCCTCTCTCCATCCCTCTCTCCTTCCCCACCTCTCTCTATATATGTAGGTATGTGGATGTGTATGAGTGTATTTATATGCATGTATATATACTCATGGTCATTTTTATTACTATCATTATTACTAATCCACTTGAAAATAAGTTGCAAATATGGAGACCTTTTAGCCGTAAATCCTTTCTAAGAAGTTTATCTCTTTCATAGTTACAGTATAATTATCAAATCATGACTTTTAACATCAGTACAATGCTATTATGTAATGTATATTCCATATTCAAATTTTACCAATTGTTCCAGTAGTGTTCTTTATAGCCATTTCTTTGTCCTTGCCAAGGATCCAGTCTTAGATTATGTGTCACCTTTAGTTATCATGTTGCTTTAGACTCTTAACTTTAATCTAAAATTTTCTGCCTTTCTTTGTCTTTTATGACACTGACATTTTTTGAGTTTTGTATGAAGTCTCTTGGGTTCTTCTAATGTTTCCTCATGCATGTATTGAGGTTATGCATTTTGAAATTAATATAAGTACGTCATATCAAGAGGCCCAGAATGCCAGTTTGCCCCAGGTCTAGTGACATTAATTAGCAGAGGTAGTATCTGCCAGGTTTCCCCACTGTAGAGCTAACTTTTTGTGGTATTAAGTAATACATTTTGTATAAATACTCATTTTCTTGTAAATTTTTATGCAATAGTTTTAGCACCCATTGATGATTCCTGCCTGAGTCAAGTGCTCTTATGATGTTGCAAAAATGGTTGTTTCTAAGTCTATCATTCTTTTTGTATTTATTAGTTGGGATCTTATTGTAAGGAACAGCTTTCTCTTCTCTCTTTTTGTTTAGCATCATTAATCATTGTGATTCTTAAATTGTCCCAGATTCACCAGTGTGCAATGTTTCCTTTTAAAATTCTTTTTCATTCATTTGTCATGATCCCGTCTCTTTATTATGGATGATTATCATCAACAGAGTCTTGAGAATTTAAAAACAAAAATTAAAAAAAAATGTTTACAAAGTTAGGCATGTAACATAAAATTGATCATTTAAAAATGTACCATATACCAATTCATTTAGTATATTCATAGTGTTATGGAACTACCACCTATATCAAGTTCCATACATTTTCACCACATCAAAAGAAAACTCTGTATCCATTTAAGCAATCATTTCCTGTCCTCCATTTCCCTTAGATTTTGGCAACTACCAGTCTGCTTTCTGTCTCTGAATTTACTTATTCTGGAAATGTCTTGTAAATGAAATTATATAATATGTGATCTTTTGTGTCTGGATTCTTTCACTTAGTTTAATATTTTCTGGGTTCATCCACATGGTACCATGGATTAGTACTTTACTCCTTTATAACTGAATAATATTCTATTGTTGATAACATGTTTGGTTTATCCATTAATCCACTGGTAGATATTCCAGTTGTTTCTGCCTTCTGACTATTGTGAATAGTACTACTATGAATATTCATGTACCAATATTTGATTGAGTACCTATTTTCAATTTTGAGGGGTATATACCCAGGAATGGAATCATTGGATTATATGGTCATTCTATGTTTAACTTTTTGAGGAGCCATTGAACTGTTTTTCCAAACTAGCTGCACTATTTTACGTTCCTGCCAGCTATATATGAAGGTTAAACTTCTCCACATCCTCACCAACACTTACTATTTTCCATTTTTTTTGATTCTTACAATTCTAGTGTGTGTGAAATGGCATCTGGGAGTTTCGATTTGTGTTTCTCTAATGACTAATTATATTGAGAATCCTTTTATGTACTTGTTAGCCATTTACCTTCTTTGGATAAATGTTCAAGTTCTTTGCCCATTTTTAAAGTGGTTATTTGTCTTTTTGTTATTAAATTGTAAGAGTTCTTTATATGCTATAAACTCTTAGTAATATATAACATCATTACTTAAAAAATAAAAAGTACAAATGTTTTTAAGGTCATGATTTTTTCTGACCTGAAATTTAAGTGAGAGACTTGAATGAATAATCCTGCCAAGAAAAATGTCAGATAGATAATCCTTTTAATTAACTGAAATTTGAAGATATTTCTATTTATATATACCATTGAGGAGTATAGGGTTGTTCTATATTTATGTATCTAGGGTTCAGTTAAAATATCATATGATATTTTACCAGCTGTCTCAGGTACCTTCAGTGTAGCCACCATGATGCAGCAGAGCATTTTGGAGTCCCCCGGTGAATCAGTAATCTGAACTCACTAGGGAAATCATTTTAAACTCAGTTAATATTTCCCTGATGAGGCTCAATTTGGCAAACTTATAATGTCTAGTTTCTGAAAACAAATTACCCTGGTTAAATTTTTATCAATCTTATTCTCTTAATCAAAAATGTCCAATGGCCAGTTCCTTTCTAAACAGATAAAATTTTTGTTTAACCAAAAAAATCCAAAGTATTTTCTAGCTGTTGTCTCCATGTATAACTACTTTCCTGTTTACAATCATTTATGAACTGAACACTAACCACTATTTGCCATGACATCCATAATAAAGCCATGAAGCATGCTAATTTAAACTTTGGTAGAATATTTTGGAGCACATGGGATTGCTGACATTTTCAGGTGCAAAGTCTTCTTTTTGAGGTAAAGCCCAAAACCCTTTACAGTTTTGTGGTACTCAATATTTTTCCAATTGAATTTATAGCTTTCTTTTTATTATTCAAAGCTTCTTTGGACTTTACACATTGGCAGGTGTTTTTCTCACCATCATTTTACATCTAGTTCTACATTCCTGACAAAAATGTGAACTACTTTAGCTAAAAACTGTTTTCATTCCAACCTATAAATCTGTGTTGTGAGGTTCTGGATAATATTTATCACCTTTCTTCTGTTATATATGGACTATCTTTGAAAGTGGGCACCCTGCAAGTAAAACTTCAGGGATGGCTGTACCTAAAGTTGAAATGTGACTTATGTGATGATATATTTGCAAATAGTAGAAGCACTTTTTGGTAGGACATTGTCCTGTCTTTGGCCATGAAAGCTGGTTCAGTAGCATATTCTAGAAAGATGGAAAGAGAGCCTGGGGGTCAATTTTTTAGTGTTTGTGCCACTCTGCTCCCACCTTAGCTTTCTCCCCAAGAAGGAGGCAGGTTCCAGATGACCACATCTCTCCTCCTCATCTGGGCCCTAAATGGTAATTGGGTGGAAATTATGAACAGTACCTCAGAGGGGTCTCAGGAGACTCACTGCTTTGTATAACCACATGTATATTTGTGTTTGGAATCCAAATGCTACTAAACATTGGTAAGTATAATCATCCATCTCCATTATAATTATTAATCTCTAAATAACAATGAAGAGACATACATAATTTTTTTTTTGCTAGAAACATATAATGTTGTATTTTAAGAGACCTTAGATATTATCCACTGTAATTTTCTAATTTTATAGCTCAAAAACTCAGGTCCAGTGTTCTTTCTGGCCTATTATAGATTACTTCATTATTATTCCTCATTTTATCAAATGTTTGAGTTCAAAGGACAGCCAACAATCATTTAGTCCAGGTATGCCAAATAGACAACATTCCTGCTGCATCTTGCCCGTGGCAGACGTTGGTAACTGATAAAATAAATACTCCTTCTCACTGAGCGCAGAGCAGCATTCTTCATGCCCAGCAGTCACCTGTAAAAAGGAATTTGTACAAGGGAAGGAATTTATTTGCTTTACCAGATCTAATACAGTCCCCTCAATTTAAATATAGGGCTATTAAAGAAAAAATAATAATGAATTTATTTGCTTAAGTTACAAAAGGAATCATTTACCAAGTAGACCTCTTGAGTCTTGGTAGACCGTCTACTCTACTTTGCCAGAGCGTATCCATATGTCCAGGTGAGTACCAGACTGAGTACTCAGTAAAACACAAATTTCTCAAGGAATTACTCTTTTATTGTTACTGGCAAAGAGATAGCTAATTTCATTCCCTGATTAGCCCAGTAATTCAATGGACAGAACAACAGAAGGGATTTGAGTTAGACTTCTGAGATGTCTTTTCTAAAAATAAAATGACCTCATGGTTCGTTCTGGGAAATTTAAAGTTCAAAAAATAGAATCTTTTAATGTTGCTATTCTCTATATTTAAATTTTAGTTGGAAATTAAAGGGAACTTTTTAATTGGCTTATGGTAGCACTAAGAGGTTTTTCTTTCTATTGCTGGAAGTTGATATAGTACTGTTATAAATATTAACAATAATAACTTGAAATGATCATAATTTATTACTTGATATTTTTCCTCCAAAACATTTTATTGTTTGATCAAAGAATCTTTGTGAAATTTTAAAGCCCATACCTTGTACAGTTGGTCGTTTTCCTTCCAGAACTGTGAAGCAGTCCTGTTTTTCAAAATATGTATAAAATGACAACTTTAAGCTGCACATTGATTTCATGAAAATACGAAGACCACTTTTTCTTGGTGCTCCTTGCATATTAACTTATATCAGCTTTGAAATGTGAGAAATTATTTCATGCTGAATACATTTTTCTCTGTCGAAATCTATTGTGAAATGTTTCTTTTGTACAGTGAAAAATGCTGCCCATCAGTCATAAATAGTTTTGCAAAATAATTAGTTACACATGAAATAAATTAGCCACCTATCTTCTCACACACTTTCCTTCTATTATTCTATATTCTCTATGGTCTCTTTATATATGTACATGCGTGTGTATATAGGTGAGCATGTATACATATGCTGATACATATGCTATTCACTGTTATTTGACCTCTAGTGCATGTTTGTATGATTTTGTTTGTGTGTGTGTGTGTATGTGTATGTGTATATATATTTAATGCTTCACACTTCAAATATGCTGTTGGTACATAGGTTAATTCCAGGATTACTAAGCACTCAGGGTTCTTTGAAGGACCTCGTATATTTTGCACACATCCCCAATCATTTGCTGAAATTATCTTATCTATTGGAGACTATACCTGTGCATTTTCCTAGTTCACTGCCCATTTGTCTTACTTTCCTTTCTTTATCCTCTTTGCCAACTTTTCTTCTGCCTGTTGTAATGGAAAGTGCATATTCTCTATAGTTATACAAACCTAGGTTCAAATTTCACTTTACCACTTCCTAACTATGTTACTGTAACTTTAAACAAGTTATTTTTTACATTTTTGGGCCTCAGTTTCCCCATGAAATAATGCTTTCCTGTGTCACTGACTTTCCCAACAGGGAAAGAAAAAAATGAACCAGTCAGATTAGGAGAAATTGAAGAGGATTATTTATAAAGGGACTTATTTAATTACAAATGTAATTATCCAAACGAAGAAGTGCAGGAGGAGCAACTTTCTGTCAAAGAGGGACAAATCCAGTCTGAGGCAGTTCTACTGGGAGAAAAGCACATGGATAGATGCCAGCTTCTCTCCTCTCCCTCTCTCTACCCCTCATCTGGGCTCCCCTTTGGCCACACTCAACCTTAAGCCAGAAGTTAAGCCTGTGTGTGTAATCTATACAGTTTGGCCTCCCAGGTCAGAGATCATGTCAAATCCAAGAGTTTAAGCCAACTATAATGTTAGAGGTAACAGTCCTCTGAGACTGCCCTTACCTCTGATACCAACTGCATTTGGGTGGAGGGTCTCACAACTACTTTCCAGTTTGATAATTTGCTTGAGGGACTTACATAACTCACCAAAAGCTGTTACACTCATTGTGATTTATTAGAGGGTAATGACACAAATTAAAATCAGCCAATATAAGAGGCACATAGAGCAGGTTGTAGAAAGTACCAATCGTGAAGCTTCCATTGTCCTTTTCTTGTGGAGTCTGGACACACTCCTTTCTGGCGTAAATGTGTGACACTATGCATGGACTATTGCTAACCAGTGGAGCCTACCAAGTCTCAGTGTTCAGAATTTGCAGTGGGGCTCCGTATACATAGACATGGTTGATTGCTGACTTGCCCATGTGGTTGATCTCAGTCTCTAGACGGACATCATGTGACCCAAAGCCTCCACTCTAAGCCACATTATTGGTTTATATGGTGTGGCCAGGCCTTACCCTAAATCATGTTGTTAAACTGTCCAGCATGACCCAAGTCCCCCAGGCAATCAGAGACACTCGTGACATTCCAAGGGCCTAGAAATTACCTACCAGAAGCCAAGGGCAAAGGCCAGACCTTGTTCTGGGTAAGATAAAATCCTGTACTACACAGTAGAAAAGAGTGGGGAAGGTGGATCTGGAGATGCAAAAGTTAGCTGTTTGGCTTTTGAGAATTACTTAATTCTTAAGATTAAAAGAAAGAAACAATTAAAAGCACCTAGTATGCTACTTGGAAACATGGTACCTGTCTGTTTAAAATGTTACTTTGCTAAGCATATTCGTTGATCATTCTCTCCTTTTCCTTCAGAAATATCATTTGTTTCTATGCCTTCTCATTTGTTTTAGTTACTGATGATCATATTTTAAAATCTCATTTATTTGTTTATTCTTTGTTCATTAATTTATTCACTCAGTAAGTATTTATTGAATGCCTACTTTATCCCAGTACAGGTGTAGTTCCTGTCCTCATAGAATTTACAGCGTAGGATGAGAGACAAACAACCCAGTCAACCCAGCCATCCTTCCCCTCGCCACACACATGTAAATACAAAATAGAGTAGCTCCAAATTATAGAAAAACTTAAAGAAAAGAAAGGGTACTGAGTTAGAGAACAACAGTGGCACTGTATTGAATGGGGAAGGAGATAACCTTAAAGCTGAGATGCTAAAGTTGTGAAGGAGCCAACTCTGAAATGATGGTGGCAGTGGAAGAGCGTTCCATAAAGGAGTATTTCCTGAGACAGGAAAGAGCTTGGTGCAAAGTGTAAGTGAAAGAATATTCATGCAGCTAAAACATGGTGAGTGAAGGGCAATTAAAAATGGAAAACATAGATTTTAATGGAAGTGTCACAGGAAAACCAAGGAAAGGGCTTTGTGCAAAAAAATAATAATAATAATCATTCGGTTTGTGCTTTTAAGTATTACATTGGCTGCACTTTGGACAATTGATGTGTTTTGTAAACTGGGTGGAAACAAAGTGGAACCCAAGACACCTCTTAGGCTGGGCGTGGTGGCTCACGCCTGTAATCCTCGCACTCTGGGAGGCCGAGGTGGGAGGATCGCTCGAGGTCAGGAGTTCGAGACCAGCCTGAGCAAGAGCGAGACCCCCATCTCTACTAAAAATAGAAGGAAATGATCTGGACAGCTAAAAATATATAGAGAAAAAAATTAGCTGGGCATGGTGGCACTATGCCTGTAGTCCCAGCTACTCAGGACTGGCAGAAGGATTGCTTAAGCCCAGGAGTTTGAGGTTGCTGTGAGCTTGATGCCATAGCACTCTAGCCCGGGCAACAGAGCAAGACTCTTTCAAAAAAAAAGAAAAAAAAAAAAGAAATAAAAACACCTCTTAGAGTCTATTAGAGTAGTCAAGTCAAAGAGATGAGGGTGTCATGGATGTTTGAGGGAACAGTGCATGTGCCGAAAAGCCTGTGGACTTGAGGTGTATTGGGAGGTAGGTTGACAGGGGGTGCAGATAAGGAAAGTGAGGGAGAGGGAGTAAGGGAACATGAGCTCTGGCCAACTCCCTCACTTTTGGCAGTTGATAGGAGTCTGACCCAGAGGACACCCTCCATAGATTACCAGCTTCATCATTTCCAGCTCCTACAGGCTATGCTGCCTGGGCTTCCTCCAGACTATCCAAGACCAGCAATCTTCCTTGCCTGGATAACAAAGTCTAGATTCAGCCAGCCAGTCAGTCAGCCCTCTGTGGTTTGGTCCTGGCATTACCTGCTTTATTGACCACCTTTTCACTAGTGTGGATGGTTCACTAGCCAGTCTGATTAGCCGCTGTGCTCTGAATCACATGTCTGCTTCTCTCCAGTCTGTGAATCTGACTTGGCTATGTTCACCATTCAGCTCTTACTTGGTTTTGGAAATTAGCTGATAGACCATCTCCTGCATGAAACTCCTCCCCTACCCCAGGTGATTAAAGAAGCAGATTTCACGCTCATAGACATTCAGTTTAAGAGTGCAACTAGAAGCATGAAAGTGTGAAAAGAAACACTGTTCTCTTCCAAGTCTATTTTATCTTTTCTTATCCATAAAAAATTATAGAAATGTTGGGATGTTTTAAAAAGGAGCGTTCGGTCCTAACTTGGTCTAAATCCCAGTAACCTAATGTCATAGGTTTCTTATAGTTTGTGAGAGTGAAATTCATCTAAGTAAGTGAAATACCTAAAGCTTTAAGATAGTATCTGACTCAAAACAGGAAAAGAAAGCAAGCTCTGAAAATATACACAATATTCATTTTCCCAAGAAGCTTATTTTTAAATAAGTATCTGTACTAATGCATAATAATAAACTGTTCTAGAGTTCTAGAGTTCTTAGTCGCCCTAAGCATTTTACATGAATTAATTCATTTAGCGGTTTTGCAAAAACAGTGAGATGAATACTAAATCATCTCCATCTTTTAGATTTAAGACTGAGGCTTAAAAAGCTGAGATAACTGTCCCCAAAGTCTTACAACCAGTAAGTAATGGAGCCAGGACTCAAACAACTTCACTTCTGCACATACCTTGTTCCAAACCCCACTATCATGCCTGTTCATAGAATTCCCATCAAATACAGTGAATTTAAAGCTGAAGGTTATATGCAGGCATGCTGAGGGAAAAGAGTGGAATTCTTGAGTATTATTTCAATTTGTAGGTTTATATTATTGGGTTTTCCTGAAAGGTCAGAAAATAATAAGATATGTGGGTAAAATAATGTGATTTCTTGTATAAAAGTGGGAATGTAAAATTGAGGGCATTTTTAAACTTGAGTTGTGGTAGTACCTGCAAATGCAGTTAAAATAAATGAATGACTAGTTCACATAGTCTTTCTGAATTGTCAGTAATAGGCTTGGTTAAAAAGGTCGTATCCATCTTGATAGCAAATGAATATTTATTTTTTTTAAATTTGCTTTTTTGGCTTCCTTGGGTTTATTACACTGCTGTTTACAAAAATAAATCAGTGAAGACTTGGCACATTGCAGACTCTGTTTTCTAGACACTGAAAGAAATGCTGGCAACATTTCCATTAGCTTACTAACTAATGAGACAGCGCTGGCTACTTTCACAGGACTTGGATTCTGGCAAGAACAGTTCTTTTTTTTTTTTTTTTTTTTTTCACAATTAGGCATTTAATCTTAAAGTTATTACCATATGCTGTAAAGTCAAAAATATATTTACTTATACATATGCTGAAGGAAAAGGCTCTACCTTCTCATGGCATATAGAGTGCCATAATTGTAGATACGAGAAGTGAAAAAGGAAGGATATGAAGTTTGCCCTTGGGGAGAATTTGTTTTGTGGTTTCCTGTCACAATTTTTAGCAGTAGCTCAATGCCTATCCCACTTGATCAGGAAAGTATGTAAACGACAAACATGTATGCCAAAATATATAAAAATCAATCCAGTGGTTTGATTTTAGACCCTGGGAGAACAGAGTTGATAATAAGATAGAATCTTTCCCTTATGAAGTGTCTAGTCTAGCAGAGGAGATAGGTCTGTAATAAAATATTTTGGAGAACTGAAAGCTGAGTACTATGGGCAATTATTGTGGACTACAAAGGGGAAAATGCTTAATTTCCCCTAGAACAATTAGAGAAGCCTTAAGGTTTTCACTGTCATATATATAAGTAAGTAAGTTCAAATCCTTTAAATAATGCACTTAATTTCATTTTAGTTTATGGTCCTATTTTATATGGCTGACGTACTGAATACTTATCTACCATGGGTAAGATGTGAGAAAGGGGACATAAGGAAGGAAAAAACACAGTGAGAAACTCTCAAGCTGAGAAAATACAGTGATTTTTTAATAGAAAAAAGATAATGATTTCTGTTTTCAAGGGTTTAGTTTTTTTAAAGCAGAAATTTGGTAGTAGGGCTCAAGTTTGTACATGCTGGATTCGTTCCAAGTAAGTGTTTTCCTAAGACTTCTGCTAATTTTTCTGAAGGTAAGGAAAGGTGACAATAATTTGGATAACTATTTACGGGTTTCTATATACTGATTTACTTTGTGAGTTCTTAAAGCTTCATACTTAGGGAAGATGAGTTAGAAGGTAGTGTGGCAAACTGAACTATATGGATTCTTTTGTCCTTAATTGTCTCATTTTCATAAATGCTACAAATTTATTTTTTAATTTATAATATAAGGAACAATGTTCTCTTGAATTTTAATGTTATTTGTGATTTTGTTCTTAGTTTGTATTTAATGGGAACAAACTGTGTCCTACAAACACCAAAAACCAAGAATTCTTAAGCTTATTTTATCAGAATTGTTTTCTTTTTTAAGTCTGAATTATTTTTAAAGAGATTAGCCAGGACATTTCAGAAATAAGACTAAAATACACATTATCATTTTGTAGTGACATTAGTATAGTCCTGGTGTAAAAATTGTAGATATCCTTTTTATTAATTGTCTTTTGTGTGAACTCATAATAATGAGATTGTCTTTGGGATGACAGCCTGAGCTAGAAATGATGTGGCTGTTACTCTCTCTTTAGGGTGCATGCATCTACATTTCTATGGCTTTATGGAAGAAAAAAGAAGAAAAAATCATGTATTTATGGGAATTTGAGGCATTATAATTTTTAGTTGACCAAATTCTGCCTTTTGTAGAAATGGAGATGTTAGTTACTTTGGGCCTTTATGTTGTGATCATGAGAGTTCTGCTAAAGAGCCTGTAGAACAAAATTTGGATAATAATTAATTTAGAATACATACATTATAATACAGATACACAATATATATGCTGTATATATGTGCATGTCATATTGATAAAATTGTATAAAATTCTCACGGATAAGAATGTTTTATGATGACCACATATTTAACATTAAGGAAGTTTTTACAGTGATTATTTGATTATTTTTTTCTATTGCTGAATAATTAAAGATGACATTTCATCAGGCTTGAAAGCACCAAATAGTACTTAATGAGCATTTAGGTGATTAGAATTTTGATCTCATGGTTAAGCCTAATATCCATGATCCAAAAAGATACATTTATTACTTTTAACAGTACTAGTACCACTGACAGGTGTTATTTCACTGCTAATCTTGACATAGGTTACCATTTATTCAGTTGCATTTAGTATGTATACAGCTTTCTATGAATGATAAACATTGTTAAGCCTTTAAAATAAATGTCCATAGCATATTAACCAAGGGATGACTTTTACTTGTCATGTTATTTTTAAAATTCTCAGATTTCTTTTCTGTAAGACTTGGAAAAGAAGATGTGTTTTGGTGTTAGATTGTAATGAATAAGAATTACAATTTTAAAAGACTATTATTTTAAAAACCAACTTCTCGTCTCTGACGATGAGATCTCAAGACAATATAAATACCTCCGATATCCTGGAGGAATGGAAGATGCAGATGGCTAGTGCCTACCTCGTAGCAGGCATCAGTTTGCACAAAAGGGGCAAGTATCATGCCAGTGAATCAAATGTAGGAAGCAGGCTCTGAAAACTACAGAGAAGGGGGAGTATGATTCATGAGAGAACACTTTAAAATTAGTTATTGTCACTGGAAGCCAAAGTGATGTGTCCTTTATGAATGCAAAAAAGAATGTTATTAACAATTTAGAAAAATTGTATCTGTGACCCAAATGGAAGAATTCAAGGTAATTACATTTAGAACTGAAATCCAGTTTAATATGATGAACTCTGTTAACTAGACTTGGGGTTCTCATATGCAGTTGATTCTTGATCAACACAGGTTTGAACTGCACAGGTCCACTTACATGTGGATTTTCTTTTGCCTCTGCCACCTCTGAGACAGCAAGAGCAGTTCCCCCTCTTCCTCCTCCTCCTCAGCCTATTCAACATGAAGATGACTTGGAAGAAGATCTTTATCAAGATCCACTTCCACTTAAGGACTAGTAAATATATTTTCTCACCTCACGATTTTTAATAACATTTTCTTTTCTCTAACTTTCTTCATTGTAAGAATATAATATGCAATACATATAATATACAAAATATGTGTTAATTGACTGTGTTATCAGTAAGACTTCCAGTCAACAGTAGGCTATTAGTAGTTAAATTTTAGGGGAGTCAAGAGTTACACTGGAGTTTTCAACCACATGGGGGGGTCAGTGCCCCTAACCCATGTAGTTCAAGGGTCACCTGAATTATGAGAGGTCTTCACATCAAACATTTTAAATATCTTAAATTTATAGCCATTTGGAACAATATTGATGATGTTGATGTATCAGTAAGTGAAGGGAAGGGATTTAACCCTATGAGTGTCTTTCTAAGTAAATATAGTGTGTACATACAAAGGCTTTCTTTCCTTTTCTTTTACATCTAAGGTTTCGTCTTAACTCCAGGCTTAAGAGGCAGGAGGAAGATATCATTGAGCAAAATTGTCACAGTCACTGTCAAGCTTTATGGTTGGAAGAATGTCATTAGTGTAGTGTTTTATGTAATTGAATATTTGTAGATGATAAAGCCTGCATTAGTGTTATTCACTTTATTTTTATTAGATTTTCCTTAATAATATTAATTGTTTTAAATGCTATGTCATGCTAAACAGGTATGAGTGTACTCAGAGATACATTAGTTGGTTAAATAAACAACTTACTCTTATATGCATCTTCAAATATAAAATTAGAAATGAATTTAAATAACATAACATTGATATTAGACTTTAATAGATAAAATATAAATTATGCAAAATATTTAAAACAGTTAAATGGCGTGAGTTTTTATTAAACATGCCAATTCTAAAAGTACTGGCCTAAGTATGTTATTGACACATGTACATCATTATAACAAATTTCTGGTATTAGCACATATGAGCCACTAGAATTTACCACATCATATCTCATGATTATAACAAAGCGTGTTCAAATATATGTATATTTACCCCTTAGGCTGGTTTTATATACTTACAAGTCATTCTACTTCCTCCCCTGAATTGCCTCATCTGTTTGCCTACTATGTCCTTTGAAGCCTAATGGATCATTTTCAGTCAGTCATTATTATCCATTCTTAACCAAGGACAGCAATTAAGCTTGTGCAGAGTGGCAGAGAACTAAGGCCCAAGGGTCCAATCTAAGAAAGCAGTTAAGCAGTTTGCTAAGACAGGTGGGGGTCAAAACAGATTGGAAACCAGCATCCAACAGAGAAAGGTAGATAATGTAGAAGAGAACAGAGGCCCAGGCAAGGGTTTGTGAACAAATTAGGAAGAGAATCCATTTTAGCAATGGAAATAAGCTTCCAAAGAGGAAGAAAGGACAGTGAAGAATAAGAGCTCTTGGCTTCTGAGGTGGGAGCTTCCTGCATGTAAGTGTGCAAAGGCATAGAACCACGTTCAGAAAGGTGCCAACTCCGTGACTAGAGAAATGGGTGAGAGCAAGCTCAGTGCTGCTCCTGGTGGTCACTTTTGAGCCAGCCCAACTATTTTGTTTCCTATTAATTTATTGCTTTTTTTTTTTTTTTTTTATTTTTCTAGTGGATGATATATAGATTGAACCCGTAACTTTGCTAATAATTCTCTTCTATCTTTCACTATTTTGTTTTTCACATTTATCACATTAAGAAGACTTATTCTGACCTGTTAAAGCATTGCCCAGTGGAGAAAGGAAGAAGTATAGAGATTTTCCCCCTGAAATTGATTTTAGAGCCTGGTGTAAGGAATACACATTCCAACAGTGGGAGGTGCTGGCACAGTTTCATTTCCTCTGGCCATGCTGTCTCTCCCGAGAAGGTATTTGTGGTCATTATGTTCAGCTTGAAAACCCCTTCTCTTCTGCGGTAACTAACATCCTCCAGTGTGTGTCTGAGACAAATGGCCCCTCATGGGTTTCTGCAGGGATTTATGTGCTCAGTTCCTGAGACATAGCTCATTGGTAAAGATAATTCTGCATCAGGAACCATTTGACATTTCTTGGGTACATTTAAATTGTGTCTTGTAAAGACTGCAAATGGTTTAATTGGGCCATTTGGTGTGCCCTGATGCCAAGCATATGTGCCAGTTGATGTCCCTTTGATAGTTTCTTCAAAATGAAGTATTTTTAAATGTCTTCAAGACAGGGGAGCTCTTACCATGGTTAAAAAATAGCTGAAAAGAGAAAAGGACATTTAAAAAGTCAAAACAACAGAATGATTAAAAAAATCTTCTGTCTCAATGGCATAGATTTTTTGAAAATTGAGATCAATATACAGAAGAATTTGTAGATTCCTATATATTAAAATATATCAAGTAGAATTCTTTTTAAATGTAGTCTTAAAAATATGTTGTCACAAAGAAGATGGTGGTTTTAAAGATTTTAGTGCACTGATTTGCTTCTTTCCCTAGTGACTCATTTTTCCTTTCCCCTTTTATTGCAAATTACCACTTCACTGATTCCTCTCATAGTAATGATTCACATAAATCTAATTTCTCTTTGAAAATTAGGGTTTCTTTTTTTTTTTGCATTACCTTACCTCACTACTATAAAGACCTTAATTAATTGAAATTAAAATACTAAATACAAAATGCTTAATTTGTTTAGCAATTAAGGATTTTATTCTACAATCTGATATGTTCCATCTTGGTAAATCTTGTGAAATTGACACAGCAGAGATATACTTATTTATCAGATTATTCGATGCATTTGGCACAGAATTGAATTTCCTATCCATGTATTTCTTGGAATTCTTTCTTGACTATATTTTATTGTCTGTCCTGTGATATAGATAGAGCTAAGCTTATGTGGTGCCAAATTTTGGTGGGAGAAAACAGAAACCTCTTAGGAGGGAAAAGAACAGGGGAATGACCAAACATAGAAATTGGTTATTCATTTAGACCTTAGAGCTGGAGGAGCAACTGTTCAGAAGGGAAAAACTAGACTATAAAATCCCTGTTTTCTTTCTCTGCAGACTACTGATACTCACCAATATTCTTGGTACCTATTCTAAAAAAAAAAAAAAAAGTCTGTTTATAATATAATCAATCATGATTCTTAAAATGGCAGAACCTAAGATTTAAAAAAGTTTCAATATATAAATGCTTTCAAATTTTTTATAGTGCCTTCTGTGATTAGCCATAATTAGAATGAATCCACTATTCTTTTTTTAGCCAACTTATGTCTCAAAAGGTAGACATGTCTCAAACATTTTTCCCCGTGAAATTTGTAAGCATGAAAGCTTGTGCTATTCGTGAATCTCTGAGAATTTTTGTACTGACAAAAGTAGCCTTGTATTTGTAAAGAATTTTTTATTAAATGGGTTCAAAGGGCTTTAGAAATATTTTCTGGTGCTAATCAGAATGGAGGTGACTCTTCCGAAGGAACAGAACCAAGACTGGCCTTTTCAGGTTTCTTTGTCCTGTATTCTGTTCACTAGTTGCATTTACTCAGGACAGTTTCCTGGAGACTTTCCCAGGCTCCCCAGGGGCAATACTCAGTGGTCTCAAAAACAAAATAACTTAGAGACATAAGAGAAAAACACAGCACAGTTTTAGTAAAAATGCTGACAATACAGTAATAAACAGTCACCTACTAGTCCTTCTTTGCCTTTATTTTTGGAGTAGGGGAGACGTATTTAAATACCATTAAAAAAACTAAACCACACCTTCCCTTTGTAGGGTGCTGAATATTGTTTCTCTTAGCCATTGTTTGCCAGTAAGTTTTAAGTCAGCTGTCTCCTTTGTTAATTTACTCGTCTTTTGCTGAGTTTTTCTACATTAAGAGTCCTGATGAACAAAACAACTTGAATGCATCTTATTCTTTTTAACTGACCCAGTTCTGATTTCCTTTCTATAGCCCATGGATATCACAGATATGTGTTTTTAGGGGAGAAAAAAAAATTTTTTGAAAGGATGTAGTACTTATTGGGAACAAGTGTAGTTGAACCCAAAAGAATACATTTGCTAAGCTGCTATCCATACATAGGGAGTGATTAGGCCCAGCACTGAATCACCCACAAAACAGAGACACTTACACTATTAAAATGTACACGTGGTAGGTAATTCACCTTATCTGGTAAATTTGCTTTAAAAAGACTGTTGATCTGCCCGGTAAAAAGCAGAAAAAGAGCTTTCCACTTTAAACCAAACATCATACCTTAAACTTGTATTTCTGGCCTCAAGTGATCCTCTAGCCTTGGCCTCCCTTCCAGAGTGCTAGGATTGCAGGCATGAGCCACCATTCCTGGCCTAAACCAGAGAACATGTCATTAACATACCTAAAGAAAGAATGTATCAACACAAAGGGGATGCCAGAGGGTGAACTAACATTTTCAGTATCTTTTAGTATTATGTAGATACTTTGCATATGTTTTCTTTATTCCTCACATCCTCCTAGCAGATTTTATTACCCCTGTTTTACAGAGGGGATAACTGACCATGGAGGTTGATATAATTTCTCCTAAGTTTCAGAACGGGTAAATGTCAGTTATAATTTGAAATTTGGTGAATTTGGCTTCAAAATCTATAAGATTTTTTACCAGTGGCATCAGTTTCTATGGAGTGAAAGCTTCTGGGGAAATTAGGAAAGGTTTTGGTGAATGGGCAGTCTATGATTATCCAATGAATGCTTAACTAATGCCTATTATGTACTTTATTCTTAGAAAGGAAACTGTTGGAGCACAATCATTTCACTTTAACGGCACTATTAGAATGAAATAAATTTCAGCATTTGAGACTATGCCTGCCCCTCTAATCCCTGTCCATGCACCTCCATGACCACCCTGCACCCCCTAGCAATATACATACACCCATAAATCTTCCCTTCCCCTGGTACAGGAGAAATTTACAACTCAAACCTTTGACCAGGGGGAGGTAAGTTACCTTACAATCCTCTTCAGCCAAGCTCTGCTCCTTAGATTTGTTAGGTGAGGATCAGACCACTGTGTCCACTGTGCTCTCTGATGGCATATTCCAATGGTCCTTTAATTCCTCACCCTCCCTTATGGGAGGTGTGGGACTCACAGCACGTCAGTCAATTCTCTTTAAGTATCTACTCTTTGCAATTTCTGCTTTAATCCTCTTATAACTTCAGAGTGCATGCTGAACTGTGAAACTGTTTTGACTATTTCCTGTGCAAGTCCTGTAAAAGTGGTCTGGCATTTTGCTTTTGCTTGGAATTTGTTTTGGAAGTACTTGGCACATAGTTTTTTGTTCAAAACCTTTTGGGACCTCAGTGACGAGTTCATCTGACAAAGAGACTCAATTTAATATCCTGTTGTTACACACTGTTTTATGAAGGAAGAAAATTCACTAAGTAATATAGAATTTAATTGGTGGATCAAAGGCAAGAGACATTCCAAGATAATGACCAAATTCTTACAAAAGTGATCAGTTATTTGGAACTAAAATGTCACTTAACTGTAGTCTGAAATCTTAATACCCCTTAACACTCTTTAGAGTATCATAAAAATCAATGCTCTAAGCTTAAAGAGAGCAGTTTCTTTAGCATTGTAATTTTAAAAGATGCCTGGAGGTATTTGGCTATCTATTTAAGTTGGTCTCTGCTAATAGTTGAGAACATGCCAATGTAACAACTCTGAGTCCAATTAATACACAATTTTTCCTAAATTTCAAACTGATATATGTAGCATTTGGATATGCCAGATTTTCTTCTGAGGACAGAGACCAGTTTCATGTTTTTGTAGTACTTTAGAATAGTGCTTTGCAGAAGGTCGATGCTCAGGAAATATAAATTATTTAAGTGACTCTATTTATGGTCACTTCTTCCGACCGACTGTAAACAAGTTGTCTTTTCAGTGTCCTTATGAAGCACAAGTATAATATATTCCTTGGAGATTTTGCTTTAGTAATCACAACATGTTGACCATGTAGATAGTATTGTAACACATTTTTTAAAATGTTATTTTGCTTGTTGAGTTATTTAACATACTTATTGACTGTGGTGGTGTTGGAGCTCCCATCCCTCTAAAAAAGCATCTAACAATATTTAGAGTCAGTATGTTAAGTACCGTAATTAAGGTTATAATACATACCTCAATTGGAAAACAGAATGGATGCAAGCAACTGGTGGGTGGTGGTCAGGAAAGAGTTTACAGAGAAGGTGATATTTGAATCAGTTCTAGAAGGATGAGAACAGACATTCCCAGCAGAGGTGACAACATGTTTCCATCACAGAGAGAGGGAAGAGCAAAAGTGTAAGCAGATGGTTCTCTGCTTAGGAGCAGAAGAGCTGTATGACCCTGGACAACTGCTTCATCCTCCTTGAGTCTCAGTTTTCTTATCTTTAACATAATGCTTATCTGATAAGTTCTTAGATAATTAGCTTATGATGTAAAGCTCTTGGCTCAGTACCTGTTACACAGTAGGCACTGGATAAATGGAGGTAATGGATATAAAGTTCCTAGCACCAGGCCCGGCAAGTAGTAAACACCCTGAAATGTAAACTATTATTGTTATTGTAATTCCATCCTTTGTTTCCTTTCTCTAGTCTATATAGACTTAATTTCATTATTAAGGTAAAATAGAAACTAGTAAAGATTAATTCCTAATCCAGGTTTGGAACATTTGATGACAAATTATTTGCAATGGGATGTTGAAGGACAACAAAAACTCAAATTGTTCAATGACCCTGGAAAAGTAAGCTACCAGTGACTCAATTTCCTCTTTGATTAAAATTCACATTATGCCTTTAGCTTTCAAATTCATTTGGTATCTTTACCATGGATCAACATGGAAAGCAACAGTAGTATTTGTGGTAGAAGGAAGTATTTTGTTTTGCAGAATTAAAAAGGTTGGTGAGAAAACTTAAATTTATTTACCAGCTTTTCTAAGGGGGTGTACTTCATATTGCAAGACAAGGGGTCTTGAGGTCATTTTGTTAGCTGAGTGTTCAAAGCAGCATTTTTAGCTAGTACTGCTTACAATTGATTAATTCAATGAGTCTAGAGAAGTACATTTTCAGTAAGAAACTGTTCACAGAAAAAGACCCAAACTCTGTAAAATAATTTGAAGAGATTTATTCTGAGCCAAATGTGTGTGACTGGCTCAGAGAACATCACCTCAAAAGATCCTGAGAAAATGTGCCCGAGGTAGCTGGGTGATAGTTTGGTTTTATACATTCATAAAGACAAGAATTACATGTCAGACCCTAAGTCAGTAAGTGGAGGGCATACATTGGTTTGCCTCGAAAAGGCTGGACATCTCTGTGTGTGTGTGTGTGTAATAGGTTATAGGTGGGTTTAAAGATTCTTTTTGATTTGTAATTGGTTAAAGAAATGAGGCTTTGTCTAAAGGCCTGGAATGTTTTAATTTAAGATGAGGTTGTCTGTTAATCAGAGACAGGCCTCTGAACATTTACCAAACTCAAGTGACCTGAGTCACTTGAGTAAATTGATGGCCTGCAGGTACGGTATAAGCTGTGTTTTGTATAGCCTTAGGCCTATTAATGAGTTACAAAGGATATCTCCAAGAAGGGAAGGAGGCATGATGAGGCATGTCTGACCTCCCTTCTCATGGCCAGGAACTCAGCTTTAGGGTATTTCTGGGGTCCCCTTTGCCAAGAGGAGTTCCATTCAGTCAGCTGGGCGGGAGGGGGAGTTAAGATTTTATTTTAGTTCACAAAATTGATAGGCTTCAGTACATAGCTCTACCGAAGTTATTCTCTCAAATTATCATACTCATTAAAAAGAAAAAAAACAACTGTGTTCTTTTTTTTTCACATATGGTGGAATAAAGAAGGTAGAAGTTTTAACTGAGGATGACTAAGAAGATTATAGTTATGGGGGCTTTATGCTGTGAGGCACCTGACTATTAGTTTAAATAGAAATCAGAATGTAGGGTGAGGGGAAATTTGCCCTTTCCCCCAAAAGTTTGCTGAAAGATCAACTGACAATTAAGGTAGACTAATAAGAGAAAGGTTTATTTACCATGCACATGGGGAGAATCACATAGTGATTACCCAGTATCCCAATGAAATTCAGATATTTTTACACATGCCTCGTAGAGGGTAGGGGGCGAAATGAGGAGTATAGATAATTCTGTTTATGGGTGAAAAAGGGTTCCTAGGGAGGATGTGTGGATGGGGGAAACAGATTGACTTGTAAATTAACCCGAGAGACAGGTTATTATGTTTGAAATGACTGGGGTTAGGTGTGGTTGCATTCTGTAATATATTGAGATAATAGGGAGAGGAAGGGAGGTCAATTTGCCTTTGATCTTTTGGTCAGGTCAATCCTGTTTATGGGGATGGAGGGAAAGCCTCTTCTACTAAAGGCCTGTTAATCTCTAAGAGCCTTTAATTCAAAATACTCTTTATGCCAGTGAGTCATATTTGGGGGTGAAATTTCCTGAGATTCTTCAAGATCAATCCTCCAAGCTTGCAGATTTTTTGGGTTGGATTATCAAGGCTGATCTGCAAACCCACTCATTCTCAAAAGCTAAGGAGGGAGTTCTGGCCAGCATTATCCCAACACTTTGTGCCTGTGGGTTCCCCAAACAAGGAAAGGAATTGTTCATGATTTTCTAATATGGGACTAGTCAGTTAGCTCTTGCTGTGAGATCACTGTCAATGCTAATTCACTGTTGTTCTAAGTGAGATAACCATACAACTTGCAAAGTCAAATATGCCTGCATTTCATTTTCCTGTTCCTTTTGTCAGCATCTCTGACGTTGGCTGTCTTCCCACTCTGGTTCCTTTACTTTTCCTTGGATGAACATTGACATCTGTGTACCCCTTGAAAATAACTAAATAAATACCGCATAGGAACCAGTAAAATACTCAAGTGCATCTCGTGTCCCACCTTTTCAGACTTGAGTGAACAACAGTGGCTTATACATAGTGTATTACAATTAAATGTTGAACATGTTACCAAAAGTTTGGTACTTGTCCCCAAGGCAGAATCGGTGAGAACAAAGAACAAGGACAAGTGGTTTGAGGGGAAAAAAAGAGAAGTTTATTAATCTGCTGGCAAATGAGGAGGGAAGCAGACTAATGTCTCAAAAGACCACCATCCTGCCTTTAATCAGAAAAACAGGACTTTTTAAAAGGAGGGTTTCAGTGGTTGGGTTCTGGTCTATGTGACCAGTGTCATATGTCATGGCTTCAGGCTGTTGTTGTTTAACTTTAATTTCTGGTTTCTGTGGACCTTATCTCCAGTGATTACAATCTTGTGACCTTTGTCTGGACAATTCTGTTGAGCCATTTCCTGTGGTTTAATATAATAGAAAACAAACAGCAAAGAAAATTTTTCTGCCCCTTTAATTACTGGCCTCAGGAACAAATGCATGTTTTAATTCCCAAAAAGGGTGGGGAGTATTAAACAGACAATTATAAAACATTTTGTTGCCCTTTTTCAGACCTTTACCTCTATTACAAGCATGCCTGTATTACCAAAACTCAAGTCTCAGGGACATTTAGAATAACTCCCCATATGAAGCCTGTTTCCATATCTTTGACTGAAACCTCATAAAAATGTTTCTTTATGATACTTAAGAGAAGTAGTATGTTTCTTGTCTCTTTTAGTTGGCCTGTACTCCTGTATTAGCATTATTATTTCTGAGGTTGGGGACATTTGAAGGGTAGTGGGTCTCCGGTGAGTTACCAGTTTAGTGATTAGATGGTAGGCAAGTTTCACTGGGATTTAAGCCCTTTAGAGAACTGGTTCCCAAACTCTAGGGCACATTGGAATCTTCTAGGAGGTGTCAAGAAATACTGATTCCGGGGTCCTGCCCCCAGAGAGGGTTATTTAATTATTTGAGGGTATGGACTGGGTTTGAAATTTTTAAAAAGATCCCCAGGTAATTCCAATGTACAGACAGTTTTGAGAATCACTGCCTAGCGGGCCTTTAAAAATACTTCTGCTTAAACTCCAGCTCATACCAATGATATCAGAACCTTTGGGATGGGGACTCAGGAATTCTTATGAAAATATCCTAATGTACAGCCAGGAATGTTAAAATAGTAGTAAGTCCAGGCTATGAAATATCTGTTGGGTATCATTCCTAAAAATGGAGGCTTTCAATAAAACCAATCAATTTATTTATTATGCCTTCAGTCAATTATTGAGTAGTTTCTAAATAGTTGGGTCTTAAGAATGAATTTACCAAGCATTCTAACTAAACTTATACTTAATTATGAATGTGTATTCTTCCTTCTATCTCTAAGTAAACTATAGAAAATAAATATGGGATAGCTTATTAGTACTCCCTCATAAAGACAACTGACAACAAGTAATTAAATCTGGGTTTCCCTGCTGCTGGGTGTCTTGCTCTGTAGTCACTCTAGTAGTCTCTTACTGAACTCCCTGTCATTTCTTGAAGTGCCACTGACTTGTGGCTATAGATGTTGCTAGAGTTTTGTAGATTCTCCTTGGAATTAGTTGAGGAGTCATCTATAACTAGATATATTATAGTCAGCAATGGCCTTTCTTTACCAATCTATATAGAGGTTCATGTCCCTTTATTCATTAATTCTACAAGGATTATTAGCCTCTCCTATGTACCAAGTATTGTGGTAGGTTGGGGAATACAATTTATGAATAAAACATAGTCCCTGGCCTACAGGAACTCTCTGTCTGTTCCAATTTGCTATGATGAATGCTAAGATAGTGGTAAGTTCAGGGTGCCAGATGATATCTATTTTTTGTTACGGCTCACCCAGCAGTGAATACTGGCTCTCTTGCTCCTCCTTTTTGAAAACTGGATTCAGTGGGTTTCTTTATGGTCCTCAGACAGAGCTATACATAATCCTCCTGTATCCCTTTGCCTCCTTAAACTGATCAGCAGTCTGCTGAGGAGAGAGACCTAAATAGAATCTCAACACTGGTAATGTATTGCTGCCCATTAATATGTTGGTTCACACGCATTTTCTGGATACCTCTTAAATGGCAAACGAAGTAAATTCTCTGAAGAGCTAGGCTCACGTTAGTTTATGATTCTCATTTAATTTACTTTACAATCACTCCTCTGAGGTAGGTATCTTCACTTTATTGTCTAGATAAGAATAGTGGGACATAAAATGATTGTAGCACATGTGAAAGAAATGTGGTGAAACACAAAGTTTCTTTATTTACAGTCCACTGTCTTTTCTGCTAAATGACATAGACTTTGAAAAGTTGCTAACGTATGACTTTGTTCTATGAAGAGCTTCCTTTATATAAGAGATGAAGGGCTTCTAGGCCATTCTCTGAGTGAGTCCTGGTAATGCACTCTCATACCGTACAGCTGTTACCATTTTAGGCAGAATCGGCATGGAGGGAAGACGTGTTGCCCTGTGAAGGGTTTAAGAACCACTCCTAACAGTGGATGCTGAGCCTTGCTAACAAGCTCTCTGCTGCCAACCCTAAGTGAGTGAGCATGATTGGATGCAGAGCCAAGAATATCATTTGCAAAGGCAACAATTCTTCATCACCCCCAGATTATAAAAAAAAATTAATAGCTGCTCCATCAAAATATGTTTCATATTTTTTGCTATATAAACTGTTAACCTAGGCTTTTCAGGCCAGTGATTTTCCACATTTATGCTATCATCTTCCTGACAAAGGCATTAGTATATCTAAACTACCTGTGTTAGTATTAATTATAATTTTTAAGACATATTTTTCATACAAATTTTAGTTATTTTTATGCCCTATTATCAAGTAAGCTTCTCAAAACATTTTGCCAATTGCTATGTTTAATTTTAATATTACTTCTATCCCACTCCTTTCTCTGGGTTCACTGACCTTTTTGCTGAAGTGAAGGACAGATCCAGGTTATAGGGCCTGCAGCTTATACAATTTTGAGAACACCTTTAAAGAAACACAGAATTACAAATGGAATTGTGTATTTTTTTGGAACAGGAGAAAAATACTCAATAATTATTGGAGCTTTGGAGATGTGGGTCCTTTCATTTTGAGATCTCTTCAGGCAGTTTACCAGAAATGTCCCATAGATGTGCTTTCCCTCTCTGGAATACTCTGTAACCTTCAACAATACCCAGCATTTTAGGGGCCTATGCAAATGAAGGTCCCTGAAGATCAAGTTGCAGTAGCTTATAGTAAATCTACCTTTGAATGATGTACATCTTTTATTTGGCTCATTCTTGATGGATAGTTTAGCTGATATAGAGTTCCAGTTCCTTCACATTTAGAAGATAATATTTAATAGTCTTCTGCAATCTGTTGCTAATGAGAAATCCATTGCCAATCTAATTTCCTTCTCAGTAGAAGATTTTTGTCTTTCAGATAGCAATTAAGCTTTTCTCTTTATCTTGATATATTACAATTTCCCTATCATGGTTCTACAGATGGATTTATTTTTTGTTTTCCTGTTTGGTCCTCAGTGTATCCTTTTCCATATAAATATCTTCAGTTCTGGAAATTTCTTATACATTGTTTATCCTATTTTTTTTTCTTTTTCTTTTCCTCTTTGTTTTACTGTGTGACTCTTACTGGATGTATGTTTGAGCTTCTCAATCTCTCCTTCATGTCCTTCAATTGTTCCTTCATCTTTTTTATTACATCATCTTTCTGGATGCATTCTGGGTATCTGCTAAATGCTATTTAAAATTTACTAATTCCCTCCTTTACTGTATTTCCCATATTCCCTTATTCCCATATTTCTGATTGCTTCTTTTTTATCTGTACTTGGTATTGTTTTATTTCTGTCTTAAATTTCTTATGCTTTATTTTATGAACTAACTTACTTCTTTTTTTTTTGAGTTTTTAAAATATCCTTATTTTCAAATTATTTTAGATTTTATTAAGGTTTTCAGTTTTTCTCTAATGAATACTTCTCCAAATTTTATTTTATTGTTCTTCCGTCTTATTATTTCTCTTTTAAAATCTGTTGTGTAGTTTTGTTCTGTATTCTTACCTTGTGTGGGAGGTTCTTATTCCAATCTGTATTAGTTTCCCATTGCTGTTGTAAGAAATTCCACAAACTTAGTGGTTTAAAACAACAAAATTTATTACCTTATAATTCTGTAGATCAGAAGTATGACATTTCTCACTGGGCTAAAATCAAGGTGTTAGCAAGTCTGCATTCTTCTGGAGGTTCTCAGGGAACATTAGTTTCCTTGCCTTTTCCAGTCTCTAGAGGCTGCCCACATCCTTGGCTTATGGCCCCCTCTACCTTCAAAGCCAGCGGTGGCCCACACAGTCTGTCTTAGATTGCGTGAGTGCATCAGTCTGACACTGACACTCTGCCCCCTGCTTTCACTTTTAAGGACACTAGGAGAAAGGTTCAGAGAGGTAGCCAAGGTCCAGATCACAGAGGTCATGGGAAAGGGCTTGGATTTCAATGAAAGCACAATAGGAAGCCATAAATAGTTGTATACAAAGAAGTTACAAGATTCAGTTTGTGTTTCTAAATAAATGATCCTACTAGTTACTATGTGGGGAATAATGTAGGGAGACCTCCTTTGAATAATCCAGATGAGAGAGCATATATATTTTACTAGGGTAGCAGCTTTGGAAATGAAGAGGGGGTACATTTTGAAGATATATTTTGGAGATAAAGCCTAGAGGATTTATTAATGGCCTGAGTCTGGGAAATGTGGGAAAAGGAAAAGTCAAGGATGTCTCCTGTTGTTTTGGTGAGTAGGCTAGCTAGGAAGCCAAATAGTTGCTCTTCTGCAGAGAAGCAGATTTTATTTTACCTTGTAGCTATTGTGACCCTTATATCTGAAAGCTAAGAATGAAATCTGTGAACTGTTTTTAGCAGTTTCTACTTGCAGGGTTTCATGGACTGCAATTTATATATTAATCTCGCTATTATCTCTTTGTTACTTTCCTATCTTTATAGTCTCTCTACTTTATCTTCCTTATTTAAAAAACTTTTGATGACATTTTTCACACTCTGTAAGCTGCCTTAAATCAAGGCACTATATAAATAAATTATAAATAAACATAAATAAATTATATTCAGACAGCATCCTGAGTTGTTAATTACCCACTACGTATATATGTAAACTTTAGAAAGATTGTCATTCATTATTTCATTTAAAACACAGACACACATACAGATACCTTAACTTGATGGGATAAAAAAGCAGCAAATTTGTTGATTTGTTTTTGTCTGTCAGTCATGCCTTTTTTGCATTAGCGTTGTCTACTTAAGTGTGTTGTTGTTGTTCTGTCATTCATCAACCAATTTTGAATAGTTAAGAAGTAGGACATTAATAGGTTGATAAATGGTAGATCTGATTTGTTCATAAAGATATCCAAAATTACACAGTTTGTACATTTTTAGATTCTAAGTCCCTAGAGGTCAAGGCAAGGTTGGTTTCATTCTCTGCATTTGGCATTTCATCCTGTTTCATACTGTGTGAAGATGAGACTGTATGTACTGTTTTTAATGGTGATGGTGAGGAAACTTGTAAATAGATCATAAAGCATCTGGCAAACAACAAGTTCACTCTATTGAAAAGGCTTCAGAGAATATAGTTGCTTGACATGTCTTTTGTTTTATACTGAAATGACAAGAATTAACTTAGTGAATTACTTAATGTTTCATTATTTTTGTTAAAGGATCAGTACCTCTTGGATTAAAAACTTTATTATACATCTCTATCAAATCCCTTTACTGACAAAAGTACTGACAGAATGATTAGTCATTCTCTTGTATTTGAAGGTCGACTGATGGTCTCTAATATTCCTGCCCACAACTGTTTTTGGTCTCATATTTAGCAGTTAAAAACATTTTCTTCTATGCTACTTCTTATTTGATACATATTAACTAAGATTTCTTTACTACACCTCTGTAGAGATGGCTGGAAGAATGCTACTGATGTAATTATTTCTGGTGTTAGACTAAAAAAACTATTATATCAAGGGTCATACAATAATACTAGCCTTTTCCAGTACTGAAGCACAGATTTTTACTGTTCTGTTTGTTCTTTTTTTATGTTTAATTTTTAACCCATAGTATTTAAAAGGGAATGAATTTGTACCTAAAGAAAATTTTCAAATTCAGCTAACATGGAGAAAATAAAACTGCAAGACTGAACTGGCAGATGTCAAATTTGCATCTCATTTAATGTTTATGTATTTTCCTACTGGCATTTTTGGGTGCTGTATAAATAAACTGTTAAGATGTTAATGTTGGGAGGAGGAGGGGCAAGAAGGTGGGACCTTAAGTAACCATAAAATTAAAGGCTTCCTGGTTGAGTAAATTGTAATACCTCATCAGTGTACCATATTAATACTTTTTTTAAATGCCATTGTTTAAAATTAAATTATAGATGTTTTTAATTCAAGGGAAGCCTTTAAGAAAGGATCTTATGTAAGTATTTGTTTTTCTTTTCATATTTTGGAAATTAAAAGAGGGTATAATAGATTGCCCTTGGCAGTTACTACAGGCTGGGAAATCAGCTACTGATAGAGATTACAGGAATGTGTGTGGATTGGGTGAGGCACAGTGGAGGTATAGGATGTTGTTGTTTCTGAGACAAGTACAGTCAACAGAATCAATAGAAATAGGAGTTTGACTTCTTTTGCCCTATTCACTTTTTTTTCTTTTAGCAAACAGGCTCTTGCTCTGTCACCCAGGCTGGAGTATAGTGCTGCCATCATAGCTCACTGTAACCTCAAATTCCTGAGCTCAAGTGATTATCCTCCCTAAGCCTCCTGGAGAGCTAAGACTATAGCCATAAGCCACCAGGCCTGGCTAATTTTTAAAATTTTTTTGTGGAGATGGAGTCTTGCTCTGTTCCCCAGGGTGGTTTTGCACATTGGGGCCCAAGTGATCCTCCAGCCTCAGCCTCCCAAAGTGTGGGGATTACAGGTGTGAGCCGCAGTGCCTGAATCCCCATTGACTTTTGACATTTATTTTTTTATTCAAGAGATATTTATTGAACTGCAGGTATAAGCCAGACACTCCACTAGGTACTGAGTTACAGTGAGCAAGACATGATCTCTGCCCTTTCAAAACATATAGCCATGTTTCATTTTTCTATATTATATTTCCTAGCCTCAGAATACCAAAGGGTGGGCCAAGACAGTATTATCATAGATTAGAGAGAATAGGGAAAGGTTGACATTTAATAAGTGTCTTTAAAATCCTGAAATCCCAATTTAGATGTTAGTCATCTATGTGGCAGGGCAGACCTGCTATTCACTAAGCTCTTAGGCAGAGCTCAGATCTTAAGCGGGGTATTAAATAGATCAAGCTCTTACCTGGCTTGCCCTACTTCCTTGCTTTCTCCCTGCCTGACCAGGGACCCTGTGACCCCTGCCAGCATCCAGCTTCGTGCTTGAGCTTATTCTTTCCCCAGGTGCCTTGGATATTAACAGTAGGTTAACCCTTACAGGAGATAAAATCTTTAAATGGTATGTATGATGGCCATATTAAAAATCAGGACATGTGGCTTTACGAGTGAGTCTACACGAGGAGACTATAAGGAATATTTTAAGAATCTTAAATTATAGTTACTTATTTCATTTAACAAATACTTTATTTAGCACTTATTATATGACAGGCTCCATTCTAAGCTCATTTCACCCTTATAGCGGCCCTGTAAGGTAGATTATTTTTTTTTACTTTCATTTTATAGATAAGGAAACTGAGGCACTGAGAGGTTAAGTGACTCAAGTTCACACATCTAGTGGACTTGGCATTAAAATTCAGGCGTTCTGGCTCCAGAGTCTATGTACTTAAAACGCTAACTGTTCTAGATTTCCTCATGTCTCTATATAATCATATGGGGGGCACCAATGTCTGTGCCCTCATGGATTGTATGAGTCAGAAATTCAAAGGAAAGTCCTGGGCTGAAAACAGAACAGAATTCATTCACCTAGATGGTAGTTTTAAGCCAAAAGAGTCAGGGAGATTCTCAAGGGTCCTAAGATCTAGTGACACTTAAATGACTGGTGACAAAAGCACGATCAGAATTGTAGACTGAGGGTAAAGAGGTTCAGGAAAATGCTATCTTGGAAACCAAGGAAAGATAGAGTTTCAACAAGAGTTTAACTTCACATGTGCCCCTGAGAGGTTAACAGAATGAGGGTACAAAAAGCCACTGTATCTGGCAGTTAAGAGATCATTGCTGCCTTTTTCTAGAATTGGATATTTATAGTAAAGAAGAGAGAATGAGCTGCTGCCACAAAGACACATTGTAAGGAAACATAAGTACATGCTTAG
The DNA here is from genome assembly GCF_020740605.2 of Lemur catta. Classification (NCBI taxonomy): domain Eukaryota; kingdom Metazoa; phylum Chordata; class Mammalia; order Primates; family Lemuridae; genus Lemur; species Lemur catta. The sequence continues at coordinate 34,095,208 of NC_059138.1, forward strand.
ACTTTTTATTTACACATATTTATTACTCCTTTTGTGAAACAAATTCAGTGAATTTCATGGCTTTTTTTTTCCTATAAGCTTAATATTTTGATCACAACTCAGCTAGGTTTAGTTTAGCTTTTTACCTTGTAGACGTGTACATATTTTTTTTTCAATAAAGGAATATCAAAAATTTATGAGCCCCAGGAAAACAATAATTTAAATTTCCGTAGGTGGTACATGGCCGTAAGAATTAGCCACTAATCCCTAAGCAGGATTATCTTCTGGAAGATTTATTATACCAAAATACTAGCTGTGAATCATAATTCAGAGCTGCTAGAATTATATGATGACATTGTACATTTGTAACTGAATGCATGCTAACGTGAGTGATTTGAGCATTTTCCCTCAGTGCAATATTTGAGCAAAGTTATAGCATCAATATTAATTTATGATATTTTTTGATGTAACTAAAACTTGATTTATCATAGTGTTCCATTGACAGAGTTAAAGTCTTATCCATCTTTGTTGTACATCAGTCTTGAAGAGTATGCCTTTAAAAGTGAAAACAGCTATAGATTCTTTAAATACAGGAGAGTTTTAAATTAAAAGGTATTTCAGAACATATAATCAAATGTTAGATAAATTTGGTTAAATTCTGTCTTTGTTATAATTGTTTAGAATAATACATTTCATTAAACTCAGGGGAGAAAATCTCCTTAACTGGTTATTTGCTTCAGTAAGAATAAAAATGCAAGTTGTTTTAATTAAGTTTTCAGTGTCACTATTGTTGTTACTCTGTGTATCCTAAGTTTTCCCAGCCTCTAAACTGCTTTTGGTCATTTTGGTAACTACAAAGTTCCTTAAGGAATTTAGTTATTTAATAGGAATATAAAAATCTTTTCAGATAAATCATTTTTGGAAAATGTTTAATTTTTCTCCCTTTTATAGATGGTTCTGCACATATGTAGTTGGGCAAATGTGCTGCTGAAGTGCAATGATAGCCAATAATATATCAATATATAGAAAGATGGGAAAATATTCCATAGGTAAAATTTGCACATGATTAAGGAAGGAACGGAGATGCTGGAATGACTTCAGTTTCTTATTTTTGTGAACTTTTGATTAATACAGTAAAAATTGATAGATTTTTTTTGCCATTAAAAAATATTACCATGTTAATATTTTATTATATGGGCTAATAAATAAACAGGGAATACAGAAGGGAGAGTTCACTGACATGAATTAATGTGAATTTCTTTAAATTGGGTTATCTATACTTAATGCTAAATTTAATGTTTTATTTTCCAGGGGACACCTACCTACTTACAAGCATTACCATGGGTAGCATCTGAACATATCTTCCTTAACGTGCCACAGGTGTAACATTTATGTTAATCATAAGGGTTAATAAATTTGCTTAGAAAATGCATTCTGTTTTCATTAAAAATAAACTAGGTGTTTCAAAAACTTTCATAGCTCCCTAAATAGAACACTTAACCATACTTTTTATCCCAGTAGTCATTTGAATAACTGAGTTGTAGTACATAAATTTTGAAACTTAAGTTTTCAAATTTGAAATTTTGTTTTCTAAAATTAAAATGAAATACATGTTTTGAATTGGTGTTTGGATAGATGCAGTGACTAATATATTAAAAAATGATGGAAAATATGAGATTGAGGTTATCATCATACTACTAGTGCCAAACATCCTATTTTGTGCATTGTGGTTATCAGAGTTTGGAATAGAAATTACATGCAAAAGGAAATGACACCTCTTCCCCAAATATTATAAGTCTGAGCGTTAAAAGAAAAGAAAAAAATCCCTGAATTTCAAGACTTAGAAATTTATTTCTATTATCTTCTTATTTATATTTAAGTCACAAGTAGAAACCTTAATTTTCATTAATGAGTTATCATCCTTAAGTTTGATCTTAAGTATTATTTATGCTTTGAGAAGATTCCCAAGATTTTATTTCCCAGATTTCTTAATCTATTCTCTAGTAATAGTTATGATCTATAAAGATGATCCTTTTTGATTTTTAACTGTGCTTCATTTCAACTTATGTCAGATAAAATGGTTTCAAAGAAGTATTGAAAATGGTACCTTCCCTCCACAAAATACTCAATAATATTCAATATATCCTTTTACTATTTATTATATTTGCATTGAGTGCTACAAATGGCATAGTTTTATGCCCAAGGGTTCATTTCACTGACCAGATCAGAACTCCTCTTCACCTCTGTAGGTTTAGTTAGATGCTGGTGCCTAGGTCATTGTGACCACTCATTGCACGCCGTTCGGAATCATGGTTGATTTTGGTTAGCTTGCTAACCCAGGTTAGGGTCTTTGAAACTGGCTGGCTTTAACAGGTTGGAAAAGAGGACAACTTTCTTTCCCTGCCCTCCCCTGCCCCCCTTTAATTGCTAGTCATCGACGAGGACAGGATCCTCAACAGGCAGTGCTGTGTGTTAACTCCATTCCCATTGCCCTTCCAGTTTGCTCTTCACCAATCTGTCACTTATCATTTCACTTTTGCCACGAAGAAATTGTGAATAATTACATTTAGATTTTATAAATACAAGAATCACTAGATTCTCACCCTCTTTTCTTTGCCTTTTAAATTCTGTAAGTACTTTTAAATGGACATGGGCTTTTCCCTTAAGTTAGGAAATGCTGCCATACCTACCAGTGATTATGTGAAAATATTTTAACCTCAAATTAGGGTTCTTCATTGCAATATTTGGCAGTTCTGGTGTGGTGAATGTTTTACTGGTATGTTAACCGTCTCATACTGGCCTATGGGAGAGAGTTTCCCGTGATGGATAGATTATTTAGGCACAAGTAGGGTGAGCACATTAAGATATCACCACAGTATTTTTGTTCCTTAATAAAATGCAGTGCATTTTAAATTGTCATCTGGAAACAGATATGTAAACTTGACCATCTCTTTGTCTCATTTTTTAGTTTTTCTGCACGTTTCTCCCTTTTCATTATGTCCTTTATCAGATAATTTAAAATTGTATATAATTAATTATCTTAAATCTTTTTAGTAAAGTTTGCTGTGTGTGTGATATTAACAAGGCCAGTATTCTATTATGTAAATCTCAATATATGAGAGAACCCAGAAAGTAAATATGTGAATAATAACTACCTGCCTTGAAGAGAAGATAACTGAGTTTATTTATATTATAAATGTTATTTCACAGTTCATTCAGTTACCTTGCTGGGCAATAAAAGACCCTGAAATTAAAATGACCCCTTTTCACAAAATACGGCTGTAGGATTCATTTGCTACAAAGCTGCCTTGGTTGGATATCACTCCTCCTGAAATAGAAAATGATATCCCGCTAATGCATCTGAAGTGAGCTTTAAAACCATCCAAGGCACTCTTGTGAAATTAATGACTTCTGCTTTTGGCCTCCATTACATCTTACGTTTCTCTTGTACTATGCTTACTTTTCCTGTGTTTCCTCTGACTTCATATCTTATTGGTTACATTCCAGATCCTTGGAACCTTCCACTTCAAAAATAGTATGTTTTTACAGCTGCTTTGAAAACCTTTAGACCTCTACAAATTTGAAAACATAAATCTTAAGATTAATGTTCCATACTATGCATAGTGCTTTAAGGACATCTTAGCCTTCTAGGTATTGAAGCATCTAACAGCTTGATGAAGAAAATCAGCTTACAGCAGACCAGCGTAATGATGAGAAAATGTTAATTAAATTTTTCCTCGTAAAAAATTTCATTTTTAGTCTGAATGATGCTAAACAGCAGTGTTATTAGCTAAGAGTGAGGAATCTGCTTACTAGTTGTGACTGCTCATTATTGGTCCTTGACATTTCATTCATAAGCATATTTATTCTATTGCAAAACATTGTCACTTAAAGACATTAATAAACAAAATGTTTTCTTTTAATTGTAAAACTCCCCTGGGTGATTCCGTATGCAGAAATTTATAATCTTAATAGATTCGTTAGAAAAATAAGTGACACCATTTTGAACATGTCAAGCCCCTTATTCAACTGTCCAAAACTACAGAAATTGTAAGGTTATCTAGTTTGTAAAAATACCCTTTTACAAAAGTGTGATAGAATTGAACAGCTTTTAGATCAAGTAGTAGTATTAAAAAAAGAGATGTGTAACATCAATAAAATTCCAGATCCTTGGAAGCACTGATGGTTTTATTCATCCTTTATTTTTCACTTGCTGGGCATTTTTTTTTGGCTAATAATCTAAATTTCTGAAAGAGGAAGGTGCTATGAAGAGAAGAGAAAAGAAAAGGAGACTAAAGATCCTGCCCTAGAGGATCCTGATGGTTATAATCCACTTAAGTGTGTAGAGATAAATTCTAAAGTGTCAAAAAGCCAAATTTATAATGTCATATAAATACATTAAAGAACACTAAAGAATTTATTGACTCAGAATATTAGAACTAAAAGGGACCTTAACAATTTTTAAGTGCCAACACTTTGTTTTACGAATGAGTAAGCTGAGGGCCCAAAGAGAAGGTGACTTACCTGGGGTTCACCAGCTGGCCCAGGTAGAGTTGGGACCAGGATTTCATTCACAGTGCTGTACAGTGTCACGAAGGGGCCATGTTTATTCAGAGAAAGGATTCTGGGAAAAGATAAATCTTGAGCTTAAAGGAAATAACATTATAAATAGTAGTAAACTAGATCTAGAGATTTGTGTTTCTTGTGTCATTTCTAAGTTTTTTTTAGTTGTAAAATTCCATATTTCTTGATTTTGCTTGGTAGCATACAGGTAATAATATGAGCAATAATAATTAAAAATAGTAATAATGACTAAAAATTACAGAATTTCCTATGTGCTGGGCTCAGTTTTAAACAATTTATATTCATTCACTCACTTAATCGTCACAATAACCATTTGAGGTAAGTGCTGTTATCATTCCCATTTTACAGATAAGGAAGCTGAAGCACAGAGAAGTAACTTGCCCAAGGTCAAATGTGAAATGTTACGAGAATGTGTACATGGAATGACCAGCCCAATCCATGTTAGGTGACTCCATTTAGGAAAGGGGTTACTATGTTAAGGAATAGAGATAGTTAAAAAGGGTTTCTCCAAAGAGAATTTAAAAAAATAAAATAATATAGTAATTCTTTATTGTCTGACATTATGATGTGCAACATTTCTGTAATCTTCCCCTAATTGATGGGAGAAAATAATAATTTGAAAGTGTCTAACCATGGCTTGTGTGCGTAGTTCTCAAAGGTATTATTGCTAGGATTGGTATATGTTAGGATGTATACGGTGAGGCAAGACTCTCTTCACTTTTGGTCAGTCATGCATGTAGAAGCAGTTACTATTTATTACTGTACTCTTTGGTTTAAGGTCTCATTCTGATCAAATAACCTTGTCTCTGAAAGCATCTATAGTTAACTACTAACTAATATTGCCCATATTTTTGTTTAGAGTTGTGTGTTGTCTTTTATTTCTTGCTTTAGAAAGTTTTATTTAGCTTTTTTTACTTCAGTTTACTAAATGCCAGTTTATACAGGAAGGTGTGAATGGCGTTAACTGATGCTGTCTTTTTATTCGTGTTCTTGTCCTTACACTTCAGGCATCTCCCAGTGTTACTGGTCAATGTGGTGCCGAAGACACGGAATGAGGGTAGTAATAGTAGTTCTAAAGAAAACTGCTGATTTTTGTAGGCTTGGAGAAGCTGATGGCATTTCAAAGTAGAGCTGTATTTTATCCTGTCTCAAAGGAGTGTTGGATTCCTTAATGTTCTCTGGTTTCTTTTAACATCCTATTATTGACTAATAAAATGGTAAAAAAAAAAATATATATATATATTGAAACTTTATAGGGTCTATATTGGAAGTACAGTTTAGTTACATGTGTAGTTATGTGAAGTTTGATACACTTTAATGTCTGTCTCTTTTGTTTTTATTCAACAATATTTACTCCTCTGCTCATAAGTGTTAGATACTGTTGTGGGTGTGGGAATGTGTGTCTGGTGCCATTGTAGTCATTGGCCTGTTATTACTCTAGGTTACCTGTTGAAATAAAGTTTCCCAGAGGATCAGATTTTTTTCAGCTAAGTTATGAGAAATATTTAGTGCTATACAGCCTAAATTTATTCTAACTGCTATCCAGATATTGTTAGACATAAAATTATTAGACATGTAAATTATTATGATGCAAGCTAAGTGCTGAGTACTGTCTTTGAACAATAGAGAATTTTGTCTACAGCTCTTTCCTTTCCCTTCCTCTTTTCCTTTCCCTTTCTCCATCCCCTTCCTCCCTTTCTCTCTCCTTCTCTCTGTCCTTCCTTCATACTTTGTTGTAGAATCATTAGAAAAAAATTTAAAATTAGGTCTATGAATTAAACAAATTTCTGTTCTAACTAGTAAAAAACTGACTTATCATCTAGAGAACATACTGAGTAAATTATAAAAATCTACAAAGTATGTATCTGATAATATCAAAAGTAAGAGTTAAATAACGAATTACTAATATATAGAGGTTGATGGTACTCACAAAGTTTGTATCTATCATAACTACTTTCTTGATGTGTTCTTTAGAGGATAACCAACTTGTTCCCATTTGCCTGGAACATTCCCATTTTTAGCCCTAAATGTCTTATATCTCAGGAAACTCCCCAGTCTTAGGCACGTAGAATGGCTGGTCATCCAGATTATATGTAAATCTAAAGATTTAATGTTCTCAATTCCATGGAGGAAGTAATTAATGAGCAAATCTTGCACACAAACCTATTTAGCTCTTTTGTTTATCTAAATATGGTGATAGATAATTTAAGATGGATGAGGCACAGATGGGTGTGTGGATGGATGGGTGAATAGATAAACATATAGGAAAATGTGCAGTATACCTTATGATTGGTTAGCAAACATCACCTGCTGAAATCCTCATCATTTCTTAAGCCCAACTCATTTGTCATTTGGGGGACAAGATTTTTATGATTATTGTAGAATTCCTTTCCCTTATGCCTAGAAAATTCTGTTTATACTGTCATTACTATATGTACCATAGTTTTGTTATACTTAGTTGTGTACATGTCTGTCTTCTCTACTGGAATATAAATTCTTTGCAGTCAGAATTATGTCTTAATACATCTTTGTACTTCCACCTGTATACCATCCTGTGCTATGCAAGAACTGAATACATGATTGCTGAATTAGCATTCATCACTCCAGTTTCATTACTATTTTACTTTTAATCATCTTTATTGAAATATAATTTACCTACAATAAAATTCACCAGTTTTAAATGTACAGTCCAATAAATTGTAACAAAATCAAGATAGAAAGCATTCCTGGCTGGGCATGGTGGCTCACGCCTGTAATCCTAGCACTCTGGGAGGCCAAGGGGTAGGAGGTCAGGGAAGGATCACTTGTGGTCAGGAGTTTGGGACCAGCCTGAGCAAAAGGGAGACCTGAGACCCTGTCTGTAGAAAAATTAGCCGTGAGTGGTGGCTCATGCCTGTAGTACTGGCTACTCTTAAGGCTGAGGCAGGAGGATTGCTTGAGCCCAGGAGTTAGAGGTTGCAGTGGGCTATGATGATGCCTTTTCACTCTAGCTCCAGTAACTGAGCCAAGACTCTGTATCAAAAAAAAAAAAAAAAAAAAAGCACATTCCCTTCACTCCCAAAACTACCCCCCTGTGCCCCTTTGTAGTTACTCTCTTCCCACCACCTCTAGCCTTTCTCGCAGCTACTGATGCGCTCATGTCACTATAGTTTCATTTTTTCTAGCATTGCATTTGAATTTCATATGTCTTGCTTGGATTGTCAGTAATTTATTTCATATTATTTCTGAGTAATATTCTATCATATACATATACCACAACTTCTTTGTCCATTAATCTGTTGATGGGAATTTGTGTTATTTATAGTTCTGGCTATTATAAATAACACTGCTATGCATATAACATACAAGTTATGATATTGACGTATGTTTTTATTTCTCATGGGTATATATCAAAATGTCATATAGTTGGAATCACATAGTATGTAGCTTCTTCAGATTGCCTTCTTTCACTTAGCACCATGCATTAATGGTTTCTGCATGTTTTTTAGTGACTTTATAGCTCACTTCTTTTTATTGCCGAATACTATTCTGTTGTATGGATATACCACAGTTTGTTTACTATTGAAGGGTCTTGGTTGCTTATAAGTTTGGGCAATTATGAATAAAGCTACTATAAATATTCCTGTGCAGGTTTTTGAAATGATATAACATTTAACTCATTGAATTAAATATCAAGGAGCACAGTTGGTGGATTGTATGATAAGAGTCTGTTTAGTTTTATAAAAACTGCCAAACTGTCTTCCAAAGTGGCTGTACCATTTTTCATTCCCAGCACCATGAATGAGAGTTTCTCCTGATCCAAATCCTCACCAGCATTTGGTGTTATCAGTAATTTGGACATTAGTCACTCTTATTAGTGTGTAATGTAAAGATCTCATTGTCTTAATTTGAAATTCTGTCATAACATACGATGTTGGGCATTTCATATGTTTATTTTCCATCTGTATATTTTCTTAGATAATAGGTCTGTTCAGATCTTTTTTCCATTTTTAAATTGGGTTGTTTTCTTATTGCTGAGTTTTAAGGTTCTTTGCAATGTTCTTATTTTGGATATGTCATTTATCAGATAGGTGTTTTGCAAATATTTCCTCTTAGACTGTGATTTGTCCTTTTATTAACAGTGCTTTTCATAGAGAAGAAGTTTTTAATTTTAATGAAATCCACCTTAACAATTTTTTCTTCATGAATTATACTTTTGGTGTTGTATCTAAAAAGTTATTATCAAACCCAAGGTCATCTAGCTTTTCTCCTATGTTATCTTCTTGGCTTGTATTGTTTTGTGTTTAAGTCTATGACCCATTTAGAGTTAATTTTTGTAGAACATGTAAATTCCATGTCCAGATCTATTTTTGCAAGTGGATGTTGTTCCAGCACCACTGAGTTGCTTTTCTCCATTGAATTGCTTTTCCTCCTTTGTCAAAGATCAGAGCTCATTCCTGGGCTCTCTGTTCTTTTGATCTATTTTTCTGTTCTTTTGCTAGTATTAACAATCTTGATTACTGTATCTTTATTGTAAGTTTTGAAGTCAGGTAGTATCAGTCCTCAGACTTTGTTCTTCTCCTTCAACACTGCGTTAGCTGTACTGGGTCTTTTTCCTTTCTATATAAACTTCAGGATCAGTTCGTTGATATCCACAAAATAACTTGCTATGATTGATTGGGATTGCATTGGATCTGTAGGTCAAGTTGGGAAAAACTGACATCTTGACAATACTGAGTGTTCCTATTCATGCACATGGAATATTTCTTCATTCATTTAGATCTTTGATTTCTTTTATCTGAGTTTTATACTCTTCCTTATATAGATCCGGTACATATTTTGTTAGATTTGTACCTCTGTCTTTTCTTTTCTTTTCTTTTCTTTTCTTTTCTTTTCTTTTCTTTTCTTTTCTTTTCTTTTCTTTTCTTTCTTTCTTTCTTTCTTTCTTTCTTTCTTTTTTTTTTTTTTTTTGGTGCAGGGATGCATTTATTAGACTTCTCCAGATAAAGAGAACCAACAGGATGTGTTCATGTGTGTGTGTGTGTGTGTGTGTACTTTGTAAAATTACCCTGTCTTGAAATTTCCCTGATGTTTTTCTCATGGTGAAATGGGGTTATTGGTTTTTGGAGCAATAGCACAGAGGTAAAGTGCCTTTAAAAAGTTATATAGCAAAGCTGCTTACTAGCAACATGATTTATTACCCTTGATGTTGACTTTGATCACCTGGCTGAGGTAATGTTTGCCAGGTTCCTGCACTGTAAAGTTACTCTTTTTCTCTCCTTTCTATGCTATATTCTTTGGAAGGTAGTCATGGTGAGCAGTCCACAGTCAAGGAGTGGAGAGTTATTCTCCTCCTCCTTGAGGGCAAAGTACCAACATAAATTATTTGAAATTCTTCTGCTTGGGATATTTGCCTCTTCATCCTCATTAATTTATATATTCAATTGTTTGTTTATATCTGCATAGGCTAATGGATATTTATTTTAGATTTTGAATTATAACCCAGTACTTTTTAATTTATTGCTCAAATTCTTTCAGCTTTGGTCATTAGGAGGTTTTTAAGTTGGCTTTGGTGTCCCTTTTACACATCCACATCAGTATAAGATCTGTTTCTCTCACCTCTTTATTTTCTGGCACTACAAAATGCTCCAGGCTCACCTTTTATATTCCCTGCCCTTGTCCTAGAATGAAACATTCTCTCAAGGAGCCCAGGTACATTTTATTGGAGAATGGTATTAGAAGTGAAGATCAGGGCACTAGGTATGCTCATTGCTACTGGGATGTGATTGCTTCTAGGCCCTCTTAACTGACAGAACAAAGAAATACATGTATGTAGAAATCTATGTCTATACTAAGCTAAACATGAGCTCATACTGATGTCTCCTACTCTGATCCATTACAAATGGATGATTCTAACCACCCCACTTTGCTTACCTCTAACCTCCTGCACCAAGAGTGAGAACTCCAGCTCCTACTCTATGTCTTTCATTTACTTAAGTTTTCAATTTTTACATATATATATGCTTTTGCTTTCATTTATTGTTCTTACCATATACATTTTTGCTTGACAGTATTGTAAACACAGTGAGTAACTATGTAATTAATTATTTTTTATTAGTATAAAGTCAATACATATTTATCAGCCTCCGATAGTGGGTAATTTCAGTGGCCCACCTCCACTCCCAAGGATTGTCTGGGCTGGAGTCTTGGTGACCACAACTCAGTGAGATTCCTTTAGAAGCTGCAAAGCTAAATCCTTAATCAGAGTCAAATTGACATCTTCTTTGACTTCCCCGTGTTTATTGTGTAGAGCCTTTAACTATACAAAACCCATGTGAAGGATGGGGAAAAATTTTTTTTAATTTCATAATAAAACTAAATTATATCATTTATTGATATTATATTAATATGATCATATGTTTTCACATCAAATGGGGAAATAAGGAAAGAAGTTCGTTTAATGAAAGGAAATAAAGTTTTTTAAAGTGGCATCAATTTTGAGTATATATTATAGGTCTTTTTCACATATTTTTCTTCATTTTAGATAATGGGGAAATTATAGGAAGCGACTGATGTTTAAAAAGTAATTGCTTCAGCTCTCTGGTTTCCTGTTAGTGATTGCATGCACTAGGTTCAGTCCTAAACTCTGGCCTCCTCATTGCCACATGGCTCTTCAGGTGAGTTTCACCTGAAGGCAGGATCCAGGCTGCCTTTTGTGGTAATGAGCTGGAATGTGCTAGAGTCTGGCTTTCTGGAAGGAATCAGAAATTGGGAGAAGAAACAATTCTGGCAGACTGGGTTTTAGGATTGTCACTTGTGATTCTGTCACTGTCCCATTAGAGTGTTTCTGTTTCCTTTATACATTGCCCGTGAAACATGATCTGGAATCCTGCCGGAAGCCATTTATGCTGTCAATTGTTTTTAAAGCTGTTCTTCTCTTTGACTAACAATAACTTTCTTAAAAATCAGGAATATCTAGTTCACTCCCTCAGTAGTTTCAGAAATGTGTTGCTGGATCAAAGTGGTTGAGATTACAGCTGGTGTGGAAAGTGATGAGCAATAAATGGAAATACCCAAATACTTTATTTTCTAAGTATAACACTCATTTTCTTCTAACATGGTAGGCTTCAATTTATATGTCTTTTTAGATCCATGGAAAAGGATTTAGAAGGCATTTGACCATTACTAATGGACTCTAGGCATTAATAGGATAATTTAGGTAGTCTAGATGACTTCAATTATAATAAAACCTTTGGATCTTGAGATAAAACAAGTCTTTGAAAGGAATTTATTCCTGTCTGGTCAGAGCCACCTGATGCAGAGAAATGGGTACTTATATCACTTCAGCTGCTTACTATTAATTTGATCTAAATATGTCACTGACTTCTTTATGTTTTAATATTTGCACCTCTAAAATGGGGAGAGTACCTCCCTTGAGGACCCCCCTGCCCAGAAGAGCACTTTGAAAAGTGTGAAGACATTGCCTGCTCTCATTTCCAGTGGCTCCCAGCAAGCAGTAAGCTGAAACCAGATCTTTCCCTGGTGTAATTCTCTGCTTGACCTTCCTTGACCTGTGTCCCACAGAAGTTGTTAAACTCTCTGTTGTACCTAGAGAGTTAAGCTACTGGTTTACGGAAATTGGGTCAATGTTCAGGAGTTTTAACTCTGTTGAGAACTCATATAAGTGACTGTTTTGTCATGTGGCTGATCATCTGTAACTACCTAAGAATCATATTTGCTCCCTTTGCAATAACTATGGATGGTTTCTCTAATATTTTATAAACAGTGTTTTTTTTGGAAGGCTAGTGGGTATTTTATGTAAAGATTATACAATTTTAATTCATGCATACATATCGTAATTCATTGGGCATATTTCCGATTTTCTGAAGAGGAATATTCAGATTCCAATAACATTTAAAGAAAATCTTATTTTATAACTTGGTTTTTAGAGTTCTACTCAAAAGATTTTTTTCCCTGCCTCAAACCAATCATTTTATATTGTAGATGTACATTAATTATACTATTTTAATACATAGATGTTTCATTAGCAATGTATTATAATATTGAGAGAAAAGAAAGCAAGGAAAACCATGGAATCCTAACCAAAAGTTTTGTACATTAGCAGCATCTAATACCTATTAGGGAAATGACTTCTCAAATAATAAGGTCCATATTGAAATACAACATAGTTTATTTTTTTCTAGAGAACCTCTTTTTGGTGGTATAATTAACAAGTGGTTTCACAGATAGTAGTACCATCTTCATTACAAGTAAACTACATAGCCTTTTCACTGCATAAAAATTTCATCATGGCTTTTTGCTGTTATCTTTATATACAAAGAAGATGATTAAGTATATTTGGCAATAATGAGATTTCCTTATGCTGATTGCAAAATCTAATTTGTATAATATGTAGATCAAAGAGAAAGAGAGACAATGTGATAGAGTACAAGGAAAAAGACACATACCAAGCAATGTACAGTATTTGTAGTTTGTCACTGACCCTGTGTTCAATAGGAGTGTGCTTCATCTACTAAAATATGACAGCTAGCAAGTTAATGGTTACTAGACTTGACAAGGCAAGTTTATTTTACCAAGCTTTGGCTAAGGTTACAAAAGTCTCATTCCCATTGCTGAATCTGTGACTTATTTGCAAGCATTATTAAAGATTAGCTTTATCCCTCAGGATATCCCTGAGAAAGAAATAAGATTGATTAACAATTTTTATACTATCCTTTTAAAAAAATTTGTCTGCTTTTTTTTTTTTTTTTGAGAAAGAGTCTAGCTCTGTCACCTGGCTAGACTGCAGTGGTGTCAGCTCACCACAACCTCAAACTCCTAGGATCAAGTCATCTTCCTGCCTCAATCTCCCAAGTAGCTGGGATTAGAGGCACATGCCACCAGGCCCAGCTATTTTTTTTTATATTTTGTAGAGATGGAGTCTTACTCTTGCTCAGGCTGGTCTTGAACTCTTGAGCTCAAGTGATCCTCCCACCTCCACCTCGTAGAGTGCTAGGATTACAGGTGTGAGCCACCATGCCTGGCCTGCCATATGTTTTTGAACTTCTTAAATTTTAAGTATATGAACCTTTAAACTATAAACTTTAAAGTACACAGATTATTTTTACCCCATGTATTCAAATCTCCTTATTAAATATGTTTCATTTTGCTTTTGCCATTTATTTTTAAGAAATCATTTTCTCCTAGTCTGTCTTTCCAAGTTGTCAAGCTTTTGTGATTACAAACAATAATACTGCTTTAGTTTGTGAATTTAGATTTCTTCCTATTTTGAGACCATTCTGCCCCATGAAATACAAAGTTAGGATATTTTTTATCCTTCCTATAGATATGTCAAGATTTGTTTCTCAGTATTGCCTGACATACACAGAAACAATGTGACTTCCCTGCATACGGCAGATACTCCGTAATGTCCATGGTTTATCAGTTGAAGGTGAAACTTACAAGAATAGTCATTTTTGCAAGTACTTCAGCTGTGTCTGTAGACCAAGAATGTTTCTACCATGTGACCTGTCAAGAATCTTCCCTTAGGTCAAGAAGTTCCCCCTAAATGTCTCTGGCCATCCCAGTTATAGAGGATGGTCTGCAGCTTCATTCACAGAAAATTAGCCTCTTTCCCCTACCAGCACCATTATTGGGAGTCATTTTAGGCATTTTAGCTTGTACCATTCTATCTGTGAAACTCAGTGAACTAAATATTTTCAGCTATTTACAAAGAACAGATAATTGTATTTTATAAAATATCAAAGATCACCAATATTATTTCAGTGCATAAACAGTTCGCAAAATCTGCCTTCTTTTCTCTGTGTAACTATCTAGACCCTGAAGTGAATCCAGCAAATCGGAACCCAGCCCTTCCTGGTTATGTATAGCCTTGTACTCTACCTTGCAGAGTTGTTTGTTTATACCATCTGTCAGATCCAGTTGTGAAACTGCAGTGGGAATTGAAGTGGCTCTTAGTAAGCAATAGATCAATAAATAGAGTAGTTAGTCTATGGTGAGTTAGTGGTTGGAGACTGCTGATGAAGTTACACTCATTCCAAAATATCTTTCAGTGTGAGTGAAGATGACAAGGACGGAACATTTAAACCAGATTATCTAGAAAGACAAAAGCAAATTATGTTGGAAAAGTGTAGCTTGTTTTATTTATGTCTTTTAGAAGGCCCCAGCTATCTCAAGTGCCTTCTCTGACTTACACAGAAAAAACTTAAGAGCAAATTAAAAAATAGCATTATATATCCTAACATCACACCACAAGTCTATATACAACTACTAATCCTTTTTTTCCCAGCCAAAAAAAAAAAAAAAACAACTAATAGCATGCTAAAAGAAATCTTGACTGAAGGGTTTAAGAGCAGTGAGGGGATAATTTCAATAATTTAAAAAGATGTTGCTTTCTATAATAAAAATTGATTCCATTTCTTTTATTTACTTGAATGCATGCTTCTGGTAAACACCTTAAAATTAAATTGAAATGCGCCTAATCTATGTTTTTCTCAACTACCTGATTCAGTGTTTTCAAGTACATTTGTGTTGGAATTTCTGAGCTATTTATATGTAAATGGAAAGTCCTCTGTAATTGGCACAGGGAGAGCCTGGTAGAAGCCCAGTAATCTAATCTGAGTTGCACATTTTCCCCTCTGTTATACATTCATAATGGCATTTGAGGGCAAATAGTTTGATCTTTATGTCAACATCACTCTCCTTTGTAATAAGGGGAAGAAAAGGGAAACTTTGTTTTAAGGAAGGATTAAATGGTGGAATTTTTCTGTGACACGCCATCTTAAACAGAACTGCTAGGTTTTATATGGAGCAAAAAGATATCATTAACTTCTAACTACTTGGAATAGGAATTTAAATTATTTGCTTCAGGTAGTAAAATGAAGATAAAATTGCACAATTGTTCCAGCTGCGATAGGGTTAGTTTTATCAAATTTTATTTTATTTCTTAGCATTTGTGCTGCTTGAGACTTTGGTAATAATAATACCAAAACAATTTTTCTTTTTCACATTTTTCCTAATTTGTGTTTTTTTTTTTTTTCCCTTTGGAAAATGTTAGCAAAAACACCTATCAGGTAGGTAAGAACATTGAATGATGTTAGATACCCGTGAAACTTGTTATATGCCTATTATAAATCATGGACTGTTTAAACTTTAACGAATCTGATAGAAAGGCACCTGAATCACAAATTCTATTCCTGAGCAAACAATGTTAAAAAAAAAAAAAAGATTAAGTACTGAATTAGTTAAAATGAGATTTGTTTTTCATGCAGCTGTCTAGCTATCCATTCATATATCTATCCATTCACCCATTCCTTCAATAAATATCATGCCTAACTAAGCTTAAGCCCACGGCTAGGTGTTGGGAGTATAGTAGTAGGCAGGAAACTCGCTTGCCCTCCTGGAGAGGAATGCCTTGTAGTTAGAGCCTTAAGCCCAGAGTACATAATGGAATGAAAACGACATTAAAGTTTTAAATATTTGCCATTTTCGGGAACTTCATGGTTCTGCCTTTTTATCTAGAGAGTTAAGAGTTAACCACTTAAGCACCTCTGTTTTACATGGAAATCTTTCTAATATATGATCCCTAAATACAAAGTATGGGACATAATCTTTCTTTATGCTTTCAGAATCATGGTTTTAGATGTTATGCTGTCTTATCATGCAATAACTAAATAACTTAGGTGACTGAATTATTATACTTCAATTTAATTAGTGTTTGTATTTTTTTTCCAGCTGCCACACTGTTATATATTGTCTTCTTGCTTTAGTCACTGTGCTGCTTGTGCAGCAGCACCCCTACCCCCATCATTTCTTCTAACCTCCCATGTTTATTGTCACAGGATCACTGGGGTTATTAAAATTATTACAGTTATATTTTAAATAAGAGGCCCTTTATAAAGAAAGATGGCTTCTTCTATGAATACAATGCATTGTCTTTGCTAAATTTATTTTTACTGCCCACAGATCTTTTTTGTTTGTATTCTCGGCCCTGTTCCTAATAGATAAGATGCTATTATATCCATAATGACTTTTACCAGTTTAGGAAATCCAAGTCAGAAGGATGGTAGGATCAATAATTCAAATGTAGATCAAATAACATATTTTTTAGTATTTGGGCAATTCACTTGAATTTCAGATGTCAGATGCAGCAAGATACAATGTTATCTTTTGGCAGTACCATGAACAATAGCTGTTTTGATTGTGATAATTCTTATTGGCAAAAATCACTAATATTGGCATAAAACTTCAGGATTTACCAAAGTAAAACTTTTTCTCATTTAATCTTCACAACTATAAGAAGTAGATGATGCAATCCCACTACTAGGCATCTACCCAAATGAAAAAAAGACATTTTAAAATGAAGACATCTGCACTAGAATGTTTATGGCAGCACAATTCACAACTGTAAAGATGTGGAAGCAACCCAAGTGCACATCAATACATGACTGGATTAATAAAATGTGGTATATGTATACCATGAAACACTACTCAACCATAAAAACCAATGGTGACCTAGCATCTCTTATATTATCCTGGGTAGAGCTAGAGCCCATTCTTTGAAGTGAAGTATCACAAGAATGGAAAAATAAGCACTGAATGTACTCACATCAAATTGGTACTAACTGATCAATTCCTTTGGTGTTCACATGGAAATAATATTTGTCGGTTGCCAGGCAGGTGGGAGGGGAAGAGAAGGGGAAGGGTAAACTCATAACTAATGGGTGTGGAGTGCAGTGTTTGGGGGATGGGCACGCTTGTAGCTCTGGCTTGGCCAATGCAAAGGCAGTATATGTAGCCAAAATGTTTGTATCCCCATAATATTCTGAAATTTAAAAAAAAAGAAATAACTGAATTGAGAAAAAAAGTAGATGACATTGTTAACCAAGTTTTATTGATAATGAAATCTCACAGGGATTCAGTAGTGATCCACTTGACTCATTTATATCACCTGCTTGGTGCCTCTAGGCACCTGAGTTTCTGGATTGTTCAGAGTTCAAAAGTAGTTTTTTTCACAGTTAGGAAGTAATATTATGGACATATTTCAGAGTAATATAGGGACTGGATTATGGTGGGAGGATGGGAATGGGTTAAGGAAGGCGCTAAAGTGATAGATGCATCTGAAAGTTGCTAATAGTGAGATTTTAGAACTATTTCCATTCCTATTAGGAGAATCTAATAATTTGATAAGGGTTTTTTATAAGTAACCAAAATTTCAAAAGTTCTTCCCAAAATATGCTGATTATCAATACTTCTGTAATCAAGCCTCTTCAACAGTCATTTTCTGTAATATTTTCCAAATACTATCCATTAACCCTGAAAATGTTTGATATGATTAAGGAAAATTTTAAAGATAAGAAAAAATAGGCAAATTAAAATCAGGGGAGTCTTCTCTCTGTTGTCCATTTTTCTTTTTCTACAGTTAAACGGTGCTAAAGTTGTTTGTGTGTTATGTGTTCCAGTTATTTGGTAGTCATTAAAGGAATAAAGACCAGGATGGAGTAACAGGATCTGGATTTACCCTCCCTGAAAAAAAAAGCAACAATAAAAAAGGACAAAACATATGAAACAAGAGTGTGGGCATCAGGCAATATATTGACAATTCTTTCTAGAAGCTGAGAAACAAACAAGGTAAACCTTACCATTGTTCCAGCTCACTTTCAGGGTGCAGCATGGATAGGAGGAACCCGGGCAGAGCCCAGAGGACTTGAGTTGATGGGGCTGAGAATCTAGGAAGAACAAGGCATTTGGAGTTCATAGGATGGAACAGGAAAGAGAAGAAAGCTGCCCAGAGAGAGCCTCCTCTGGAGATCCACTCCCTTGAGTACTGAGCTGATGCACTGGAGGAAGCTGTTCAAGGATGGAAGGAAAAAACTATCTGAAAGGATTAGAGATAACAGTGCCCACTATTCTATAAGGCTGGAAATCGTGCTGGTTCCTACCAGCCAGACTGGAGATCATAATATTCACCAGGTACTCAAGATTCAGAATGTCTTGGCTTAAGAGTTGGGAATAGTTAGCCCAGACTGAATGCTGCTCCAGTCCTACCTAAAGAAATCTTAAAAGCAAGACCCAAAGGAATCAAACTGTTTTCAAGAAAGTTAACTGTATCTGTTTTGTATAGAAATACAAAAATATCCATCAGCCAGCAAGATAAAATCTGTAATATCTGTCATCTAATAAAAAAAAATCCCGGAATGCATAAAAGCTCCAATAAAATATGATCTATAAAGAGTAGATTACCAACAAAACTAATCTAGACCTGTTAGAATTAGGAGGCAATGGCATTAAAACAGTTATAATAGTTGTATTCCCTATGTTTAAAAACTGTAAGGCTCATACATTAGGAATGTAAGATGATGCACTTTGGAAACCAGTTTAACTGTTTCTTAGAAAGGTAAACATACACTTTACTATATGATCCAGCTGTAGGGGTGAGGGGAAACTTGCCTTTTCCCCCAAAAGTTCACTGAAACATCAACTTGGAATTAAGGCTGATTAATAAGAGAAAGGTTATTTACCAATACCATGCATATGGGGAGAATCACATAGTGATTACCCAATATCCCAGTGAAGTCCAGATGTTTTTATACCTGTCTTTTTGGAGGGGAGGGGAAATGTGGAATACAGGTAATTCTGTTTAGGGGTGACAAATGGTGCCCAGGAGGACAAATGGATGGGGGACAGATTAACTTGTAAATTGTTCTCTTTGCAAATTAACCTGAGAGAGACAGGTATTGTGTTTGAAATAATTTGGGCCAGGTCTGCTTGCATTCTTGATCTTCTTCCCTGTAATATATTGAGATAACTGGGAGAAGAAGGGAAGCCAGTTGCCCCCTTTGACCCTTTGATCAGTTCATTCTGGTTTATGCAGATAGAGAGAAAGCCCATTCCAGTGTTTTTTTGTTTTTGTTTTTTCCTGTTATCTCAAATGTCTTTTAATTCAAAATGTTCTTTATACCAAGGAATCTTATTTGGGGGTGAAATTTCCTGAGCTCCTTCATTCCTCCTGTCTGGAACTTCCCTAGAAGTTTCACACATTAAAAGCTGAGTCGGTAGCTGCGGAAAGAGAGATCAGATTAGTAGTGTAGTAACAAGAGATCTGAAAAGGGAGATAAGAACATGAATCAGAATGAGAATAAGTAGAAAAGAACAGATCTAAGCCCATTTCCCCACACCCCATTAAACCAGTCTCTCATTCTTAGAAATCGGTCTTCATTAATCTGATGGAGAATATTTATCTTGTCTTTTAAAAAGTGTAGATCACAGTCTCTACTTGGCCTGAGTGGTAAGCCATTTTCTCCAGTAATCACTAAAGCTTCTCCCTGTTGGGCTGTCAGGGCATCCAGGATGCAGCTGTTTTCAAATACAGCAGAGGCCAGGCCGTTGACTTCTGACTGAAGTGCTCCCAATGCTTGCGTAGTGATATTGAACTCCTATTCTATTACTCTGGAGAGATTCAAAACTATCTTTTCAATCTCTTGAGTTCCAAATGCCAGGCAAAAAGTCCTGAGCACCAAAAAGAAATGTGATATACAAGTGTTGCTGTTCTTTTTATGTTTTTTTTAATAATATCACATCTAGTGCATTAGCTTGGTACCACTTCATGAATGAAAGAGCCCAAGTTTGTAATTCAGCTGGCATTTAAAGTGGGGCAGCTGTAACAGAGGGTGTCAGATAACCAAGTCCATAGGGTCCTGACCATCTAGGCGGGAACCATTTGTATATTTTATTGCCCCATATGATATTTACAGATAGGGTCAGGGTGGAACCTGTGACCTGCCAGTCTGGAGTTTGCTGTGCCTCTTCTTCCTCATGGGCAATTCCATATCTGCAGCGTCCATCATGTGTCCCTACCAGTCTATGGGAACAGAACAGCTTATAAAATATTTGATTTTAAAGGTCTTTGTTCTGGTTCTGGCAGTTACAATGCTTGGTTTTGTCACTTAACCAAGTCAGACCAGACTTCTGGTCTCTCCATATATAATCTTTAGCATCTGGCAACTTAAGAAGGGAAGTGAGTGTTCTACCCAGAGTTTTACAGGCCTGGCTTGTGAGCTGCTCATAACATCTGGTGATTTGACAATTGTTGACATCATGAGGGTTAGTGTCAGTACCATCTAAGAGGAGCAAGAATGCCATCTGTGGAATCAAACTGTACAGTCTGATCACAATATTGCCCTAGCATGTCACTCAGAAAAGATCCAGCATCATCCCTGCTTTTAATAGGGAGGGAAAAATTTATTTCCAGTGACTTTATCTGAGCAAAAGATACTTTTTGAGCTTTCACAGAAGTTTTTCTGTGTCCAGTTGACTTACCAACAGGAGAAACAGCATGAGGTTTTTTTCCTCTGGTTGTGGATACCACATCTTGTCATACATCCATGTTCTGCGCTGGTTCCACCAGGCATTCACATTGGCAGAAACAAAAATGAGTTCAGGTTCCTTTGCATGATTTAGGTGTTGGCGTAACCAGCAATGAGATTGCTTAGTTAGTGTGGCCAGGGTTTGAAAGACTGGTGTAGAGAGACGCTGGGTGTATGCCTGAACTTCTGGAAAAACAGTAAGGGTTAGTAAGAGCAAGGCACAGTTTGAAAGAGTGATAGTGAAGATTAAAGGGAGAATGGGATAGGTTGAGGTGATCTCCACTCAGCTTCCAATGTGCAATCCTTGAAGGGGAAGGCTTAAAAGAAGGAATATTTATAAAGGACCATTTTGGGGGGATAGTTAAAAGACGAAAAGGAATTTAGAGATGAAAAATGGGGTTTCTTGACCTGTGATCGTGGAAAAAACTGTCTACTTTGTGAAGAAGTCTGTTTCAGGGGCCTGGGAACTGACCCTGGAAATCCTTACTTTCAGGTCACCTGTAGGGGTCATCCTCTAATTGTCTCAGTGTAGATTGGTGTGGCTCACGTGAATACAGTAGGATTTTTCTTTCATTTTTTGTGGCAGTGTAGTTGGTTAACAGTACTTTATAAGAGCCTTCCTAGAGCGGTGACAGTGCATGTCTTCTAAAAACTTTGATGTACACATGGTCTCTGGGTCAAACAGGATGACAAGCCCTGTCAGTTGGCGGAGACCATACTCCTTTCACCGGTTGATGACATGCTCCAAGCATGGTTAGTGCCTGTATATAGCTGGTCATGGTATCAAACTGTTCACTTAAATCCCCATAGTGTTTGGTCAGTCCAGGCATAGAACATTTATAGGTGTCAGTAGTCATGGGGTGACAGAACATTATTTCAAAAGGGGTTAAACCATGTCTCTGAATTAGAACATTCCAGATTTTTATAAGGGCCAAAAGTAATACTTCTGGCCATTTAAGTCCAGTGTCTTGACAGACTTTTTTGTAATGTCCTTTGTATTTCTAAATTTTTATGTTCCACTTGCCCTGAGGATTGGCGATGATGTAGAGTGTAAAATTTTAATGAGTGCCCCAGAGCGTTTGTAAGCAAGTGGTTTAAAATGAGTCCCTTGATCTGACTCAACCCATAAAGGAATACCAAAATGAGGAATAATCTCAGTTACTAATTTATTTACCACTGTTGTAGCATCAGCACACCTAGTTGGTCAGTACTCAGTCTATCCACAAAGCATGTAAACTATAACTAAACAGTGAGAAAAGCCCAAAGCTGGAGGTAAGTCTACCAGGTCAATTTGGAGTGCCAAAAAGGGATAGTCTGGGCCTTTCGGGGCCAGTTTCCTCCAGAGATTTGGTGAGATTTACAAACAGTGCACTGGGAAGTAATTTGGTCAGAGATATTGTAGATCCCAGGGCAGTATCAACTGTATATATATATATTTATATACATATTTACCTTAATTATCCCCCATTTGTACATATGCCCCATGTGACGGGAGATATGTGCAAGTCAAAAAGTTAAAAGGGGCCACAGGGAAACTGTTTGGCCCAATATACAATCTATCTGATATTATAGGTCCATTGGCAATAAGAATGTCAGCAGAAATTAAGAAATGAGATTTCCAAATTGTGCCAACTGCGTGGCGGACTCCAAAGGCATATTTGAAGTCTGTGTAAATAGTGGCAGCTTTTCCTTTTGCCAATGTGCAAGCTCTAGTGAGGGTTATAACAAAATTGACTCAAGGTGTTTTGGGGTGAGCTTGAGTGCCCTGAGATGTTTCATGTCCTAAATAAGTAACAGTTGTCTGTACCTTAGAATCTAGACATGGAGGCTTTATGGCCTCATTTAGCAGAGTCTTTAAAAGACTGAATCCAAGATTGCACAGAGAGCACACTGCTTACAGAATAAAAGATTGTGAATGTACTGAACAAGAGTGGATCTCTGGGTAAAGGTTATAGAGCCCAAATCAGCTTAGAGAATGAGAGAATACTGAAGGAGACACACAGTATTTCTGAGGTATTCAGGTCCATGTTAGCTATCTCCCTCCGAAGGTGAATGTAAAGAGAAATTGTGAATCAGGGTATAATGGAATCAAAAAGAAAGTTGAACCGAGGGTCAATTATTCTTAAAGTCATTTGAACTAAAAACCATTTGAGTTAGTTTCTATCTTTATCTTCTTGATAAAATATTTGACTTAAGTGCTTATTATTTCAAAGCTAACTAGAGCTCTTTTTATGTAATTTGGTAGTAAAATATCACATACAAACGACATATATAGAGACATAGACATATAGACAGAGCAGTTCCAACTGCTCTTTTAATAATTTATTTGCGAGCTCTTAAATATTATTTTTTATTCACATTATCAATCTTTTAATTACCTATTATTTTAAGCAATTACTAGCCAAGCAACAATTTTGCCCTTAGTAAGAGTTTGCCATTTCAGTAAGCATTTGTTGCTTCCAGGGCCTAATATTTATACATGTATAGTTAGGCATTGCCAGAAAGTACCCAGTTCTTCAGAAATTAAGTATCCTATTTTTACCTTAAATCTTGGCTTTTGCTCTCAGATCTACGTGATCAACTTAGGCAATGATTTTTCCTTACTCAAGCACACAAGAAAAAGGAACAAAGGGATAGAAAACAGCAATCTTTGTGAATTCCTGAAAGCTAGAGTTTGCACCCCCTGTAGTATCACCATTTACCGTTAGTTTCTGCCCGACCCAGTCAGACATTTGAGGCCTCTAAAGGGATCTAACCTAATTCATTATCAGATCAAATCTGATCCCAGACCTACTTCAGTTTCTACGGCAACTTCTGAACCCAGATAGGATAAAAAATTTACTCAAGCAAACTCAGAAAGCTCAAAACACAAATCTGTGGCACTTTGGAATGTGAGAGAGAACTTACCCACAAGCCTCAGTTGCAATGAGAAGAAAGGACAATAGGCCCAGCGAGTACCTCACTTGGACTCTGGGTGCTCCTGGGTGTCTCTGGGAGCTCTATCTCGGAACCCACTTATGATAAAAGTTAAAGTTAATAGTTTAATTGAGCAAAGAGCAATTCCAAGATTGGGAAGCTGAACTTAAAACAAGTTCAGAAAGACTCCAGTGCTGTAGCATGTTTGAAGAAGATTCGTGGACAGAAAAGAGAAAGTGACCTAGAGAAAATGGAAGTGAGGTATAGAAACAGCTGGATTGGTTAGAGCTCAGCATTTGCCTTACTTATGTACAGTTTGAACAGTTGGCCGCCTTTGATTGGCCAAAACTCGAGGATTGGCAAAGAGGAAGGAGTAGAAAGGAGTGAAGATGAATGGAGCCAACTTAGCCAGGACATACAAGCCCCATATGTCTCTGTAGAATACTGGAAAGCTAAAGCTGTGCACAGAAAGGAAGAAAATGAGTGAATGGAGAAATTTACACAAATATCAAACCAGAACAGGCTCATTCCCTGCCTGGGAATCAAACTTAGGCAGTTGAGGTGAAAGCACAGAATTTTAACCATTAGGCTACAAGGAAAATTGGCCTCTGCCATTATTCCCACATTATTCCCACAGGGCTAGTGTTCAAAGGACTTTTATCTTTGTTTTAAATCAGATATTTATTTATCAATTTTTTCAAGAGATTTTTTAAGGGTAGCCATAACATTATGTGTCTGTCTTTTAGTCTAATTTCTTTATTAATACAAATAAGGCAATTGTTTCGATTAAGAGATCTCCAAAATTTATTTTTAAGAAAATTTAAGGCTGGGCGCGGTGGCTCACACCTGTAATCCTAGCACTCTGGGAGGCTGAGGTGGGTGGATCACTCAAGGTCAGGAGTTCGAGACCAGTCTGAGCAAGAGCGAGACCCCATCTCTACTAAAAATAGAAAGAAATGATCTGGCCACCTAAAAATATATATAGAAAAAGTTAGCCGGGCATGGTGGCACATGCCTGTAGTCCCAGCTACTGGGGAGGCTGAGGCAGTAGGATCGCTTAAGCCCAAGAATTTGAGGTTGCTGTGAGCTAGGCTGACACCACGGCACTCACTCTAGCCTGGGCAACAAAGAGAGACTCTGTCTCAAAAAAAAGAAAAAAAAGAAAGAAAGAAAATTTAGAAGTCTTGTGATTTAAAGAATCCATCTTTTGTCCTTTAATTTCGATGGTATATTGAGTGCAAAAATGACTCAATCCAATGCCTCTTCATAGAAAACCCAGCTGGTAATTTTCCAGTTTAACCTGGAGAGGGCACAGAGAAGGCAGTTTCCAAGATTCCCAAAAATTCACTCTCGCAAAGAGTGACATTTCCTGAGCTCCTTCAAAGCCATTCCACAGCTAGGTATTTATGCAAGGAAGTGAATGCATATGTCCAAACAATGACAACCACAGATCTTCATAGCAACTTGATTTATAATAGTCTGAAACTGGAAAAAAAGCAAATCTTCGTTAACAGGTGAATGGGTAAAGGAACCCTGGTATATCCATACAATTAAATACTATTTAGCAATAAAAAGAAATGAGCTATTCATACATGATGCAACATGGATGAATATCAAAATGATTATGCTGTTTTAAAGGCCAGACAAAAAGGAATACATATTAATTTTCTGTCGCTAGCAAATCCATAAACTTGGTGGCTTGAAACAACAGAACTTTATTCCTGCACGATTCTAGAGACTAGAAGTCCAAAATCAAAGTGTTGATAGGGCTGTTCTCCTTATAGAGCCTCGAGAGGAGGACTGTTTTTCCCTTTTCCAGCATCTGGTAACTGTCAGCATTCCTGATTTGTGGATTGTGACTGTATCGCTCCCTGTTCTGCCTCCCTTCATGTTGCCTTCTCTCTTTTTCCTCCTCTGTGTGTATCTCTTACAAATAAGGATATTTCTCATTAGATTTAGGGTCTATCCGGATGATCTAGGGTGATCTGATCTCAAAATCCGTAATCTAAAAAGATTCTTTTTCCAAATAAGGTAACTTTCCCAAGTTCTAGGAATTAGTATGCATACATATCTTTTTGGTGGTCACCATTCAATCATTTACACTGTGGGATTCCATTTATTTAAAATTCTAGGAAATGAAAACTAATCTGCAGTGACAAGGAACTTTAAAAGGACAGGATTTGAAGGAGGGATTACCATGGGATTGATTACTAGGAAACTTCTGGGAATGATAGATATATTTTTATTATACTGATTGTAATGGTGGTTTTACAGGTATATACATATGTCAATTCACCCGTTTGTACACTTCAAATATATGCTATTATCATATATTAATTATAGTTTAATGAAGCTATTTTTTTAAAGGTTAAGGGATACCTTGCTGAAATTTTGACCCCAAATTTTAACTATCTTTGGTACAACCTGGATTCTCTATTTCAGTTTCCTTGTATAATAAATTCTTGATTAAGAATGGCCAGTATTTTATATCTACTCATTTATGGGTATAATATGGCCATCTGTAAGTTACTGAGGTATTTTACTTTCTCTTACTTGTATTATGAGAATTACAGTGAATATATCTTGAACTATTCACCCATCTCTCTAAATTAGTAAGTCTTAACCTTTCTGGAGTCATTTACCCTCTTGAAAATTTGATAAGAGTCATGGAGTCTTTGCCCATTAACAATGTATATGTGATTCCAAATGGTTTCATAACCCTCCAAAGTCCATGCATTACTACTCCATCCCCAACATTCACAAACTTTAACTCATAATATAAATAAAATTACAAATTTATATTTGTTTGAAAAGGGGCATTTTGAGCTACAATAGTTTAAATGATTTATTTATGTATTTACGGAGACCATGAGCACTTGAATATTTAAGTATCACTTTACCGAGGAAATGATGTCATTTTGTGTGTGCACATGTGTTTAGCTGGTAGGGAAAATGTGTGAAATCAGAAGCTTACTTTCAGTAAGCCTTTGCATTGCTGCAGATGTTAAGCAAGCAACAGAACTTGCCTTCAGGACACTGTTAAGAGATGCAGAAATCTCATCAGGCCTTTGCACATCACATCCTCATGTCCACAGCAGCAAATTCACAGGGTCTTCTGCGAGCGTGCAGCCCTGTCAACAGTTTTACTGCTACATTATGTATGACTTTCTTCTATTGAGGGCGTGAGCAGTTGGTGCAGAGCTGCAAGGGTGATTTTGTATTGTGTCTGGCTCATAGCTCAAAAATGAGTTGCATCTGCTTTGTGTATTTGCTGTCTTTCTCGTTCAATTTCACAACATTTTCTCATTAAAAAAGAAAGGTCAGCATTAAAAATGAATGAAATTTCTGATCAGAGTTCTAGGATGTTTTTTAAGGCCGTCTAAATGTCTGTTATACAGGGGGCTGAGGAAAGGATCAGTGGATTTGGTGACACAGCAATTGTGTGTTATGACATGAATTAGTGACCTCTCTGCTTCTGTTTTTGGTCTTAAAGCTAAGGGAAATAGACCATCCTTGAGGAAAGCCAAAATTTTTAGTGAAGACAGATCAGTTTTTTCCCTTTTTTCTTTTTTTAACCCCAACACTGGCAAAAGGGTATTACATGTTACCATCAATGACAGCTGCTACACTCTAAAATTCTTAAGGGAGCAGCATATCTCAGAATGTCTGGAGGTAAGCAGGTTGTTAGAGTTTAAAGAGTCCTGCCCTCTCCTAACAACTCTGGAGATCTTACTAATTTCCTTGCCCCAAGGTTGAAAAAACACTTGTAAGGATTGACTTGGGACATTGAATCTGTAGGAAAATCATGGCAGTGTAAAACAAGCTTTGAGCTTGGGTTTTGTTTCTTCGTGGCTTGATGGGGAAGACTGCATTCTAAGGATGCCCCTTAGATCCTGAAATTACGATGCCAGAGAGCTGCGTTTCTGCTTTGCCCAACTGACTCTCATTCATACCCTAGTCCTCTTAGGATTTGACAGCAAAGCCCAGATTCATCTATACTTAGGTAGGAAATAAAAGATTTAAAAAGCGTCTCTAGCCTCAAACTAGGATTTGTTGGCAGAGCAGGGACAGTTATAGTTCTCTCGGAAGGAGGGTGGTATAATGCTCAGGATAGGTTATTCTATTATACTTACGATATGTGGTTGATTGATTAGGGTGAATGAAGAATCAAATTATGAAGAATATTTATTTAATAAATAATGCCTGCTTTCAGATATAATTTTCTGAGACTTTTGAAAAAATAAATTTTGCTAAATAAAAGAGAAAAGGAGTGAGAAGTGGGAGAATGGAAGGAAGAAATGTATGTTCTATTATGGAAATTGCTTCACCTCCCCTGAGGAAGTGGCTAACCTAAATCTTAAGTGTTTTTTTTTTTTGTGGTTTCCTCATATAAATAATGGTGTATGTAGACCCACTGTCTATATTGAACAGTATAATTGTGAATAGTTTGGTCACTTCTGTTTCATTAGTTACGTTGTAGTTTTCGTCATTACACTTGGATTGGGAAATAAAAGGCAAATGAGGAAATACCTGATCTATTTTAGTTATTACAAAGTGTCTTATTTTTTTTTCAAAATGAGCAGGAATTTAAGAAATACCTCATGACACACTTCATTATAACCCTTTGGAAATAATTTCAGTTATATCGGTCACTGATTTTATAACTGCTTACTCCTTCTCTCTCCCTTAACTTATTTTAGTAAACACTCCTTTGCAAAATAGAAACTTCATACTATTGACAAAATTTGAAATTTATTATTATATCACATTAGAAATAGAAATAGAATTCTTCCTTTCCTCTAACCAAGTGTATGCAACTTTCTACTTTTTCATGTCTAGAATATATGATAAAATACGAGCATTTATGCCAAAAACAAAAGTGAAATTTTCTCTCAAAAGTCCACTGAAGGTAGCATGTTTGGCTACTATATGAAAATATAGATTTCCTATTGATGTTAAAAGATTGAACTGAATTGTATTTTTTTAAAGGAGTGCCTGTCAAATACTAGGGAAGATGGGAATTCAGAGGCCTAAGCACTATGAAGGTTATTTATTACAAGCCTGTTAGCCAATAAGAGGCTTATAAAATATGTAATACATAGTATCAGAACTATAATTTGCTGTACAATATACTACAGATGAATGTAAGCACCTTAAATGAAGGAATTTGGATCTTTTTTTCATCACCATATTCCTGGTGTGAACTAAAATAAAATCTTAAGCCTCCCAACTGAGCGAATGGTCCCCATCTTGGCCCAGGGGATCCCAGAAATACCCTAAAGTTGAGCTGCTGGTCATGAGACGGAAGGTCAGACATGCCTTGTCCTGCCCTCTTCCCTTCTTAGAGATGTCCTTTGTAACTCAATAACAGCCATAAGGCTATACAAGATAAAGCTTAAACCATATCTGCGGGTCATCAATTTACTTAACAGATCACTTGATTCTGGGTATATGTCTGTGTATGTCTGGTGGCTTGTCTCTGATGAACAGACTTCCTTATCTTAATTAAGACATCCTAAGCCTTTAGACAAAGTTTCATTTATTCAACCAATTACAAATCTAAGAATCCTTAAACCCACCTATAACCTGTAATGCCCTTTTTTGAGATACCCTGCCTTTTTGGGCCAAATGTATGCCTTCCATGTATTGATTTACGACACGCATTTCTGTCTCCCTGAAATGTATAAAACCAAACTGTAACTTAACCATGGCAAGACCACTTGCTCAACGCTTTTTGGGTGTGGCTCTCCAGGCCATGGTAGTACATATTTGAATCAGAATAAACCTCTTTAAATTATTTTACAGAATTTGGGTTCTTTTCCATTGACACTAGTATCTAAACCATCCCAATAAACTAAACACAGAAGGATGTTCCTTCAGAAGGAAGCAGCACTAAGTATCCTGCTTGAATGAATGGGAAACCATCCCAATAAACTAGACACTAGTATCTAGAAAGATACCTGGCACATGGCAGACATGCAATAAATGTCTATTGAGTAACTGAGTAGACAACACAAGTGACATCTAAGAGCTATCTAGATAAAGTATCCTAGGATTTGTTGGCAGAACAGGGGCAGTTTTAGTTCTCTTTGAAAGAGGATGGTATAATGCTTAAGATAGTATTTCATTCTGGTAATCGGGGAGGGCTTCATGGAAGAGGTGGCATTTGGGCCATGATATGGAAATGTATAGTACTGCATTCCAGAAAAAGGTGAGGGTGGCAGGAAGGGAGGCCATTGAAATTCCTTTCAATTTATGCCTCTAGTTCCAATAATTTTTTTGTAGGGATAGGCAACCGTGTCAGCAGGCAGGGCTCCAGAACCCCATGGTAGTGGGTCCCTTCCAAACACACTGGCATTCGCTGCTGATTTACACTGGCTCTTCCAACATGTTTTAACTCTCTAGGCATGAATCTGACTTTTTTTTGTGTTCCCTTTCAACCTTGCCTTTTCTTTTCTAAAGTCATTTTCAAAGGAAGACGGAAGACCCTGTGTAGGAGGAGGGTAAATCCTTTTCTCTTTCAGTTTGACTTCTTGGTTCTTTGAAAAGTAGGTGGAGGCCCCCTTGCTGCCTGCCTCCCCCTCTGTCCCCTCCCTGGATGCCTCACTCCTGCCAGTGCTCCCCTGAGGATGGAGGTGTGACTCTCAGCCACTGCAGCTTCCCTGCTGCGGGCCCCTCTCTGATTTCTGACTTCCCTCTTTGCTCTCCCTGCCCCTCGCCCTGCTGCCCGAACTCCCTTCCAGCACAGCAAGGATGCAGATTCTGGGCTGCAGAGCTTTGCTAAGAGGAAGGAGGCCCCGGAGCAAAGGCAGCAAAAAGCTTGCAGTCACCTTTAGTTCCCCATCCTCCTCCCTCTCCATGTTCCTTCCTCTCAGTGCCACCAGACATCTCCTTCGTGGATGTTGATTTATTTGCCTTCTATCTTTGTTCAACACATTTACTGAGTATTTGCAATGTGCTAAATGCCCAGAATATAAACATAGTAATCTCTGCTTTCAAGGAACAGAATTATCTACACAGCATCTAGGTGTTGAATAACCAGTCATTACAGTGGATTCTGTCATTTAGACTCTGTCTACACCCCCAGCTAGTTTGAACATGTTCGCTAACTCAGTTGACGATTTGTCTTAGTTAACTGAGCAAGTTTATTTGTGAGAAAGGTTGAACCACTGCATATGTAGGTATAGCATTTTTTTAAAATCAGTGCCATTGTGAAATGGATAGTCATAAAATAACACTGATGCTTGTAAAAAAGAAAAGACACACTATTTTTTATTGGTTGGATTCTAAATCACGGACTTTAGACAAACTATGTGGTTCAAATTTTGGTTTCTCCATTTATTAGCTGTGTAGTATCAGGCAAATCATTTAACTGTGATCCTCAGTTTCCTTATATGTGAAATGGAAACAATAATGTTAGCTATCTTTTGGGGTTGTTGGGGTTGGCTTTTTTCTTTTTGTTTTCCTATGAGACAGGATCTCACTCTGTTGCCCAGGTTGGAGTGCAGTGGCTCAATCGTAGCTCATTGCAACTTCAAACTCCTGGGCTCAAGTGATCCTTCCACCTCAGCCTCCCAAGTAACTAGGAATAATACAAGTGTGAGCCACCACACCCAGCTAATTTAAATATTTTTATAGAGGCAGGGTCTCACTGTGTTGCCCAGCCTGGTCTCGAGCTCCCAGCCCCAAGCAATGTTCCCAACTTGGGAACAACGTTCCCAGCCTCCCTCAAAATGCTCCCTCAAAATTACATGTGGGAGCCACCGTGCCTGGCCTTAGTGGTGTTTGAGGATTAAATGAATGTATGCAAAGTACTTAGAACAGCAGCTGGTACATACGAAATGCTCTATAAGTGTTAGTTACTATTTGAAGTGTGTCTACTTTCTAGGTCTTAACTATGGAACAACCTAGAGTTAAATGCCTAGCTTGAACAAGAGAAAATGTTTCTTACCTTTAGAAATTGTCGTGTGCTTTAGGGCTCTACCTTCCATCCGTGCTACTTCAGTGAAGGATCCAGAGATTCCTGTGTATGCCATCATGCACAATTTACAATCAGTATCAACACTGGCTCTGCAGAGCTGTTACCATTGTGTTCCATCAACACTGCGTCCCCCCATGCTGCCTGGTGACTTTAATGAGCACCCAGTGTGGCTCTGCAGCACTGAAACTTCTCTTGCTACCTTTCAGAATAATGCATGCGTAGGAAATTATTAGATTTTTTTCCTACTTCTGAGAAATAACCTAAGTTCAAATATTAATATAGTAGAATAATGATGCTGCCTTAGAATTGAAAGATAGAAAAGCAAACAAAGACAGTTTAAAAATAGCTGTAACTTGCATGTGACTGATACTCCATATTAGAGCCCAAATGCACTAAAGATACCCATCGCTTTCATTTTCCAAAATGACTAACAGTTTGTCCAAACAGTATTGTTAAGTGGGTTTGCTGCTTTAGGAAAATAAGCCTGTGTATAATTCAGAATGACGTCTTTTTGTGAAGTTAGGAGCGTTCCCTTTCCTTTTTTTTCCACTGAGTGGGTCTTTTCTCTGATACTGTTTCTGTAGGTTGTGTTCTGGTGGTTCTTATTACCTTGTAGGGGGCTTGGCTAAGGCTTCCTGAGCGTGGCTAGAGGGAAAGACAGTGGCAGTAGGCACAGCACAAAGAGTCAACATCAAGGAAACCTCCACCTGTCCAGTGTGATTAAAGAAGCGACTGTATCAAAGATAAAGGCAAGTTGAAAGTAAACTGAATGGGGAGTAAAAAGAAAGGACAATGAAAGGGAGAGGATTAAGACAATTTCCATACCTGTTTAGTCACTCATCCCGTGGTGGTTGGCTTTCCAGACACAGGATTACAGCACAGTGTACATAACCCTCCTTCCAGCTGACCCACATAATAGTCTCTGTTAGAAGTAAGAGGTATTACATTATCCTAGAGTTTTGACACTACTGGAAAATAAGTAATGGCAACAGAGTTAAAAATAAGCAAATATATTTATAAAATACAATTTGAAGTTCCATTGATTATAATCATTATGAAATGTCTAGTGAGATGAAGTGATTGCTGTCATCTTAGTGAAATTTCTGCTTTATTTTTTCTGCTCAAAATTTCATTAAAGTTTAAATATAACATCTTTAAAACAGTTATATTACTGCAAGATACATACAAATTATTGAACTTTTTTTTCACATTTGAGGGGGAAGGAGGACAACATTCAAATAACCATTCTTATAGCTAATCTCCTTCATTCTAAATTCTTATCCGACTTTAACCTAGATGAAACACAAGGCTTTTAGTGCAAATTGAAGATGTAGTTTTAATTTTAGATGTTGAGATAAGATGTCAAAACATCTTACTCAAGGTGGCTGATCCATATAGTTGTTTTTGCAATGCACACTGAATCTCAGGCAAGGAAATTTCATATTTTTACCCTTGAAATTCTCTGGCTTTGTGCCATTGTTCTTAGCATAACATATTAATGCTGCATTGTAGTTTGTTGTTTGAGGATTCCTAGGGAGCTGAATGCAGTGGCTCAAAGAAAATAATGATTATGATATCTGAAGGAATTACTTTATAATATTTCTGAGAGTGTTTGAAGGGGCTGCTGAATGGTTTGGAATTGCTTAAGAGTCTTTGGTGTGTGAGAGAGGCTTTGTAAGAGTCAGCACAAACGTGTCAATCATTAGATATCAAAAAGCTGTTTCAAAAAATTGTATAATTTAGTGGTTCTTCATGTATTCAAAGAGTTGTGCAACCATCACCCATATTTAAATCCAGGACATTTTTATCAGCCCCGTAGAATTCCTGTACCTATCAGCATCCACACCCCTCCCCCCCCCACAATCTTCCCTAAGCCCTAAGCAACCCTAAGCAACCACCAGTCTGCTTTCTGTCTCTATAGTCTTACCTATTCTGTACATTTCATAGAAATAAAATCATACCATATGTGGCCTCTTTTTTTGTGATAGAAAACACCTGACATAAAATTTAGCCTCTTAACCATTTTCAAGTGTACTTTTCAGTAGTGCTAAGTATATTCACATTGTCATGAAACAGATCTCTAGAACTTTCCGATTTTGCATATCTGAAACTCTATACCCATTCATTAAGCAACAACTCCCCTTTTCCTTCATTCCCCAGCCTCTGGACCTAGTGTTCTGTTTTCTGTATGTACGATTTTCACTACTTTAGATGCCTTGTATAAATGGAATCATAAGTATTTGTCTTTTTGTGACTGGTTTATTTCTCCCAGCATAATGTTCGCAAGGTTCATCCATGTTATAGCATATGATAAGATATATTTCCTTCTTAAGGGTGAATATTGTTTTCATTGCATGTACATACCACATTTGTTTATCCATCCATTTGCTTCCACCTCTTGGTTTTGTGAATAGTGTTGCTATAAAATGTGAAAATATGTCTTTGAGACTCTGGTTTCAATTCCTTTGTATATATACCCAGATGTAGGATTGCTGAATCTTATGGTAGTTTTATTTTCAATTCTTTGATAAATTTCCATAGAGACTACACCATTTTACAGTGCCACCAATGGTACATCAGGGTTCCAATTTCTCCACATCTTTGACAGCACTTGTTAATGTTGTGTTTTGTTTTGTTTTTTTGATAGTAGTCATCCTAATGGATAGCTGTGAGGTGATATCTCATTATAGTTTTGATTTGCATTTCTTTGATGATTAGTGATATTGAACATCTTTTCATGTTTGTTGGCCATTTGTATATCATCTTTTGAGAAATGTCTATTCAAGTTTTTTGTCCATTTTTTAATAGGATTACTTAGTTTTTTTGTTGTTGAGTTGTAGGATGTTTTTTTAATATTCCAAATATTAGCCCTTTATTAAATATATGATTTGCAAATATTTTCTCCCATTTTGTAGGTTATCTTTCACTCTGTTGATTGTGTCCTTTGATGCGCAAACGTTTTTAAGTTTGATGTAGTCCCATTAGTCTATTTTTGCTTTTATTGCCTGTGCTTTTGATGTCATATCCAAGAAATCATTCCAAAAGCCTTTTATAAATGTATACACATAGTCAACTTTTGATTATAAAAACAGTTCAATAATTCAAGCAAAGATTAATCTGGGAGTCATTTATATTTGCATTTAAAATGTAATTTGTACTTATATCTGATTACGGGTATGCCTACTGTTCTGAAAAGTAATTGCCAGCAAAATAATAAAATGTTTTTCTATGAATATATGACTCTAAAGAAGCTGAAAATATGTCCAGTTTTCTTGGCTTAACCCCTAGGTCAAGACCTCCTTGATGTGAGGGAACTTTTTACATGTCTGTCTTTCAAGGAATTTTCTTGGTAGGATACAAGCTATACAAGGAAATAATCTAGATTTGTCTTCTAAGAAAGAAAAAAATACAAGTAGACTGCTTAATGTTTAATCAGTCATGATATGCCACAAATATGCTAAACTTGAATAAAAAGTGTGCATAATTAAGATTTTACTCTGTAGTAATGTCCAGCTTACAGGGATTTATGCTACGTTGCTACAAAATGGATTCTTTTTCCCATTTGTAGACAGTGGGCTTAGATGTGAGTTTGTATGTGGGAGGAGTTAGTTTGGTGTTAGGCATGCAGACATATTCTGCTTGCACTCAAAGCCTCCTCTCCTCCTCCTATGTTCTTTTTGATGTGTGAATGGCTTCCTGTTCAACCACTTACTAAAACAGAAACTAGAGCGCCCACCTCCAGTTTCTGTCTCCCTCACACCTTCCATCCAGCCAGTCACCAGTTCTTTCAGTTTTACCACCAACGTGTCAGGCTGGTTTTCTCTAGCCTGACTGCAGAGTGCTGCAGTAGCCTTTCATTGGTCTGCCTGCCTTGACTTGCCCTCTTGAGTCTGAATTCATATTTCTAAATATAATTTGTTCATAACTACCTCTTACCTACAACACTGATGTGATTCTCAATTGCTTTTAGGACAAATCATGGCTCCCAAGGTCTTTTGCAGCCTTACACGTGTTTACTACCACAACCTCATCTGTCCTTATTTGCTTTTTGCTTTTACAGCCTTTATCTCTGGGCCTTCTAATAGCCTTTCTACTTGCCTATATCTCTCAGTGGCTTGTGAGGCTTTTGAGGTCAGGAATCATACCAATCTTTCTCATGGCCATAACCCTGATTCCTAGCACAATGTAAAATGCATCAGGCATGCAATAAAAATGTGTTGAATGAATGAAAGCTGCAGTACACATAAGCTCTATGGATCCCCCTTCCTCTTGCTAATTGCAATTTTCTTACAATAACTTAGTGTGCTTGTTATTTTCTGCCTCCCAAGGAAGCTTGAATAAATTATGAAGAAATAAGACACAGTGAACCCTCTAAACTTCCATTTCCTTATCTGCAAGATAAGGGCTAAATCCTTTACAAATAAATCTGGAAACTAAAGGGTTGCACCAGGTCATTTCTGAAATTCTGTTCTGTGATCCTATATATGTATATCTACCTTAATTTACCTAAAACTCTATAGTAGCTACCACATATGTAATACGTACAAATATTGGTTCTAAATCTGTATTTGTCTTCTAAAATTTAATCTCTATCAAGGTTTGTTATATTTTCAAAAATCAAAAGTTTCTTTTTCAACTTAAGTTTGATTTTCCTCAGGTTAATACCATATATAAACATTACTTAAGTGAACACTTTCATCTTAAACTGAAAAAATATATAAGTAGAGGAAATGAATGCATTCACGATTATTTGCCTATGTGAAATTTGTATTTGTTTTTATTTTGTTGCCTGCTTTATTATGAAGTGCTGTTCCCACTGTAGTGAGGTATTTCTCAGGGTAATTGCTGTATTGTATGAGGAGCTGAAACTCCTTAAAGAAAGAACACAATATGAATTCAAAATAATAATGGAAATAATTACATTGTTTATTCTGAAAACTCAAGCTTGGACATCTCATCAGAAATGGTGCATATGAAAATTAGCTACATCAAATTTTAACTGAAACAGCCATAGAAATTTCTTTTATTCATGTACCTTTGATCCATGTTACATTTCAGCTTCTCTGCTAATAGAATTCTCTCTGCCTGTGCCTCTTTTCTTACTCTAACTCAGTAAATACCTGGGTTATTCAACTCCTCTTGCCACCCTACACATGAGTAGAAATGGCTCTGAAAAAGTGAGCTCCACTCATATGCTTCCCAGCTGTGAAGTCCCAGAGGGAAATACAGCATGACGGGGAGTGGCAATGCCATGAGAATTTTGGACTGACCCTCCTACTAGAGTCATGGCAATTCCTAGCTTATGGCATCCCTTCCCCACCCAAGGCACAGTTTATTCCCAGTGAGAGTTGATCCATAACCTTTCAGAATCACACAAGTATACGAATCATTTCTCCTTTTGCTCATTTCATTATTCACTCATTCATTCATTATGGAGGAAATAATCACTGACACTCTCAGTTGTTGCAGCCTTCAAACCAACATGGTTCCAGATTTCATTCCTTGCCCAGTGGCAAAGTTGCAAACTATCACATCATACCAAAGAGAGAGATGTCTTGGCTAAGAGTATGATAGGAAATGGTCCTGGTCAGAAAAGAAGGCTTTAGTATCCCCACAGGTTTCCCATTTATTGCCTCCCTGCCCCCAGGCTTCATTTCAGAGTGATGAAAAACAGTAAGGGGCCTCTTTTGTTTAGCAAACTGTTTTTCAAATGTGCTGTATCTCTGGAGGAAAATGTCCCTGTGTATGCATTTTATGTATGCTTTATTGTTTAATGATAACATAGATCCCTGCACATTTTGGGTGCTCACAGATGCAGGAAAAGTACAAGAGCAGTATTTCTCCATGTAAACAGTCTGACCAACACTTATTTATAAGTGTTACTGAATCAGATAGTAATGAATACAGCTATCAGCAAATGGCAGTTCATTTAAAATTTAATCTTGATAATTCAACATGGTTAAGCCAGCATGCTATTTTCTCTTTCCACTGGTAACTGAAACCGGACATTTGGAAATATTCTTTAGTAGATACTTTTCTTTCTCTCCATGATAACTGTCTATCCTCACATCTCTACCTACTCACCAGTGCCATTCGCTTCTGCAACCCCTGCCTGAGTATCACTCTCATCTTCTGATCTCTGGAACACTCTCTTGCTTCCATGGGGATATTGCACCTGACTCATCTCATCCTGGGGACACTTTCAATGCCTTGACTTTTTTTTTTTTTTTCATTTTAGGAGCTCTGATGTCCTCATTAAGTAATAAACTTTGAGACCATACCTGAAACCTGTCTGCAGTTAAAACGTTGCTACGTTTGTAGTCTTTAGGTCTGTGGCCAAAATATGATCTATGCTTGCAATTCTCTCCTTCCTTTATGCTCACTGAACTTACCCTTTACACTAGCATGAGCTTCTGATTGCTCTCAGTGTACCTGAGTTGAAGATCTAGATGGTTCTTTGACCTTTAGAAATTCATCAAATGTCCATAAACCTCAGTTTCTTTCTGCATAAACTAGTCCATCCTGGATCTGTATGCACCATTCCGGCTCTAAAATTTTATAAACTATGATTAGTAGTAAGAGTCTTTTTGAGATAAGCATGCTAATGAATCATACTATGAAATCCCTATAGTTTTAATATAAACCATCCATTTTTGCCCCCTTATACCTATGAGAATGTGTTAAGTGAAGATACTACCATATGAATGGAGAAACTCATTAAAATGATTTAGTCTATGTCCATATAAATAATTGTTAAACTAAAATTTCAGTTACATGGGTAAAGACATAAGACTCTATGATTTCTCTAAGACCTCTTATTTGGTATTAATGAAAACATTTATATTTTAAATAGCAAACCCCTTGAAAATGTGTATCAGAAATGAGATACAACTAAGAAAAATAATCAGAATGATACGCCAAGTAATTTACAGAATGTTATCTGCTCTAAGACTATTTTTACTCTTTACCTTGCCTGTTAAATCTATGGGAGATGCTTGGAATATTTATCTAAGGAACCTGCAGATACGCTGATATAGTTAAAACCATAACTGTTCAATTAAGACTCAATTGTAAGTCAGCCGGTGGCTAGGTTGTTTAGTAGCGGGGACACTGACACGGAGAGTTCATTTCTTAATTTTCTGAGTAAATGAGGGCATACATTTAAAAATAAAAATGTTGCCTTGAAGCAGTGTTACAGAACACAAATAAGGTTCAGAGCCTTTGTTTAATTTCTCTTCATTGCTTTTGCAATACTCTCAAAGCCACAGCATTTATTTTCAGCTTCTGCTCAGGATGCTCCAAAAGCCCTAAATCCATTTTCCAGAGTAGAATATGAATATGAGTGGGAGTGGCTTTGTGAGCCTTTGGACTGTGCTTACAGTGTTGCCAAAGATCGACTTTCTCTCTTTATTCATTTTGGAGACAGACTGAAAACAGAAACAAAAAATAAATATGGTTAAAACCATATTTAACTTGTAAATTTTCAATATGTCAAAATTTAAATTTTTCTCATATTGACAACTTAAAATAGAAATATTTCATTTGCAGGATGTTCTTCATGCCATGTTTCATCATTATTGGCATTTTTTAAGTGCCTGTTGTGTGTGAGGTGCTGTGTTAGATAATCTGAGTAACAACACATTTTCTGCCCTCAATGGAATTTACAGTCTTTGGGAAATTAAGAGCAAAGCTAAAATGAAAAAATAGGCTGAGAAATATACATGTATGTTCTGCATTAAATCTACAATTAATTTGACTTGCTAATATACTGTTAATGAAATCATTGCAATTACAGCTCTTTACCAAATAGCAAAGATACCCATTTTGGCGAAACTAAAGAAATGACTTGCAACAATGAAGTTATTTATGGGCAAAATCTTCTTATGTGGAACAATCTGTTAAGGCCAGATAACCAAATTTTTAAATGGTTTTTAGAGAGAAGCTATACTAGCAGATTGTTATGGCAGGCACATAGTAGATAAACAATAAATACATATTGATTGTATGAGAAGAATAGCCAGAAAAAAATGTAAAATGTTATTGAAACAAATGCTAGAGTGTGTACTATGGATCATGTATGCCAAAGAAATTTAGATATAGAGCAATGAACATAACTTGGGGCTAGTGAGGGGTTGTCTTCATGAATAACTGACCACTGAGATGACCCAAAGTGGCACAAGATCAGTGTACATTCCTCCTTTTGCTTAGCATTTCCTATTCAATTTCTGAAGCCTCCAAACATCCTTTAGAACTCAAAACCAGTGCCAATACTGTATTATTACATTGTGACTTTGCTGGACATTCTCACATAATTATTTCCCCCTCAATACTCACACAACACTTTATCCTAGGCACTGCGGATACACCAGTTAATACACCTAACTAAAGTCCCTGTCAACATGCAAGCTACAGTTTTTTTGTGTGTGGGTGGGGAGCAGGAGAGGAGACAGAAAAATAAACAATAGCAGCGACATTGTGTGTGTATGTTTGTGTGTGTCGCCGTATCTATAAGTGTTGTGGAGAAAGATAAGGTTCAAGAGGGATGGGCAGTGGCTAGAAGCCTAGGAGGGGTGTCTTTTTGTCAGGGAAGATTTTTCTAATATGGTGACATTTGGCCAGAGACTTGAAGGAAATGAGGGAAGGAGCCATGCAGATAGCTAGGGTAAGAGTGATCTTAGGCAGAGGAACCATAAAGTACAAAGTCCCTGAGATGGTGGCATTCTTGGTGTGCTCAGAGAATGTCAAGGCAGCCAGTGTGATCAAGAGTAGAGTGGGTGATGGTGGATGGAAGGAGATGAGCTCAGAGCCGTATTGGGAGAGTCATACTTTGCAGGGTCTTATAAGCCATTGGTGGATGTGAGCAAAGGAATATACCAATCTGGAGTGGTAAAAGGCTCACACTGGCATCATGTTGAGAATAGAGAAGAGGGAGGGGCAAGAGATAAAATCGGAAAAAGGGACAGGAGGCTATTGCAGTAGTCCAGGAGAGATTTGACCATGGATCAGACCAGTGGTGGTAGAAGTGGTGAGAAGTAGTAGATTCTGGATGTATTTTGAAGGAGGAGCTAACAAGGTTTGCTGATAAATTACAATAGATGTGGTTAAGAGATAGGGAAGCCAATAACACTTTAATGTTGTTAGCCTAGAAGGATAGAGATGCCATTAACTGCAGTTGGGTAGACAGGGAAGACTGTCTGAGAAACAGGGTAGATAGTGTGAAGTCAGGCTTTTGGTTTGAGACTTAAGTTTTGTATATCTGTGGCACATCCAAGTGGACATAACAAATAGGAAGTTGGATATAAGTTTGAATTTTAGAGAAGATTGGAAAATATATATACATACATGCATACATATATTCATGCACACACATGCATATGTACATAAACATATCAATGATATTTAAACACATGAGAGTGAACGAAATGAACTAAAGAGTGAGTGTAGAGGAAGAGAGGTATGAGTTCTGAGTCCTGGGGAATTTCAGCATTTAGAGGTCAGGGAGAGGAGGGAAAATTATCAAGGGAGACTGAGAAGGTACAGCTGATGAGGCAGGAGGAGAATTCAGAAAGTGTTATATTTCAAAAGCCCAGTGACATACACATTTCAAGGACAGAGTGATCAGCTGTGTCAAATGATGCTGACCCTAGCAGGAGCTGTTTTGATGGAATGTTAGGGACAAAAGCCAAAGTGGAGTGGGTTCAAGAAAAAAACAGGAGGAAAGAAAGTGCAGAAGTAAGAAATAAGGCAGAGATATGGGGTCAACAGAGCATATTCCTGTGCTTGTAGGAATGGTCCAGCAGAGAGAGAGAAATTGATGAAGCAGATGATACAAAGGGAATTCCTAGATGCTTTCCTTGAACAGGCAAAAGGAGAGGGATCTCGGAGTGCTTACATGATTGTGATGGGGTTTTGGAAAGAGAGAGAAAAAGTAGACTCAAAAGGTGAGAACCTGGTACCATTGGCAGCAGTTCAAGTAAGGAGGCAGCTGAAGCAATCAGATGCTGAGA
Organism: Lemur catta; assembly: GCF_020740605.2. NCBI lineage: Eukaryota > Metazoa > Chordata > Mammalia > Primates > Lemuridae > Lemur > Lemur catta. The sequence continues at coordinate 34,137,039 of NC_059138.1, forward strand.
TCCTAGAAGCAACTAACAGCAGTTACCTGATGACAGCAAAAACTTGGGAATCTGGGACACTGGATAAAATTGTTGTTCTTGAAAGAAATAGGAAAGCAGGGAAATGTGCTCCCTCTAGTATAGTGTCTGTCAAAAGATTTGTGCTTAAATAATATCTCATGAATCAATAAATGAATAAATAGCTGTTATCGGAAAATGTGCTTTTGTTTTAGGGGATTAAACTAGTTGTTTTCTAGAATCACTTTTAGTGTGAAAAGTCTATGCATCTATGCAAAAAGCCCAATTATACATTATAAAATACAGAAGCCAAATAATATGATATAAATGACATCCTTTTTCCCTGTCCTATATCCTTGTCAGTGTACATCAGTCATTGTACTCATTTTCACATTGAGTTAAGAGTTGTCTTCAGAATCTTTTTCGAGTCAGTCAGCCACTACGTTTTGATTGGTTTTGGCATTCAAGGTCATATTCATGTGTCATCACATGTGTGTGTGCACACACGTGTATAATATATACAGACTCAGATGAGCCCCTTAGGAGTTGGCAGGGAGGGTAAGTCTTTGTGGAGGAATTGGAGTAACTCAGCTTTCATCTGTTACTCTTGACCAAGGAGTAACTTGGCTTTACAAAGACCACTGGCCTTGCTCAAATTAGTTTCTGTTATATACCTCATATTACTGTGTTCACCAAGCAGTGTTCCAGCCACTAATTCTGTTTCCATACATTCTGACACTAGAAAGAATGGTTGATGGTGGAGAGCAGTCATCAGCATTTAATCTGAATGGAAGACCCATTTAGAATGAAAGACCCCCTTTTTAAAGAATATACTTGAATTCTCTGCCCTCTCTTGAATGAGTAACTGTCTTCAAAATCAAACCCAACTGAAGGAAACAGAATCCTTTAGTAACTGTTTAATTACAGGAGACTAGACTTCCCCAGAACAGAAACTAATCTGGTCATTTACTATTGTGACTCTCTTTACAGGGACATTGTAAATAATGGACTGTGTAGACTAATTATCTGCTTGATTGAGGCAAATGTGAATTCTGGACTCTGAATGCATGTGGTCAACAGATGGTGGAATAGTTGCTATGTAGGTTGGTGATGTACATGTAGGATTTAAGTAGTTTCCCAAAACTGTGTCATTGCAAGGTATGTTTTCTGTGTGTAATCTGGACTTTAGCTTTATATATAGTTCAAAACAAACTCCTTATTAATTTCCAAGAGGTACTTTATATAACATTCAGACATGTATGATTGCTAATAAGAAACACTGTGTATGATTTTCCTCTTCTTTTTTCCTTTTTTTTGGCCTATAGGGGAGATAGCATAAAGATGAAACAATTCGCTCTATCAGCCATTCTGAGTGGATTAATCTGCAGACCTATAGTAAGGCAGGTGGAATTCTTAATGGAATCACCAAGTAGGAAAGCAACAGAGTGAAGCACTGAAGTGATGGCCATACAAATAGGAATACAGGCACAAGTTCTTTGAATCTAAAACAGTAAATTCAGATATTTCAATCTTTCTGATAATAAAAGTAACTGCCTTTTAGGTGGACTCCTGAGTTGTTCATAACTTAGTAGCTGTACTGTATATTGGATCTTAGTGCAACTGGGACAGTTTCAATTAGATTTAGCTACATTTATTTAATAGTGTCAATGTGATAAGTGAGAATAGCTTTGTTTTTCTTTGTACATTTACCCTGAGATTTCAAAATCTACCTTTCATTTGTATTCCCAAATGCCTAGTTATTTTATTAGTGGATTTATTTCTCAAAGTTAAATACATGAACCATCCATGTAGCATACACTGAAAGAATAACCATGCCCAGATGTAGTGGGCCACTGAGTATACAACCAGAAATTCGTGCTTCATACAGAAACTGTACAGCTTTGCGGTCTTCAGAAAGAGCGGGTGGCTGAAAATGGTCTGTATTTTATTCGGCCCTGATCATATTTTATGCGCCATGGTGTTGCTTTAATTCTCAAGATAATTCTGGGGATCTTCTTAGACGATCTTGGAACACCCATTTTGCAAGGAGGTAGGAGTGGAAACTTGGGACCATAGCAATCATCAACCAGTACTTATGCTTCTAGTATAGCTTGAAGTTTGGTAAAGTGATGCCTCCCATTTTGTTCTTTTTGTTTAATGTTGCTTTGATTGTTCATGGTCATTTCTGGTTTCATACGAAGTGTAAAATTATTTTTTTAGATCTAGCAGGGATATTTTGATTACATGAGTAAGTGAATATGTAGATAAATCATAAATAGTTTTATAGTTTACATACTGTTTGATAAAGAGTATAGTATTTGGCCATTATATAGCACAGGTCTCTAAGACGGAGAGGATATGGATGAGTATTATCTCTTCTTACAGCTAGGAAAAGTTAGGTCAAACTGATTATCAGTAATAAAAATTTTACAGCCAGACCAAACCAGGGTTTTAGATTCGGTGTACAATAAACGAAGTGCTAACATAAGCTAAGAAAGAATAGTAACAAAAATAACAACATGATATGCTAGTGGAAACATCCTCCCAGAGGCTAAATATGGTTTGAGAGTTCCAGCAACAGTGTCTGTGTCACCAAGAGGATTCTGGACTCTCGGAGAAGAACATGTAGGGAGGCATTACCTGCCTGGTGTCGTTTCCGTGGTCCTAGAATGTGCAGTTTGGTTTTACCCACGTTCCCCAAAGCATTCAGTCTCCTGTACACTGGCTCATCCTCACCAGACTCATAAGATCTGATTAAAACAAAACAGAACAGAGTGCAAGTGTGCTATTTCCAAAAGAAGTCTTTCTTTTGAGTGAACTAAATGCTTAAGATTGCTCATCAGGGTAATTTCCAGAGTAAGAATGCAACGAAAACTGAAGTAGTGTCAGGAACTCTGTGTGGTGAACCAGTCATCAGAATAGTAGAAATAATTTCAACTAAGCATGTGAATTGTCCATCTTTAAAAGGACATGGACCCCTTGGTCAAGTGTATAACAGAACTGGTCTATAGTCTCCTCTTACTCCAGCCACAGCCCCTCTTCCCATCACAGCCTCTGAAGCTGCTTCAAGAACTCAATGCTTAAGATTTCAAACCACTCATCTAGGCCATAGAGAATTCTGAAGAAGCATTTCTACTCTAAAACAGACACGTATCTTTAGTGAATGATGGAAAGTAGCCGAGCTCCCTCAAATTCATCATCTCTTTTCTTGAGGACTTTGTGGATAAATCTTTGGCAGATTTGGTCACTCTCATTCTTTTCCATGCTCTTTCTTTTGACCATCCCAACTGGTTAACATACTCCTTCTCCTAGGAATGTTTGTACCTTGGTATTACTATAAACAAAGGATGTTTATACTTTTGATTGGGTGATAGCAAGGCTTATTCTTCCCTCTTTGGGCCGAAGAGGCATTCTGTCACTTTAAAGTGACATTTCTCTAGACCTTATACCTTCTACTGTATGCTAATTTTAGGAACTTATTTTCAGAATTCTGCTTGTACCTCATTGGGTCTCTTCATTTATACTCCTTGCACTTGACTCTTCCAATGTCAGGAATCCCAGTTAATTTTGTCAAATAAGGAGAAAAAGCTGTAGTTTTTATATTATAGTATTATTGATGTTTTATGTATCAGTGGGTGCTCAAGTTCAATTTTAGTTTGCTCAGTTCCCTTGTAATTCCTGGACGACATGGTTAGATTGTATTTGCATGTTGAAGGAATTTGGGCGTGATCAATTTTGTAGCGTTTAACTACTTGGGTATAGTGGGTTCTCTGCCTTTGTCACTTCCATCTGACAAACATTGCAATGGATTGTGTGTCTGTTTTTCTTGGTGACTGATTTTGAGGATGGTGTCAGCGGAATCTTTCGATAAGAAAAGACCTAGCCCATTACAAATTGGGAACTGTCGTTTGACCTTAGTGTACCACTAATGCTACTATTAACTATTCATATGTGAACTTTGCCTGACATTTAAATATCATATTCATCATGTTTTTGCAGTGAAGAATTTTGACAGATTATTAATTGTAAGCTTCTAATAAATGTTTCTTTAATTAATTCATGTAAGGTATAATTAACTGCTTTCAAAATTTCATAATAGTATTCAAATACTTAGCTAAAATGAAACCAGTTTTTTTGCTATAAAAAACTGATTTTAACCTCTCAAGTTTTTTTTAATATATTTAAAACTAAGCTGTTAAAACATTATTTGAGGACATATTTATTTAACAGGTTTGTATTTTTAACACACATTCATAAAGGATTAAATACAATCATATAAAGTATTAAAATATATAAGTTGAACTTATGTTTCAACGGATTTTAATTATATTGGGTCCCTCATAGAAGATTGGCTTAAAAAATGTTTGAAATAGTTAAATATTACATTATTTTATAAGAGCAAAATAATGTTTTGCACAACAACAGACAGGTGTTTCAGCACCTATACAGAAGATTAAAAGATGACATTTTTGGTAATCCTCTGTGGCACTGAAGTCCTACCGCTCTGGTTCTACATGTGGAGGTTCACCTGCATTCTGCTGATAATGCTGTGTCTACGGGTTACCACCAATGTGTGAAATGTGGATGAATTGGCCAGTCAAGATTGTTGTCTAGGCCGGACGCGGTGGCTCAAGCCTGTAATCCTAGCACTTGGGAGGCCGAGGTGGGTGGATTGTTTGAGCTCAGGAGTTCGAGACCAGCCTGAGCAAGAGCGAGACCTCGTCTCTACTAAAAATAGAAAGAAACTATATGGACAGCTAAAAATACATATATATAGAAAAAATTAGCCGGGCATGGTGGCACATGCCTGTAGTCCCAGCTACTCGGGAGGCTGAGGCAAAAGGATTGCTTGAGCCCAGGAGTTTGAAGTTGCTGTGAGCTAAGCTGACGCCACGACACTCTAGCCCGGGCAACAGAGTGAGACTCTGTCTCAAAAAAAAAAAAAAAAAAAAAAGATTGTTGTCTACACAGAACATCTACATGTGGCTCTGGTTCAGTGCTCTTGCTACTAATTTGGTTTGTTCTAGCTTTTTTATTACCTTTTTGATACATTTGTGAAACAAACAAGAGGATGTTAAAATACGGGTAGAATTTCCATATTTTCAGCCTGCCATAGGGAATCATCTGTTTTTTAATGTGTGTAATAAAAAATAAATTGTAAATGGTTTATGATGAAAGATATTTCCAAGATGAAGCCCCCTCATCCAAATATATTATCACCTAATTGCCATTTCTGTTACAACATGTTGTTTTCTGATGATCCTTTGAAATTTGTACCTATAAAAGCAAGAGCTGTTCCCATGGCTAAGTTGAATGCAAATATAAAAGATTATTAAGAGCTTTTGGTTAGAAACAGTACACATGGAATATGTGCTTGCCTCCCATCCCTCATGATATATTTTAAAAGGGATAAACCTTTATTGAGCAGAGAAATTCTAGGCTGATAGTCAGCAAGGTCCAAGGGGTTTGGGTAAGAAGTGCAGCTATAAGCAGGGATTAATTGAGGGTATTTCCATTCCTCTCCCCAATTTCTTTTCCCAGAATGAGTTATCTGGTAGGGGCTTGGTAAAACAAAGACAAGAACAACAACAACAAAGAAATAAAAGTGGCTGTTCTATATAAAATTTAAATGGATTGACTTAGGAAAGCTAAGGCTTCTAGTGTGGAGGTTGATGTTCCACAGTAAAGGAAGTAAAGCTCCTCTTACTCTGTCAAGTGAGGGTGTTAGAGATACTTGTCAGATGGTTCCCTGCTCTTTGCCTTCACCTTTACCTTTGATTTTCCCTATTATGCTACCCTTTCCCACACAAATACACCAGTCACAGTTTCCACTCAAGAAAAAGTCCTCCTTACCCAACAGCAGTCCCATCTTTTTTTTGTAACTGTGAATGGGCCGCCAATTATTGCTAGGCCTTGAAGGAGACCCAAGAACATGAAAATAAAAGAGCAAATAAATGAAGAAGGCTGATCCCAGCAGAAAGAGTAACTGTTAAGAGAATATAAGTATCTTATTTTTTTTTAATTCATCTAATATATTCAGAAATGTTTGAGAACATATTGTATCCATAAAACAAGAATTAGGGTTACTATGATAAAGGAACCATTAGTGAGCTAGTGAGCACTCTTGGAGAATACAAATATGATTGTTACAATTAAATCAATAAAGTTAGAAAACAACATTGAGAAAAATCTCACAGAAAATAGAGCAAGAGGACAAACAGAAAAAATATAAGGAAAAAAGCTATAAAGCATAGATGCCAATAAAAGAGGTACAATCTAGGAATCTCAGAAAAACATATGGAAAATAAAAAAATAACATATTAACAAGATAATAGTAGAAGACCATACTAGACCTGAAGAAGGATATTTGTCATTTAATTTCTCATATATAATAACCTACACCTAGTTACATATTGAATTTTGGGAACACAAGAGATATAGATGAGATCATAAAAGCTTCAAGGGAAGAACAAAATGTCTTAACAAAAGAACACAGATCGGATTTACATCTGACTTCTTGGGAGCAGCACATACCAGAAGACAGAGCATTGTTTGCATTTACGAGGGAAAATCTTTTTTGCAACTTAAAATGATATCTGCTCTCCACTCAGTAGTGGCAGACTGAAGTCATTTTCAGATATTCAAAAACTCAGAACATTTCTCCCCTAATCTATCGCTAAATTATGTGGTAGATTAAAGCTGTAAATTCTTTAACACATACCCTGTCAAGAGATGTGGTACCGTATCCTCTCTCCTTGAATCCAAGTGGACTCAATGACAGCTTTCACAAGTAGAGTACAGTAGAATGACACTATGCACGTTTCCTAGCCCAGGCTTTAAGAAACTATGGTCAGTCACTTCCTATCACTTGGAACACTCTTTTCTTTAGTTGGCCCCATTTGGCACTCTAGTTGACAGCCCCTATTGAGCTCAGCCCTCCAGCCATCCCCTAGTGGATGTGAGTGATGCCATCTTTGAATTAACAAAATTTTCATAAGAAACAAATTAACCATATGAAATTCAAAAGGGGGAGTACATATTGCCATGTTAGCAAACTTTGATTTACTTGGATGAAATGTTTACTAATTTGCAACGATTAACTGATAATTGTTTGAAAAAGTAGATAGGGAAGAGGCATTTAATTTCCTAGCAAGAGAATCATGTACCTTGTGCTACAGAACTTTTTATGCTCTTTATTCTAGTAAAAGCCCCAAGCTAGGAGAGTAAGAACAGCCCTCATTATAGGGAAACATAAGCCTTTTTAGAGGCAAATTGTAAGGTATAATGAATATGCTAGAGCTTTTAGGACACAGGAAGTAAGACTAGAAAGGCCACTTGGGTTACACTGTCATAATCCTTAATTGCTAGGTTGTAAAATTTATACTTTTTGTGGGCAATGAGAAGAACCAAAGATTTTGGTAAGTGGAAGGAAGGACCCTCTTCAGGTGATACTGGGAACAGGGCAGAAGCCTAGTGATGTAGGGTACTCATTTAGCCAGATATCCTGAGAAAGGTCAGTTTGGGGCATGTGATATGTAGTTGTCTGTATTGACTACCCCTTAAGAATAATTTTATATCCTGGACGGAAAGAGCCCACAATAGGCAGATCGGAGAGAGGGAAGCAGAAGTTAAAGTGCAACAGAGTTTCCATTTCCCGTTCCTGGAGCATCTCAGAAACCAGTTTTATTCACAAGGTCCAGTATTAAAAGACCTTTGCAAGCTCTGAGTCTTTCACATATCTGATATATATTTTTTGATGCCCTAAATTCTTTATACTCATTATTATTTATAATCACTAATAAGAAAAGCTGCAGACTGGGAGAAAGTATTTGCAAACCATATATCTGAGGAAGAAATCGTGGCTAGAATATATAAGGAACTCTTAAAACTCCACAGTAAAGAAGCCAAACAATCCAGTTAGAAAATGGGAAAAAGACACATACAAAAAATCAACAGCGGCAATAACAACAACAACAAAAAACTCACCGGAAAGGATATACAGATGGCAAATAAGCACACAAAAAGATGTTAAACAGCATTAGTCAATAAGGAAATGCAAATTAAAACCACAATGAGATACCACCGCACAACTATTAGAATTGCTAAAATAAATAATAGTGACAACACCAAATGCTGTCAAGGATTTAGAGGCTCTGGATCATTCCTACACTGCTGGTGGGAATGTAAATGGTACCGCTGCTCTAGAAAACAAATTGGCAGTTTCTTATAAAACTAAACTTCTAACTACCGTATGACCCAGCCATTATCACTTGGATGTTTGTGCCAGAGAAATGAAAACTTATGTTTACACAAACACCTGAACATCACTGTCCACAGCATCTTTCTTTGTAGTAGCCTAAAACCAGAAGCAATCTAAATATCCATAATGGTTAAATAAACTTAACAATGCAAAGGAATGGATAATTGATACATGCAGTAACTTGGATGAATCTTAAACGGATTATGCTGAGTAAAAAAAAAAAAAAATCCCAAAAAGGTATGTTTTGTATGAATGTACATTTTATATCACATTCTTGAAATGACAAAATTGTAGCTGTGGAGAACACGAGTGGTTGCCAGGATTTACAGAGAGGGGAAGGAGGAGGGTGTGACTGTTAAAGGTTAGCATGAGGGCCCCTTGTGATTGACTGTGGCGGTGGTCACGTGGATCTGTATATGTGACAGAATTGCGTAGGACTCAACATACACACCAGTGCACACACATGCACATACTCTCACGCAAATAAGTTTATGTAAACCTGGTAAAATATGAATAAGGCCATTGGATTATTAACGTCAGTATTCTGGTTGTGATACTATACTAGAGTTAAGCAAGATGTTACCTTTGAAGGAAGCTGAGTGAAGGGTATTCAGGATCTCATTGTATTATTTCTTAGAATTGCATGTGAATTATTTCTTAGAATTCCATGTGAATCTACAATTATCTCAAAATAAAAATGTCGAAAAAATTAAGAAAAGGGCCTGAGTGCTTTTTGTAGCTCACTCAGAAAAAGGCTTTTAAATATCCTGTTCTATAGGGAGGAACTGCTCATCTAGTTCTCTCTATTCTGGTCACTGAATCAGCAGTTTCACCCAGCCCAGGTGTCATTTCATTTCCCGGCGTGATGATACAGCTACCATTTCCCGAGCACTTTGTGCATGTTGTCCTGCTACTTCGCTGAATGATGACTGACGCTGTCCTGTGTTATCTGACATATACTTACACCTCCAGCTTCATTTTATACCAAGCTCTGCTCCAGTTGCCTTCCTTCAGCCCCTGAAATGTGCCAGACTTTCTTCTACCACAAGCCGTTTTCCCAAGGTGTTCCCTTTGCCTAGAACACTTTTTTACTGACCCCTGGTGAACCCTTCTCATCACTTGTTCTCTGATTTTCCAAACTAGGTCAGGTGCCTTGTAACACATTCCTATGGTATTTTGACTTGTAGCACTTACAGATGGAATTGCATGCTTGTGTCTGTGTTGTTTTCTTTCTTTCTTTTTTTAATTTTTTAATTTCTGCATATTACGGGGGTACACATGTTTAGGTTACATATATTGCCTTTGCCCCACCTGAGTCAGAGCTTCAAGCGTGTCCATCCCCCAGATGGTGCACACCACATCCATTAGGTGTGAATATACCCATCCCCTCCTCCCCCCACCACCTGCCAGACACCTGATGAATGTTACTACTGTATGTGCACTTAAGTGTTGATCAGTTAATACCAATTTGATGGTGAGTACATGTGGTGCTTGTTTTTCCATTCTTGGGATACTTAGTAGAATGGGCTCCAGCTCTATCCAGGATAATACAAGAGGTACTAGATCACCATTGTTTTTTGTGGCTGAGTAGAACTCCATGGTATACATATAGCACATTTTATTAATCCATTCATGTACTGATGAGCACTTGGATTGTTTCCACATCTTTGCAATTGCAATTGTGAATTGTGCTGCTATAAACATTCTAGTGCAGATGTCTTTTTTGTAGAATGTCTTTTGTTCGTTTGGGTAGATGCCCAGTAATGGGATTGCTGGATCAAATGGTAGTTCTACTTGTGTCTCTTTGAGGTATCCCCATATTTTTTTCCACAGAGTTTGCACTAGTTTGCAGTCCCACCAGCAGTGTATGAGTGTTCCTGTCTCTCTGCATCCATGCCAACATTTATTGTTTTGGGACTTTTTGATAATGGCCATTCTCACTGGAAATAAATAATATGTCATTGTGGTTTTGATTTGCGTTTCCCTGATGATTAGAGATGTTGGAAATTTTTTCATATATTTGTTGCCCATTTTTCTGTCTTTTGAAAAGTTTCTGTTGATGTCCTTTGCCCACTTTCTGATACAGTTGTTTGTTTTTTTCTTGCTGATTTTCCTGAGTTCTATATAGATTCTAGTTATCAGCCCTTTATATGCTGTATAGCATGTGAATATTTTCTCCCATTCTGTAGGTTGTCTGTTTGCCCTTGTGATAGTTTCCTTGGCTGTGCAGAAGCTTTTTATTGGATCAGGTCCCATTTACTTATTTTTGTTGTTGCTCTGATTGCCTTTGGGGTCTTCTTCATAAATTCTTTCCCTAGGTCAATGTCTGTAAGAGTTTTTCCAACATTTTCTTCTAGAATTCTTATAGTTTCATGCCTTGGGTTTAAGTCTGTTATCCACCGTGAGTTGATTTTTGTGAGAGGTGAAAGGTGTGGGTCCTGTTTCAGCCACAAACATGTGGCTATCCAGTTTTCCCAGCACCATTTATTGAATAAGGATTTTTTTTTCCCTAGTGTATGTTTTTGTCTGCTTTGTCAAAGATCAGCTGGCTATATGAGGATGGTTTTATGTCAGGGTTCTTAGTTCTGTGTGTTGTTTGATCTTAATTTTGCAGTTGAATAAAACTGAAGCTTATAAATGTTTATAAGTTGCCTGAAGTTATACACCTACTACAGTGACAAAGCTGGGATTTATCCCCAGGTCTGTCTGACACTAAATCTCACTAATTTCTAGGGCATCCTATGTGTATTACATCTGGAGAGATTTCTTACATCAGGATTTTATAGGCCACAAAATGATTTGTTGACAATGACCTAAGCTGTAGAATTTTATTTCTTTACTATTCTAGTATTCCAGGTGGATTATAGATAGGTAGGAAATACACACACAGCTTATGATTCATTTGGCTAAGGATACAGAGACTAGCAGGAACATATTTTAGCCTGACTTTCCCTTGTTGGGGGTCCCTAATGGGATTCTTGGCTACTTATGATGCTGATGGTATTTGTAGAGTCCTGGGAAACCTCCTGATTCTTAGAAACTTGAACTGGAATGAACTGAAGTACAGAGTCTATGTACAAACATATCAACAGTTATTCATGGAAGTTGAAATCTTCTTGTCATTAAATCTGCTTGTCATGAAACCAAACTCAGTAAAAACAATGGACTTCTCTATCTCAGGGAAGAAGGAAAAGAATTCTTTTGTGTCCCTGATCACTTCTGTGACCTCTTGCTGATCAGCATCTGGGGAAAATAGTTTTCTCACAATGATTTAATATAAACACAAATATGATCAATATCTAAATAATTATAAGTATACTTCAGTATGGTTCATGTATTAACTTAAGATTTTTCCTTAGTGCAGAAATTGTGATAACTTTTAGCTTAGGTTCTAGCATCTGGTATGACCCATACTAACTTTCACTTCTTGTGTTCTTCCAATTCTATTTCTCCTCTTCAATAGACCAAATAATGTTCTTATTCCATAGGCAGTCTGGGTTTGGGATTGTAGCTTCTATTTTTCCTGATTCTTGTTTCTAAGTTCTGAGTCTTAAAGCAAGTGACTGATGATGTACACATTGGTTTTACTTTCCTCTGTTGTGCTTCTCTGATGTGTTCTTTTCTTTCTAATTGAAATGGCGTGATAGTTATAGCTCTCTAATTTGCTATCTAGCTTGAATGTACGGTAGCTGTGGACCTTTTTCTGGGAAGATTGACTTTTTTATTAGGGCTGAAATTAAAAATGCATTTCTCCATTTCATGCCACCGTGTTTCTTTCTGTGTAATATCAATTAAGCCTTTATTCCTGGGATTAGAAGCTCAGCATTAGAAGTACAGGAGTGTTTCTGCTTAACACCTTCTTGCTATACAATATCCTGTGATCCACACATGTTATCACTGTTGGCCAGTAACAGAGGTGCTGAAGAGACTGTGTCTATTTAGCAGTTAGCCTGTTGTATTGGCTACTTTAACAGAAACCAAAATAACAAAGGCTTAAACAAGGTAAAAGTTTATTTCCCTCACACACAAACATCCAAGTTATAGGTGGCAGGAGGGGACATGGAGGAGCCTGGCTTTGTTCCAAGGTGTTGTTCAGGAACCAAATTCCTTATTGTTCCCCATCCCCTAGGGTGTTTCAGGCACTGGTATAGTCAACGTTGGAAAGTAGAAAAGAAATAAGTTGAGGACATACACCTTCCTTTTAAAGATGTGTTCTGGAAGCTGTATATATGGTTTCTGTTTATAACCCATTGGCCACAATAAAATCATATGATCACATTTGGCAGTAAGGGAGTCTAGGAAATGTAGTCTTTAGCCAGGAGCTAAATTTTTTGTATTTTTAAAAAGAAGAAAGTGAGAGCTTGACACTACGAGACAACTTATCTCATTCTGCATCCAAGCTTGAAGGGGGAAAGAGAACCTGGAGAACAGTTAAGAGTGGGCTGACTCTTAACTGGTTTTTGACCATTTGCATTTGAGGTATCAGTGAAATATCCAGATGGCCATGTTCAAAGAGAGTCAGACTATTGGAGAAGAGCTTTAGAACTTTAAGAAAAAGAAGTTATAAATCTAAAAGGTGAAGGCATAAGATCCTTTACTCTCTCAAGGGAAAGAGAGTGAAGGGTCAACTGAGGGGAGGAACTATGTTCCTTGAGGGATATAGCAAGAAGAACTAGAAAAGCAACTAAAAAGAAAAAGGACTCTTCATTGATGTTGACAAGAGTTTCAAGAAGGAGAGGAGCAGACACCAGGGTGCTATTTCTAGAGAAAACAAGAACAATCTCCCAATGATCTGTTCATTGGGAGATCATTGTAACTTCTAAGTGACTAGTTTTAGTAGAGTGAGAGGCATGTGAGCCAAAACTGCAGAGTCAACTAGTGTGCTGAAAGGGTGGCCAGGAGGGACAGTCAGGTGCTGTGATGTTTCCTTTTCCTTCCCATTACAGTCATTCAGATGGCAGATGCCTGTCTATTACAGTGAGCTGCAGGAGCTGGCCTACGATGAAAGGTGGAAAGGCAGGAAAGTCTTAGGGAAACCTCGCTTGTTTTTAAAAATGTTTTTGATATAACACTATACTACTACTTCTTTGTTAATTAGTTGCATTAGTCTCCTGTGATTTTTAAAAGGAGTACAATATATACTTTAGCTTTTATATAATAATATTAAATTGAGAACTAGTAAATATATTATTGTCTTTTACATGATGTACTTGTTTGGATGCAGTGAATTCTCACTAAAGAAATGATCTTTTCCCCCTGAGTGATTTGTAGTTGGAGTCTAGCCAAGTTATTTTATCTTTAGGGACTGAATATAAGTGGCCTACAAGGACAACATGAATTTACTCACCAAGAATTTGACAATTTGAATAAGCATTAATTATGGCATTATTTCTGAATGTATTCTTCATTATAGTTATATTGATACTGGCTAAGTTTTGATGCATTTGGATGAACTTTCCATATGAACAAATACTTGAGTGATTTGCTTATGCTTCCTAATGAATCTGTTGTATATTATGAAGCTTTTGCCAAGACATTTAGGAACTCAGTTTAAAGAAAAAAGTAATACATCTTTATTTGAATTTCAAATATGACTTAGATTCTGTTCAGAAAATAAAACTAGATTGTGATTATGATTTATCTTACTTTTGAGGGCTGATGGTGTTATGGATACATTATCATCATACTTCTTTCTTTAATATTTATGAACTATATTCTTTATGTCTGGTATGCTTGAAATGGATAGCAAATCTATAATTATTATGCATGTTATTTAATAACTCAGCTGTTAAATACATAGTTGTTACTTAAGTTACTGAAACCATAGGAAATACTTACTTTAGTAAGCATGGTGCCAAAATCTGTGGCTATTGTAATTCCTAATTAATAAATATTTATTAAATGTTTACTATGTGCAATACATTATGCTAGAGGGCACAGGGAATGTGGAGAGGAATACAGGTTTTTCTTTACCCTCAATGGACTTACAAAGTCATAGAGAAATAAAGAAATACACATATAATTGTAGCATATATTATAATTTATCCAATGAAAAATATACAAGGTACAATCAAGGTTAAAGAAATGCAGAAGGGAAAAGGTCAGGTATAGTGACAGTTTGAGAAAAGAGAGGATGCTTAAGGAAAGGCTTGGCCAATGGACAAAGATTGAGTGTCAGAAATGGGGAGTGTTTTCCAGGCAAAGGAAACAGCCTAAGCTAAGACTAGGAGGAGAGCATGATCTGAACTTGGAGTTGACTACAGGTAGACCAAGTGCAGAAGGTAAGCCTGAAGAGCAATGGTGGAGGGTGGGAGTTCACTGTGGATAGAATGTTAGCCGGAAGAAGCTGTTAACAAGTATTTTGATTCATAGATAATAGGAAGCCATTATGGTGGTGGTGGTGGTTATTATTATTGTTGTTCAAGCCATGTATTTCCTATGCAATTGGTAGAGTCTAATAGTAGTATGTCTTTCAAAAATTAGAAGATCAATCATTTGGTCTTATTGGGGGGAAAAGCCATACCCATCACAAGGAGGGCCAGCATGGCCCTGTGGACCTCGGCTTCCCTTTCAGAACAGGCTGAAACTGAGAGCTTTTGATGTTATCGTAAAGACAAAGACACACTGACAAGACTGAAAAAAGGCTGTCGTTAAAAAACTTCAAGTTTTGCTCCTGTTACTGGACCGTACCATTTTTAGTAAATGGTGAAATATTTATTGTGATGATGATGAATTCTAATTATTTTGTGAAAGGTAAAATTATATTGCATTGTATCTTTAAATTTTGAATTTGTTAATCTACTAAATACAAACATTTAGAACAAGCCATACTGTATGTCCTCAAGTCTTGGTCTGCCCTCGCCATTCCTCCCTTTTTAAATATGCTGGGAGGCTCAAGAAATGGAAGTGTCCTGGGCTTTTCTCAACCTCTGAGAGGCTGTCAGGGCCATAACATTTTCTTATATGTACAGAGAATTATCATTTATTAATCTTCTGTAGACTTTGCATTGATTATCCTAAATGATGTGGTTTGAAATACCAGTACTATGTAAACAGTTCATAGGATTTGTGCTAATCCAGTGTAACTCATGAAATTTACTTTTAATTATGAAACCCACATTTTCATCTTATTGCATGAAAACTAGGAAATTTTCTTTTCCAAAGGAAGACAAAGGAAGAACATTAAAATGTGCTGTTAATAAAAGATGCCACATATGAATATGAGTTTGCTCTTGTCCAGCAGCACTTCAGAATTTGCCACTGTTTAGAGTGTATAGCCCAGGATGGCAGACTTAGGTCTAATAGGTCTAACTTTCCATATTATAATACTCAGTTTGAGAACCAGCAAAGGTTTTTAAGTAAGAAATAGTGTCCTCAGGCTCATGTTTTAAAAGCCAATCCTGGTGTAAGGTTATTGAGAGCAGATTGGCACTGGCATTAGGGAGGTTTGTTAGGAGGTTTGTGCAGTAATCCAGCTACAAGATGATAAAGGCTTGGATTTGGTAAGTGACAGAGAAAAGGAGACTTTCTGTGGCAAAAATCAAAATCAGTCATTCTGACCCCAGTACCTCTGATCCTTCCACTATTCCAGGTTTTACACGAAAAAGAAGTATGACAAGGGTCCTGTCCTTTTGGTACTTATCATCTGATTAGGATGTAACAAAAAAACTGGGATTAAATCTTTAGAGGAATGGCACTAGCTATGAGTACAGCAGTGGTGAAAATGTAGGTATAAAAATGTGTGCTGTTGTCTTAAATTTGTTTATTTAGATTTGCCATCAATCTACTGTGTATCAGAATAATCAAATTTGAAGTTTGGGCTAGGATTATTTGTAGAGGCAATGACTGTGCCTTTTAAAATATTCTAAAAGAAGCTCACAAAGATAGTTACTTACATGTTACTTAATGTTTTCATGATTATGGGAGGGAATTATAAATATATTTATAGTTTCAAAGCATTAAGGATATTACCACAGTGTATATATTGCTAAAATTCCTTATTCATTTGGGTATGTAGTCATATATATTTATGTGAATCTTTGATTTATAGGCCCTTATTTGCTACTTGCTCCTCTGTGCTTCTTATTAGGATCAAGAAATAGAAAATAATGCATGCTTTTTTATTGAGCAAGGGTCTTGATGGAAAGTAATTCCTGATGTATCAGTCAACACAAATAATTGGTGGCACAAAATAGAATTGTCCCTTGTCTACCCATGTTCGTAGTGAATGCTCACAATTTGTTGTTTATTGAAATGATGAAATGAAAATGTATTCCAGTTGAAGTAGAAGTCATTAATATTAATTTTTTTCTTTACCAAGATCTCTTTTATAAGTTTTCCCTATTGTCTTAAAAAATACTTGCCTATCAGATATATTTGAAGAAAGAGATAAAATACTTTACATTTATGAAATGGCTTTAGGCCATGCATGGTGGTTCCACATCTGTACTCCCAGTACTTTGGGAGACTGAGGTGGAAGCATTGCTTGGCCCCAGGAGTACAGGCTACAGTGAGCTATGATTGCACCACTGTACTCTAGACTGGGCAAGGGAGTGAGCCCCTCTTAAAAATAAAAAATTGGTTCATTAGATATGTGTAGGGAAAGAGACAAAATGTTTTTTGTGTTTATTTTTTATTATAAAATAGCTTTACAATTTTGTCACTGGTAAATATTTAGTTACATATTAATATTTGTATTTAGAAATATTTCGTTATATATATAGAAACATTTATTTTCAAAAATGAGAATTACAGATAAAAAATTATAAATTAAACCTATAATCCCCAAACTCAAATACAGCTACCCAGAAATAACATCTTAATGTCCATCTTTCCAGACATTTTTCCGCAAATGCTTATTTTTATATTTTTTATAAAAATAAGATCATATCAAACACATTATATTTATGTCTTAATATATTATGAAAATTCTTCCAAATTATTAGATGTTATTCTACAACATCATGTTTATTGAGTACATCCTGTTCTGTTTTAGGAATACCACAATTCACTTAACTACTCTATTTTTGATGCTTGCATTATTTTTATTCTTTTCAAAAATAGTTTTTTTTTTTTTTTTTTTTTTTAATGGCACAAACAAGTCTAATACTTGGTTTTTGCTGTCCTCACTGTGCTTTGTGACTTTTCCTTATTGGTATGACCTTGTTTTTCCCTGCCCATATATAGCAAAGGCTGCTATCTGTTCACTAAAATCTACACTTTCCCATTCTTCCTGTGCACCAGCTGGACCACATTTCACAGCTTCTCTCTCTCTCTCTCTCTCTCTCTCTCTCTCTCTCTCTCTCTCTCTCTTTTAACTCTTTCCTATAGTTTATATTTGTGTGTCTAAGAAGAACAATAACATTAAAAACAGAGAAACCATATTGGTCACCCATGTGCCATATGGAATGTCCTTTTTGGCCACACGACCACATTCTAGTCAAATCTGAGTAGAAGTCATGTACACCAATTATAGATCTGGCCCCCAAATATCTGCCATGTTTGTACCTCTATTCTCTGTTCTTTTCCCATTGACTGGGTAGAGGTGACTCCTGTGGTAACCTTGGAAGCTGTGTGTTAATAATGGAAGAGCCACTGACAACCTGGCTCCTGCATCATAGTGTAAAACTGCAGAGCCCTATGGCTCCTACCAAATGGAAGCACTTTGTACTGTTATTTTTGTTACCAGTGTACTTCGATTGGATTTAAGCTATTACACATTTTTTGGTTCACTTTGTTAGAATAATTAGTCTATGCTTAATCATATAGCCCTAAATCTTGTTCCTTAAGCCTCTAAAGACTGAGAATTGAGACTCAACTCTGCTCTCCGTAGTTGGCTTGCCATACTTCTTAAATAACTTTTTCCTTTCTCGTATTTGTTTTTCTAGCATTCTGGCATTTTCTAGCATTCTTCTGATCTAGAAGTAAGCTGTAAACATCGATAATGGGATAATGTGCCATTCTCTCAAGAGTATATTTATTTTAGTAGAATATTTGGAGCAATTCAGGGCCTTAGCTAATAGGAACTACAATTTTTAATTAATATCTTTAAAAGAATGTAATGCTTCTTAACTGAATCATAGAGTAACGTTGCCCATACCATCTATGAAATGTTAATAGATTTTAGGAAAAAAAGAGATTCTATTCTTGTTTTGTTTTGAGACAGAGTCTTATTCTGTTGCCTGACCTAGAGTGCAGTGGTGTCATCATAGATCACCGCATCCTCAAACTCCTGGGCTCAAGGGATACTCCTACACCAGCCTCCCAAGTAGCTGGGACTACAGGCAACAGGACAGCATGCTGGCCTAATTTTCCTATTTTTAGTAGAGACCAGGTCTCACTCTTGCTCAGCCTGTTCTCAAACTGTGAGCTCAAGAGATCTTCCCGCATTGGCCTCCCAGAGTGCTAGGATTACTGGCCAAGCAATTCTAGTCTTAAAGGTATTTTGGATATCTGCATACTATAGCCATCTGTTGGCAATGTACAGTTCATATTAGCACATCAAAGGCTCTGAGAAACCTTGTAGTAAGTAAATACATCTCCCTTTTCTAACCCAGAATCTCCAAATTTTAATTTCCCATAGAATTTTTGTCTTAAGGTCCTACCATTGATATCTTGGAAAACTAACATTTCTAAGAAATGCCTTTCCAGGATGTCAGAGTCAGAGAAAACTTTGAAATAATTGACTGAGAAAAGCCAATGGAAAGGACTATTTTAAATTTTGCATGTAGTTCTAAAGAGATAACTATTTCTGTTCAAACAGAGTTGTCATTTTGTTTTCAAAAACAGGTTTGCTGAGCGAATACAGTGCATTGCAAATACCTGTCAACTCTGATTACCTTTTTCTCTGTCAAGAGTTTAAAAATAACAAGAACACTTGTTTTTGTAAGAATTCAACTATTTTTTTCTTGACATTTTTATAAATATTATAGATTGTTTAACTCAGTTAGTTAATTTGTTCAACCTGTCTCTTTCTTGAATTTTAATTTGGTTCCTGCCCATAGTGTAGGTAAATATAAAAGCGATGAAGTAATCTTAAAAAGTAACATTTATGATATGTTAAATTTTCATTCTCCCTTCCCACTAGTTTGATACATATTTTTCTTACTCTAGTCATTTAGGTTAAGAATTTTTTACTATTTTAATGAGAGTCAACTGGAGGTAGTAATCATATCATTATATAGCACTTTGTCTCCCTTTAGGAAAATATATGATCCAAGAAGAAAAATATTTTAAACATAAAATACGTGGAACATTATAGCAAGTGTTTGGGTGTTTTCTTGAAGTGAATAATGTTATTGTTTGATTTTTTTTAATTAATTGTGAAAATATATTTCAACCAACCCTAACACTAGTGTCACAGCCTCCAACCAAGTGTTGAAAATCCTCTTTTACAAATGAGCCAGCTGAGGCCCAGAGAGGCTATGAGATTAATCAGGAATCAAAACTAAGTTTCCCAACTCTGTATTTTGTGTTCTCCCCTCTGTATTATGTTGTTTCTCATTTATCTTTTAAAAATTATGCTAGCTGGGACAGGCTTCACACCAGGGATAGTAGGTGACAATCTGTAAGGCAGGATTTGCAAGAGACCTGGGGAGTTCTGAAAGTGGAATTATTTCCCTCACAACCTCTCCTGTTTGACATAGATAAACTCCTTCATATCTCAAAGGCTTTTCAGTCTTTAAGGGCCTCTTGTTAAAATGTAAATATGCCTGGAGGAATCTCTCCTAAACTCATACTGGGCTAACATTTTATCTCAGAGATTAGGCGATCAAATTGGTTTCTAACTAAGAGAGCTGAGAGCAATGCCTTAGGGTAGAGAGGGTAGACATCTCTGGCTGGGGTAGGGGTTGGTGTAAGAGGGTTCTAAAACCTTGCCTCTTGTGTAAGAGTAAACAGGAAAAGCTCAAAGTTTTTTTTTTTTTTTTGTTAAAGCTTAGTATACTTTAAATGAAATTAATTCTGCTTTGATAGATGGAATCACTAATACTGCAAAGCAGAAATTTGAGCCAGGTGGCAGCAACTTGGACTTGCCTATGCAGAGTCTGTTATGAAAGCTTAAATTTCTCTCAAAGAATTAACAAATTGCTTTTATCTGGTATTTTTTAATTTTTAAAAGGTCTGCTCTCCATTCAGCATGATAGCTTATGCTTATAATAATTTGCTTTTACTTTTATATTTTCAGTGATCCTTCCTATGCTTGTTCAAGTTTATAAGCTATGGAATTATTAGCCACCATTAGGTTGGTAAATGCGATTAGTTGTTTCTGGCTTTTACTTTTAAAACTTGCATTCTAATAATCCTTATCCTTTAGGGATAGTATAGTCTTCAGTTTTATTAATGACATTCAATTCCGGCCTCTGAATACCAAATAAAATGCAGATTTGTTGTCTTTGAGAGAAACTGTGTTCATCTTTGATTCTGATGCTCTATCTAACTCACTTGAGGGGGAAAAAATCTTTTAAGAACTGTAGTATTTCATGCTGTTAATATTTTATTACTTTATTCCTAACAAGTATAAGCTTTACATTACAAAAAATTAAAACATATACATACTTTTAAAAGTAGTTTTAAGCTTAATTTATATTTTATTTATATTGTCAGAATAATATGAGCCATAACTATGTTAAAGAGAAGTTGAACAGTGAAAATCTACATGTTTTTGTTCTTGATTTGTGATACCAACTTGCTGTTATTTTATTTTTTTAAGACTTGCTAGTCTTTTCAAACAATGATTATTAAATTTCATAGCAATAATCCACATTTTGTTGTAATAGAGATTCTCAAGTCTTAGAGGTCTGGTGAAAGGCCAAAGAATCTGCCTTTTTAACAAGTAAGCCACAGAAAGCAATTTGAGAAAACTGGCCTATATTAGTTTTCTATTACTACTGCAATAAATTAACCATAGACTTAGTGACTTAAAACAACAAAAATGTATCATGTCATAGTTCTGTAGTTCAGAAGTCCAGTGAAGGTCTCACCGGACTAAAAGTGTCAGTAGGGTTGAGTTTCTTTCTGGAGGTTCTAGAGGAGAATTTGTTTTCTTACCTTTTCCCTCTTCTAGAGGCTACCCACATTCCCCGGCTTATGGTCCACCTCCTCCATCTACAAGACTGACAGAATGCAGGGCTGGGGAACCTGCTGCCTTGGGGCCATATGTGGCCTCTGGATCCTTGAGTGCAGCCTTTTGACTGAATCCAAATTTTACAGAACAAATCCTTTTAATAAAGATATAATCATATCTGAATTCCTGTGGGAGAGAATCTGTTTGGTCTAGTTTGTATCAAGCTTTTGACTTTTACTTAATCGTACGATGACTGGCTGGAATAGGGCTACAGAGTATAAATGTGGCACCTGGGGCTCATATGTGCGTTATTTTTGGGTGATGGTAGGTGCTAATGTACTGGGAAGATGAAAACAGACAGAGTTTAAATACTGAAATGAAATCTTAATAACTAAATACATAGCAAGGAGTAGCTCTTTTCTCATTTTCTTCCCTTGATACTAGTCATTTGATACCTAGGTAGTCGCTCGATAACTGGATACTCATTTTTGCCCTACTTTCCTTCTAATTGGTCAGTGCTTTACCATAACACTCATTAAATACTTTGAATTTCACCTCTAGTCCTTTGTGCAATTTTAGCAAAACAGGTAGAATCCAATAAATATTTAAGTATCATGTAGGAACTAAGAGCAATTGCAATAGTATATTTTAAAAGGATTTATTATTATTTCTTGGTGATGATGTTGCATTTCTAGAAATTAAATTTCTAAATGATAATGGGAAGGGAAGAAATATGTGGAGGCAGTGATTTCTTAAGTGAATTTTGAGAAGGTTCCTGTTTTTTGAAAGTTACTTTCCAGACTCTGTTTATTATCAATCTGCCAAATTAACAGCATTAAGACTATATCAATTATTATTTTTAGAAAGGGAAAAAAAAACTTCTGTTTTATTGGTATATGCATTATCTTAACAATTAGGCTGTTAGATTTCCTTGAAGTCTGGGGTGTAATAATTTGCTTACTTTTTCTCTGTTCTTTGTTATTTTTTGTTTTATATAAAGTAATAACCAGTAACTTAATAGCAGAACTCACCAATCTATTTATATTTCTTTATAAAAATTATTTACATGGAATTCCTCAGATGTTTTCATTTCCAGGAGGATTTATTTGTTGATAATTGCATGACTATAAATAGAATAAAAATTATATATATGTGATGTTTAATTATGAGCATAATTTTAAAGATATCCTTAATTGAGGAGCGGAAGAATGTTCAGGGATTATAGTTAATGATCATTAACCTATGGCTTTCTGTTTTGGGGGACTAATGGATAATAGTTAATGGTTCTATCATAAGATTTTTCAAAATTAGGTGAGAAGAATTATGTGACTTAAGGAAATTTACAAACTACCATTTCCACACCAGACATGAATTGCAAAGATCCTATTAAAAATATGTTTATATACTTGATGTAGTTGAAGCTGGATTATTTAATTTCTGATAATAAAGAAAATCTTAAATTATAAAAAAATAAATATGTAGTTGATAGATACTGCTCATGTCTTTCCAAATATACATTAGTTCTCACAAAGTATATTCTTGCAGTCACAGTAGACTCTTTTCAGGTAGTTCATGGACCCTGTTGTGTTAGCTCCTTCATGATGCCTACCAATTTGCTTCATTTTTGACCCAGTAGGACCACCTCCAGGGATCAGAGAGTCGCTAGGTCGTCATGCCTATTCAATCCCAGGATTTTTTACTAAGACCACCAACAAAGGTGCAAATTTTGATGTTCTGTATATCTTTTCTCCCTAATATGAGCACTTATGCAATATGAACTCAACTAAAACTACTTGACTTTGAGTAACTAGTCATCTAGCTAAGGTCAAAATATTGCTCTAAATATTACTCTGAATCAATGGCTTCTTCCTGGAGGTGTGTACTTAGGTATGTGACCTGATTCAGTTTTATAACTTTGACTTACTGACGCAGCAGGGTCTAGCTTTTGGAGGAAAGTAGCTCAGACATATCTGTGTTATTTTTGACAACGTGAGAATTATATAGGGAAAATCAGTGTGTTGCCTCAGGTTTTCTAATAGAACCTGAAATCAGATGCAGGTATTAATAAATTTGCACAGTTAATACATAACCAATCCTTACTGGAACATTAGAAAATGTCTTTGAAAAGGATCTTGCAATGTATGTTTCACTTTAAATATCCTACTAAAATGTCCTACTATCATATCTTTAAATTAATCCCTTTATATATACTTCCCCATTCCTTTTTCCAAGAAATGGGACAGCAAAGGTTAAGAGAAGGTATTTATTATTCCAGACGTTGGCATAGTGTTGTCTTGACCCTACAAACTGAGAAAATGACAGGTGGTGTTGTTTGCGTAGGGCCTGTTTCCATGGAGCAAAATTAAGGAAAGCAGTAGAAGAAGGGGAAGAGGATCAAATTCAGGGAAAGAGGTTACATTTCCATTGCAAGAGAGTGAAAAACATGGAAAAGATTTTTCCTTAAGTGGAATGAAAAATCAGATATCCCGCCTCAGTCCTGGAAATGTAATTGAATCAGTGTTCTAATGAATACTTTTTTTTTTTGATTTTTCAAAATCTTGAAAAGGAATCCCTTCTACTCCCAAACACTACTTATTACTTCAATCTTTTTTTTTAAATCAAAAGTACTAGTTTCTTTTTTTTCTTTAAATGAAAAGTTAGTCATAATCACTCAATGCTCAAATTTTATTTTAAACATTTTGTCTTGCCTCAGGAGTATTGTTATAATTATTTATTTCATCAGACCCATTCTTACTAGAAAGTTTAGCAAGGTTTTCCTAAATGCTGTCTAAAGTATGACCAACTGATTTGATTTGCTCACTATAGACCTAATTTTACACAATAATTGTTGATTACACACATAATGTTAGCAGTGTGACTGTTGCCAAACCTAATAGTTCTCCCCAAACCCTGATTTGGATTAGTATCTTATTGACTATCTGTATTAATAGCATTGATCAGATAATCACAAATATTTCACTTTGAATTTGTTTTGGCCTACCTGGAAGTTCTCATTCTGCTGGGAGTTAAGAATTAGAACTTGTCATGACAGACTGTTAATTTTTGTAATTATACATCTCTTATAATTTTGTGTTTCAAAAACAGAATGTGTAGAGTTAGAAAAAAGAGAGAAAAGATAAGTACCAAAATGTTTTTAGCAGTTATAATTGGATCAAGGGTGATTCTGGAAAAAATAAAGACATAAATAATAAGAAAATAAAAGTACTAGGAAAGTCCTTGAAACAATTTGTAGTGATAGTCAGAAAACATGGTACACTGTGCCCCAGAGAAAATGATCATATACTGTATTTAATCATGTGGATGTTGATGTTGTACATATATTCTGGAAAAGTTGTATGTAAAACATACGGAGCTCAAGAGCACCTTATTGGACCAGACAGTTGGTCCAACTCATGATCATCTCAAACTGTACATGTTGACTGTAAAATGTTAATGATTAACCTAAACCCTCCTTAATTTCCTGTTTAGACCTTAATTAATGTAAATTTCTAATTAATTCATTAATATAAATAAAAATTATCATATTAGAAGTATATTTATGTATTGCTGTTTTTTAAAAGTCACACAAATTTTAAAACAAAATGCCGTGAATTTAGCAAAGTTATAGATTTTTAAAAATTAAGCAGGGTTTTATGGTTTTGGTATACACCTTAGAAAGATTTATCAAAGAACTTTGAAGATTAAAAAGTTAGAAAATTAACTGGAGGGTTCTACAGGGACTTTCTATCAGTTATTAATCTATTAAAATGGGTTAAATATATTTTTTTCTTTCTTGCATGAAAATTGGGAATGTTTAGTATAGATCTTATTTTAAATGGGATTTGTCTCTTTAAGCAATTAATACTTTGATTCATTTATCTCTCATATTAAAATTTATTGTGATATACAGCCTTTTAGAATGAAAATAATTTTAGGATATCACCATCAATTTCTCTTTGGTGTTGCTTATGTTTCTTTGTATTGATTTCTTTTAAAGTGAAATCACATTGCCAACAGTAATGAGAAAACCACCATGAGAAATCATAATGTAGTGTTCTGAGTAATAGATGGATAGACTCACATCCATAGTTCTGGTCTCAGTTCCAATGATCTATCAGATTTGTGTTTTTTGGGAAATATCCATCTGTCTATGGCATACCTTTCTTATTGTAAAACATAGGTAAAATTATTTCACTGTTTTAAAATATTTCTGTAATTAAGTCAGGGCATTTTAACATACTCAGAATAAAAGCCTAGAAATATACTAACAAATGGCACAATCCATTGTCCTAGAAAGGAAACACTGAAACAAAGAATATGAGATTAAAAAGTGGTCTAATATCTGTCATTTGTCAACTTTTTAGTGGCTTATTCTGAATATATCTCAGGCCTAGGACTTCTTTAATTGTGCTTATTTTCAAAAATTCTCTGTGAACTATTTGCTGTATTTCTGGGGTATTTTTAATATAACATCGTTGTTTTCATTTGATACCTAGTTTTAAGTGAGAACCAATTAATTAAAATATACAACAGATAAACAGATTCCCTTTACTTTCCACACAAAATTGGTTGATTGAACTTTTGCATTTCACTGGAGCAATTAAATTTCCCAGTAAGAATACATTTAGCTACAAATTTAACAGCTCATAAACTAATGAAAAAAATCAACAAATTATGGGGCCTAAAAATGGCTTAATCTATCTGTACCATGTTTAATTATTAAAATTGTCTTATGAAGAAGGCTGTAAGAAGGAAAGAAAGAAGGAAAAGAGGAAAAATAGAAAGGAAGAAGGAAGGGGGGGAGGAGAGAGAGAGGAGCCATTTGGCATTTATTTGGAAGCAGAGTCAAACTTGCTATTTGGTGGTAGCATTGCCATCTGGATGTAATAGACCACAACATAGACTTCATACAATGTTACTTAGTGATCTTTGTAGCGAGAAGTTTGCTTTGTGGTTTTACTTTCAGAGATTATAGCTTCTTTCCTACTTAAATTGGGAATTGGACCCGTGGAGCTCTCTATTATAACTGATTCTCTCATTCTGAGACTCACTGTATGCCAAGCAGATGCCCAACAGCTGATGTGATTTCTACACCAACATTGGTGGCTGGGGGAGTCAGCAGCAACAGTTGTCATCATCCTTTTCAACTCATAACAAAATAGATACTTAGATAGGTAAATAACTTGCTTGAGGTGATACAGCTAGGATTTTGGTCTGAACTGTAAAAATAATGCATGCCATAGATTGTAATAAGGTTTTGTAAGCTAGTGCCATACAGAGTACCTGGCACCTGGTTGTTTGCTGAATGACTAATGACTATAAAAAAAGAAGAAGAAAGACATTCTTTTGTACCTGATACCATAGCCTTTCTGTTAAATTATAGTTTGTCATTTTGCCTGATGCAAGCAAGGTTTTTATATTCTAAAAAACCCTGGAAATGAGATGCCTTGCTCTTTTTTACTTGAGTTATGCTGTTCCATACTAGTTACAGATCCAATTCCAGGTTGACATTAAATATGGAATTATGAGAATACTGGGTTTTTTCCCTAGTAGGAAATTTTAGAATTTTGTACATGTTTTAAAATCAGTATTACTTGTCATGTTCATTTTGGAAATCTTTTATGGCTTTTTAAAATGGCTATATCTTTATTGAACATGTGGGAAGCTAATATGCTCAATTTCATAGACTTTTCATTTGAGGATTCACAGCTGTATTTATCAAAGGTGGGCTAGACTACTTGCATTAGAATCACCTAGATGCTTGTTAAAATGCAGATTCTAGGTTCTCAGGACCCAACCCTAGACTTTAAATTAGTTTTAGAACCACTGATCTATAGGCTGAAGACTACAGAATCATTTATTTTCATGTCAATATAAATTTTCTTAGAAAGAAATGAGAAGTTATGTATTTTTCAAAGTCTCAGTTGCTAGGGTTTTTTTTTTTATTATTAGATCATAAGAAATATACCAAGATATTTCTCCTAGGTTGATAAACCAATTTGGATATTCATGACTAATGTCAGTGAAAATGGCAACTGGGGAATAAAATTCTGATACATGTTAACAACATGGATGAGCCTTGAACACATTGATTATGGTAAGTGAAATAAACTAGACACAAAAGGACAAATATTATAATTCCACTTAAATACTTAGGAGCAATATGATCTATTCATTATTATCAAATACATATTTTTTTAAGTACAGGTAACTGACTTGGGACTGGATATAATGAGAAGGGTAACACTACCTTCACGTCATCTTATGGTCTACTTACAGAGACAGAAATAATATATACATAGATAAGCAAATATGTAGCAAATGAGAACTTTTAAAATAGAAGTTCAAGAGATGTAAAATTCTTGGATTCCAGACTATCTTTTGGCTTTGTGGCTAGTTTTTCACATTTAGATCATCACTGGTATCAGTTCTGCTGTACCCATACATTACAAAATCCATTTTCACATTTATGTTAAAGCTATTTTCTTGTTCTGGTTTGGTGTTTCAGGATTTAAATGTGAAATTATATTGCTGAACGTAATGTAACCAAAAGTGTATGGGAAAAATTGATGAACTATTAGTTTACATACTTTCAATTTTCTAACAAAACCAGTGTTTTACTGTGGCAGTACAACCCATTGCAGTGTTAGTGTGTCTCTTGATCCATATCAAGGGAATAGCTTAGCACTAAAGCCGCCATTCAGAACAAAGAGACTCTTGGAAGATGATATGACATCAGGTCAATATGTTACTTCAGCTGACTCTAACAGAAGACATCTAGGAGCTATGGTCTTGAAAATTAACTTTCTGGATCAAGATAGTTTATTAGTTGGCAGTTAAGAAATTCTGTGTGCATTCCCCAA
The DNA here is from genome assembly GCF_020740605.2 of Lemur catta. Taxonomy (NCBI): domain Eukaryota; kingdom Metazoa; phylum Chordata; class Mammalia; order Primates; family Lemuridae; genus Lemur; species Lemur catta. Next base: position 34,165,222 of record NC_059138.1, read on the forward strand.
AGCTAAGGTTAAGGTGAAAGCAATTGAGCCTTTTAACACTTAAAAAAAGGTGGAGGTGAAATGAAATAGCCATTCAAAACAGCAAATAATTAATTGAGTCTCTTTGTTAACAGGCAGGGGGTCAAGTACACATGGCCACAGCAATGATACAGTCTGCATTCTAAACAGCTGAGTCTTTGACTTGAAAGTGACTAGATTGGATCACTGGGAACTAATTAAAATGAGGTTTTAATTTAGAAGGGTAGTGATATAGTTTGAAAGATACTATAAGAGATTCAACTATGGTCATTTACCTTTTTGTCTTCTCATCTGTTCTATAGAGTTAAAACTTTGAGTTTCATTTCCGTTCCTTTTCTTTTTTTAAATCATGTTATCTATTAGTTTTATACTTGTAACTAATAATTCTGCAGTAGGATATTGATTATTCAGTTAGATCAGTAGAACTATGAATAGATAGACTTTTATGTGTTAAAAGTTAATAAAAATGAAATATGACTTTTCTCAAAACATTTGAATTAGCTACCTCTTCATCATAGGGTCTCTCTTGAATATTGTATTTAAATTTTTAAAGCCTGGAATTATAAGAACTGGGGGGTTGTAATTGTAAAAGATGAGATGTGCAGAAAATTTTCCTCATATGTATAACACAAACCAATACAACAGAAAATAATTGTGTTTAAAATAAAGGGCCAAAAGCAAACGTGCATAATATTTAGTTGACAAATGATTTCAGAGAAGGGTAAGTTTCCAAAATATACAGGGAGTGGTGCTGAAGAAAATTTTTGGGAAGAAGAAGAAAAGACCTGGAACATTTCTTGGATTGTGCTGTAAAGAATTAGAGGAAGGCATCTGAGTGCCAGTGAACAGCCTGGAGGGATGGGCATCGTGCTGGAAAAAGCAAGGCAAACAGATGGCAGTGGGGAGAAAGAACTGATAAAGGGTGGGAGAGACATGGTATGCATCAGTAAGGCTTTGGGGCTCTGTTTTAAAATGAAGCTGAATCAGAGGATTTTTGTGAGAAGTATTTACTTGATTTTCCTATATCTTTTCCAGAAAGACATTTTGTTTTGGGGAGTGGGGTTAGGCTATTGAAAAGTTTTCAATAGAGTTTAATAATGTTATATAAATCAAAACAGCTATCCATATGGTCATTCCAAAACATGGTGGTGTTACCTACAAAATGCGCTCCAATGTGGTTTAGATCCCTGCAAACATGTTTTATGCTGGAGTTCTTTCTTAACCACTGATGTTTGTGCTCATGTCTCTTGGCAAAGCTCTCATGCTAGAGTGAAATGAAACTCATAAGTTTCTACCATTCAGATGAAGAATGGTGGGTGGTGAGCATATGTTTCTGAGAATCTGCTTTTATTTAAATTAAAGCCTCCTTCATACATTTAATCCACAGGCATTGTAAGACCAGTTGGAGATTATTTCCCTTAATTTTATTCAGCCTTGTTTTACTCGATTGTAGAGGTATTTAGGATTACGAATGGTTCTTACGCCAGTGTCTGGGAGAGACTCACTAAGCTTCAGCTGTGGGAACCATAGAGCAATCAGGCCCCCTGTGAATTTTGTCCACATGTGAAGATGAGGGTTTGCTCTCACTTTAACTTAATAACTGCCTCTGCTGTTCTGGTTTTGAGGAAAGCTATTGATCATGTTTGAGCTGTAGAATGGTTTCAAAGCCTGTGAAATGTACAACTGAGGAAGAACCTCAATATGACATTTGTAAAGATTAGAGTCCATTTTGTGTGTGTACGAAATTAGAGGAAAAGCAGGTGAACCTTCTCACATTAATCAGTGTCTTTCAACCTAGAATCAATGCAGCTTCCTGGAAGGAACAACACATGTGGGCAGTCATTGTATGTTTCCATTGTAAGTGAGGACTCAATTATTCAGAACAAAATTTTAGGAAGTAGAAAAAATGTGGCTATAGTATGTGTATACTAAACAATGATAGAAAGGCGATAGTCTTCTGACAAATTGTGGCTTCCACATACTCAGTATTTTTATTAAAAAGAATTACCTAAACAAATTTTATATCTATTGCTATTTACAGTCAACTAAAAATGGCATGACAGAATCTTTAGCCTTGTGAAAGGATGCATCACAGGTTGAGATATGGTTCTGATTTTTGGAAAGGGATTTCTTTGGTGTTTTAGAAATAGAACACTAGCAACTAGGAATTTTCCCCAGCCTTATTAAGGTATAATTGACAAAAACTATATGTATTTATGGTGTAAATACATATGTATACATACGATAGGCATATACTTTGTGAAAAGATTAAATCAAGCTAATTAACATATCCATCACCTCATATTTATCTTTTGTGGTAAGAACATTTAATATCTACTCTCTTAGCGATTTTCAAGTGGATAGTACATTATTATTTACTATAGTCACCAGGCTGGTACAATAGATCTCCAGAACTACTGTCTACCTGAAACTTCGTACTCTTTGACCCATATCTCCCCATCTTTGCCTCCTCCCCGTGGAACCCGTGGGTTCTACTCCGTGTGACAAGTAAGAATTTGACCTCTGAATTTTTTTTTTTTTTTTTTTTTACAAATAATAAAACTTTTCCAGGATAACCTAATGAGAAAAAGGGCAATCATAGGAATTTGTAAGTAACAACAGAATGATAACCAAACTTTCTCTGATTCTGAGGCTCTGTTAAATGACTAGAACCCAAATGTAGCACCTGGAAGGATCTTCTTTCTCCAAGTCAGTGCTTTGCTGCTGTCTTCGCTAAAGCCTCAGACACTACACTATCTTCTTACACATCTGCCTTTGTGTTTCTCTCCAGTCACGGCTCTGTACTTCTCAGGCGTGGTTTACTCCAATAAGGTAACTTCTATTAGTTCTTGGACATAATTCTCCCCCATTTTACTATTATTGTCTCCAAAGTTCCCTTATATTCTCTCACATTTTTTTAACCCCTAAATTTTTGCCATTCTTAACTTGCCCTCTTTCACCAAAAAATATTTATTTATTCTCTGCTACTAAAAATCCTTTCCAAATTAAGCCTTCCCTCTAGCTCTCTCCCCCTCGCTCTAGCTCCATGTAGTTCATCCAGCAGAAAGAAAACAGGTAGTACTAGAAGACTTAGAAACATATGCATATCGTTAAGAATAAGAGTTGGACATTTAATTTAATCTTAATATTATTTTATTAGTATTAGTGTTAAAGGATTGATAAACTATCATAGTAACAAGTTCTAGTAATATAAATAGCAGAAAAAAATCATATGGAAAAAAATTCTGATAACTTAGCAGCTAGAGCTGTATAAATGGCTATCAAGCCAAACCAGTAAATGATAATGCTGTTTTTAGAGGTGACTAGTTGCAGTTGATTTTGTAAAATCCCAAACCTCATGTATTTTTTTTTTCCCAGAGACAATTTGCTAATACTACTCAGTCTATTACTGGGGGCATAAAGTTGACATTTCCAAGGGAGCAAATTGTGTGTCTTTATTGCAACCTAACTGAGAACTCTTCTGCAAAACAATAGTACTGTATTTTAAAAATTAATAAGTTCAACAGGGTTAGAACAGAGATGAGTCAGGATACTTCATATTCTACTTATGTTCTAACCTCCACACTGTCAACATTCTCCAGGGAGTGAGCATTTTACAGAAATTAGGATAGTATCACTGATAATGCAGAATTTCACCTCTCCCCACACATACACCTAACTCAGTTTTGCTAGGAAATTTTGACTCCAGCAGCACAGTCGAAACATTAATAATGCTTGTCACTGCAGTCACTAGAGAGCATATTAATCCATAGATGTATGCAGTGGAATAAAAAAATGGAATGGGTACAAATTCTCAGGCCATAAAAATCAGAAATGCAAAAATATGTAACTTTCTTTTGCCATTACCGAATTTAAGTTTCCTACTGCAAACAAAATCTTATTCTTTTCATTTGAGGGTAAACTTAAGAGCTTTCTGAGGCAATTTGAGGCAAATTAAATCTGATTATGGTTCTGCATCTTGTCTGACTAGCATGTAAGTTCTGGGGACTTCACAGCATGCTGGCGTCCATGGAGAGATGCGTTGGCCTGTCTGGTTCTCAGTTACAAAGGTCCACCCACTAACACCCCCCAGTGCTGCCAACCACTGAAATGTCCCCATTCCCATATGACTCTTTATTATCTATTGCCTGATCCTGAAAAGTGTCATATGGTAACCTAAAGTGCTCCAGGTAAAGGACCCTAGGTGAAACGCTCAAGACTGCCTCTGTTCTCACTGTCCTCACTTTTACCAAGACACTCCCTGCCCTAAGCTTGGCATCTCACACCTTACAAATGACCAGTGTCATGGCAAACTGGCAAGTGAGCCATGTTGGGGACAGGCTGACCCTTGAGCCGTTCTTCCAATAGCATTCTCCAGGTGACTACAGATACTACTAACATCTTGTATGGGCTTTGGCTTAAAGATCTTGACTTCAGCTCTTGCATACCGATACTCGTTTTGCATTTCAGGTGGTCTGCCTTCTTTGTGCCATAGCGATGGAGATGGATATGTTTCCATACAGAAAATACAAATAGCCTACTCTTTCAGGGTGTTCTGTGGTAACTGAAAATACGTGGTATATTTCCCAACCTGATTAAAACTAAGTCTAAAGTTGGTTAGCTTAATTAAAGTATTAGGATTATGAGGCTAGATTGATGGATTTATTCCTTTGAAGACCAGTTAATTGTTTTTTTCCACGCCCCTAAATGGTATTCTGTTGCAAAGGCATACTCAGTGAGATACGGTGGGTAGAAGGCGCAAACCTAGCTTGACTACAGGAAGAACAAACACTTCTGAATGGATGTGCAACATTGGGAGCAGAGTAGTGTTGTTTCTGTATGAAGGTGTGCACTTTGAGAGTCTGTATTAAAAAAATAGTTGGTATTTAAATTTATGTTATGTATTTATCTCCTTCATTTCCACAGATATGTTCAACTTCAGGCATATTCAAGATATGAAAACCCAGTTTTACACAGTAAATAAATCAGGGAATGTAGTTTTTATAACCAGAGTTTCTTTATAGATCAAAGGAGTTTTTTTAAATACTATGACTCGATATTGCATGGTAGGATACATACACACACATATATTACATATGTGCTATATACATATAAAAATTTACACACAACCTATTCTAGACAATGAGGTACAACTGTAATTTAAAATCTGAAGATTGTATTGTTCTATGTTTCGAAATACTTGAGTTAATAAACGTTGGTGGAAATTGATTCATTGTTATGATTATGCTAAATTCCTTAGATTTTTTTCATTGTTATATGAAGACATTTGTTTTTCAGAATCAAAAACACTCCATTACAAAACTACTGCAGCTCTTTTCAATTACAGAAGTTAGAGTCATAATACACAATTAATTGATTTTTACATAATCCAAGGCTGATTTACTAATAAGACCAGTTGTCACTATTTGCTTATTAAATACCTCCTAATCATAGTTACTGAAAGTGAAACAACTCTTACATTTAACCAAGAAATTTTTTGTCAATAAGCAACAGTGTAATTCTTTAATGTTCATGCTTTTGTTGTTGTTCCTGCTGCTGCATTCTCACTCAGGTCATGAGAAACCTGGCTGGAATCTCTTTGGTGCCCTGACAGATTCTATTGTTGCTCCTCAGTATCCTGAGGTAGGGTAGGGTATACTCTGAGAGTGGCCAGAGCAGATGAACTATCCCCTCCCTTTGTTAGATGAACTAACAAAGAGCAAGCTATTTGTATTTTCCGTCCTCCACAAAAATGAGTTTGTATAAGCCCCAGTGTTTGAAATTCTACTCACTTCTTGTTAAAGTTTTCTGTACACATAACCACCTCTGTCCCAGCCCTATGATGCCTTTCCCAGGATCCCCTTCCACCTCTAGAAAATAAGACAAATCTGAGATGTTAACCTGGGTTCTTGCCACCTCATCTGTAAGTCATTTCGCTAATAATGAGGCCCTTGGATTGAAGCATTTTCTGGGATATCAAGGCAAAAGTGATTATTAAGGATTGGATATACATATATCATTTTCTGAAAGTATGCCTGAAGTTAAAAGCTCTGCACTTGTGAGCATCTCAAGCATGAATCCAAAGAACAACAAAAGTCTGTGCTTTCTTTTGTTTAAAAGATTCACATGACACAAAGAGAAGTCAGCAAAGGGAAAAAGGTAGCTGAAATACTGACCTAGGTTTCTACTTGTATTAATTAATAAAACCATATTGAATTTCAAAAATGAATCATTAAAAATGGAGCAGTATGCACAAAGTTTACACTGTTGACAGTGAACCAAGTGTGGAGAATCTAAAAATGAAATTACTCGTTTCTCCTTTATGAATTGAAGAAGGGATGCCTAAAATTTAGTGAGTGCCTACTATGTGCTAGAATTCCTGCTAGAGCCTTTATATGTGTTCTCTCACTAGTTATATGATGCTACAGGTAGAAGAACTCTTCAAGATTTCTAGACTCAAATGCCCTCAGTCACCACATACTTGTGAAACTGTGTCACTGGTGGGACTCTGGCAAATCCTCGGTATCTGCTTCTCAGCGACAACGGGCTGTTTTTCATGTAAGAATGTGGACCTAGGGATGCCAGATCTCCCCTTTTTTCAAGAGGAATAAGAAATTAGAATTTTTATATGAAATCTCCAGTTTGCTTGACCAGCTCAAGATTAAAAAAAAGAATACGTGGACCACACAAAACTTTCCTACAGGCTAGATTTGACTGTCTGGCTTCTGGTTTAGGACCTGTGATCTAAGCTTATCTTCCTGAAAATGAGACATAGACTGGTTATGTAGCTCGCCTTCAGTCAGCAGCTCGCTCACAGCAGAGATGGGACAGCCACAGCGGACTCCATGTCCACTGCGCTCCAGTCCATGCATCTTCAGGGCGCAGGAGGACCATCATGTGTTCTCCAGTGGAAAACTTAGGTCATGGAGAATGCGCAAGATTAAAAGCAGCAAAGAAAGGACGAGCTATACTCCTAAGCCTTTTCTAACTCTAACCACTATGTTAAACTCTGGCATCATTTTCTGAAATTTAAAAGAGAAAGAAGGAAGGAAGCTATCATTTGATGTGATTTTTTTGTAACTATGTTGAGTGGCCTTCTCATTCTACCTCTTATTTTGTTGCTTAAAACAACAGCAAAATTCATGTTTTTAAAATTATGATGATATAAAGTTACATGATTTAATGCATGGTTATCCTTTAGGACAGTGAAAAGTAACCTACCTGATAAAAGGCATCGCTAGAATATAAGTTCTTACTTTTACCTCATTAGTAAGGCACTAAGATTTACACCTCAGTGGGATATTTACAGCATAGTTAGTGTCTGGTAAACAATGGTATTTTTGAGGGATCAGTGCTTACATTAGACTATGGCTAAGGTGACTTCTAATCCTGAGATTAATTCTATGATAATCTGGGACAATACTGACCAGAGATTATGAGACCTAAGACATGGCTCTGTTTGGCTGGTCGTGGATAAAAATTGTAACATTTATATCAAGATAGGAAGTGAAATTCAAAATACAAACACTGAGCATGGTGTTATGGAAATCCTGGTGTGTCTACACTAGACCCTGCTCTCTCCTGCACAACTATTCCGGTTAGAGACATACTCTGCCAAACCAAACAGATTTGCTGAGACCCATGCAGTACAGAGTCGATTCTAGACTCCTTGTCCCCGCCTCAGGGAAATCTTACCTAACTAAATCAGAAGCGTAAAATAGAATGCTTAAAACCCAGGTCCCAGAAAAAATATTATAAAATGTTGCTTATTAGGAAAACACTAAAATTAAAAACTTAAATGCAAATTTGCATATTTGTTGAACAGCATACATTATGTTCCTAAAGTAAGGCATAATCCTTTACTTGATATTCTTTACATTTTCTCGGAGTTAGGTGGCCAAGAAAATTAAGACAAAGAGAAGTTTAATAACTTTTATGATATAAATCTGTAGTAACTCTCCTACCACTTCACTTACATCAAAGTAATGTATTCAACAGCCTAATGATTACAATATAGATATAGATTTTAAGCAGTAATGGAATTAATGTTAGTAATAGCTTTTTTTATTTTGAATTATTTGATTAGATTCATGAATTTAATATTACATTAAAATTTATAGATATGTTTGAAGTAGTAATTCATAAGACTTTAATTATATAGATAGCTCACTTTGCATATTCTATTTTGCCTCATGATCTTAAAATATAGATTATTTTAAGATGTAAAGTACTTTTCAAACATCTCAAAAGCTTACAGATTGTTGGCATAAAATATTTTTATGCTAATAGGGGTTGCTTTTCATATTACTTCATTAATGTTAATCTCACCTCATATTAGGTTAAACTTGGTAATGAGTTTAGGTCTATACCCCTATCTTGGAGCATTTCTTCTCAGTTAATGTCATATGACACAAACAGATATCATCTGCTAAAGGGCGTCACAATAATCTGGACCAAAAACCTGGGCATGAAAGTTTTTAACACACGCAGAACTTTTTGGCCCTTTGTTTTAGATTCTTCCTAATCTTCTCCCAGGAAAATTGGTTGAACGTTTTTCTTTTTGTACTAACAGATGCGAAGTCGTGATAGCAATAATGTTTTCTAACTAGCATTTTCAGTCCGCATATTCTGTTGATATTTTCGTGTCATTGAATATTCTTCTATAACATTTTTAGTGACTGTAAATTATTTCATTATATTGGTGGACTATAATTTATTTACTCAATCTCCTCTTATTGAATTTTTTTATGTTCATATAGCTAAAATTTTGCATACAACCACAATCGTTTCATTAAGATAAATTCCTATAAGTATAATGGTCATGTTAAAAAGAATATAAAATCTTGACACTGCCTTAGCAAAAGGCATGTTACATGACCGCACAGTTTACATATAGAGTATCCATGTCCCTAAACCCTCAGTGACAGTTTATTTTTATTAGTAGTAATACATCTTTGTCAATATGGTAAGAAAATGTTTTAATATCTCCTTGTTTTACTCTACAAACTTACTTGGTGACCACTGAGGCTGAATAGTGTTTTATGCACTTCTGCTTATCTAAACAGAGAGGTGTGGGAGGGGCGTTTTCTAAAAGGTCTATAAGTAACGCTGCACAGAGGACCCAGATCCCATCAGCTTGAATGTGCCTAGACCCCTCACTCTAGCTGTACGTTAATGACATTAAAATTGTGGAAATATAATGTGTATCCATTTTAATGAAGGGGAGAGGCCAGTCAAAATTCAGATCACATTTTCTTTTAAAATAAAGAGTATCAATAAATTAGTGGAAAACTGTGAAACTAATTATCACAAGTAGGTGCAACTAGTTGACATGATTCCATTTTCTCTGCCCCAGTGTATGTTCTTGGCATTTTTGTCAAAATTGATTTGGCTGTACATGAATGGATTTAATTCTAGCTTCCCCCATTCTGTTCCGTTGGTGTGTGTGACTCTTTTAATGCCAGTGCCATGGTGTTTTGGTTACTGGGGCTTTGTAGTATAATTTGAAATTAGGTAGTCTGATACCTCCAGCTTTGTTCTCTTTGCTTGGGATTGCTTTAGCTACTTAGGGTATTTTATGGTTCCATACGAATTTGAGGATTTTTTTTTCTATCTCTGTGAAGAATGTCTTTGGTATTTTGATAGGAATTTCATTGAATGTGTAGATCACTTTGGGTCGTGTAGAGATTTTTGGCAAATATTAATTTTTCCAATCCATGAACATGAGGTATCTCTTTATTTTTTGTTTTCTCTTCAATTTCTTTCTCTGGAATTCCAGTATTATGTTGAATAGAAGTAGAAAAGTGGGCATTCTTGTCTTGTTCCAGATCTTAGTGGAAAGGCTTTCAGTTTTTCCCTGTTCAGTGTGATATGAGCTGTGGCTTGGTTATATATGGCCTTTATCATGTTGAGGTATGTTTGTTCTGTGCCCAATTTATTGAGAGTTTTTGTTTTGTTTTGTTTTTTCATCTTGAAGGCATGTTGAATTTCATCTAGTGCTTTTCAGCATCTATTGAAATGATCATATGGATTTTGGTCCTTGATTCTGTTGATGTGGTATATCACATTAATTTATTGGGTTATGTTGAACCATCCTTGCATCCGTGGGATGAATCCCACTTGATTATAGTGAATGATCTTTTTAATGTGTTGTTTGTTTGTTTGTTTGTTTACTTATTTATTTATGTATTTTTGCATGCACACACTTCATTTAATTTATATTTATTTTTTAATAATTTTTATTTTAAAATACTAAGGTGTACAAGTGTTCTCGTTACATGAATGCATTGTATAATGCTAAAGTCAAGACTTTTAGTGTGCTTGTTACCATAATAGTAACATTGTACCCAATAGGTAAGTTTTTATGGCTCACCTCCCTCCCATCCCCCCTTCTTAGTTTCCAATGTCCTTTATAACAGTTTATGTCCATGTGTACTCACTGTTTAACTCTCACTTATTAGTGAGAACACGTAGTGTTTATTTTTCCATTCCTGAGGTACTTCACTAGGTAATGTTCTCCAATTCCATCCAACTTGTTGCAAATGACATTATTTCATTCCTTTTTATGGCTGAGTAATATGCCATGGTGTGTGTGTGTGTGTGTGTGTGTGTGTGTGTATGTGTGTGTACATGTGTGTATATACATACACACAATCCACACACATTTTCTTTATCCACTTATCAATTGATGGGCATTTAGGTTGATTCCATATCATTGCAGTTATGAATTGTGCTGCAACAAACATTTGAGTATAGGTCTATACTATAACACAGGGCTTAAATGGGACCCTAGAACAAATGGACCTAACAAACATTTATAGCACATTCTACCCCAAAACTGAAGAGTATACATTCTTTTCACCAGCACATGGAACATTTTCCAAGATAGATCATATGTTAGGCCACAAAACAAGTCTTAGCAAATTTAGAAAAATTGAAGTCGTATGTATCTTCTCAGACGACAGTGGAATAAAACAATAAATCAGTTCCAAGAGGAATTCTCAAATGACACAAATATATGGAAATTAAACAACCTGCTACTGAACAATCCTTGGATTATTAACAAAATCAAGATGGAAATTTAAAAAAAAAATTCAAATTGAATGATAAAGGCTACAAAAACTTCCAGAATCTATGAGATACAGAAAAACCGGTGCTAAGGGAAAAGTTCATAGCCTTAAATGCTTACTTCAAAAGACAGAAAGATCACAAATTAGCTGTCTAATAGTATTGGATTTAATTTCCATTTGTATCTTTGATTTTATTTATTTGGGTTTCTCTCTCTCTCTTTTTTTAGTTAATTTACGCTAAAGGTTTGTCAATTTTATCTTTTAAAAAAACCAACTTTTTGTTTTGTTGATCTGCAATTTTTTGTCTCTGTCATTTATCTCTGCTCTTTATTATTTATTTTTTTCTATTGATTTTGGGTTTGCTTTATTCTTACTTTTCTACTTCCTTGAAGTGCATTTTTAGGCTACTTGAAGTCTATTTTTTTATATAGGTGTTCATTGCTATAAAATTTCCTTTTGTACTGGGTTTACTGTATTCTATAAGTAGTGGTATGTTGTGTTTCCATTTTTATTTGTTTCAAGAAATTTTTTTGTTTCTTAATTTCTTCTTTAATTCATTGTTTGTCAGGACCATGTGTCTTAATTTCCTTATGTTTGTACTGCTTCCAAAATTCCTTTTGTTACTGATTTCTAGTTTTATTCTGTTGTGGTGAAAAAAGATACTTGATATGATTTTGAGTTTTTTGAATTTGGTGAGACTTATTTTTTGACCTAATATTTGGTGTATCCTGGAAAATGTTCCATGTGATGATGATAGGATGTATATTCCGCAGCAGTTGGGTTAAATGTTCTATAAATGTGTGTTAAGTCCATTTAGTCTAGAGTATAGTTTAACTTTGGTGTTTTTTTGTTGATTTTTGACTGGATGATCTGTCCATTGCAGGATGGTGGGTATAGAAGTTCCCTACTATTATTGTATTGCCATCTGTTTCTGTCTTTAGATCTGTTAATATTTGCTTTATATATTTTGGTCCTCTGCTATAGATAATCACTTAACCACAAAGGAAGATAGTAAGAAAGGAAGAAAGGAGCAGATGATTTACAAAACAACTAGAATACAGGGAACAAAATGGCAGTAGTAATTTCTTACCTATCAATAATAACTTTAAATGTAAATGGAGTAAATTCTCTAATTAAAAGACATAAAGTGGCTAAATGGATTAAAAAACAAGACCCAAAAAATGCTGCCTAGGCTGGGCGCGGTGGCTCACGCCTTAATCCTAGCACTCTGGGAGGCCGAGGCGGGTGGATCGCTCGAGGTCAGGAGTTCGAGACCAGCCTGAGCAAGAGCGAGACCCTGTCTCTACTAAAAATAGAAAGAAATTATCTGGCCAACTAAAAAATATATATAGAAAAAATTAGCCGGGCATGGTGGTGCATGCCTGTAGTCCCAGCTACTCAGGAGGCTGAGGCAGTAGGATCGCTTGAGCCCAGGAGTTTGAGGTTGCTGTGAGCTAGGCTGATGCCACAGCACTCACTGTAGCCCAGGCAACAGAGTGAGACTCTGTCTCAAAAAAAAAAAAAAAAAAAAATGCTGCCTATAAGAAACTCACTTATAAAGACACACATATACTGAAAGTGAAGAGATGGAGAAAGATACTCCTTGCAAATAGAAACCAACAAAGAGCAGGAATGGCTGTACTTAGATAAAATAGGCTTTAATACAAAAACTGTAACAAGAGAAAAAGAAGGTCATTATATAATAACAAAGGAGTCAATTCAGCAAGAGGATATAATAACAGTAAATATGTACGAAGAATCTACTTCTAAGCTCTCTTACATGACTGTTACTAGACGTTTGTTCCTTACCACATGAGTCTCTCTCGTTTGGGATGCTCAGAATAGACATGAATTCTGCTAGAGTGGGTGATCCAGGAGAGAGTCTTGAGAAAGAAAGAGGAACAAGGAAAGACTCAAGGGAAGAAGAGAGGCAGAAGAAGAGGAAGACCCAAAGATGGAAGTGTAATTCTGTTTTATAACATAATCTCAAAAGTTTATACCATGACTTTTACCATACTGTCTTGACCTCACAGGTCAGTCCTACTACAATGCAGAAAGGCGTATATATACACAGAGTTTATATACCAGGAAAGGCAGGGATTTATTTAAAGTAAATAGTATTACTTTAAGTAGCATAAAATAAATGATATCTGCATTAAGTATATCAAAACTGTCAAATTCTTTTAACTTCCAGTAACCCTATTTCAACACTCTGAATATCATAATCATCAAATGACTTTTAAATGTAGTTTAAAAGAATTCTCTAATTCTTTATTAACAAATGCTTCTCATCTTCAGTATTTTTTTTTGGTGAAGATTTAAATAAAATGCTTCTGTTAATTTTAAATGAAATTAAAAACTATAGTATATAATCATTTTAAAGAAATGTATAATCATTTTCTTATATATGAATTCTCTTTCTTATAAGTACTTATCTTTAATAATAGTAATAGATTAATAATAAAATTTATCCTCAAACAGTAAAATTTTTTATCCTGCTGTATTTTTAATTTTTGTGACGTTTCAGCATTGATTCTTTTCCCCTAGAAGTTTAAAATGAAAATTACTTCAATAGCCATTTCATTCTCTTGGGACCTCAGTAGGATTGATGTCATGTCATGGGTACAAGGGATTCTCTAAGGACTTACTTACATACTTATTTATTTATTAATGAGACAGGGTCTCACTCTGTCACCCACGCTGCAGTACTATGACATCATCATAGTTCACAGCAACCTCAAACTCCTGGGCTCAAGTGATCCTCTTGCCTCAGTCTCCCCAGTAGCTAGGACTGCAGGTGTATACCACAAAGCCTGGCTAATTTTTTTTAGTTTTTTGTAGAGATAGAGTCTTGCTACGTTTCTCAGACTGGTCTGAAACTCCTAGACTCCATAATCCTCCCACCTCGGCCTTCTAAAGTGCAAGGATTACCAGCCTGTAATAACTTTAATATAGCCAACTTTGTTACAACATTCCTTTTTATTTTCTTAAAGTAACAGATGCATAACTAATTGGATAACTTTATCTTATTGTTCTAGGTCTCCAAAAAACCCAGAACAGAAAATTATTAAGAGAGTGATTGCTCTTGAAGGAGATATTGTAAGGTAAGTACTTAAACTGTTGTTTCTGAATTCAAGTTTTAAGTATCTGGATTGTTGTTTGGTTTTAAATCACATTACTTGGGAAGTGCATTTCAGTTCACAGGGCCAAAGCTTCAGAGACATCCCAGATGAGCTGATAGATCTTTAGTGAGCTTCATTAACCATTTCAGCATGTAAGGCTTAAATAAGCTTACTGATCAAATTGTCATTCTTTAATTGTGAGGCATAGGAGAAATAAATATTAATTATACTATAATAAAATTAACCACATACTCTAAAATGGCCATTAAATTGTTTTTCAGATTTTAAAATTAGCACAATTATTTTAAGATTGTGATGTCAAGATTCATTTTAGAAAAATTAAGGAACATTTTATTAGAAGCTAATATAGAAACTAAGAGTAATCTTTTACAATCACAGAGATGGGGAAAATTGCAAGGGATATGAAACAGAAACTTCTGAATCAGTGACAAGAATGGAAGTTTTAGATAATAACATTGTAACAATCAGGTAATTAAGCATCCTGTAACAATATCTTATTTATTCTACTTGCTGATAAATCAAGAGAAATGTTTGAGATTCAGCAAGTAAATATTTATGTGACATGACATGTCTCATTTTGATTGCTTTATTTAAATAAGTTGTAGCCAGATCTATACAGTGCGGTAGCCAAAATGCTTTGAAACCTACCTTCAGGAAGTTTTATTATCCTGTTTTCCCAAAATACTTTATCCTAAAATATGTGTATTAATGATAGTACATAAGCAATCTCAACAAAATGGACCTCAGTTGGTTTTAGAGCAGAATTTAGGCCCACAGTTCTCAAAAGATGGCCCGAGGATCTTGGGGGATCTCCAAAACCCTTTTAGGGGGTCTTTGAGATCAAAATTACTTTCCTAATAATACTAAGACATTATTTGCCTTTTTTACTCTCATTCTCTTGTGTGTACACAGTGGAACTTTCCATATGTGTGATATTGCAATAGATTGAATGTAAGAGCTGTTTTTCTCTATAGTTTATGCTTTTCCAGAAATTTTATTTAAATGGAATTATACAATATGTAGTCTTTTGTGTCTTTTTTTTTAACTTAGAAGAATGTTCTGTATGTTTCTCTGTGCTGTGCATGTTATCTGTAGTTCATTTTTATTGCTGAGTATAGTCCACTGTATGGACCTACCACATTTTGTTGATCCATTCACAAGTTGATACACATTAGGATTGTTTTCAGTTTAGGGATATTATGAGCAATACGATGGGTATTTGTGTAAATACTGTGAACATTTGTATCTTTTGGTGGAAATATGTTCTCATTTCTAGTGGATATACAGTCAGCCTTCTGTATCTGTGGGTTGGGCATACCTGGATTCAACCAACTGTGGATTGAAATTATTCAGAAGAAAAAAAAAAGAATGGTTGTGTCTGTACTGAACATGTGCAGACATTTTTGTTACTATTCCCTAAACAACACAGTATAATAACTATTTATATAGCATTTACACTGCATTAGGTATTATAAGTAATGCTGAGTGTTATGGTAAGTATGTGTTTAACTTTTTAAGAAACTGCCAAACTGTTTGAGAAAGTCGCTTTGCTATTTTATGTTCCACCAACAATATACAAGAGTTCCAGTTTCTGTACATCCTTGCCAGCACATGGCATTGTGAATATTTTGAATTACAGCCATGCTAGTCAGTGAAAGGTAGAATCTTATTGTTGTTTTAATTTGTGTTTCTCTGAAGACTAATGATACTGAACATTTGTTCATGTGCATGCTTGCCACTCATATGTCTTCTTGGGTGAAGTGTCTGTTCAAATCATCTGCCCACTTTTGTATTGGGTTGTTTATATTTTGAGTCCTAAAATGTTCTTTGATTTTGATTATTTTAATAGAGCGAGCATTTTGGGAACCTGTGTGTATAATGCTGTGATTTAAGTCAGAAGTATGTGTATAAGTAAGTATAAAAGGGCTTAGTTATCATTTCTTATAAAATATGCATTCTAAATTGGAAAAATTTGGTGACATTTTTTTACTTTTTGAAGAGCCTATCCAGCCTTCTGATTTCTGTAAGAAACTAGGAAGAGCAGTAAATTCAGAAAACCATTTGATATGCATCCATAAATACCCAAAATATACTTTTTATAATTGGAAAATAATATATGGATGTCATGCAAATCCCATTCAAAGAAGAGTCAGCAAACCTTGAAAACATTACGCTAAGTGAAAGAAGCCAGTCGGAAAAAATAATGTATTATATGATTCCATTCATATGAAATATCCAGAATATGCAAATTTATAGAAACAGAAATAGATTAGCAGTTACCAGAGGCATGGAATAGGGGGAATAGGAGTTACTACTAATGAATACAGGGGTTTTAGGATTTAGTTACACTTCCTGTAGGTTTTGGGAGTATTTTTATTTTGAATTATACATAATTAGAAGGTAGGAAAGGAACCATATTTTTTTCAGAGGTTAAACCTGTTAAAGTCTTAATCCAGTCTTCTATTTCATGTTCTGTTAGTCACTCTCCTTCAGGTTGCAGAAACCAGATACGTAGTGAAATACAGCTTCCAGGGCACTTATTTTAAAGGCACCCAGGGAAGTAAGGGCAGTAGGCCAAGCCGCAGTGTAGCCTCCCTGAGGAATAGGAATGGTGGTGCAGCAAGACTTCCATTTCTGTCACTTGCACCCTCTGTCTACCGGCACACTGCATCTGCCTATATTGGTTGGCTTTTGCCCCATTGTCAGCTGGGGGTACCTAATGTCTGAACTGCCTGAGAAAAATCTGAGTGTGCTGCTTTGCAATATAGATCTAGGATGTGTCCACCTGACAGACTGCTGGTCAACCAGCTGATTGGCTGCCTTTGGGGTAAGTGCTTCTCCCTGGTCCAGTCATCTGCAGCGAGGTAGACCAGGTACCTGGGACACTCCTTGTTAGTTATAAGGAACCTGTTGGAAGAGGCTTGTAGGTATGACGACTATGAGTCATTCCAGAATGAAGCATTGCAATTAGCAGTCACTTGTCTTAGCATTACCTTTTAGGAAACCTAAGTTCAATAAAACCATAATCTGCTCTCCTTAGTAGTTGCCTCAACATTACCCTCTGGGGAAGATAAACTTTTTTTTTTTTAAGTTTTAGTTTTTAATTATGGAAATAACACACACTTCTAAAATTCAAAATGTGATAAGGAACATCCTTGCACACATAACTTTTTACACATGTGTGATTTTGTAGAATAGATAGCTGGAAGTGAAAATATTGAGTTGAGGTATGTTGTTGTTATTAATTATGCTTGTTGTTATTTTTAGTTCTAATATATACTGCCAAATTTTTCTCCCAAGAGATTTGTGTATATTTATACTCTTTATCGACAAAGCATGAAATTACCTGTTCAGAGAAAATTTATTTAAAGGTCATGTGCAATGAGGAAGTTACAGACTTAAGATTCAGGAGTTAAAACATTTCAACACAAATTATAAAATTAGTTTTAGATGATCAGGTTATATTTATCGAGTCAGTGAAGTAACCACGTAGACCTTAGTACCATCCATTCAATGAGCGGCAGCCTAGATACTGGAGAGACATAATGAACAAAAGATAGAAGGTTCCTGCCCTCATAATGCTTACGTTCTCGTGGTTGGAAGCAGACAATAAAAAAATATTAATATATAACACATATTGCAATGGCATGGGTAAGAAATGCTATGAAAAAAATTATAGTAGGAAAAGATGTATAGAGAGATGGTGAGTGTCTGGGAGTGCTATGTCAGGTGGGATATTCACTGACAACATCTGTAACACAAAGATATTTGATCAGACTCAAGGGAGGGATACCAATACCAGTCTCTAGCCATACTGGTATCTGAGGGAAGGACCATTCAAATCAAAGGAATAACAAATGCTAACCTCTTAGGATACTTATTAGGTAAGTTCAAGGAATTGCAAGAAGTGAACATGGTTAGACCTTATTGAAGGAGGGAAAGTGAGGTAAGAGATTAGATCTAAGAGCTTTGCAGAGCCTTGTGGGTCAAATATGGATTTTTTATTTGTTTTAGTAGAATGATAAGCCAGTGGAGGCTTTTGGACCATAGAGCAATATGATCTGATTGGCATTTTTAAAGGATCACTCTTTCTGTGCTGCTTGGAGAATAGACTGAAGGGGGATAATCTGACTCAAATAACTGATATCTTATTTTTCTCTTGAGAAAAAAATATTTAAGTTCTTGTAAAATAGTTAAGTATCCTTGTTGATGACATGCATGATGACTGCTTTGATTTGTTATTTTCAGTGACTCAGATAAAAGTAGTCATGTTCTTTATAAGCGCAGTCATCATAATTACATTGACAAGGTGAAAATATAGTTGAAGTATTTTTTTCAGAGAACTGAGCCAAATATTCTTAAGATTGTAAAAGATGAGACTTTTAGAGGTCTGAGCTTTCTACCTCGATATCAGCATTGATTAAAATAATAATGCAATTGCTTGATTTTCGGGATCTCATAGCTAGCAATGTAGTCACTTTCATGATCTGGACGCAAATGGGTATGCTTGTCTCTAACACTGAACTTTAAAAAGCTAATGATAGTGATATTTAGACAGACCCATTAGGTTCCACCAAAATGTTTTTATAGTGATTTGCTTTTTCTTATTAATTTGTTATGATTCATATAGAAGCATTGTTTTAGAAAAACATAAAATGGATGTAAAGCACTAAACAGCAGCAAGCCAATGTGAATCAACCACAGTTGAAATTTTTAAGGTATCAACTTTTTTCTTTTTTTCCTTTTTTTTTTTTTTTTTGAGACAGGGTCTCATTCTGTCACCCAGGCTAGAGTGCAGTGGTGTCATCATAGCTCACTGCAACCTCCAATTTCTGGGCTCAGGCAATCCTCCTGCCTCAGCCTCTTGAGTGGCTGGGACTACAGGTGCATGCCACTATGCCCAGCTAATTATTCTACTTTTTGTAGAGACAGGGTCCTGCTATGTTGACCAGGCTGGTCTCAAACTACTGGCCTCAAGCAATCCTTTCACCTTGGCCTTCCAAAGTGCTAGGATTACAGGTCTGAGCCACCACACCTGGCCAACATTTTTTATTGAGATACTTGTATTTCTTTTTCATGGATCTCCTCTGCCTAGTTAGAAATGAAGCCCAACATAACTTCTCTTCTTACTTGGTAAAATATGCTTTATAGACTTTTGAAATCCAGCGCTCCATATAGTTAGCAACCTCAGTGAAGCAAAAGAACGGAGTCTTTAGTCCCCAGTGAAGAGGGTGACTATGTAACTTATCACCTAAACTGGAACACTTTCAGAGTAAAAGAGGATGATATTAATTATTAAATTAGGATAATTAGCATAAATGGGACTGCCAAGACAAACTGAACCAAATAGTGACCCCTCCAGTGATTACTTTATAATTTACTTCACATAATCTGATTTTGTTTAGTTTGTGGCCCTCCCTGTTCAGGAGAATTCCGAGTGTTCATAGAAAACAGAATCATCTCTTGGCCCCAGGAAGGAGTCAGATAGAGAAGGACCAATGCTGTTGTCAAGAAGTATGTCCTGCTCACAACACAGTCATTTTTGTGCTTATGAGACAGTGCAAGGCTTTCTTTAACTCATGTTGATATTGCAGAATTGTCTGAGGTAGAAAATCATGAGACTTTTTTCACTGCAAAATAAGTGATAATTCATCTTCAAGTCTGGAAACTATATTGTAAAATGTCAAAACACCCTAATTTATTAAAAATAACTTTCTGGTATTAGCAAAAAAAAAAAATCCATTGAGTCACTAGAAATTAAACATCGTAAAGCCTGATGATTTTAAATGTACTATTGAACCTGCAGAAATCAATATTAGCCTATCACAAGTGGTTGAATCATATTATATTCTAGCAAATGATGAAGTTTATGAGAAGAAAAACAGAGCTAAATTGAGTTTTCTCCAGTAAAACTACCAATGATGCTTGTTTAATAACTTCTTTTTTTTATGGTTGGTGCAGTAGCTTGGAATAATACAAGCCTAATGTGCCCATATGGCTCTCCTTGAAGACCATGCATTGATTTATGTCAATTTTGGTAGATTAGGATTTAGTGATGCTTTCTATCCTGAACATAAGGAGATATGAAAAGAAATTTCTGTCCAGGACCCTGATAAAGATTGGTGAATAAAATGTTTTAGATCATGCAAGCCAAGAGTTTCGTTTTATAGTTCTCAAGTGAAGCTGGATAGGTAGTTATTTTGAGAACAGAGGTTACTTATGCACTGATCCTTAGTTGTTGGTAGCTTTAACAGGTTTTCAGAAATCTCTGAGGCCCTTCAGTGTGGTTTAATATTAACCCTGAATTTTTCAAAATCAAAATGGCGTCTTGTATCCTTGTTTAACACTTAGGGTCTGACCAATGCTACATTTAATAGATTAGGGCTTGAGCAGGGAAATTAAGTGTCTCAGGGTCTGTTTAAGGATTTAGTTGCCACCAAATAAGAGGCATTTGTGAAAAATGATCAGTTTCCCTCTGATGTCACTCTCAGAAATTATTAATATATTCTAGGTATTCTTACCTGCTTCCTGCTAAAGAATTATAATTCTTCCTTACTGAATAATTACAGATTTGTAAGCAACCCATACCTTTATGGAAATATTTTTCTTTGATATACTTATAGGTGATTATTTATCATATTATTTCTGTATCAGTGAATAATAAAAACCCTGTCTTAGAAATAGGCATTTCTTTCTACCGTCAGAAGCAGACCATCAGTCACTTTAAGTTTATATATAGAAATGTTGATCTTGATTTTATATCAAAATTAATTAATATTATAAATGTTGATATTTTTTAAAGTCCAAATTATTCTGTAATCAGTTTAGCAATGTAGGGAGGGTTATGGAGGCACTACCTCAAACATAGTGTGTATACTTTCATCTAGAAGGGTGTGACAGTTGTTGAATGTCAATAGACCATTTAGATTGAATTGCCCTTTCTAATAATGGTGACACCTGTTACTAGTGTTCTCCCCACCCGTCAGTGATTTTTCTGAATGGTTTCATTTTATACCTTTGTCCAGTTGTCTTTTGAACAGAGTTCTTCTTTAGATGTGAAAATCTTCCGTATTGATTCATTTATGAATAGTCATTCATTTATTCATTCAGTATGATGTAGAGGCTATGAGCACAAACTGTGAATTCAGACTGCCTTGATTCAGATCCTAGCTTTGTCACTTACTGTGTTACTTTGCCAGATTGCTTAATTGTCTAAAACTAATTTTCCTCATCTTTAAATTGAAAATTGTAATAGTGCATACTCCATAGAGCTTTCTTGAGGATTATGTGAAAGAATGGATATAATTTGTTAGCATAGTGCCTAGCACTTAAGTATGTGTTCAGTAAATATCAGATAATAGTAGTAGTTGTGATTTAATCATTATTTATTGAGTGCCTTGGTATTTACTATGTGTTAAACAATGTGCCAGGTTATAAGATTATAAATATTAAAATCCATAGGTAGCTCTTGCCCTTAGGAAGCTGATAGTCTGGTGGAAAGACAACAAAGTCAAGAAAAGAGATACAGTATAATAAGAGAATTGTCATCATGGAGATGCACTAAAGCCCCCTGGAGCTGAGGAGGAGGAGCATTTGGTTGGTCGAAGGATCTGAGCTGTATTGGGAGACAACTTTCCAGTTGAACTTCAAGAAGAGGAGATCTACAGCCTCCTTCTTAATTGCCAAAGCAACGCATGCTTAGTATGGAAAATTCAAACAGTATTTGAGCATATGAAGTAAACTCACAATATTAAACTCACAACATCTAAACAAAAGTTTTAGAACCATTATGTCCTCTCTGGGTAGTCCATGGGCTGAAATAACTGAGGTACTTCAGGTAGGAAACACATTGGCTTAGCTCAGTTAGGAAAAATCTCTCCAAGAGGGAGCCTAACAGAGTGATCTAATCTGGCTCTATTCTCATCCACATCTCCTTCCTTCTCTCTGAAAACAGTAATCAGTTTCTAACTTTTGATGCCTTTAACACAACTTCTTTTCTGCTTTCTTGGGGTGGCTTTGGAACTTTACTCCATAGTTCTGCCATGAGCCTCACCTCTTCCCCCCATACAGAGAGAGGATGAAATCTGATGTTGCCTAGCAGGAACACGTCACACCTAGAGCTGCTTAGTGCATTCGTGTATTAGCCTTCTTTACTTCCGGTTCAGTTGCATTTCTTAGTAGTATAACTTTATAAAGTTATGAACGCCAAGTAAAAATACAGAGAAATACCAACTTTTATGTACTTGTTTGAACTAAATATTGATTTTTATTTTTTTTCCTCTGCCCACAGTAATGTAAGTCTGTCAAATATTTTGAAAAGACATATAATTATCTCAGTAGGGAGCTCAAAAGATTGGCTTTTAAAACACCTTTTTTAAACTAAGCTTAAGAGGCATGCCAGAAAGATTCGAGAGTATTTCGGCGTGAATAATTAGTTAATAATTAAGGAACAGATAGCTGATCTATTTTTGTGCAATTTCAGTTAACCTTGTTTAAACTTAACATTGACCACTGTTTCTCTTTTAAAATGTTTACAGGAAAAATTTCATGGAGGGAGCAGATATGTTCAAGATATTGATTGATATAGTTATGGATGCTTTTACATGTTTATAAAAAATTTGCTTGCATAAAAGATTTTTTTAGATGTCTATGAGCAATAAGGGGTAGTTTGATACAGTAGACAGAGTGTTATACTTGGAGCAAGATGATGGGAAGTTAAATTTCAGCTCTGTTCCTTACAAGCTGTGTGATCTTGGAAAAGTTATTGACCTCAGTTTGATTTATTTTTATATCGTTATTTTCAGGGTTATTTTGAAGACCAAATGAGATTTTTTTAAAAATATGTGTACCAATACTTTGTGAACTTCAACACACTATCTAAATTTAGTGTATTTTTATTAAAAGATCATATTTGTACATATTTATGGGGTACATATGGT
This sequence comes from Lemur catta, assembly GCF_020740605.2. NCBI lineage: Eukaryota > Metazoa > Chordata > Mammalia > Primates > Lemuridae > Lemur > Lemur catta. The sequence continues at coordinate 34,188,391 of NC_059138.1, forward strand.
ATTTTGCTACATGCACACAATGTGTAATGATCAAATCAGGGTATTTTAGAAGGAATAGCTAGTGAAAAATATCAGGGTATTTGATATCCATCATCTTGAACATTTATCATATCTTCAAATCTTCTCTTCTAGCTCTTTTGAAATACACAATCTATTGCTGTTAACTATAGTCACCCTGCTGTGCTATCAAACACTAGAACTTATTCCTTCTACATAACTCCATATTTATACCCATTAATGAACTTCTTTTCATGTCCCCCACCAAACAAACTTGCCAGCCTCTAGTAACTATCATTCTACTTTACACCTCCATGAAATCAACTTTTTTAGTTCCCACATATGAGTGAGAACGTGTGATATTTGCTTTCTGTGCTTGGCTTATTTCACTTAAAATAATGACCTCCAGTTCTATCCACGTTGCTGCCAATTGCAGAATTTCATTCTTTTTATGGTTTAATAGTATTCTGTTGCATATGTCTACCACGTTTTCTTTATCCATTCATTTGTTGATGGACACTTAGTTTCATTCCATATCTTGGCTTTTGTGGATACTGCTGCAATAAACCTGGGGTGCGGGTATCCCTTTGATACATTGATTTCCTTTCCTTTGGATAAATACCCAGTGGTGGGATTCTTGGATCATGTTAGTTCTATTTTTAGTTTTTAAGACATCTCCGTACTGTTTTCTATAATGTTTCTACTAATTTACATTCCCACCAACAACATATAAAAGTTGCCTTTTCTCTATATCCTTGTTAGCATTTGGGGTAAAAGGGTATCTCGTTATTTTGATTTGCATTTCCCTGATGATAAGTGATGTTGAGGATTTTTTTCATGTACTTGTTGTCCATTTGTATGTGTTCTTTTGAGAATTGTCTTTTGAGATTCTTGGTCCACCTCTAAATAAGATTATTTAGTTTTTTTGCTTTCAAGTTGTTTGAGTTCCTTGTGTATTTTGGGTATAGTCCCTTTTCAAATGAATAGTTTGCAGGTATCTTCTGCCATTCAGTAGGTTGTCTCTTTACTCTGTTGAATATTTCCTTTCCTGTACATGAGCTTTTTAGTTTAATATAATCCTGTTTTGTCTATTTTTGTTTTTGTTGCCTGTGCTTTTGAGGTCTTAGCCATAAGATCTTTGCCTAAACTAAGGTCCTGTAGAATTCTCATCTAGTAGTTTATAGTTTGGGTACTTACATTTAAGTATTTAATCTATTTTGAGTTTATTTTTGTATATGGTAAGAGATAAGGGTCATTCTTTTCCATATGGATCTCCAATTTTCCCTGCACCATTTACTGAAGAGGGTGTTCTTTCCCCAGTGTATGTTCTTGGTACCCTTACTGAAAATCCATCAGCTGTAAATACATCTGTTAGTTCCTCAGTGGCTTAGCCTGAAGTTGTTAATAGAGGCTGTGGTGTGGCTCTGCTGGGGGTAGGAATGCCAGGTGGGCCAGTCTTCAGGCCCCATTGGTGCTAGCGGCAGATCAAGCATATGCCTGTCCTTGGGCCCCTTGGGCAGTGCATGCAGACATCGATGTTAGTGAGTCCAGGCAGACTGATCCTTGGGCCCCCAGGCAGCTTGCTCAGGGGTTGGCAGTGGCAGTGGTTGGTTGAGCAGTTGGGTGGGTTGTCTTGGGAAACGTGCTATGAGGATAGCAGTAGTGGTGGCAGTCCAACCGTTGGGCCCTTAGGCAGCACATGTAGGCACCAGTGGTGGTGACTGTGGAATGCTGTGTAGGCCAGTCCTCAGGGCCTGGGAGCTGCATGGGAGCCAGCAATAGCAGGTGGGGGAATTAATCTCCAAGGCCACCTGACTCTTCTTTGCAGAGGAGGTGAGTGCCAGGTGCCTCTAGTCAGCCATCTTGAAGTCCCTCCCCTAATATGTTATTAAACAGTTTTCTCTTTGGCTTTTCCAGACATTAACCACAATGTCTTTCTCATTTTAAGTTACCAAATTTTTTGTTGTCATTGTTGAAATGATGTGATTTTCTTGCTAGGTTAATATATAACTCCATATTTTGTGAATTCTTAAGTTGGGAGGAACAAAATCACTTTAAATTTTTCTTAATTTAAATTTTAAATTATTGTGGTGAAAACACTTCATAGGAAATCTACCCTGTTGACAGATTTTTAAGTGTGCAATACAGTATTGTTAACGATAGGCACAATGTTGTGCAGCAGATCTCTAGATCTTACTCATTTTGTGTAACTGAAATTTTATGCCTATTGACTACCAACTCCATATTTTCACATGCGCCAGCCCTTGATAACCACTGTTGTACCCTCTGCTTCTGTGAGTTCAACTACTTTAGGTACCTCACATAAGTGGAATCATGCAGTATTTATCCTTCTGTCACTAGCTTAATGCTCTTGACATAAAGTCCTCAAGGTTTATTTACGTTTTTTATATGGGAGAATTTTCTTATTTTTAATTAAGGCTGATTAACATTCCCATGTATTTGTATACCATATTTTCTTTATCCACTCATCAGTCAATGGACTGTTAGGGTTGATTCCACATTTTGGCTGTTACCAATAGTGTTGCAAAGAGCATCTTTGAGATCCTGATTTTAATTCTTTTGAATAAATATCCTGAAGTAGAATTGTTGGATCATATGGTAGTTCAATTTTTAAGTTTTTGAGGAACCTCCATACTATTTTTCATAAGAGCTACACCATTTTGTATTCCCACCAACAGTGCACTGGATAGTCAAAACAATCTTGAGAAAGAAGAGCAAAGTTGGAAGCATCACCTTTCCTGATTTCAAAATATATTACAAAGTTACAGTAATTAAAATAGTATAGTACTGGCATAAAGACAGACATATAGACCAATTGAACAGAATAAAGAGCACAGAAATAAGCCTATGTATATACAATCCACTGATATTTGACAAGGTACAAGAGGGAAAGGACAAGTCTCTTCAATAAGTGGTGTTGAGAAAACTGAATATCCACATGCAGAAGAGTGAAATTGTACCTTTATCGTACACCACACACAAAACTCAACTCAAAATGGATTAGACTTAAAAATAAGACTCAAAAATTTAAAACTCCTCAAAGAAGACATATTGGGAAAGCTTCATGACATTGGTCTTGGCAATGATTTCATGGACATGATGCCAAAAGTACATGCAACGAAAGCAAAAATAAACAAATGGGACAAAAATGCTTTTAAAACTTTCCATGCATGTACTCAAATGCTCTCTACTATATCTTTTTGATCTTGACTTGCTGCTTCCTACATATTGTTACCTGTTGGCAAGAAATGGTTTCTTCTTACGGTTTCAATTTTGATGTTTTTTTCTTGTATTTACTGTAGAAATCAGCATACTTTTTCTGCCAGATAGTCTTGGTTTTGCAGGCCATGTTGTCTCTGAGAAATCTGTTCAACTCTGATATTATAGCATTAACACAACCATAGATAATATATAAAATAAATTTACAATAAGACTTTATTTACAAAGACAGGTGTTGGACTTGATTTGGACCATGGACTGTAGTTTGCTGACCTTTGGTCTATGTTATTTACTTTCATTCCTTTAACCTAGAAATCGGTAGAAAATACAAACTTATTTACAGTTTTGGCCAATAGTTTAAGCAGAAGAGAAGAATTAGCCTAAAAGCCATGGTTTCATTGGTTATATATTGGCTTAGGCAGAGGGTATGGGAGAGAAAATACTAAGCTGCTACTTTAAGGGATGTCTTTGCTACATGGGCATACCTAGACAATGAAGGTATTTGTCTTGAGCTTGATGCCTGTATTGGTCAGGGTTTTCCAGAGAAACAGAATTAATATGATATAGACAAATTGAAAGATAGATAAGAGGAGATTTATTTATTTATTAGGGAATTGTCTCATGTAATAAAGGAGGCTAAGAAGGCCCATAACAGGCCATCTGCAAGCTGGAGACCCTGAGATGTTGGTGGTATGACTCAGTCTAAGTCCAAAGGCCTCAGAATAAGGGAAGCCAATGGTGTAACTCTCAGTCCAAGGCCAGAGGCCAGAGAACCAGGGGGCCAACTGATGTAAATGCTGGAGTCCAAAAGCCAGAGATCCTGATGTTCTGATCTCCAAGGTCAGGAGAAGAGTATATCCCACATCCCAGCTCTAGGAGACAGAGGAACTTGCCTTTTTGTTATGTCCAGGCCCCAGCTAATTAGATGGTGCCCTCCACATTGAGGGTGGATCCTCCCTGCCTAGTCTAATGACTCACAGGCCAATCTCCTTGGGACACACCCTCACAGACACTTTCATAGATAATCCTTTACCATTCTCTAGGTAATTCTTAATCTAGTTGACACCTAAAACCAATATCAGAATGGGGAAGAACTATTATATTGTAACACTACAGAACACCTTACCTGGAATGTCACCACAGTGCTCACAAAAGAAAATACTAAATTTCATTGCTCAGATAGTTTTTTCTTAATACAAAAGGATGAGCCTTACTGTTGGAAAAATTCTGTATCAGAATACGCTTCTGTGCTATTTATAGCTCCTTTTATAACCGTAACATTAGAGCTCTATCTTTTGGCTGTTATTTTAGTTTATGCTCCCTATTCTGGACCAAACCAGTAGTACGGAGAAGAAGCAGCTCATAATCTAGGGAATCTTTTTTTTTTTGTTAAGTAATTTAGTACCTCATTTTTTTCATCACTATGGAAAATATTCAAATATTATCTAACTTGTTATGAGGGATACCTGTGTATATAATAGTATCTTAGGCACAAGCAGTCATTATTCCCAAATTTCAAATGTTGATGTTGAAACTGAAATCTATGTTTGTTGTTTTGTAAAATTGGAAAATGTGTGACAGAAATATTAATTGTAAACTGTTCATTTAAAAAAGGAGTGTTTAGTTTTCCTCTACAAAGAGAGAGTCCAAATGGTTTGTGCTAAGAAAACTAATATTTTGAAATTTATCATCCTCATAGCTGTGATTCAAATGAGAATTTGAGTGAAAATGATGAATTTTTTTCATTGTTGGGGCTGATAGTTGTTGATATTTTCTTTCACAAGAGTAAATTGTGTGATGAAACCTGTATTCTTGGGGTATGGTGAGTAGCAGTCATTAACTTTGGGCTCTGCGACTGGACATCTCCGAACGAAGGAGATTTTCTACTTTTTTCATTACACAAATAAATTCTCTTCCCTGACCATTATGCAATACCTGATTTTAATATGCAGCCCAGAGCAGGCAGTGATAAATGCTGCATCCCATGTGGCTTCACCTCTAGGTGTGTCGATACTTCCAAAGAATATTTCTGGATTTCAGGTTTCAAATTTGCATACATCAAAAAGTAAATGACTATTTAATCTTTTACTTATAACATGAAGAGGAGCAAGTAATACATACTGGAATGGAGTTTAGTAGGATGGAAAGCCAAAATGGAAAGATTTTCTATTTGAAATGAAAGTATAATAAGCAGTAAGCTTTACAAAAGCATGGGATATGGTTTTAAGAAAACGAATGAACAGATTAGAATTTGGTGTATGTATGGGAAAGTACGGTGACCTTTAATCGATTTCTGGGGCTGTCTTTGGAGGATTATGTAAATCAAGGCTGAATTCTAAATCTAATACAGCTATCATTAAAATCAAGAGAATGCTTAGTGCATGATGGAAATTGAAATGACTCTGAACTTTATAATGTTTCTGAGCTCTGGTATCCTCACATGACTTTCAAAAGCATAATGTTTATTTTTTATTAAAACTTGCAACATCCTTAGCAATAAAATGGAAAGAAATCAAGAATATGATAATGAAACTTCCCCTAGCAATCTATGAAAATTTCACTGTGTGGAGCCAGTAATGAGTTTTAAAATAATTTAATCTTTGCTAAGATGAAAAGTGAAAAATATTTCATATTGTTTTAATTTGTATTATTTTTACTGCTAATAAGAATGAATATTTCATATATTTATTAACCTTTTATTTCCTTTTCTAAGAACTGCCTATTCCAGAATTGCCTATTTTAAAAATGGTACTGTTTTCTTAACAGTTTTAATATATTAAGTATTTTAACTCCTTGTTATACTTAGATCAAATATATTTACACTTTGCAATTTGCCTTTTAGTTTTATTCATTTATATAGATTATTTAAGGAAGTCAGTTAGGTTTTTATTTTTTATCTTTTTAAATTTTTAATTTTATATAATTTTTGTTGTTGTTGTTGTTTAGAGGCAAGGTCTTGCTCTGTCATCCTAGCTAGAGTACAGTGGTGTCATCATAGCTCACTGCAACCTCAAACTCCTGAGCTCAAGGGATCCTTCTCCCTTAGCCTCCCTAGTAGTTGGACTACAGGCAGGTACCACCACACCCAGCTAATTTTTCCATTTTTCCACAGAGATGAGGTCTTGCTTTTGCTCAGGCTAGTCTTGAACTCTTGGCCTCAAGCAATCCTCCTGCCTCAACCTCCCAAAGTGTTAGGATTACAGGAGTGAGCCGCCATTCCCAGCCTAGGAAGTAGGTTTTAAACAGATTTTTAAATCATTTAATCTTATTTTTGATGGTTTCAGATCCATGAAGTAGAACTGCTAGAAATTGAAATATTTGGCACAATAAATATAATGTGCTTGAATCATCCCAAAAACATCTCCCCACCCCCTGGTCCGTGGAAAAATTGCCTTCCATGAAACTGGTCCCTGGTGCCAAAAAGTTTGGGGATCACTGCTCTGGGTGATTCTGATGCACGCTGCAATTTGAGAACTTGTTCTGGTATTAGGTCTGTCATCAATTAGCTGCTTGAGTTTGAGCTGAGTAGTTTAACCTGTTTAGACTTTGGTCTAATCAGGCATAAAATGATGCTATCTTCCCACAGCATCGATTAGAACATTTAGATCACATATCTCAAAGTCTTCAAGTTGGCTGCCACTGCCCCTGTACTTAAGCTTAAACTCCCAGTGTTGGGACTTCGGTTGGGATGTTTGGTGGCAAAATAGACAGAGTGGTGTAAGGTCGCCCTCTTCCCTTTGGGTACTTTAACATAAAATATTAGATACTGACCACCACCTCCACCCCATTCATCTGTCTAGGAATTTATTTCCACTTTCTGCTTAATCTCTGCCCTCTGTGTGATCTCAAGGCTTTAGACAAATGGAAGGCAGCTAACCAATCTGCAGACCCTTGGACTTAATGATTTCTAACAGGTTTTCTGGCTCTTAAATTCTATGATAACTATTTCTTCTTTAGAAAAAAGGGAAGCAGTCAGTACTAGCACTGTTATGGAAGGATTAGCACCAGGAAGAATGTTTCCAATCAGAGGTAGAGGAATGGATTCCACAGCTGAGTCTTTCTCTATGGCAGATGTTTTACCAGGAGGCATCTTAGATGCTGGCTTTTGAGGTCTCCCAAAAGGAGAAAGTGCAAGAAACAAGTCAGGGGAGAACTTTCTCTCACAGTGCTCAGGAAGATGGATTGCTGGACCTTCACTATCTCCTCCCCGGATTACTATGGCTGCATCCTGACTGGCTTCCCTTTCTAACCCTTGCCACTCCATTCTCCACACTTCCACAAGAATATTTTAAAAATGTTAATCTCATTATGCATCCCATACTCAGAAGCTCTGCATATATGGCCTTCCATAATCTGGCCTCCGAGTATCCCTCCAGGGACATTCTCCCCACTGTGTTCTGGCTGTACCTGTAGTTTGCAGTTTCTTGGCAGCTTGTACATCTTCACATACAATTGCCTTTGCAGGAAGCACCTTCCTTTTGTCTTGTTCCTTTTGTTCTGTTTTGTTTTGCCTGTCTAATTCCCACTCACCATTTCCATTTCTAGGAATTTATCTGGTAGGTATATTTTCCCATGAATGTGAAGCAATATGTATAAGGGAGTTAATTATGACATTGTTTATAATAGCAGAAGATTGAAAACCTCCTAAATGTACATCAGTGCAGTTAAGGAAATTATAATGTATTTATAAGGTAGAATACTCTGAGACAATTAAGAATAAAAGGATAGCTGTATATGTACACACACACCAACACAAAAACAAGTACTCCTATGTATAAGTAAACTGTTTCTGTAATTAATGTGAAGTGTCAGATCCTAACCACCTTTTCCATTCCAATCATTCTTCTAGGAGTTCACTCCCACTTTCTTTGCTATCTAAATAAGTAAGTGGATACTAATAAAACAGTTTGCAATCTAAACTAGTAGTAGACAGTAGTAAAGACTAATATTAGCCTTTAAAATCTAAACTAGTAAGTAGATACTAGTAAATGGGTAACTTTTGTCTTTACAGAATGGAACTATAGGGTCATGAGAGTGAGGGAGATTTTTCGCTGTATACCTTTTATTACTGAGGATTCTACCTTGAGGAACATTTCTCTCTCTCTCTCTCTCTCTCTCTCTCTCTCTCACATAAACACACGTGTGTGTATATATGTATGTAGATAGATAATATGTATACATACATGCATATATGTAAAAGAAATTGTTTGTGTAAACCAAAGTCTCAGTTCAAGCATAGCTTTTTAAAACCTTCTACAATTGGCATTGGATACCTTCTGTGCTCCATTTGCACACAGTGCTTACCCTATCATAATATTTACCACTCACAGTAGGCAGTTTTTCCTTTTCGTCTTTTTCCCCTGTGCACTCACACCCATGCACGCTCATTGTGTGCTAGAGCTATATTGTTCCAGACTAAGAAATACCTTCACACTTCTCTACATATGTTCATGTTTTATCCTGAGTGTGGCAGATCTTCTCCATCCCCCATCCATCTAGCGAGATCCTACATTCTCACTCTGACAGAAACGATTGTCCTCTTCTCTGTTTCCATAGCACTTTATTGATCCGACAGGTGTAAAATACGTCTGAGTACACGTGTCTTTCTGTGAGCTCTCTGAGGTCAGAGGAATGACTTATTTCTGGAGCCCAGCACAATCCTGCCTTATGAAATCTAGCATATTGAGGGTCTGCTCACTAAGCATTTGTCAGACCCCATGACTGCAGAAAGCTCTGTGCAATATTTATAAAACTTCAATCCCGAGCATCACTCTGTGAAATGATTCTATTTATTTTGGAAATATTTCAACTTAGTCCAATTAGTAACAATCTCAACTCCTTATCTTTAAAAATGCACACTCTCTAATTTGCTGAACATTAGCTTTTCATGTTGCTGAAGGTTAAGGAAAGCAAGTGGTAAAGAACATGAGTCTCAACCATCTGTTTTCCTTTCCTCTCTCCAGCAGCATAAATACTGCAGGGATTGCCCCTCATAGCATGGGGATGAGAATATGCTTGTTTATTATTGAAAAGGTTTACATGGGCCCTGTGTCAGTCAGTTTAGGCTAACGTATTCTGTGATAACACACTACCCCCAAATTTCAGTGGTTCAGAGTTAACAGAGGCTTGTTTCTCACTCTATTATATGTTCACCATGGTTTGCATGAGGCTCTACTCCATATTCTCTTCCCTTAGGGACTCAGGCTAACAGGGTATTAGTAGTCTTAGGGGAGATGGACGAGAAAGCACCATGAACCAGAGGATAGATCTTAAGGCTTCTACTTCAAAGTGGCACATACTTCCACTCACACGTCACTGGCCAAGATAAGCCACATGGCCAAGACTTATATCAACAGGGAGGGCATGTACAACCCTCGGTCAGGGATGGGAAGCAAATATTTTGAGCAATAATACACTCTATGAAAGTTTCATTTACAGTTCTCCTCTTGAAAATGAAGTGGTTTTACACTTCTACCAATGTGTGTATTCAACACATCAAATGAGCATATACCAACAACCTCACAGTAGGGGTCATGAGGCTGAGTCAGACGTCTTCTTTTTTCAAGGAACTATCAGAAGGGCCTAAAAATACAAATTATATTTTCCTGTACAGTGGTCAGGTTGATACTGCTGGAGAGAGCCTGTGGAGGAGAGAAAGCTAGAGTTGGGATAGTGTGAAACAGTATACATTAGCTACTGATTCCTGAATTAATTTTGTATTATTATTACTTTTTAACCTCACTGGTTAAAAACAGGAATACTATTCAAGAATTCATCTGCCCTTTAATTCTTGTCATTTCAGAAATTTTATGGTAGATATGTGTAATTGTTTAATAAATACTTGAATGTATGATGACAAAGTGGCAACACTGACTTTACAAGCCACTGATCAAAATAACTGGCATTACCTTATTTGTCATGCTTCTTGGGTGTTGGATATATATAGTAGTATCTAGAGAAGTCTTACAAAAACCACTAAATACTGCATTTTCTACTATTTTATAGCCTTGCATCTTTTAATTTTCTATTATCTATCTGATATTTTATTTTTATGATTTTTAATTTTTATTGATATATAATAGATGTATTTTGGGGGATACATGTGATAATTTAACACACACATAATCATACATAATTTGTAAAGCTCAAATAAGTTTAATTGGGATATCCATTACCTTAAATATTTGTCTTTTCCTTATGCTAGAAACATTTCAATTATTATCTTCCAGCTATTTTGAAATATACACTAGATTATTGTAAACTATATTCACCCTACTGATCTATCAGACACTAGATCTTATTTCTTCTATCAAACTGCATATTTTATCAACCTCCCTTCATTTCTCCCTAGTCCCTACCCTTCCAGGCCTCTGGTAAACAACAATCTGCTCTCAGTCTTCATGAGATTCACTTTTTTAGCTCCCACATGTGCATGAGAACATGCTATATTTGTCTTTTCTGTGCTTGCATTAATTTACTTACCAAAATGACCTCCAGTTCCATCCAAGTTGTTGCAAATGACAGCATTTATGGCTGCATAATATTCCATTGTGTATGTATACTGCGTTTGCTTTATCTATTCATCTGCTGATGGGCACTTAGACTGATTCCATATTTTGGCTATTGTGAATAGTGCTGCAATAAAAAAGGGAATGCAGATATCTCTTTGATGTATAGATTTCCTATCTTTTGGATATATACCCAGTAATGGAATTTATGGATTATATAGTTCTATTTCTTTTTTATTTCAGAATATTGCAGGGGTACAAATGCTTTGGTCACATAAATTGCCTTTGCACTGCCCGAGTTAAAGCTACAAGCTTGCTCACCCCCCAGAAAGTGCACACCACATTCATTACATATGAATTTGCCCACCCTTTCCGCCCTCCTCCCACCTGCCCTATGCTGGATGAATGTTACTCCCATATGTGCACATTAAGTGTTGATTGATTAGTACCAATTTAATGGTGAATACATGTGGTGCTTGTTTTTCCATTCTTGTGATACTTAACTTAGAAGAATGGGCCCCAGCTCTATCCATAATACAAGAAGTATTATTAGTTCACCATTTTTTATGGCTGAGTGGAACTCCATGGTATACATATACCACATTTTATTAATCCACTCATGTGTTGATGGGCACTTGGGTTGTTTCCACATCTTTGCAATTGTGAATTGTGCTGCTATAAACATTCAAGTGCAAGTGTCTTTTTTATAAAATGACTTTTTTTTTTCCTTTGGGTAGATACCCAGTAGCAGGATTTCTGGATCAAATGGAAAGTCTAATTTAGTTCTTTGAGATATCTCTACCCTAATTTCCATAGAGGTTGTACTGGTTTACAGTCCCACCAGCAGTGTCTGACTGTTCCTATCTCTCTGCATCTGTGCCAACATTTTTTGTATGGGGACTTTTTGATAAAAGCCATTCTCATTGGAATTAAGTGATATCTCATTGTGGTTTTGACTGCATTTCTCTGATGATTAGAGATGTTGGGCATTTTTTCGTATGTTTTTTGGCCATTTGTATTCTTTTGAAAAGTTTCTGTTCATGTCTTTTGCCCAATTGTTAATGGGGTTCTCTGATTTTTTTCTTGTTGATTTGCCTGAGTTCTTCATAGCTTCTAGTTATCAGCCCTTTATTGGATGTATAGCATGCATGTATGTTCTCCCATTCTGTATGTTGTCTATTTGCACTAATGATAGTTGCCTTGGCTGTGCAGAAGCTCTTTAATTTGATCAGGGTCCGTTCATTTATCTTTGTTGTTGATTTGATTGCCTTTGAGGTCGTCTTCATAAATTCATTGCCCATGTCGATGTCTATAACAGTTTTTCCAACATTTTCTTCTAGAATTTTTATGATTTCATGACTTAGGTTTAAGTCTGTTATCCATCATGATTTGACTATTGTGAGAGGTGAGACATGCAGATCCTGTTTCAGTCTTCTACACGTGGCTATCCAATTTTCCCAGAACCATTTAATGAATAGAGATTGTTTTCCCCAGTGTATGTTTTATCTGCTTCATCAAAGATCAGATGGCTATGTGAGGATGGTTTTATATCTGGGTTTTCTATTCTGATCCATTGGTCTATGTCTCTGTTGTTGTTCTAGTACCATGCTGTTTTGATTACTATATAGCCTTGTCGTATAGCTTGCAGTCTGGTAAATTGATGCCTCCCAATGTGTTCTTTTTGCTTAAGGTTGCTTTGGCTATACAGGGTTTTCTTTGATTCCATACGAAGTGTAGAATTATTTTTTCTAGATCTGCAAAAATGATGTTGGTATTTTAGTAGGGATTGCATTGAATCTGTAGATCACTTTGGGTAGTACAGACATTTTTGCAATATTGATTCTGCCGATCCATGAGCATGGTATGATTTGTTTACATCCTCTGCTATTTCCTTCCTCAGTGTTTCAGAGTTCTCCCTGTAGAGGTCTTTCACCTCCTTAGTTAAATATTTTCCTAGGTGTTTTCTTTTTTGCTGTTGTGAAAGGTATTGAGTCTTTGATTTGGTTCTCAGTTTGACTGTTATTGGCATATAGGAATGCTACTGATTTGTGCACATTGATTTTGTAACCTGAGACTTTGCTGAATTTATTTATCAGTTGTAGCAGTCTCTTGGTAGTTCTATTTTTAATTTTCTGAGGAACACCCATACAGTTTTCCAGAGTAGCTGAACTAATTTACATTCCCACCAACAATGTAGGAGAGTTTCCTTTTCTCCACATCCTCACCAACATTTGTTACTTCCTGTCTTTTTGATAAGAGCCATTCTAATTGGGATGACATAATACCTCATTGTGGTTTTGATTTGCATTTGTCTGATGATAAGTGATACTGAGCATTTTGTCATATACCTGTTGGCTCTTTGCATGTCATGTCTTCTTCTGAGAAATGTCTATTCAAATCTGTGGCCCACTTCTTCATCGAATTATTTGTTTTGTTGCTATTAATCTGTTTGAGTTACTTATCTATTCTGGTTATTAATCCCTTGTCAGATAGGTAGTTTGCAAATATTTTCTCTCATCCCGAGGGTTGTCTCTTCACTTTGTTTATGGTTTTCTTTGTTGTGCAAAAGGTTTTTAGCTGGATGTAATCCTTCAATTTTTGCTTTGGTTGCCTGTGCTTTTGGGGTCTTACACAATAAATCTTTGCCCAAATCAGTGTCTTGGAGTGTTGCCCCAGTATTTTCTTTTAGTAGTTTTATAGTTTCAGGTCTTAAATCCTTTTTGATTTGAATTTTGTATATGATGAGATGGAGGGGTCTAGTTTTATTCTTTTGCATATAATTTTCCAGTTTTCCCAGCACCATTTATTGAAGAGACTGTCTTTCCCCCATTGTGTGTCCTTGGTACCTTTGTTGTAAACTAGTTTGCTGTAAAGTCTTGGATTTATGTTTGGGTTCTCTGTTCTGTTCCATTGGTCAATTTGTTTATTTTTATCCCAGTATCACACTGCTTCTGCCCCATGTACATCTTAGATTTCCTGGTGGCCTGGGAATGTTTGGTTTACCTACTGAGTACATGGTACTGATGCTCTAAGGCAAGCTGTCACTGTTTTTCTGTTGGAAGATTATCCTTTGTCCATTGACTTTTAAATATATATTCAGAAGGATCATATTTTAAGAAGGGATTAAGTATTTCAAGGGAGAAAAATCATTCTGCTGTTTCTAAAGCGTACACAGCTGTTAAACTTTAATTAAACAGGTTGGTAGGAAAGGGGACTGGAGACCAAGTTCATAAAACCAGACAGATATGCTTTGTAAATGAAGAAGAAAGCTAATTAAGCCAAACATAGCAGCTTAATATTAATTTTTAAAACACATCCAGTGTTTTTGTTATAAATCTTGACATTACTATTGCATATTTCCTAATGAGTTATTCTGCAATTTAAGTTCAGCATTTGGTTGTCAAGGATTCCTAGTCAGTTGGAAAATTATAAAATCTTCCCACATTATGTTAATATTTATTGCAAGAAGCTTAACTTTTGAATAAAATTTAATTTATCAATGAAAATAAATGGTGAACTTATACTTTGGGAATAGAATTTGTTAGGTAAAGTCACAAAAATAATCCAGGGCAACTAGCCATTTTTTTTTAAATTATTTGATTACCAACAGATTTTGTACACCAAAACAAGACTGATAAAACAAATTTAATATTCAGCTGTGATTTTTTAAGCTTATAGTCTTCTTACCAGGGTATGATTTTTTTAAAATGTACTAGAGAATGGCTATATCATTTTAACAAACATTGAGCTCAACAGTGCACTCATAATTCTGTGAAGGAGGAAGAACAAAAAAGTCTAGTGAATTAGAATTTATTGCCACACTGTCAGAAACTAAGTAACTTATAGAGGCATTCTGTTATTGAATTGAGTTCATGATTTTCCTTTGTGTTCTGTTGTGCATGGACTCTGTGAAGGAACAAGGAACATTATTAAGCCTTAGATTTTCCCTTTTCAATAGGGAAGACCTTCAGGCAAAACTTGAAAAGCATAAAGGTGTTTAAGTCTGCTGAGAATGAATGCAGTAAATAACAGCAAACTGTGATTTATTCAGATTATTCACAAGTTTAAAGCCTTTGTCTCTCATTCTATAATAAATGTCCTACTTTATTCTCTAAATATAATTATGAAGTACAAAGTAAGCATTGACTATATGCTTAAATACATTAATGTAATTGTAAGGATTTCAAACCATGACTTAATCATAACTAAAAAGATCTCTTTTGTTTGAATTAAGCAAAAGGATCAGAGGCACTGTTCATTCAGAAGACCACCAAAGAATAAGAAGTTATTTGAGACAATCCATAGTTTTTCCAGATAGTGACAATAGCTGCAGATAAATGAGGATTTAGAAATAAATTACCCTGAGCAACGCAGATTGTATGGCATGTTGTCTTGTGGTACTTCAGTTGATATATTGTGTAGTCATAATACTGTCATCAACAGAATATCCCTGAAAATGGGATGTTTCTCCCAGTAGGTTTCTGGGTAAAATGAAATGTTTTACTTATGCTGGAGATGAAAAATACACAAACCACTCATCTGAGAGATGTATTCAACCTAACAGGGTACCGTTTCTCCAGGTTCCTATTTCCATTTTAAAGACAGTATTATCGCGCCCCATAGTAGCAATTTACTCTGTCATACTGGATGAATGTCAACAGTGATGATTGGTCCCCTAAATACTTTATCAGGCCTGCTTCCTTCGTGCAGCACACTGTCAGCATGTGACGCGGTGATGATTAAATCACCACTTATAAGCATATTAATCATAAAGAGTTTCTAAGTTCTTTCATTTTTTTCCCAAGCCATCTAGTAACGAAAATACAATCTTGTGGTTTTTCTTTCCCATGACACCTGAGTCAGGTACATTACTCTGGGTTGCTATTTGTTGTGTTTGTTTAATTACTAATTTACTAAAAGAGAGTGACATACGTTTGCATAATTTGATGATAGAACTCCAAAGTTGAGATCACTCATGTTATTGATGATATAATTAAGACCTTAAAAATTATTTAACTTGCCCAAGTTTTCATAGTCAGCTAATGATTAAAACTCAGCTCCCTTAGTCTAGCTTGATTAGCCAATACTCATTGGAAATTGATAAACTTCAATGTAATTGTCTTACATTCTGTTGGATGGGTGAATAGTTGAATTAGATCTCTAAAAACCTTTCTGTTCCTGAGATTGTATAATTTTGTGATTTCTAATAAATAACCACCAAATATGCATATTTGAAATTTTATTTCTGCTTATCTATATTTCTACATAAATATTATATTATTTTAATGTTTTTAATGGTTACCTCACTGTGATATCTCTGGACTTAGATCTCCCTTATTTCCAGATAACACTATTGGGCTAATAGTATTGTTATAACATAGTACTCCTGTATTGCTCACACGAGTTTATAATTCAGGATCTGTTTCACCTTTTAGCAAAATACAGCAGAGACTTCCTTTCTCTTGCATGTCTGTGTCAGAACTTTCAACAGTCTTTTCTGTGTAAGTTCTCTTTTATGGCGCTTGCACTTTAGGGTGTCACATGGGAGCTTTTCTAATAGCTTACTAGACTCTTCTATTGTTG
Organism: Lemur catta; assembly: GCF_020740605.2. Lineage (NCBI taxonomy): Eukaryota > Metazoa > Chordata > Mammalia > Primates > Lemuridae > Lemur > Lemur catta. The sequence continues at coordinate 34,204,719 of NC_059138.1, forward strand.
GCACGATGAGTCTAGTGAGATGCCCACATTTTAGATAAAGTTAACCACTGAGCTACACCCTAATGCCTGCTTATATGGGTGCTTAATTATGGGCATGCTTTTCTAGGGGGAGATATATTTCTCATCTTCCTTAAACGGGGAGAGAGTAGAAGTCATTTGGTCTCCCTTCCTAGGGATGGGGGCTCAAGAGGAGAGCTTCATTTACTGCTTCATAGTGTTGTTAGTGCTTTCCAGGTGGCCCAGGAAACTGTGAAGTCCTCAGGCCCCAGGGCAGTCTTTGTGCCACAGCATGAAAAATTCCATTACATTTATTTTTTGACGCTTTTGTGTACTAGCTTTGTGATTTTGGAAACAACTGCCATGTTTTTATTTTGCATTAGGTCAGTGGTTTTAAAAATCTGGCCAAAAATGCAAGCTCTTGGGACACTTTTAAAAACACAGGTTCCTGGAAGTCACTTTAAATCAACTTAATTGGAAATACCCAGGAATGAAGCCCAGGGATCTGTAACGTTTGGAAGCTTTCCTGGGCCACAAAAGGGTTGATCCCCAGCCCAGATCAATTAAATCAGAATCCCTGGGGATGATGCCCCAGGCTCCAGCTCTCTAGGTGGTGCTAATACCTAACCATGGTTGGAAACCACTGCTCTAAACTTTCTTCCAAATCGAGGAGCCAGCTTTGAGAGTCCCACTATTAATATTTTCTGCTTAGAGGATTTAGCAGTTTAGACCTAGCTTTTTTAGGGGCGAATAAAAAAATCCTTGCCTATCATTTGTATGCTCCCGTGCGAAGTGGTCTGGAAAGCCTTTGTGTCAGTTGCAGAATCTGTGCTGTTGGAAGCTTACATTTTCGGCATATTCAGACGTCCTGGTAGACTCAAGAAAAATGATTTGCATATAAAATGACCTAACATTAAGATCTTCATTCTCTATCATTTTTTGCTTTTTCACCTTCTAGTAGGAGCTGCATATTATATTTAAGGATATTCGTCCCCTTAGGTGACCATTAGAAAAAGATCGGTTATCTTTGTAATCAAAAACTCCATCAGTGCTTATCTTATTCAAATGTGTAAGCTGTAATTGGCATACATAGATGAATTAGTTTTAGAGGGGCTGTTTAGATTTCTTGTCATTTCATTTAAATGAAAGTGTTTATTGGAAGCATATTTTCAGTAAAGAAATGTATTTCCTGTCCAATCTGGCTCAGAAAATGTCACAGTGTACTTTTCCCGCCATCCACCATTAGCTCAGCTCAGCTCCTTTTTTTTTTTTTTCTCCTCTGAGACAGGTTTTTGCTCTGTCACCAGGGCTAGAGTGCAGTGGTGTGATTATAGCTCACTGCAACCTCAAACTCCTGGGCTCGGGTGGTCTTCCTGCCTCAGCCTCCCTAGTAGTTGGACAGGTGTGCGCCACTACGCCTGGCTAATTTTTCTATTTTTTTTTTTTTTTTTTTGTAGAAACAAGGTCTCACTCTTGCTCAGGCTGGTCTTGAACTTGAACTCTTGGCCTTAAGGAATCCTCTCGCTTCCGCCTCTCAAGAGTTATAGGATTACAGGCGTGAGCCACCAAGCCCGGCCGCCTCCCTTTTTATGTGTCTCTAAATTGTATCACTTCTATTATGAAATGCCTGCCTCCCCGCCTAGACTGAATTCCTCAGGCAGAAAGTTTGTGGTGCCATTACTTGGTATACTCCCCTCCCTGCTAGCCCCTAACATAATGCTGAACACAGATCAGTACTCCATAAACATGAGTTTCATCAGGTATTGCTAACCTGGACTGCCTTTTAAGGATGGTAAGTACTATTAAGTCATTTTGCCATGTACCTGATAAATGATAAAGCAAAACTTAGAAATTCAAAAGCCAGGAAGAGCTGAAGTGATCTGCAAAATAGAAGAGGAACCTGGAGTGAGGCCTGGGAGGGAGCATGTGAGGACCAGGAGTGGGAGAGGGAAGAGGTCAGAGGGCCCAAGGAGACAAAGGGGGCCACTCAGGGGACACAAGACCACTATCTTTGACTCCTAAGTTTTTCGTAAGTCTTTTAAGCTTGTGTTCTTGGCATATATGAATTTCTTATAGAAACTAGCAAGGGCTTTGTGTGCATCCTTGTTGGTGCAGTTGAAACTGAGATAAAATTTATCGAAGGAGGATCCAGCAGAGGCCGAGATACTACTGTGAGAGCAACACCTCTTCTGCCAGGATATGCTATAATGTATAAAATGGGTTTTGTCCTTCCACAAATGAGAACTTGGTATAAGCCAAGCTGAACAGGCTTTGCAAAGTATAACAATTCCAAAAGTGAACTTTTTCCTACTTCTATTCTTACCCCCAGTTGTATGAGGTTGAACCATATAATGTTGTCATGTTATAACCAAAAATGAGTAAGATGTCGACAATTATGTGACATCTGGGTTAGAATGACTGGAATCATTCAGCAGAAACTCCTGCCATTAAGTCTTAGAGCTATAAATTCTTCCTAGAGCTTGAAGTATGCTGAACATACTCTCAGATATGTAAGCTTTTTCAGCTGAAGTCATCTGCTCTGTAATCCTCTTCACCTCCAAACTCTGCAGCCCAGGCTGGGCATGCATGAACCCAGCGGCCCACTCCTCCTACTACCACATCCACAGCCTGAGAAGGGACCTTCGTCTACAGTGACATCATACACAGCCTTTATCTATAGTCATATCATACCCTATCCCATTTTTTATTGTCTTTGCTTTTTGTGTTTGTTTTCATCATTAATTAGGAAAAGACATCTGAAGAGTGAAAATCTGTACTTTCTTCCTATTGAAAAAGAGCCACTGGGGTCAGGGCTACCCTTATAAAATGTCAGGACCCAGTGACCTTATCCACGGAGTAAGATTTGAGGGAAGATTGGAAGCATCTCCTGAACTGAGTCATATACCCTGGAACTGAAGCATCAGTGGTGAAAAGCAGAGAGTGAGGCTGAAGACTTTAAAGAAAATATTCATGAGCCCTTTGTTAAAAAAGCACATACTTTTTATAAAAGCATCATATAATTTCTCCCCTCTCATGTCATAAGAAAGCTTAATTCAGTGCATTCTCTGTTATGTACTTACCGTACTCAGAGAAATGTGCCTGAGAGTAGAGAGAGAAATAGGTGAGAAGCAGGGAGGGCTTCTTTAAAGCAAGTGGAAATTCTGCAAAGACAAACCTCAGGGTCTTAACCACATCTTCCCTCTGGCTATCTGCCTGGGGCACATCGAGATCATACACCTCGATTCAGTGTGGAGTAAACCAGAAAACCCTGTGCTTCATCAATGCCTCGTTACCCCCCTGACAGATGGGCATCTGGTTGTCGTGTTCAGTTCAGTGCAGCCAGGTCTCCACCAGGCCCTTGCCCAGGTCTGTTCCTCTGTGCAGCACACTGGGAAAATGAAGGAGTAGTGCTTTCAAGTGGGTTGAATACTTAACTGTACACGATAAAGTTAATATAGCTGTCGTTTCCACACACTTCTTGTTTGTGATTATGTTTCAAATAAGCACAGTAGCAGCAATCTTAAAAACCCTGTGGCAAAACTGAAGAGAGTTAGAGCTCTTCACTGATGTAATATTCTGAAATAACATTTCTGCATGTTCGCCTTCTTACTGAGGGCGTGTATAGTAATATATCATGCTAGAAAATTCTATTGCCTTTTCCAGAAAGACAACATGGAATTTTTTACACTATTCTTTCAATTACAGCTTTCATCCTCACGTTATAATTCTAAGGTTAGATTCCCACGGGAGGACCACAGTATTAAAATTATGTGTACAAGGAAAATATAGGTGACATATTCTCCGTTTCTCCCCCCAAAGGCAAAAATATCAAATATTTTCTCGAATATCATCTGGGAATGTAAAAACTGTATTCAACACACCTGGAAAATAAATTCTCAAGCAGTGATTTCAGAAAGGGCTTAATGCAACCAAGGCTTTTTATTGGGATTCATTCATTTATTCATTCATACTAGAAATAGTTATTCAGCCCTTCCTGTGTCACTGGTGTTCTAGGTAGGGAGTAAGAGTCCCTACTCTCATAAGCCTGTATACAACTGTGGTACAGGGAGGTGGGGGCCAGAAATAGGACATAAAGACAGAACACACACAAGTAAATAAATACATGATAGTGGCAAATACCATGAAGAAAAAAGAAGAGGTTGTGGTAATATCCATTGACTGGGTTCAGTGGAGTAGGAGTGTGTGAGGGTGTAGGTAGTCAGGGAAGGCGGCTGAGACCTGGTTAGCAGAAAGGATTAGTTCTGCAAAGACACAGGGTCTGTGTATTTAAGGTAGAGGGGATGGCAGGACCTTAAGGAGCTAATGAGCTTGGTATGAAAGAGGAAGGGTAAGAAGGGTCCTCTGGTAGAGTATGAAGTAGAGAGTTGTGGGAGATGAGGCCAGGAAGGAGGTAGGGTCCTGTGGGCCATGTAGAGCTTAGATTTTATTTTAAGGAAAATGGGAAGCCACTAGAAGATTTGAAGCAAGCAACATGATCAATAAGTATGTTTAAATGATCATGGCGGCTGGTATGTTTAAATGATCAGATGGTCATGGGTGGGGACAGCAGTATAACCAGGACGCTAGGGGGGGGCACCATAATCCAGGCAAGAGATGATGGCGACTTAGGCCAGGGTGACAGGATGGAAATGGAAAGAAACTGTAGTAGATAGAATCCGGCTATGTTTTGAAGAACAAGTCTGATGACTTACTGAGGATTAGATATTAGGGGCCGAGGGAATGAGAGGAATCAAAGGTGGCTCCTCAGGTTTTGGTCTGAACAACTAAACACTTGGTGGACATGTGTACTGAGATGGGAAGGATGGGGTGGAGAGGAGAACAAGTAGGCAGGAATGAGAGTCAATGGGAATGAGGCATAAATTACCAGAACATTTTACTCAATTAAGAAGGGTCACTTTTGCTGCTGCCAGTGGCATCTCTTCCCTTCTCAGGGATTAGTGGCATCTCTTCATTTACATGAGAGCCGTACATGTTTTAGGCCAGGGAAATCCCTGACTCTCCTCTTTGTCCCTATGGAAACATTTGTGAAAACATACAGAATGAGGTAAAGTGCATTTCTTAATGCATCTGCAACCCAGGGCTCTCATCCTCGTCCCTATATGTTCTCCTTTCCACAATGCATTTACTGTCTGTGCTCTCTAAGCACAGCTACCACCTCTTCTCCCTAGACCCTGTCCTTGCTGGGACTATTATTAACTCTCATTCCTGTCCACCTGCTGAAACAATTACATTCATTAGAATTGGGGTACCTTTTAAGTCCCTAATAGAGTATTTTGAGATCATACAATTTGTAAGTGATTCAACCATCCTGCATTGATATTTTTGTGAACAGCACTGTGCTGGTCTCTAAAGAAGAAATTTTAAATTTGTATAAATGGAACCATTGCTTTGCATGAACTTAGAGTATAATTGAAGCTATAAAACAGATTCATATGAAATAAGTAAGTAATAATATTAGATAATTAAACTTTGTGGAAACCATAGGGCAAAGTGTATCATGCAGCATAGTATGATTCCGTCAGCATAGTGACAGTGACGTGATGGTAATTCTGCTCTCCTCTGTGACTTCAGACTTCACTAGCGATGCAGACTATGACTGTGATGATTAAGTGCTTTGGGTTTTATGTCATAGTTCCAGGGGTGGAGAACCTGTGGCCTCAAGGCCCCCCTGTGGGCCTTGAGGTTTAGAATAGTTAATAAGTTGTTCGGGATCACAGGAAGTGATCTTCTGGATCTCCAGTTGGGGCCCCTCACCCAAATCCAATCTTCACAGAACAGATCCCTTTATTAAAAGGATTTCTTCTGTAAAATTTGCATTCAGTCTAAAGGCCACACTCAAGGATCCAGAAGGCCACTTCCTATGACCCTGGGCAACTTATTAACTATTCCAAATGTCACTGTCCTCCTTACTGAAGTGGGAATAATATAACTTACCTACATAGCTATTGTGACAAATACATGAAAAAACTGTCTGAGGCATGGTAAGTGTTTGCTGTCCCCCTCCTTCCTGTCGTCATTAGCATTTGCTGGCCTGGGTGCTGGAAACAATGGGAGTTTCCAGGTACAGGCTGTCTGCTCCCAGAGCAGCTCAAGTTGTGAGAAAACAAGGTAACACAGGTTTACTGTTGCCCAAAACCACAGGGCGAGGGAAGGAGGCTGGCCTTGGTGGAATAAGGTAGAAGCAGCAGGAGACAATGAAGGAATCTGCTTGATGGGAAAGCTGGTCACCATCTTTCCAAATCATTGTACCATAGGAAGTATAAAAAGGAAGTAAAGGCTTCCGCACAAGAATGAAGTTGCGTTGTGATGCCATGTCAAAACACCCTGTATGTATTGACTTTGCAGGGTTTCTGATTTACCCTGCGCAGTCTCCTATATAATGAAATGATTAAGAGCAGTATACTCATTGGCTGCAGAGCTGATTGGTTCTCCTGAGCTAAGACTAAACCTGCCTCTAAGATTGTGATAAATTTCTCTTGACAGACGAATTTTTAATAGCAGTTATCTTCCCCCATCTACCACCTCCTTTTGTGGTCATTTTCTTATTATTGGGAACTAGAAGAAATTCACAATTCAATCATTTCATGACATTTCTCTTTGTAATGGCACCTTCTCTGTCATTTCTTGATCAGGGAAGAATCAGTAAGTGAGTCATTCCTGATTTGTTAATGCTAAACCTTTTTGTTATTTAATCATTTTGAGACAGTCAGGGGTAGTTATTTAGCTTTGCAGATTGTTATAAGTCATGAGCCTGCTTAGGCAGAAGATGTTCAGTAGCTTGTTGAATTATGCAAAGTTAGGTTCAAAAAGTCAATCTTGATTTACAGCTGTTGCGTGAACAATTCAGTGCAGGCTCAGTGAAGCACAGTATCTGCAAATAATAACCTGTACTTGTACAGGGACTGCCTGAACAGAAAGAGACTTCATTCTATATGATTAATGTACAAGTGCTTTCTAAACAGTGAAGCACTCCACTGATACAAAGTGGAATTCATATGTAACATTTATGTGTTGGTGATGGACCTATCCCAAGAATAATGAGGAGTTCAGGTTGATGCCCAAGATCAGAGGCGACTTTGCTTTCTCAATTGGGGGGAAATATCTTACTGTTACTTAATCCTGTGTACTACCTACATGTTCTGTTGATTTTGATGATGAGAGCAACTTGATTAGCCTGTAAATGCCATGAGCAGCAAATGCCAACCATTCTCTAGACACAAGGAAGGATGAGATACAATATTTAAGAATTCCCAACATCTTATTCTCCTGCACATTCATTCCCAATAGACAAATAACTTTGCCAAGTCGAGGGACTTTGCATGGATGGGGCTATATGTGCCCTTAAGCCTCATTTTTATTCCTCTTTTTTCTGGCTTGCAGTTGACAAACAGGGTAACTTTGCTTTTGCCTCTGTGTGAGGGAAATCTTCTGCCATTTCTTGTAAAGCCAAAATGATAGAAAAAAAGAAAAAGAGAGACAGAGTATGAGAGCAAGCGCTGGGCTAGCAATTTCAATAAACTGTCCAAAAGCGCAAGTTATAATATTGAAAGACAACAGAAAATTTGGCCAGTTGGAGATCAACTGCAGGAATCAGTGACCATGTCACTACAAATTGCAGCTTTGCGTAATACGTATGTGCTGGAGCAGGAACTCAGCAAGTAGCGTTAAGTACATAGAAGAGACAGATGTATACACTTAATAGGCTGTTCATCCCACAAGTGAGCTGGGCTTTTAGGGCAGGTTTCCTGACCCAACAGGGGAACTGAAGCAGAAGCCTGGTTACATGGATGTGGTCCACACAGCGATGGTTGTAGCCAGGTGACAGCTAGTGGGGCAGGCAAGTACACGAGACTCACCTGAAACAAAAGGAGGGATTCCAGTAGTCAGGTAATCTTCTCTACTGTGCACCCTGTATTGTGGCTACCTCTGGCTCCGGAACCCAGAGAGGCTGAGCTGCCTTTAGGGCACTTGGTTTCTGCAGCTGAGAAGACCTGAGGAAGAAGGACTCACTACATTTATAGAATAATTGCTGAGGGATGGATAATATCTCCATTAGTGTTTAGAATATTAAAACTCAATGTAATGTCAGAAATCCTCAGTAAGAATAACCCCAAAGACACATGCTGGGAGTGTTATAATAGTTTTTTCCTGAAAATGTCTTTGTCTTCTTCCTGAGTGTACCTGTTTTTGGATGAATTTTATGTGTATTCCTGTTTGATTCTCTGTCACCTGTGTGTTTATCTAAGAATCTATTATTCTGTGGGTGTGTGTGCGTCAAACTTTTTTTTTTTTGGAACATCTCCTTTTTCCTTTTGTTTCTGTGTCTGTCTCTGTCAACCTCTGGTTGTTATTTATTCTCTTCCTTCATACACTCTGCCTTAACCAGATGGAATATGAAGCTGAAAGAGTGTGCGTGTACATCTGTGTGTAGATACATGCACAAACACATATATGTTTAATTATGTTTTAGATATGAAGTTCGTATTTCTTGTCCTTAAATTGAAAGACAGAAGAGTTAAACACTTTATTGCCCTATTTTTAGAAAATATTAAAATAAATGTATTTTTGCTTCTCACTTCAGTTGATACCATCCTTAGTTGTTGGTCTGCTTTAGAGGTTTATTTCATTTTTACTGGAGACAAGGAAAAACTCTTCATTCCTTGTACTTCATTAGTTCAGGTAGCTCATGGTATCTGTATTGTTTTAGCTAATCTTATTTATTTATTTCTGGCCCTGGTCTAAAAGGATTTGAGGTAGTATTCAAAAATAAGCATAACACAAGAGAGGAAACATCAACGAAAAGGAATAATTAGGGTGGAGACAAGAGATCTTACAAAGTGATCAAAAGTTTGAGCTTCCTATAGGCCAAAACTGAGAATTACGAAAGATCACATTTATAGAATAATGTAGAAGAAAGCCACCGAAACTCACAGGCTTAAAACAAGAGTATGTAGTTTTCTATTGCTGCTGTAACAGATTATCACAAACTTAATGACTTAACACAAATTTAGTATCTTACAGTTCTGTAGGTCAGAGAACTGACATAAATAAATATTATCAAGCTAAAATCAAGGTATAAGCAAAGCTGCATTCCTTTCTGGAATTTCTGGGAGAAAACCTGTTTCCTTGCCTTTTCCAGATTCTAGAGGCCACCCACATCCCTTGGCTCCTGGTCTCTTTTCCCCATCTTCAACACTTGTGATGTTGCATCCCTCTGACCATTCTTTGCTCATATCTCCCTCTGACTCTCTCCTGGCTCTCTTTTCCTTTTTTAACGACTTTTATGATTACCTTGGGCCCGCCTCGTTAATCCAGGATAATCTCTCTTTTTGGGGGTTAACTAATTAGCAAACTTAATTCCAACTGCAATCTTAATTCCCCTTTGCCATGTAGCCTAATATATTCACTGACTCTGGGGATCAGGACATGGAAATATTTGGGGGGCATTGTTATGCCTTTCACACAAAAGTAACAAGTAACCTGGCATTTCCAGAGCATCTCTGTCTATGTCTATGTGGCTCAGGTAGCTAAACTTCTTATATATGTTGGCTAAGATCTCTAAGGCATGAGGAGAAAGAGGAAAACAAGGAAGAAAAGGAGGGTGGGGCAAGGGGAAAGGAGGAAGAGAAGGGAGGCCAACAGGCAGAAATGGGTGGAAACTATGTTGTCTTTTATATCCTAGCCTCTAAAATCCTGCTGTATTGCTTCTATCACGTTCTGTTCATTAGAACTGAGTCACTAAAGTAAAGCCACATTCAAGGCAGAGGAATTAGATTGAAGAAGTGTCAAACAATTTGCAGACGTGTTTTAAAGCCAGCACAGTCACTTAAAAGATTTACAGTGTCCCCTGAACAGCTTTTCTTGAGGATAACAAGTAAATAAAACTTTTTTCATGGGTCTCATAAAAGGGCACTGTGTGTGATGTAAAAGATGATGGCATCACCAATATCTGTACAAAAAAGTGCAATGATAAAATTCATAGAGATGTTTATTATAGCATTTCTAGGTGCTAGCACCAAAGTATGTTTCAGGGAAAAAAATAATTCTGCAAGTTTCTAAAGCCTTTAGTCCAAGTATACAAGTCACTAATGGACTAAAGAGAATCCAGGTGAAAACTTAAAGATTATAGAAAAATTAATGGACTGTACATCCTTCAACTGATCCTCCATGAATATTGCACTTTATGATAAAATATTTAAAAAGACTTAGGCATCAAAGAGATGAGGATTATGTTCTTTGACAAGAACCATGAGTAAAAATAAATCATGTGGCTCGTTAAGGACAGATCTTTAGGTTTTTAAAGTAGTGTAATGAAATAAATTGTGCTCCTCTCCATGTTTCTTTTTTGTTTTGTTTTGTTTTTTTTCAGTGTGTAATGTTTATTCAGCTAAACAGAGGGCTGTTTTCCTCTGCTATTAATCCTCAGCTTTTCTTAGACTCCGGCATAAAGTATTGGTGGAAAGCAATGTTTCAGTAGCGTGTGACATTTCATTAAATGAATGTGGGCATATGAGTGAATTCCATAACTGTTTTTGAAGTCAAGCACATTTCCTAACCTGATAATGTAACACTTTAATTTGTGTTCATTTTTTCTCAATAGAAAATTATATTTCCATCCCATATCTCTTTTATCTTGTAAACTGATAAGCAATAATTTAATGTAAACTCTAAAAATATTTTTGTGGGATAATTTAAAATGTCCCAAAGAGAAGAAGATTTCATTTATTTATTTATTTTTTAAATTCAGGATATTATGGGAGTGCAAACATTTTGGTTACATGAAATGCATTTGCCTCGCTCGAGCCAGGGCCAGAAGCGTGTCCTTCTTTTTTTTTTTTTTCTTATTTCAGCATATTGTGGGGGTACAAAAGTTTAGGTAACGTATATTGCCCTTGCCCCCCACCCCCCCAAGTCAGAGCTTCAAACATGTCCATCCCTTAGACAGTGTGCATCACACCCATTATGTATGTATACACCCATCCCCTCCCCCACCCACATCTGCCCAACACCCGATCCATGTTATTTCTGAATGTGCTCTTAAGGTGATGTTCAGTGAAACCAATTTGATGGTGAGTACATGTGGTGCTTGTTTTTCCATTCTTGCGATACTTCACTTAGTAGAATGGGTTCCAACTCTTTCTAGGAAAATACAAGAGGTGCTGTATCACCATTGTTTCTTATAGCTGAGTAATACTCCATGGTATACATATACCACATTTTACTAATCCACTCACGTATTGATGGGCACTTGGGTTGTTTCCACATCTTCACAATTGTGAATTGTGTTGCTATAAACATTTGGGTGCAGATATCTTTGTTATAGAATGTCTTTTGTTCTTTTAGATGCCCAATAATGGGATTGCTGGATCAAATGGTAGGTCTACTTGTATCTGTTTACCATACAGTGCGCCCTGTCTCCATTAGCTGTGGGTTTACTCACCCCATCCTCTCTAGTCTCCACCCCCCACCCCCACACTACCTGACCAACACCCAGTGAGTATTACTACCATGTGAGCACCTTAGTGTTCATCAATTAGGACAAGTTTGATGGTGAGTACATGTGGTGCATGTTTTTCCATCCTTGTGATACCTCACTTGGAAGGATAGGCTCAATCTCTATTCAGAGTAATATAAGAGGTGCTAGATCACCATTGTTTTTTGTAGTTGAGTAGTATTCCATGGTATACATATACCACATTTTATTAATCCACTCATGGATCAATGGGCACTTGGGTTGTTTCCACATCTTTGTAATTGTGAATTGTGCTGCTATAAACATTCTAATGCAGATGTCTTTTTTATAGAATGTCTTCTTTTCCTTTGGGTAGATGCCTAGTAGTGGGATTGCTGGATCAAATGGTATTTCTATTTTTAACTCTTTGAGTTATCTCCAAATTATTTTCCACAGGGATTGTACTAATTTGCAGTCCCACCAACAGTATAAGACTGTTGCAATCTCTCCACATCCATGCCAGCATTTGTTATTTGGGGACTTTTTGGTAGAGGCCATTCTCACTGGAGTTAGGTGATATCTCACTGTAGTTTTGATTTGCATTTCCCTAATGATTAGAGATGTTGAGCACTTTTTTATGTGTTTGCTAGCCATTAGTCTGTCTTCTTTTGAAAAGTTTCTGTTCATGTCCTTTGTCCATTTATTGATGGGGTTGTTTGATTTTTTCTTGTTGATTTTCTTAAGTTCTGTATAGATTCTTTTTATTAGCCCTTTATCAGATGTGTAGAAAGCAAATATTTTCTCCCATTCTGTAGGTTATCTATTCACTATAAGGACAGTTTCCTTGGCTGTGCCGAAGCTTTTTAATTTTATCAGGTCCCATTTGTTTATTTTTGTTGCTGCTGTGATTGCTTTGGGGGTCTTCGTCATAAATTCTTTACCTAGACTGATGTCCAAAAGAATCTTCCCCTCATTTTTTTCCAGATTTCTTAAGGTTTCACGCCTTAGGTTTAAGTCTTTTATTCAACATGAGTGGATTTTTGTGAGAGGGAGAGGTGGGGATCCAGTTTCAGTATTCTGCATGTGAATATTCAGTTTTCCCAGCACCACTTATTGAATAGAGATTCTTTTCCCCAACGTATACTTTTGTCTGCTTTGTCGAAGATGAGATGACAGTATGAGGATGGTTTTATACCTGGGATCTCTGTCCTATTCCAAAGGTCTATATCTCTGTTCTTGTGCCAGTATCTGGCAGGCTGATATCTCCCATTTTTTTCTTCTTGCTTAAGATTGCTTTGGCTATATGAGGTCTTCTCTGGTTCTAGATGAAGCATAGAATTATTTTTTCTGAATCTGTAAAAAGTGATGGTATAATTTTGATAGGGATTGAATTAATTCTGTAGATCACTTTAGATAGAATGAACATTTTAACAATATTGATTCTACCAATCCACGAGCATGATAGGGATTTCCATCTTTGTACGTCATCTGCAATTTCTTTTCTCACTGTTTCATAATTCTCCCTATAAATCTTTCTCACCTCCTTTGTTAAATATATTCCTAAATATTTATTTCATGCTATTGTGAAAAGCATTGCATCTTTGATTTGATATTCGTCTTGACTGTTATTGGCATATATGAGTGCCACAGATTTGTGTGCCTTAATTTTGTATCCTGAGACTTTAATGAATTTGTTTATCAATTCCAGGAGTCTCTTGGCTGAATCCTTGGGATTTTCTAGGTATAATAGCATATCATCAGCAAAGAGTGAGAGTTTGACCTCTTCTGACCCCATTCGGACCCCTTAATTTTCTTCTCTTGTCTGATTACTGTGGGAAGGACTTCCGGCACTATGTTGAATAGAAGTGGAGATAGTGGGAAGCCTTGTCTGGTTCCAGTTCTAAGCGGGAATGCTTTCACTTTTTTCCCTGTTCAATATGATATTGGCTGTGGGTTTGTCATATATGGCCTTAATAATTTTAAGGAATGTCTCATCTGTTCCTATTTTGTTGAGGGTTTTTATCATAGAAGTGTGGTGGATTTTATGAAATGCTTTTACTGTGTCTACTGAGAGAATCATATGGCCTTTGTTATTGCTTTTATTAATGTGGTGAGTGACATTTATAGATTTGTGTATGTTGAACCAGCCTTGCATACCCAGGATAAAGCCCACTTGGTCGTGGTGAATTATTTTTTTAATGTGCTGTTGGATTCAGTTTGCTAAAATTTTATTGAGATTTTTTGCATCTATATTCATGGGGGATATTGGTCTGTAGTTTTCTTTCTTTCTTTCTTTTTTTTTTTTTTGCTACATCCTTTCCTGGCTTTGGTATCAAGGTGATATTGGCTTCATAGACTGAGTTGCAGAGAATACCATCCTTCTCGATGTTTTGGAATAATTTCTGCAGTATAGGTATGTAGGTATGAGTTCTTCTTTGTATGTTTGGTAAAATTCAGGTGTGAACCCATCTGGTCCAGGACTTTTTTTTTTTTTTTTGGAAGATTTTTTATTGCTGCTCCAATTTCTATACCTGATACTGGTCTGTTCAGGAGTTCTGTTTCCTCCTGACTGAACTTAGGGAGGTTGTGTGTTTGCAAGAATTTGTCAATTTCCTCCACATTTTGTAGCTTTTGGGCATATAGATTTTTATAGTATTCAAAGACAATGTGTTTTATTTCCATGATTTCTATAGTGATTTCTCCTTTTTCATTTCTGATTGAGTTTATTAAAGACCTTTCCTTTCTAGTTCTTGTCAATCTAGCAAGAGGGCTATCAATTTTTTTTTTATCTTTTCTAAAAACCAGCTTTTGGTTTTATTGATCTTCTGCATAGTTCTTTTATTCTTAATTTCATTTAGTTCTGCTCTAATCTTAGTTATTTCCTTTCTTCTGCTAGGTTTAGAATTAATTTACTCTTCCTTTTCCCATTCCTTGAGATAGTTTAATTAGTTTGCTGATTTGTGAGCTTTCTGTCTTTTGGATGTGAGCACTTAATGCTATTAGTTTTCCTCTCAGGAATGCTTTTGCTGTATCCCAGAGGTTTTGATACCTTGTGTCCCCATTATCATTTAATTGAAAGAATTTTTTGATCTCCATCTGAATCTCTTCCTTCACCCAGCAGTCATTCAGCAGTAGATTGTTTAATTTCCATGACTTTATGAAGCAGTGAGTATTTCTGTTGGAATTTATCTCTAGTTTATACCACTATAGTCTGAGAAGATACATGGTACAATTTCTATTTTTTAACTTTCTTGAGGTCTGATTTGTGGCCTAGAATGTGGTAGATTTTGGAGAAAGTGCCATGAGCTGATGAGAAGAATGTATATTCAGCTTTATTTGGGTGGAATTTTCTGTAGATGTCTGTTAGACCCATTTGTTCTAGAGCTCTATTTAAGTCCACCATTTCTGTGCTTATTTTTTGTTTGAAAGATTTGCCCAATTCAGACAGTGAGGGGTTGAAATCCCCCGCTACTATGGCATTACTGTTTATCATGCTATTTAGTTAATGCAGGGTTTGCCATATATATCTGGGTGCTTCTGTGTTGGGTGCATAGATATTAAGAATTAGTAAGTCTTCTTGTTGGATTTTTCCTTTCACCATTATATGGTGATCATCCTTGTCTTTCTTTACTTTTGCCATTTTAAAATTTATGATGTCTGAAATCAGAATCGTTATCCCCACTCTCTTTTGGTTTCCACTTGTCTGAAAGTTTGTCTTCCAACCCTCGACCTTGAGTCTGAAAGCATCTTTGTGGGTTTTATGCATTTCCTGGAGATAGCAGATACTTGGCTTATAATGTTTTATCCACTCAGCCAATCTATGTCTCTTCAAAGGACAATTCAGACCATTCAAATTTATTGAGAGCATTGATATTTGGGGTGGATTTCTGTTCATATTGTTGGGTAAGTTCTTATTGTTTTATTTCAACTCTCGAGGCATTGTGGAATCCAGGTTCTGGGCTTCACCTCTTGAGTGTTTTTAATTTGGTGAGTGTGTATTGCACTGTTCATTGTATATTGTAGGTCTGAGTACTTCCTGCAGAGTAGGTCTGGTCTTTGCTAGTTCCACCAGTGATTGCTTGTATGGGACAGTCTTCATTTCTCCCTCATAGATGAAGCTCAGTTTTGCTGGGTAAAGAATTCTAGGTTGACCAGTGATCTGTTTAAGAAGATTGAGGATAGGTCCCCAGTCCCTTCATTTGAGAAGTCTGCAGTTAGTCTTATAGGTTTTCCTTTGTAGGTTATTTGTTGTTTTTGTCTTACTGTGAGAAGGATTTCCTCTTTTGTGTTTACTTTGTCTGATAATTATGTGATGTGGTGTTTGCCTCTTCCCGTTGAGTCTCCCAGGAATTCTGTGTGCTTCTTTTATCTGGATATCTAGGTTTCTGGCTAGGCCAGGCATATTTTCCTCCAGTATTCCAAGAAATAGATTTTCCAGCTGTTGTGTATTTTCTTATTCTGTCTGTGGGATGCCTATAATTCTTATATTTGGTTTCTGTACATAATCCCACATTTCTCGTAT
This sequence comes from Lemur catta, assembly GCF_020740605.2. NCBI lineage: Eukaryota > Metazoa > Chordata > Mammalia > Primates > Lemuridae > Lemur > Lemur catta. Next base: position 34,220,711 of record NC_059138.1, read on the forward strand.
GTTCTGCTCTTGTCTCTTGCTTCTGTGTTCTTCTTCATCTGATTTGTTTAGCACATAGGCATTATCTTCAAGCTCTGAGATTCCCTTCTCTGTGTGGTCCATTCTATTTTTAAGGCTGTCCACTATGTTTTGAAGTTCTTTGAATGCCTCCTTCATTTCCAAGATTTCTGTTTATTTTTTTCATAATATTTCAATTTCTTTAGAGAATTTTTCATTCATTCCCTGTATAGTTGTCATGGTTTCTTTGTGTTGGTTTCTATTTTCTCTTCAATTCCATTGAGTTTCCTTACAATCCATATTCAGAATTCTTCCTCCATCAATTTAATCATTTCATTTAAATTAGTACCCTATTTTGAGGGTCTCATGATTTCTTTTGGGGGTAACTTTTCTCTCTGATCTTTCATATTCCCTGTGTTCTTTCTCTGGTTCTTTTTAATCAGGGTAATTCATTGAGAACTGGGAGTGCTAGGACTGGTTTGTGCCCTTAACTTCAAGCCCCCAAGGGATGTTCCTTAACAGTGGTGAGAGATGTGCTGGTCTTGTATTGCCTTAGTGGTATTTTGTCAAATTGGGTTACCTCTGACCTGTTGTCTTCACCTCTTGCCAGTGGAGATTAGTGAGTTTGGTCCCCCACCATAAGCTCCTGTGTGGTGAATCACACCTGTATGTATAATTTCACTGCCCTCTAATAGCTTGAGATGGAGGGTACTGTGTTGAGCTGTGGGGTTACCCTCTCTGTCATTGGTTGTAGATTGTGTGGAGGAGCCAATTATTGAGGTAATTTGATGCCTCTGTGTTGGTTTCTGGTTCCCAGGTGAGGAATACTAATGCCCCGATCTTTAGGAAGGATCTTGCCTCTCCTGAAGGTTACTTGTGCCCTATTCCCCCTAAAGTGGGGGGTAGGAGAAAGGCAGATCCCAGCTGCTGCCTACCAACCTGGATGTGTATTTTTCTATGGATGCTTGATCTGCTGCTAGGGGGAGCTGCTAATATGTTATTCAGGCATCTTCCACCATGCTAGGGAGGCAGCTCCTGATGGGAGGGGTTACTTGGTGTACCTGTTGTGGCCTCTGGCCAGGATTTTCCTTCCCTGTCCATGACCCCACTGTGGGCAGCCACCTGGACACAGAGATCAGGCTCCAAAGTTATGATCCTACTAGACGACCTAAGCTGGTCACACAGGCTGAATTGCTGGGCTGTCAACTATTGATCTGCGCCAAGGCCTCACACATTCATATCAGTCTCACAGGGAAAGTGGCTTTTCTTGCTTCCCCCTACCTCTATGGGTGGAGCCTTCCACTTTTGGCACAAAAGTCCCTGCGCTAGGGGGCGGGGTACTGCCCAATGCAAATGGGGCTACCACAGGTGGTAGCTTCCCATAACTGGGGAAGCATTCAAAATTCACCCATCAAAATGGGCCTGGCTAGCTGACAGTAGGTCGTGAAAGGGCTGAGCTTATCATGAGAGTCACTGAGCTGGAGGAATGGTGCTGCCCCAAACCGTAGTGCACCACAATGTCTGGGTTGTGGACCCCCAAAATGGTGGCCACTTACTTGCACAGCACTAGCGCTGCAAGTGACTGTGCAGACATTGGCCGATGCGGGATTGGGGAGGTGAATCAACAAGACGCCCATTGTCTCTTGTGTGTCACCCTCGTGCAATCTCATGCCCCTCTGGCAGGAGATCTTGCTCTTTCTGACCCCCCTGAGCTGGCCTAATCCTACGCAGCGGTTTCCAGGTTAGAGTCCTCTTTTCATTGTTCACCTCCGTTGTTCTGGTCCTGCTGACTGCCGAGGTGAGGTGCCTGTCTTCTAACTCCCTTAAGTGGTAGCTCAGACCAGTCCCTGCTCCACCCAGGGTCCACCCAGGGCTCCACCCAAGGCTCCAAGCACAGAGCTCCAGGGAGTTCATGATGCTTCCTGCTATTGTCTCCTCTCCACAGAGCCCAAGTCTCCCTCTGCAATTTTGCACCAACTGCAGGCAGGTCCCTGAGTGGGTGTGGAGATCAGTGGGGAAGCAGGACGTTCTCCTATGGGTCAGATCCCACTGCTCCCGGGCGGGTGCAGCCATCCCACGCTCTATTCTCTGTTGTTTATCTCGCACTCTCCAGACTTCGCAATCCTATCTCCCATTGACTTTTTTCCCCCCTATGTTGTATGTCGCATGCTGTTCTCTGCAGTTTCACAAAACTGTTCTTGCAGGGCAGCGATCCACTCGTGTGTAGCAGACCAAGTTCTCCACCTCTTTCTCTGAGAGCAGAGAGACAGGAGGTTACCTTTACTCTGCCATTTTTCCTCCAGCCTCTCTATGTTTCATACATAAATTGACACAGTACATTTTTTAAAAATAGAGGAGGAAACATATCAATTTAAAGATGATTGTTTTTGTGTTCTAATATGATAGCCTCTTAGAAAATGTGCATTTGCTACTCTAGGGCTCCCATTGTTGAACATAAAGTGATTAGAGTAATTGACTTTTCATCATTGATTTTTTTTTTTTTTTACCAAAGTTTTAATCTGGTGTGATGTATTTTTAAAAACTTGGAGCATGACTACAATAAGCAAGATCAAGTGCAGGAGTTATCTAAATTAGTTCTTATACTATCTGTTTTTAAATCATGTTTTACTAAGCGGGCAGCATATAATTTTGATGATTATATCCTCCTATTTTTGCTATCTTTAGATTGTCTTCATTAATATTTTTTTCTGTATGGATTGAGAACAAGGTCATTCATTCAATCACATACATTTGGCAATTAGTGTACACATGAGCAGTCCACTCTTTTCTTTGCAATTAAGTAATACAGGGCATGGATGGTGAAATGAATGAATAAAACATAATTACATGGTGTACTTAATAGAAAGCCAGCTTTTTAATGTTCTTTCATTTAAGTATACATACTTGATACTTGTTGTATTTTTCCTACTGCTGCTTAATAAAACAGGAGCAGTCTCCTATTTCTTTACCTCAGACATAATGTCGGTATATCTACAGGCAAATTGAATGCAGCATTGATCTAAAAGTGTCTGTAGTAGAGCTATGAGAGTATTTGATGGAGGGGGGAACCTTTCCAGGGTTTATTTTCATTTTTGAATAGTCTCCCTATACTCTTTATGCCTAGGACTTTGATGTCTATGTGTGAGGTCATACCCTTGCACTTAGACCTAGCTTATTAAGACCAAATATCCAAAAATATGTGTAACTGTTTATTTTCTTTTCACTCAGCCTACTAAAAAATCAAACATGGTTTATATGTTTGAGTATCTCTGCCCAAAAAATAAAAGCTGGTCTTCCTTGGCTCTTGCTCTTTAGCTCTAATATCTTTCTTACGATCTTTTCCCCTCAACATTTTGTGCCACAATTCAGTTTTTTTTTTACCCCAGGAATACAAGATTTAAAAGACAACTTTTCCCCTACCATACTCCTATCTTTCTGTTCCCTTGGCTATCATGTGTAGCCATGAATGGTTTTATGTAGTTAAAAGTTTTTGGTACCTCTTTTTGTCATCTTTCTTTTACAGAAAATATCCTTAACTTTTGATTGAATGGTGTGTATGAAAAGCTTTAGGGCAGTGTAGTGGCAGACACAAACAAGAGCAATTTTCCAAATTACTTAATCAGCTGTGTATACCAATTCTACTTTGGAGTAATAATTTTAACACATCGATGGGATAAAAAATGAGACATTAACTACTGTCTACATATTTTTCTCTAACTTGAGAATCTTGTTTCTGAAATGAGGACATTGTTAGCTACAGTTTATTTACATTGTTGTAATATCCAGTACTTAAAACAAATTAGTCCAGTTTCCCATGGTGACAGAAACAGGATAAATTTGGTACCTGGAGCCAAGAGGACCCTGTAGACTTGCCAAAAGGATGGGGCTCCTGTACGTCATTTGCAGGACTCCTTTGGCAAAGGTGCAGCTGAAATGGAACTGCAGAGGCCATTGTAGGGGAGAAATAAAAATAAATAAATCCTGATCCCCATCCTCTCCACTTTATCTGCCTGAAGAATTACATTTTCACCAGAAACTTCTTCACAATTTTGTTTTAATAAAGGGAATTGGAGAAACACTGGGGAGAAAAAGACACAGGGCTGTCCACACTCTCATTAGCCAAAACCTGACTTCATGCTGATGAAGGCTTAGGTATTCAAAGAAAGCAGTGCTCCATGTGAAATCATGAAGTGAGGGAAAGAATGTTTTAAATAGAAATCAGACTTCTCGATAATTATGGGAACTGTTTTTTTTTGTCATATATTAGACTCAATCGGGTAAACTTGCCACTGAGTGACAAGGTGAGCTGAATGCTACCCTAAAGGCCAATGGGCAAGGTAGGCTTTTAATTCCCCTGTACATCAGTGCGGGCTACTCCTAAACAGTGTGAATCTGGGCTTCTGTTGTCAATCACCAGGTGAAACAATCCATAGGCCACTGGGATATAGCACTGTCGGAAATGTGAGTTCTGAGAAATCAGTTTCAGTCTATCTCGAAGGAATGCTTAAATAAAGAATACTGTCACAGTGATAGGAAGTAATGTTCTGATTAAAAAATGAGATCTTTTGAGTCATGATTTAGATCAAATTGTGTTGACAATATATTTCAATTAACTAATAATGAACTGTGACCAGAATGTTTGTGTGTAAAATATATTTGATAAACTTTACTTTATGAAAAAAATGCTTAAATATAATAGGCTTGGCCAATTTTTTTTTAAGTGTTCTAGTAATAAAATGGTAGAATCTCCCTTTAAAGTAAAATGTGTATGTATATGTAGTAAAGCCTCCTTTTAGGAAGAATCTGCTATATTCAAGAGTTCACATTTTATCCTTTTATGAGTTCAATTTTTTATTGCCTTTTTATTTTAAGACTTCATTTCTTGTTTTCTTTTCTCATGATATTAATGACTTCAAATGCATATGTCCTTTGTCTTTAATTTTGTTAATTTCCTGGATAAGTGACCCTATCAAATGCTTTATTCTAATTAATTCTCAAAACAATGCTTTTTAACAGGAAATTGTCTTCTTCCTGTGTTTATGGTCAAGTCATGGAAGTTTTCTTTTAATAGGATACGAATTACTTATTCTTGAGAATAAAATTAATAATAGTTACAGTCATTGTTTCTTCATCACTGAAAGTTGATTCATGAGCAGTAAAGGACTCATGACTCATTGTTTATATGTTTTTTTTCTTTTTGTAGTCAAGGGAGTAAAATTCAAAAGCTGCGGTTACTGGTGCTCAGTACAAGATGTGTCTGCCTATGCCCGGGGGCCCAGATCTGAGCATAGTCACCACAGCAACTGGCCCAGGCTTGCTTCTTCATAGGTAGAGATTTTGGCTGGCAAAATGAAAGGCTTCAAAACAACTAATCTAATTGTTGACTGTGCCATGCAGTGGGGCAAATCAGAAAATCAATCCGAGTCCACTGGTTTCCAGGTTTTATCTTGTTACACATAAAATGAAGGTCTCGACAATCAATCTGGTGAGCAAAACATTACATCCAGAATTTAGCAAGAAACCAGAGTTTGCTTGTGCTAGACATCTGAAGCCACAGGACAGCTTTGTTCTTACAATGGGTAGTCAGAAGAATTGTGCATTCTTCTAAGTCCAGCTTGATGTGTATAAAAGAGGACAATGGTGTTGGACCAGGGTCTTTCTAATTCCTGTGGTCCCCTCAGCCAAACCCAACCAGTGGATTAAGTGAAGAGAAGAAAAATATTTTAAAGCTTCAAACATTTATCACAGGTTTTGAGTCATTTAATTTTTAAAGTCTTTTCATTGGTAAGTGCTTATGTCAAGTGGATTTATGTGGTTAAAAAAAAACCCCTTCTAAAATATTATATCAAAGTATAGCAAGATTGATTGGGGGTTTTATATCTTATATTATATATGTATGTTTCTACTAGGTTTATTTAAATATAATTAATGATTTTGCCATTTATTTTCACTACCAAGGTCCTTTAGACCAAATATATTAGATAATTGACAAACATCTTAGGATTTTTATATGCAAGGTTCTGTGGAAGATATAAAGAAGTATATTTGCATTTAAACCTATTGTTCGCATACTTTTTTTACATTTACAAACATTACCGTATATATTCTCTCCTGAGCGCTAGACTTTCCAATAACATCTTAAATAGGTAACAATTATTTCCACAATTTTATAAATGCTTTAATTTTCAAAGCAAAGTGGAATTATTAAAATTATTATTTTCATAGCATCTGGGCACTGTGAATGTTGTATGAGAGTGGTGGAAAACCCTAAGAGACTGAAGCTTATTCTTATTTAACTGAAGGAAATACTGTGGCTGTTAATGTTTTTTTTCTAGCTAATGAACCAAAGGCTACAAAAGTTCCAGCAGTGGTATAAGTGATTTGCAGTACACTGACACTAGACATGACACTGCAAGAAAAGATAATTTCTGACTAATGCCAAGGACTCTGGAGAATTACTAAAAAGCACCTCCCTTACCAGTTATGTTAGAGTGGACTACTGTTAACTTCTAGGAGAGATAGAGTGCCAGAACAATTTATACTTCCAGTTTTCATATACATGTCAAAATTCTGTGCTTTGTGGTATGCCTTGGGTAATTAAGCACATTTGTTATTCCAAGATCCAAGCTTTCCCATTTCTGAATAGATGAAAATATAATGTGATCCCAGCCAAGGCACCCAGTCTGAAAAGAACAGAAGAAAAAATAAGCAGAGGGGTCTCACCTCAGGCATTTTGCTTTCTGGCCTGGTTTACTAGAATTCTTACGTGCAATTTACCATGAAAGCCTTCAAAGGGAGGGCAATCTGAAGTAAAGCACTTTGCTGTGTATTGGCTAATTAGATGAAAAATAATGCAGAGGAATAATGACCGATATGCAGAGATCGTAGTGAAAAATCACCTCTTGCTTTGATGTTATTAATAGATGGTGGAGGAGCTGGTGTCTTTAGCAGATGAGCATCTCTATGTAGGTGCCTGCATCTACCGCTCTCCCACTAGACTAGGGCACTTACAGATGCTACTGTTTTGAGAAATCTCACCAGATGGAACTGAACCTTCCATCCCCAAGGTAAAAAACCACCTTTAGATTTAAAATTGTAGAGTGTAGAGAATGGAATTGTGAAAAATGTATCTTTGTGCACCTACTGTGTGTCAGAGATCAGCCAACATTATACAATGAGAGCATACAAAATAACATTGAACGAAGCTTATCTAACTTTAATGTTTCAAAACATAAAATAAAAAATACTCTTCAGCATGAATGTCTAAGTTAAGAAGGTGGCAGAAATTCCTATTCCTTTTTTTTCTCAAATAACTGATGATTCAGTAAATTATTTTTTAGAAAGGTTATGATCTCAGAAGAGAAAAAGGACATCACAGGAAAAACTGGTGAAATCTGAATGAAGTCTGCAGTTAGTAGTATTAAGCCAGTGTTCATTTCTTAGTTTTGATAATTGTGCTATGGTTATATAAGATATTAACATGGGTGAAAGGAGTATGAGAACTCTACTATTTTTGTTATTCCTCTGTAAATCTAAAATTATCTCAAAATAACTTTTTAAAAATTCACCACAGTTATTGGGGGAAAGGAATGGTATGAATAAGAGCTATGATTATTAGTGGGACATACCCTATAGTGATCATTGCTTTTTAAAAATGTCCAAGTACCATGAGATCTAGAAGCTTAGGAAAGCATATTAAATATAAAAATAATATTTCAATTATGTAGAAACAATAAGATCAATGTAGGAACAATAAGATCCATACTCAGCATTAGGACTTTCAAATTTATCTGAAGCCTCACAATCATCTCTCTATAATAAAAGGGTATGTTAAGGGATACTCCTTTTCAAAAAAGAAAAAAGCGAAATCACTTTCAAAAACTTTAAAGGAAAGCTCTTCAGTAACCTTGTATCTTAAAGACATCTGTGAAATGTTTCTTAATTCCCCTGGGACCCTGTCCTCCTCAGGCTCCTGGTACTTAACACTTCACAGTCACTTGTTTGTGGCACTTAGCACATCCCTCTGTGTCTCTAACTAGGATTCACACCCCTCAAGGGCAAAAATCTAGTTTTTTTGTTTACCTGTTCTATAATGCCTTAGCTCAGGATAGGTACTCTTAGAATTTTTTTTTTCCCCAAGGAATCAGTGAATGTGATTGTGGAAGAAAATGTGCACATTGTAAAACCCTTTTTGTAAGAGTATCTTGGTTCAGTTTCTTCTCCAGAATGCAAGTAAGGAGTGAGCCATGAGAGAGTCGCTTCCAGGTAGGCCTTGTTAACTTTAGGATGCTTGAAAACACACCCACTGCTCCAGAGAATTAAATGTAAGTGATCCTGAAAGCAAATGGGGTCTTTATATAGAGAAAGGCCTGGGTTCGATATAGGTTCAGTGTGTTTGCTGATTCTGGTCTTTGTAAGTTCCATTTGTAATTTGTAATCTTGAAATCCTAGTTATTTGAAGGTTTGAGTGAGTTTATTTTACTTTGACCACAATTTTCTATGTAAGACAGTTTCTGTCTCTTATGGTTCATTTCAGTGTATAATAATAGGAGAAGTCAATCAAAAGTTAATTGCCAGTAATCAGCTTGTCATTTTAAACACTCTATTTAAAGTGGTGGAATAAAAGTTACATTTGAAAGTAAATATACTGAAAAGAGAAAGTCATGCAAAAGTCAGCAGATGGAAATGGACCATCCTTGGAAGGCCCTGAGGTTTTGGCTTTATCAAAACATCTTGTTCCGGGTTGGTGCATTTAGTATGTGCTGTAGCTGCTGCTTTTTGAGGGTTATTAAGTTTGACCTAGATTTTATTGGTGTACACTCTAATGTACTCAATTATCTTTCGGGGTTTGTATGTATCTCTGGGAAAGATGAACTACCAACTTTTGTTGTCATATTGAGTAGTTGTATAGATTTGATAAAATGTTAATTGGTAATAATAAACTGAGTCATTATTTTGATTAAAAACTTATTTTCTTATTTTAAAAATTAGTAGAGAAATTATTTTTTAGTTTAAAGAGGAGTGACTTGAGGAAGTGACTTAGGAAGAATAATACAACAATGTAATGTAATAATAACAGTAATATGACAATGAGAATCCTATTTGGTATTTTTAGTGGCTCTCATATCTTAGTTAAGGGGATTATGGTGAAAAGTACTAAAATCTTAGAATTGTAGGTTCAGGCATAGCTAGTACCAGTCATAATTATTTCCTTCTAACTCTAAATCAAAATGCAAATCACTGAGAACAGAAAATCTCCTTCATTTTCTTAAGTAACATCAACAAAATAAAAATTTACAACTCTCTTGGCAATAATTTCGTAATCTGTGTTTTGACACATCTAATGGCCTACACTTTCTTAGGCTACATTATCAAACTTTCAATAACTATAACAAATAGGAAAAGAAAGAAATTCCTGAGGGAGAGACATGTGCATTGAACATTGGATTCTTTAGTTACTGTTGTCCACTCAGGGCCTATTGTCAGTGGTGAGATTGATGCTTATGAGTGGAGTAGAAGGTGGGAGAGTTCAGACATATTATAAGAAGGGGCTTTTATTTGAGCAGCACACCAGAAGTTACCTAATAATTTCTTGATGTATTTTCTAAGTCTAATAGGATTTCAGTTATATTCTCAGATTGTTTCTCTGCCCATAAATTTAAAATATTTTCCTTAATTTCTTATTACTCATTTGGGGATTTTTAAACTTCATTTTCACCAGGCCACTGATGTTTTTCTTTTGTCATTTATTTTTGAACAGATAGTATATTAACATGGGTCAGAAATTTTTAAAAATATAGTACAGTGGAAGATACCCTTCCACCCTGCTGCCCATCTCTCTGTTCTCTGTCTTCCATTCAGAGACTACATACATACATATGCAAGCAAGGAAGTTTTTATTTACTTTATATTCTCCATTCCTCTCCACCCGCCTTTTTTTTTTTTTAGATACAAGGTCTCACGTGCAGGGGTGCGATCATAACTCACTGCAGCCTCGAATTCCTGGGCTCCACTGATCCTCCTGTCTCAGTCTCCTGAGTAGCTGGCACTACAGGTGCATGCCACCATGCCTGATTATTTTATTTTTTCTTTTTTGTAGAGACAGGGTCTCACTATGTTGTCTAAGCTGGTCTTGAACTCCTGGGCTCAAGTAATCTTCCCACCTAACCCTCCTAAAGTGCTGGGATTATAGGCATGAGCCACTATACTATGCACAGCCCATTCTTCCCTATTTTCAATGGAGGAGAACGGACTGCAGTAAGACTTGAGATTGAATCTTAGTTCTCAATTTCTGCATCAATAATATAAGTTAATAATTCATCTTCACAGGGTCGTTAGGGGGATTAAATAAGAAGACTGTAAAAAACTTATCACTATTTCTGACATGCAGATAGTGCTCAGTGAGTGTGATTATTGTCATTATTTGTAACTTTGAATGAAAGGAAGGGCATGAAAAGAAAAATTGTCGTATTAGTCTCCTAAAGCTGCCATAATAAATTAGCACACACTTGGTGGCTTAAAACAACAGAGATTTATTCTCTCACAGTTCTGGAAGCCAGAAGTCCGAAATCAAGGTGTTGAAAGAGCTTTGTTCCTCCAGAGATTCCTTTCCTTGCCTCTTCCAGCTTCTGGTGGCTCTCTCAGCATTCCTAAGCTTGTAGATCTCACCCTCTGTCTTCACATGGCTTCCCCTCTTCCCTGTTTATCTCTCCTCTGTGTAGCTCTTGTCACATGACACTTGTCCTTGGATTTAGGACCCATCTAGATAATTCAGGATGATCTTATCTTGAGATCCTTAATTTAGTTACATCTGTAGAAACCCTTTTCTCAAGTAACATCACATTCACAGGTTCTGGGGATTAGAATGTGGATTTATCTTTTGAGGGGCCACTATTCAAACCAGTACACACATCTTTTTTGTGATTTATTTTGTGATGACTGATCTGTTAACAGAAAATATGTTTTTGAGAATCATTAATGTATTAGCAACTATAATATTACAAATATAGAAGCATTGGTTGATACTTTTGTTTAGATCAAACTCACAGATAGTAAAAGTTTACTTGGGAACTATTAAATATAAAATTATCAAATCTGTGGTTAAAAAAAAAAACACCACAAGCAAAGAAAACATACATGACTTTTGCTTGTGATTTTTCTGCCACCCTTTAGTTCTGCAAGTGTATCTGCCTGGGGATGGAGGAAGTTGGGTCAGAGATGAAAAAAATAAAAGAATGTATTAATGGGTTTAATCCTATTGTATAACAGAAACTTGAATTGGCTTGTCACATCTTCAAGGATTCCCTTTTATTCTTCGTTGTAAATTTCCTATCCCAGTGATGTCTCACGTCTTTTATATAATAGTAGAATGGGTCACCCATTCTGTGATAGCACAAAAGAGATGGAACATATAGAGGCACTAGATGCATTTTCTCTATATCTTTTGGAACAGAAAAAGTAGAGGAAATGTTAAATTTTTTCTTTGAAATCCATATGACTCTTCTTCAAAGAATCACCTTTTCGAAGAGGGAAAATTCTTGATTGCATTACAAGCATTCAGACAGAAATGCCTTGTGTTGTCAAAAGCTACATTTCATCATAGTGACTGCAGTGTCCTACAACTTTTGTATGACTAAATCATACAACAAAAGCAATGCTTTTTAATTCTGATTTTGATTTTTTTTCCCCAATTGATTAGCCTGTAGAAACTCCACATTCCCATCAAGGTAGTAGAGTACTAGAGCCATTGAGTATGACATGAGCCCTTTAATAAGCATATTTTAGTTTACAGAATTAGAAAAACATTGATTGTGTTAAACAAATAACCTCACACTGGCTAAGAAATGCCTTACTGGTCTTTTTAATTCCCTACTCAGACTATCTGATAGGATATTTCAGGAGGTGGCATGATTTTTATAAATAGCATAGCCTAAAATGTATTATTTAATTTTTCTTCCTTGAAGCTTTTCTGAAGCCTATTCAGTGATATTCTTTCCTCTTTCTTTCTGCAGTATATTATTTCATTTTTTATTTTTAAATATTTAATTTGACAAGTAAAAATTGTGTGTATTCAAAGTGTACAATTGATAATTTGCTATACATACACACTGTGTACTGATTACTGCAGTCAAATTAATTATTTGGGTTATTAAGTATTAAATGTCCAATTTCTGTAAGTACTAAGTTGGCAGTTATTATCTCTTACATTTCATGTTGACACTTCTTGTTCTATGTTTATTGTGAAGGTACATCCTCAGTCTTGCAAACACGTTTTAGCTTGTCAAACTTTATTTAGAGCAATTTTTGTGAAAATATGAATAAGTAAAAACTTTTATTTTTGAATATGAGTTCCATCGTGGAACCAATGCAGTGCAGACAGCTCGAAATATCAATGAAGTGTTTGGGAAGAATGTGGCTAATGAACAGACAGTACGTTTGGTTCTGGTGAGTGTAATCTTGAAAATGAGCCACATGGGAAACCTGAGACCAAGGTGGATAATGATGACCTGAAAGCTGTAGTGGAAGCAAATCCATCTCAACCTACAGTGAATTATCAGCAAGGTTTGACATTACTATTTCAAAAATATTGGACCATTTGAAACAAATCTACAAGATAAAAAAGCTGGATAGATGGGTTCCCTGTGAATTAAATGAGCATCAGAAGAGAAATCATCTGGAAGTTTGCCTTTCTTTGCTGTCAGGACATAAAGGCAAACCATTTCTACACCATATTGTTACATGTGATGAAAAATGGATTATTTTTGACAATTGCAAATGTTTGACACAAGGGGGGGCGGATAAAGATGAAGTATTGAAATACTCAACATCTCTAATCATCAGGGAAATATAAATCAAAACCACAGTGAGATATCACTTAACTCCAGTGAGAACAGCTTTTATCAAAAAGTCTGAAAACAATAAATGTTGGTGTGGATGCAGAGAGGTAGGAACAGTCAGACACTGCTGGTGGGACTGCAAACTAGTACAACCTCTGTGGAAAGTAATGTGGAGACACCTCAGAGAGCTACAAGTAGAACTATCATTTGACCCAGCAATCCCATTACTGGGCATCTACTCAAAGGAACAAAAGACATCCGCACTAGAATGTTTATAGCAGCACAATTCACAAGTGCAAAGATGTGGAAACAACCCAAATGCCCATCAATACATGAGTGGATTAATAAAATGTGGTATATGTATACCATGGAGTACTACTCAGCCCATAAAAACAATGGTGATCTAGCACCTCTTGTATTATCCTGGATAGAGCTAGAGCCCATTCTACTAAGTGGATTACCACAAGAATCGAAAAACAAGCACCACATGTACTCACCATCAAATTGGTATTAATTGATCAACACTTGTGTGTATATATAGTAGTAACATTCATCGGGTGTCTGGCAGGTGGGAGGGGGGAAGAGGGGGTGGGTATATTCACAACTAATCGGTGCTGTGTGCACTGTCTGGAGGTTGGATACATTTGAAGCTCTGACTTGGGCAGGGCAAAGCTAATATATGTAACCTAAACATCTGTAGCCCTGTAATATGCTGAAATAAAAAAAAAAAGATGAAGTATCAAAACATAGTTCAAAACTGAATAGTCATCAAAAAAAGCTAATAGTGTTGCAAATAGCAGGATTTATTTTCCTTTTTTATGACTGGAAAATATTCATTGTGTATGCGTGTGTGTCTATCACATTTTATCTACTCATCCATAGATGGAACTTAGGTTGTTTCCATATATTGGCTATTGTGAATAATGCTACAATGAATATGGAAGTACAGATATCTGTTCAAAATACTGATTTCATTTTCTTTGTATATATACCCAGAAGTAGAATTGCTGGATCATACCATAGTTCTGTTTTAATTGTTTCAGATACTGTTCTCCATAATACCTGTGCCAATCTATATTCCCACCAACAGTGTACAGATGTTCACTTTTCTCCTTGTCCTCACCAACACTTGTTATCTCTTGTCATTTTGGTAATAGTTGTCTTAACAAGTGTGAAATGATAGTGTGGTTTTGACTTGCATTTCCTTGATTATTAGTGATATTGATCATCTTTTCATATACCTGTTGCCCATTTGTATGTCTTTTGGGGGAAAATGTCTATATGTCTACTCAGGTTTTTCTGTCCTTTGCTTGTTTTTTTTTTTTTTTTTGTATGTGTGTGTGTGTGTGTGAGAGAGAGAGAGAGAGAGAGAGAGAGAGAGAGAGAGAGAGAGAAAGTCTTGCTCTGTCACCCTGGCTATAGTAGAGTGCAGTGGCATCATCATAGCTCACTGCAACTTCAAACTCCTGGGCTCAAGCAATTCTCCTGCCTCAGCCTCTCTAGTAGTTGGGACTACAGGCACGCGCCACCTCATCTGGCTAACTTTTCTATTTTTTGTAGTGACGGGGATGGGGGGACGGGTCTTGTTCTTGCCCAGGATGTTCTCAGACTCTTGACCTCAAGCGTTCCTTCTGCCTCAGCCTCCCAAAGTCAAAGTGCTAGGATTATAGGTGTGAGCCACTAGGCCTGGCCTTTTGCCCATTTTTTAATCAAGTTATTTGTGGTTTTTGCTGTTGAGTTGTATAATTCCTTATATATTTTGGATGTCAATCCCTTTCCTCCCTTACATAACAGAATGTTTTCACTGATGCCAATTCGCTTTGTGAATTTTTGAGGACGTTCATGTTTAGCTCTCATTGGTATACTAACCAGCAAGGTCTATAAGTTTGCTTTGATCCGTTGGTGCTCATCAAATCTCATTGTCCTATCTTAAGCTAAAGGATGGACGTGTGCATAGCCCCTCACCTGTTGTCCGATATCCAGTGATTATTAGTCTACTGGGACATTCCTGGCTAGAATAGAGACATCTGTTCCCATTTTCTTCTTACCTGTTATAAGAAAGACTAGACATATCCTACCAATCCTGAGTCAGACTTGATATTTTCTTTGACAACAAAAGATGAAAAACTATAACCTCCAAAGTTTATTACTACCAGGGTTCTTCTTGACTCCTCTTCACTCATGTGTCTTTAACCTAAGTTAAAGACATGATCTCCACCTTTCAAAATATCATTTGCCACTATCCATTCCCTCTCTAGCTGTGTCTGTCCTCTCTGCCATTCTACATTCTAGGAGTTGTAGTCACTGAGGAGATGAAAAATAACAAGTTCTTATAGTGTGGGTTGGAAGAGGATCCAGCTTTGATATCTCGGGAATCAGTCCTAACCAGTAAAAGAGGTTGCTACCTTCATTTTAGGGTGGATGTAGACCTTCATTATCAAATAAGAGCAAATACCAATTACTTCTCACGAAGTCACTGGCATTTAGTAAAACTTTTTGTTTCTATTCTTGTTTTTATGTGGGCATTGTAAACACTCAAATACTGAATGGTATGAAGGCTAGGGTTTCTCTTAAAACTGCCCTGTTATCCTATTCCCATTAAGTAAACAAAATTAACATTTAAATATGTCTCCTTTTATAATTTTTTTGCTCATCGTAACACATACGTACCTGAATATTTATTTTTCTTTTTCAGTTCAGAGTTTGGATTTTCTTTAACTTGTTATTTCTAATCTGAGATCCAATTACAAATATTGTCTATGTCACCACAGATATAACTCCTTATTTGTAATCTCTGCCCAGCATTCCGCAGTTTGAATGTATCATAATTTTTAAGTAATTTACTTTTTGTTGAAGACTTCTATTGCTTATGCTTTTTTGGTTATTTTATTATTAATAAAAATAATGTTGCAGAGATCATTCTCATGCACATATGTGTTTTGCAATTGTTTCTGCTGGGTAGAATCATGAATTTGCTGGCCATAATATTCTGATAGGTACGGCCAAATTGTCCATTATAAAAGGGTCAAGGGGGAGAGAGGTGACTTAGCCTTCTTCCATTTACAATGTGCTTGAGAGTTTTTGTCTTTGGTTTGTTTATGTGTTTCTTCTTTGGCATTTTAACTGGATACTGGGAAGAAGTATGTCAGTAAGGCTTGACTGATGCCTTTGGAATATAAATGCCTGACCAATGTTTTTAACACTGCATGTACTATAGGAAGTTATCTTCCTCTAGGAACTCCTTCTATCTTTTTTGGAGGAGAAATTTCTCAATGTATTTACTGTGATTTCCATAGAGGAAATTATTTTGATACATATTTACTATGCCATCAAATGTCTGAAATAAGTACATGAATTTCCCAGGAAATCTTGAATAGAAATTGAAGGATTAGACAGGTTAAAGTAGATAGCAGTAATAGTTGTCTTTTTTTTCCTTGATAAATGTTGGTAAAGCTAGAGAAAATATTTTGTTTGTGTTGCCAAAAGACAAGAATAGGGATATTGCTGTCAAGATGGGGAAGTGAAAACATTTGCAGTTTTGTTCAGTGTCATGCATTTGATATCTGACTGCAGAGAATTTTTCAAAACTCCCATTTCAGCCTCTTCTAGCCAACTTGGTTTATTAGGAGTACTTAGTATTTACACATGTGAGTGAGAATCCCTTTATTTGTACAATTTGTGATGTACTGTTTAAACAAGGACAAGTTATTTATTCTTTATCCTTCTGTTTTCATGTTCATGAAGACAGAATAATTTCTACATAATTGAAATTAGAGCATGACTGCTAAAATAAAGTTTGCTGAGTGCTTAAAAACCCTTGGAGGGAAAGGCAATTTTAGCATAAATCTATGCCTTTTGATTTACATTTTGTAATGTATTTTTAATTTCCCTTTTAAAGCTGAATTTGAATTCATACCTTTTTATGACTTCTTTCTTTTAGATATGAACTTCTTACCATACAAGATAACTTAGGTAAATGGTTATAAGAAAGCATGCAATTCTTGGTTGAATAATATTCTTTTCTGTAGCTGTCTATGTACTCTAATTTTAATGTCTAGTTCATAAATATCCATATTTTGGTTTGTTTTAAACAAAAAAAGTCTTCAAAAATACCTTTTAAATTTATATGGAATTATCGATGGCTCACTTGGACAATATTTTCAATAAATGTATGGGTATCTTCTACTACTTGATTCTGAAAAGCTCCACTATTCACATCTTTGTAAGAAGAAACATGCATACATCTGTATGTATATATCTACATATGTATGCATGTTTGTATAGATAAACACATTTATGTATATACATATATGATGTATTTTCATAAAAATAGTTTACATATAATAACGAGTAAATTATAATGTTCTTTCCTAAATATCTTGATTGTTTATACATCCTGCAATTCTCTTATTAGGTACCTTCTATGTTAAATCTCAATAACATGAACATGCAGGCAGAATATTGATATAAAGCCTTCTCCTGGATCAAAAATATCTTCCCCAATAGCTAGGCATAATATTATATGTCTCAACTACCAGACTTTCAGAATTACGTATTGTCAACCAAAGATAATGAGTGAGAAGAGAGAATTATCAGGTCCCACGTGTAAAACCGCATCTATCGGTGCTACTTCTCCACTTGACTGAGATCACTTATGGCTCCGGGCTCAGCCATTCATAGTTGAGCGTCATCACCTCCCCCCTAAATATGACCCAATTTTCTCCTTGGTACCAACAGCCTCCTCATCTTACAGACTTCAAACTGTGGTGTCAGCTTTGATTCCCCTCTTTTGACTCAAATGATTAATCTGTGATAAAAATTTCAAAGTCTGTCTGATTCTTTCTTTTCACACTGGTGCCATTGTACATCAAATGTCAACATTTATATTAAGGAATATCTCCCTCGATGGTTTTGTCTACAGTCCTAGCATCCAGCACTATGTTCAGGGCCATGGTAGGAATTGAGTAACTATTCTTTGAATGAGTGCATAAACACTACAAGATTCATTTCAGTAATTTTATTAAAATGCAGCTCTCATGAAGTTACTTTGCCGTATGCAGATTCCCAGTGGATCTCAGCTGTCAAGAGGGGAAAGATGAGCCCTAGTGATCAGGGCTCTTCAGGATTTGCTTTCCTAATTTTCCTTTTGTCACTGCTTTCACTATGAATGCTGTGTTGCGTTTATGCCACTTTTCAATTTCCCCTAGCGTTTTATGCTTCATCTCAAACTTAGCATGCATCATTTTCCCCCCTGTGTTTTCTTGCCTATTTTGCTCACTCTGGAATGAACTACCCTGTCTAGTCTCTTTCTCTCTAAACCTAAGACTTAACTGAAGTTTCAGAACTTAGGAGTTCCTTTAGTCAGTTTTAGCCCATGCTAGTATCTCCTTCCTTGGCATGCCCATTGTTTTAATGGTATCAACTCTTTTCTCTCTCTCTCTCTCTTTTTAATATTTCTTGTGGAAGTAAGAATCAATCCCTCCTTCCCTTCATTGAACAGTACAGATAAACTTTACCGAGTAATGGGAATGGTAGGTGGAGTTTATGAGCGCTGGGTGTCTGCAGGTCGAGGATGGAGGATGAAATGGTTGTGTGAATGGAGTGGGAAGGTGGTTGTTTGAATAGAGAGGTGCTGAACTCAGGAGGGCCTGGAGGTGGGGAGAGTATGTGTTAGGCCTAGAAAGTGGCCTCTAAGAGAAAAGTAGGTTCACAAAAATGGGCTGCATATATAAACGTTTCTTCTTCAAAATTTTGCCTTAACATAGCCTAGCCTGATATTTCCTGGGCACCAGAAGTAGAGTAATTTCATAGCCCTGTTCTCTGGCTTTCGATGCATTAGAAGTTTTCTCATGTGTCTGCAGGTACAAATCATGTAAGTTCATTACACCCTACCATGCTACATTGTCCTTTCTCTTCCACTATTTCTTTTAGGGCCATCAGTCACTGGATTTCTGTGTAAAGTGAATTCATGTCTCTTGTGGCTGAGTTAGCAACTATTTCATCTATCTTCACTAAACTATTTATCCAAGCACCGAACCAACTAAATAAATGGCGTCACTGGACTAAGTTGCTTAATTCTCCAAGAAAAGTACGGCACGATTTGGTCCCTGCTCACCACTCCTAGTACATTTCAAACTGCTTTCCTACTCTCTTTGCCTTTCTGCAACTCTGCCCTTGCTGGTTTCTCAAATGCCCTAGGATTCCTCTGAACGCAGGACCTGTGCTTATGCGCTCAATCTGCCTGAAACTTTCCTTTTCTTCTCTGTGCATTTCTCTCCTTTCTCTCAAAGTAGGTCCTATTCCCCTATTATAAGTATTTGTGGTTTCAGGACCTCTCTGTTTCATAGTCCTTAGCACAGTTATGATATTACATTTTCGGTGTGATTACTTGATCAATGTTCATCTTTCCCACTAAATCTGAAGTTCCTTGAGAGGGTAGACTATATCTGTTCTTGCACATTTTTGTATCCCACTGCATGGCACCTACAAGGCACTCAATAAATATTTATTAAATTAAGTGAGCTGGGAATTTCAATTTTATTTGTGGATCCAATTATTTTATAATTCCATAGATACAGCTTTATTCTCTAACATTAGCCCTGTTATTTAAACCTTCTAAAACACTAAAGAAATCAAACACATATGAAAGGGCTTCTAAGCATAAACAGTTGAAAGCATGTAGTTATCTATTTAGTCAAAAATTAATTTTTGTCTTTTGTCTTTTACACAGTAGAGATGGTTCTTTAAGGATGTGGTAACTTCCTCCCTCTGTGTGGTTTTGGGAAACTTTGAATACATTTTTAGTATCAATATATACCCAGTTCTAGGCAAGGTTATACACAGAAAAATCTGAAACATCCTCAAAGCCTTTCACGTTTCAATAGAGGGAGCATAATGATTTTACTAGTTGACTTTGTTGTGCAGAGTTTTCTCAGCAGAGTGAACACTAAATCAGTTATCCAGAAAGTTCATGTTAAAGGAAAGATGTTCAAAGAATTATTCCACAAGGCTTCTCATGCCTGGACCTTCAAAGAATACCTACATGGTTTAGTGATACTAAACTATAAATAATTTTGAAGGCAAGAGAGAAGTTTGATGGCTTAATAAGAAAGGGGTTAGTTTATTCTGGACACTGAGGTTGCTGGATGCAGAGCTACTGTTTATAAAGATAAGACTTTTTCTCCTTTTGTAACTGATTTTGGGAATTTCTTAGAAATATCTGCTTTGACTTTCTTCTTTCCTGGGTTTACCCATAAACCAAAAGCTATATAATATTGCAGTGCAGCTGCATAGAAAAAAGTATCCATGATAAATGTCGTTAACTCCTCCCTCTGGCTCATGAGCCATATCCAGCCAAGCAGCAAGTACTGTCACTTCTGTCACATGAGTAAGTCTTGACTCCTACTTGTCCTCTACCTCTCTACCCTGGGAATGCCCTGGCTCAGCATCAGTAACTTCCCAAGCATTGCCCCCACCTCCCAATCCCTCCCTCTCACTGTAGGCAGGGTTCCTTCTGAAATGCAAATGTGAGCACTCCTTCATTTAAAACATTTAAAGGGCTCATGATAACAGCAGCAACAACAACAAATTACTATGAAAATTTTACTATATGCCAAGCACTGGTCAAAGTGTTTTGCATAGATTAACTCATGCTCATGCCCTGGAACAGTAAATCTAGAAACTATTATCAGTCATCGCTATGGTGTAATAATAAAGCTGACATTAATCGAGTGCCTGTTTTGACCAGCCACTGTCCTAAGCACTTAAAAATATTAATTCATCTCCCCTAACAACAACTGGATGAATACATACTGCTAGTATGTCCTCTTAAAAATTGTAGATTAATCAAATCACTGAGTAGGGGTTAAGTAACTTGCCCAAGGTCATACGGCTAATAAGTAGAGAGCTGGCACTCAAACCCAGGCAGCCTAGCTCCATCCAGAGTCCCTGTTCTGAAGCCCTGCTCATGCTGATCTTCCAGATAAGCCCCTAACTTTACAGCCTGGTTTGCAGTGCTTATTTGTCTCTCTTTTCCATCCTTAGTTTTCACTAAGGTTGCATTTGTCCATCTTACATTGTATTCTGCCACACTGAGCTAAACAAATGCTGTCTTAAATGGATCACTCTTCACATAGACTAGCTTGATTAACTTAAGCACTCTCTCTGTTCCTTCTGTAAAGCATTTGTCTGAGTCCTGTGACCTAGAATGCTCACAACTAAAGATTACTCCCCAGTAACACTATGTACCTTTGTTCCCACCAGCTAAAGTGTATGTTTAAAAGAAAAAACTGATTATTCCCAAATGTGCTAGTTGTACCTATTCTTGTACCCATTTAATTTAATTAAATATTATACAAATGGTTGAAACACGAGTAAAAAAAAAAAACACTCAAATGTTTTGAAAGATTAACTTATAATGAGTTTTCTTTTTTAAATGCCTGTCAGATGTGGTGAGACAACTGTGAAAGCCTGGGGGAAATTTGTCAAAAATCTAGAAAGGTTCTGTACTCAAATTTTGTTCGCAAATATCTTTTTCATTCCAATGTAAAGAAACTAAAACTGGAAGTTGTAAACAATGTGGTATGGGTGTGGTTTATGAAAAAAAAAATTTCTTTGAACTTCAACTTTCAGATTTCTACCCAAAGAGAATGACTTCTTATCTCATAAGATTGGTAAATGAATTGTGCATTATATGTTTTATAAGTCAATGTTATGATTAAGTCATGAATGTATAATTTTTATATAATTCTGTGCCTTTCCCAACTTAAAAAAATTGGCCTGGCAATTATTAGTCTAGATTGTGTTGGATGAGAAGATTTCTAATCTCTTGAAATATGGTGCCATGTGTACCATCACACCTGCACTCCAGCCAAACTACAGAACTCAGAGTTCTTCTAATATTAACCTATGATGTGCTTTATGATCTCTCATGTTCTCCCTTTGAACATCCTTTCTTTGTGCCTAAAATGCTTTTTCCTAATCTTCTTTGCCTGCTAACTTCTATTCATTTTTAGTATCAGATATTACCTGTTCTGGAATATCTTTCCAGTCCTCCCAAGACTAGCTGGATGCTCCTATAGATACCTATTAGAAATAACTAACCAGAGGAAAAAATTATAACTAAAAATTGAGGGGACAGATGAATCTGTCCATCCTTTTTACCTTTTTCTTTTCTTTTCTTTTCTTTTCTGGGGAAGATGTGATAGGAAATTCTTCAAAAATATAAATTTAAGGATAAGTAATAAGTTAAACTTTTGTAATCCTAGTATCTTATCCTGAATAAATCTCTAGGGCAATCACAGACTTGACAATGATTTAAAGATTAATGATAATATTGTATTGCTGAGGATAGAACTCATATGACAGGGGAATCATGTAAAATTTTGATTTGAGAATAAGCAGATCTAAAAACTTGTTTTTTTAAAGGTATTATGGTCAGGCTGATTATTTCTAGGGGACAAGTCCTGTTAGTAATAGACATGCAACTGCAGGGCAGATTCCTAAATATGGACACATAACTGAGCCAGTAAATGGCAAAGTATGGTTTAGGTGGTTGTAGAGGTTTCATGGTAAGCCTATTTCATATAATCAAAGTGGTATTTTGTAATCAGGAAAATAATTATAAGCATTTATTATCTAAGTGGGATGATTTTTGACAAGGGTGAAACAGGATTGCTTTTGTTAGAATGAGATAGATAGTCAATCAGAAGATATAGAGATTATGTTAATTATACAGTTCTGGTGCTTAAGAGGGAACACAGGCCCCTTTTGGACTCACTTTCACTGGCAAATAGCTATTTAACTTAAGATGTGCTAGAGCTACAAAGCCGAAGTACTTATATACTTTGCTTCCCTGGTGATCCTTATATAGCGAGCACCCAAAACAAGGGGATGAGTTGAATGTAATTAGGTCCCAATGAGAATCAAGCTACAGTAATCAAAGTAGTATGGTACTGGCATAAAGACAGGCATGTAGACAAGGAATAGAATAGAGCAGAGCACAGAGCCTGGAAATAACTCCATGTGTATAACTGATCTTTGACAAGAGTGCCAAGAACACACAATGGGAAAAGGATATTCTCTTCAACAAATGGTGGTAGGAAAACTGGATATCCATACGCAAAAGAATGAATTGGGCCCTTACCTCACACACACAAATCAACTCAGAGTGGATTGAAGACTTAAGTGTAAGAACCAAAATGGGAAAGCTCCCAGAAAGAAATATAAGGGAAAAGCTTCATGACATTGATCTTGGCAATGATTTCATGAATATAATACTAAAATAATAGTCAACAAAAATAAAGATAAACAACTGGGACTATATCAAACTAAAAAGTTTGTACACAGCAAAGGAAACAATCAACCTGTGGACTATGAGAAAGTATTTGCACACTGTATATCAGGGTTTGATCCATATACAAACTACATATAAGGGTTTAATCTCCAAAATATATAAGAAACTCCTACAAGTCTATATTAAAAAAATATTAATGGAAACCAGCAAATGTATGTACAAGTTGGGCATGAAAAATAGTATAGAGATTCCTCAAAGAACTGAAAGTAGACCTACCATTTGATCCAGCAATTCCACTACTGGGTATTTACCCATAGGAAAAGAGGTCATTTTATCAAAAAGACCCTGGCACTAGAATGTTTATTGCAGCACAATTCACAATTGCAAAAATGTGCAATCAACCCAAGTGCTCATCAGTTCATGAGGGGATTAATAAAATGGTGGTATATGTACACCATGGAGTACTACTACTTAGCCATAAAAAAAAATTAATACCTTTTGCAACAATCTGGATTGAACTGGAGACCATCCTCCTAAGTGAAGTATTACAAGAATGGAAAAACAAACACTATATGTACTCACTATTAAATTGGAACTAACTTATGAGCGGTCATGTGCACAGATGGAAGTAAAACTCAGTGGAAATCATGCAGGGGGGAGGAGGGAATAGGGAAATCATACCTAACTTACACAATATACAGTATCTGGGTGATAGGCACACTTATAACTTTGACTCAAGCAGTACAAAAGGAATCCATGTAACCAAAATATTTGGTCCCCCATAATACTCTGAAACAAAAAAAAAAAAAAAAGAAAGAAAAAAAAAAGACGTATAAAGCCACAATAATCATGACAGTGTGATATTGACATAAACATCAATGAAAAAAAATAGCATCCAGAAATAGACTGATCCATATATAGTGAATTAATTTTTGACAATGGTACCAAATTAATTTAAGGATAGTCTTTTCAAAAAAATATGCTGGGAAAGTTGTATAACCATATGCAAAAAAAAAAAATGAAACTTGAACCATACCTTGCACTATATAAAAATTATTATAAATGGCCTAATATAAATCTAAAAGAAGAAAACATAGGAGAAAATCTTTAAGTTTGGATTAGGCAATGATTTCTTATGGTAAGAAAAGCATGTACCACAGAAGAGAAAAAAATGATAAAACAGACTTCATCAGAATTGAAAGTCTGTATTCTTTATAGGAAAAAAACTTAAGAAAATGAAAAATGCACAGCACAGATTAGGGGGACATATTTGCAGAAACATATATCTGATAAAATATTTACATCAAGAATCAAAAAAAATATGTCCCAAAATGAAGTCCTCAGAAGCTGCTGCAGAATCAAGAGTTTTTCTCTAACCTTCTCCTGCCCCCTGTCTATCAGTCCCATTCTGCCCCTAGGCTAGCTTAGAAACTAGCATTCCTCTTCCCCAAGGCAGGTCATAGAAACCAGAACCCATTTTCCCCAAAGCCAGCCTTAAAACCTAAAAATATTACTCTAACTTTCCCTCCACCTCTCTGTATAAAGAGTAGCCATAAAGAAATTGTCTGACTTACCTTGTTTGACTGTAGGTCATAAAACCTTCATTCCAGAGAGGGTCTTGCACCACACCCACAAGGAAGGACCACATGCTCAGAGAAGCCAAGAAGAATCTAGACAGACAGGCTTTGCTGGACGTCTCCACTCAGTCTATTAACATTAGATCATACCCTTTTTGTCCAATCATATGTCTATATAACTGTATATACTATGCTGAACCTAAGCATAAAAATGGGAAATTTCCCCCATATCTTTGGGTCTTCATTCTGTCTACTGTGAATATACAAATTTGTCTGCCTTGTCTACAATTAATCTTCCTTTCGAGTTGACTTTTCAGCGAAACTTCACGAGGCCAAGGGGAAGTTCTTTTTGGTTCTTTTTCAAATGTCTGTCTTAAAAATATGGTAATCTTCATTACTCATGTTTTTAATTCCCTTTTTATTTTAAAAAAGTATTTAAAGATGTATGATTTATATTCATAAATTCAGCATTTGAAGTCCTTGGGGGTCATCTAAGTCTGCTGGTTTATTGTTTATCCTGACTCACTAATGGTGGCTGTTTCCTCATGAGATCTGTTATTTTGGATTGTGGATTCCTGTTGCCTGGGACTTATCTATAGAAAACCTGAAAACCAGATTTGAGGGATTATCCCTGAAGAGATTTATATTTGCCACTGTGAGATGCCTGGGGCCAATTAAAGTTAATTCTTAACTTTCCCAAGCCATCCAAGTAGTGTAAATTTGAACCTTAATCTCCCCTGAGAGCAGAATGTATATTCTCAAGGGAGAGCTTTTTCCCATCGAGAGGACAACCCTAGATAGGGTTTTATTTTCCTTTCCTCATGGTAAATTATTTTTTTCTGGTCCTATCTACTAGTGATGATAAAAAGAGTTAGTTCTGATTTCTGATCTGTTTGGGTCCTGAGCCCTTGACTCCTGGTCCCTTTGAGACAATGAAAGCCTGAAGACTTGGATCCAGGGAGCAGTAAACATCCTCAGAGCAGCTACTGCTTTGCATAATGAGAAAAATCAATAGAATGCTTTGAAAAATAAAGAAATAATACCTTCAATCAATTATGAATTATTAATACGAAGTACCTAAATTAGGAACGTGTGTGTCTGTGTGTGTTTATTTATTTGGGAAATACTTTTAGCAAGAATTCCTTCCCTCCTTGTGGTATCAGAAATTACATGGACAATACTTTGTATTCAACTGATGGCATTCAAAAGATTCAAAGACTTATAAAACATTGTTTTCAAGGTCAAATCAAATTGGAGGCAATGATTCTTCATTCCATTTATAAAACCTGGGTAACTTGTCTTGGTAGAGCTAGTACTAAAAATGCCTTTTTTTTTAGACAGGTAGTTAGAATACCATACAGAACTCATTTTTGACTGTCAAAACCAAAATTATTTGCAAGCCATAGATACCTACAACCTTGTAGGCTGACACCTCACTTAACTGGTAAATCACCTAAAAGATTATCTTGTCTTCTTTTATGTGAATTCAAGAGCACAAAGCTATTTAAAATTCTTTCTTTAAAGAAATTCTATTAGGAGCAGTATATTTCTTTGGCAGTCCTAAAAGGATCTAGTCCAATATTTTAACATCATATTTTTTTAAAGCCACTTTGGTTTATTCTTTAAAAAGTTAGATTGAAACCTGAGACACAGATATGCACCATGTATGTGGGATGAATCTTACCAGGGGTCTATAGCTCAAAGAGCTCTTTCAAAACTGTCTGCTATCTGGTATTAACATAGCAGTATTCAAATATGCAAGAGACTAGTAGGTAAAAATACAGATAGAATGTGCTTTCACCTACTATTCTCTGCATATTTGGATATTCACAAATAGATAGTGTTTTCACACGTAAATTTTAGAATGCTCCCAAAGGACATAAGAATAAAAGAAAAAAAAAGATTCATTGTACCATTAAAAATAGTCTATAGTTGCAGCACAACTGTGGCAAAAGGAAATTATTGAGGCGTAGTTCAGGTAATTTTAAGAGACTGATGCTAATAGATAGCAAAGGC
The DNA here is from genome assembly GCF_020740605.2 of Lemur catta. Lineage (NCBI taxonomy): Eukaryota > Metazoa > Chordata > Mammalia > Primates > Lemuridae > Lemur > Lemur catta. The sequence goes on from NC_059138.1 coordinate 34,247,431, forward strand.
TGAACATGTTCTGAATTATAAAATGAAATAAAATAATGGACAAAGGAAGACAATAGCAGTAATAACTACCACTTATTGGGTTCTAACTATATATCAGAACTATATTCATTGCTTTTTTTAGAAACAGTCTCAACTAAAAGAGAATCCATTTACCAAGTGTTTAATATATGCCACTTTCATCCATAGAATAGCTTTTTGAATTAGGTATTATTATTTGCCCAGTTGTGTAAACGAGGAAACTGACAAGAGCTTTGTCAACTTTCCCAGATCATATAAGCTTGAAAATGTTACGATATAAAAGCCAAGGTAGGCTGGCTCCAGAGACTATGCTGTGTAAAAAGTCTCTATTATATTTTCATCTAACTATTAATAATAAGCTTTATCTTATCCTGGTTAGGGTATGTCTTATTAATTCCATTTTAAAGATGAACAAATAGAAGTAGAAACTCTAAGTAAGTTGTACAAGATTACTTGTGAGTAATAATGTCTACATTAAAACTGGTTTAGTCTGTTTCCAGAATCTATGTACTTTCTACTATATTATTCTGCTGCTGTGGCATTATATTTTATTAGTCATTCATTCATTTAGTCATTCGTTTAACAAGTATTTGTTGAGCACTGTGTGCAATGTATTCTTCTGGGCTCTGTATATACTGTAGTGAACAAGAATGGCATGGTTTCAAAGATTGCATTCTAGTGGGGAGAAATAAAAAATAAACAAATAAATCCATAAATGCATATCAAGTGTTAGGTGCGATAAAGAAAAATAAAGCATTGTAAGTGGCTAGAAAATAATGAGATAAAGGGTGTATTTAAATTTTTTAGGCAAGATGGTCAATGCAAGGAAACATGCAACTGTCACTGGTATGTTTATGATGTTGCTTTCTATCTTAAGTACCTTGACTCCTTGATTTTATGACATTGAAACTCAATCTGGGTTTTATATTATTCTTCTGGTTTCTAGAAGAATATGCTTGATTTAAAACCCACCATGTCATCGCACAGATGATTTTATGCTGGTTTTACTTTGTAATTCTGGAATGGTTATTTGAAGAGACAAAATTGGTAATTTTTTTTCTAAGTATTCAAAATAGCCAGCTTAATAAGGTGGGACTTATTTGGAGAGAATGCCTTGCCAACAATCAAGTAAAGGGTCTTCTGCCTGTCATCAGCACTGGATGTGGGATATTAGTTCTCAGAGGCAATCTCATAATAAAAGTAGTAGTGATGTCAAGAACTAATTGACTGATTTTAATTGAAGAACACTTATATTGCAAAGTATATGATGGTAAGATGTGTTCAACTTGTTTTTTGCTTTTCTTTAGAAAGCTGAAAACTTTCTTCCCAGTAGTAATTAAAAATAAACAGCAGTCATTAACTTACTGTGGGCTTCTAATGGATTCAACATTGCTTCCTTGCATGAATGACTTTCTGATCTAAAGAAAAGTAATTTAACACTGAAATTATCTTGAAAATTAAAAACCATCCTAGATAATGAATAGTTTCAATTTCTATAACACGAATTTATGTGTAGTTTTCATTTTTAATATATTCTTCCATACATATACAACTTGCTAACTAACAAAAATGGTCTCATAGGGACACCACCTCCAAGAACAGCATGCCAAGTTCAGTCTCTGAACTCTGTAGCCTTGGAGGTAGTATTTATTCATTCATCTAATCAGCCAACATTTATTGAGAAGCTTCTTCAGGCATTTTCCTGAGTGCTTTGGGGAACAAAAGGAAAAAAAAAAGCAGTCTCTGCCCCCAAAAGAATATATTATTTTGGGATTAGAATAATATTTTATCCTAATCTTACCTTATTTAATTAGTTGTATCATAATTTATTGAACCAATTCTGTGTTGTTGTATATTTAGGTAAATTGGGGTATTTTTGGGTTTTTTTGCTATAAAAAGCCTGGGTTGAACTCCTCTGATAACAAATATTTGTCCATATTTCTAATTTTTTTAGGATGGATTTCTACAAGTAGCATAACTAGGTCAAAAGGCATGAACATTTTAGTCTCCTAAAATTTTGTGAAAAATTGCCCTAAAATGGAAATATAGGCAAAAAAATGTATCATTTTACATTGCTACCAGCACTGCATGAAAGAGCCTTTTCCTACTTCCTTTTCTTGCCAGCATTAAGAATCTGGAATGTTCTGCCAAATGTGTATTTTTTTTTTTTTTTTGAGACAGGGTTTTGCTCTGTTTCCCAGGCTAGAGTATAGCAGCAGCATCATAGCTCACTGCAACTTTGAACTCCTGAGCTCAAGCGATCCTCCTGCCTCTGCCTCCCTAGTAGCAGGGACTACAGGCACATGCCGCCATGCCCGACTAATTTTTCTATTTTTTTTTTTTTTTTTAGAGATGGGCTCTCACTCTTGCTCAGGCTGATCTCAAACTCCTGGCCTCAAGCAGGCCTCCCACCTCGGCCTCTCAAAGTGCCAGGATTACAGGCTTGAGCCACTGCCCCTGGCCTAAATGTGTATCATTGATCATTGATCTTTAGTTTTTCAAAATTGCCAAAAAGTTACTCATTTTTTAAGGATAATTTAGTGCTGATCAAAAAATTTCAAGTGATATTGTTAGTTTATATCTAAGAAGAAATCATCCAGATTATTTTCTTTCCTTTTTTTTATTATATATGCCAAAATTTAGAGTATTAAGAAGTATGAAAGTGTTCTCCATTGGTTTGAGAAGTTTGACTAAAACAACAATGAAGATTGCAGCTGTCTATGAGTCAGTTGGAAGAGTTGAATGTTGACACAAAAGCACGTGTCAAAAATCAAATAGATCTCTATTTTGCTAGGGCCTATTGAATTTCATAAGTACTTATTGAGGATATTATCAAATAAATTAAGTACCAACACATTATGTTTGATGCTAATGCATTTTATTTAAGCAGAAAATTCCTACCTATAGAATTAATAATACTGTGGATATGTTTACAGGAACCTAACCCCATCTTACTTAAAAATGAAGTTATGAAGAAACTTCATGGTTAACTTGTCTGTTACATCTTTATAACATTTTTGCCCTTACTGAGTTTGTATGCTTGGCTGTTTGATCTCCTTTCTGCTCTTATCTCAATGGTTACACTGTTTTTTTCTAGAACCATTGGACACAAAAATCGGTATGTCAAAGTCCCCCGTGGTCACATCTGGGTTGAAGGTGATCATCACGGACACAGTTTTGACAGTAACTCTTTTGGGCCGGTAAGTCATCTTTTATCTTGTTGCTGATATAATTGGATTTCAAAAGTGGGAACGAAAGTATGTCAGATAGATTGCTCAGGTAAGTCAGCCAAGACTAATCATGAATTTTATAGTGAAACAGTTTATGTTTGAAAATTTCATTTTAAGTATTGTAAACATATAACATGAGCTATCAAGGTGTATATTTGTATGTGCATGTGTGTGTGTTTCATAAAAAAGAACTTAGAAACTTCAACAAAGTGCCAAAAGATGCTTTTTAGCTGGGCCTGAGAATGAAGTTATATAACACAGATTAACAGAAGGAAAGCATGCAAATTTAACATAAGTTTTAAGGGGTACAGGAGCCCTCATAAAGAAATGAAGACCCAAAGAAATGGCAAGACCTACATACTTTTGTATTAGATCGAACAAAGAGGTAATTATGAAAAAGTAACTTAATTATGTGGGGAGACTAAAGAAAGATAAGAATTATTTTAACAAGGTCTATTTGTACAGAATTGTCTCTGCTATTACGCCCAATAGAAGACTGTTTCTTTTCTCTTGATATAAGGAGGGCATCATTCACATGAAAGTTTTTATCTCCTGTTTTCAGAAATAGAAGGGGAAGATTTGAATCCCCTTCTTGCATCTGCTGTTTTTCAAGTGCCCATAGCTTCAAGTAATCCTTATATCATAAAGTGGCATATTTTGGGGTGGCATATTCTGACACTCTTCATAAGTAACATTTTCTAAGCATTTAATTTGTAGCAGAAGTGCAGGCATTCCTTATTCTATGATTATATTCCATAAAATATGTGACTAAGCTGATATTTTATGAATTTTTTCATGTTGAATGCATACAGAAATTTTCTATTTGTGAATCCCTGCAGTGGCTCATTATATAAAGTGAAAAATCTTTTAGGTAATGGAAACTATTCCTGATTTCTAATTATCTAGACTGTTTAAATACTTGGATCTTCACCCATTACATTTTCCTAAAGCTAGACATATCTATACTTGTTATGTATATATAGGTTGAGCATCCCTAATCCGAAAATCTAAAATCTGAAATGCCCCAAAACCCAAGACTTTTTGAGTGCCAATATGATGCTCAAAGGAAATGCTCATTGGGGCATTTTAGATTTCAAATTCTTGGATTAGGGAAGCTCAATAAGTACGTATAATGCAAATATTCAAAAATCTGAAATTCAAAACACTTCTTGTCCCAAGCATTTTGGATAAGAGAAACTCAACTCGTGTAAGTTAATATTGAGTACCTTTAGAAATGTTTGTGAAAAAAATTTATCCACATTGTTTCATCTAAAATTAAATGGTGGTCTCTAATAAAACAATTTCCTTCAGATATTATGAAGGACCACTATTATGTTACTAAGGAGCAGCCACTTTGACTCACCTTTGGCTAAAATATAATAATTGAACTGGGGTTAGATTAGCGTATGGATATGTGGCAGATAATTTTAGGGGACTAATCCTAGTTCTTTTTGCTAGTTGCAACGATGATAATAAATACTTATAAGGCCTTTTCTCACTTTTGAATCATAATTATTACAAAAATGTAATCTAATACCAAAAATGAGACAAACCTTTCGGAAAATTGTAGGTCACTTATAGTATAGAAGTGACTGTTGTGAAGAAATTTAGTAGCAATCTGAAAGTGAAAATAAATTACCTAAAAGCCATTTTATTTCTCTTTCATCATAGTTGTGATTGGATATGAAGTGTTTCCATTATGCATAATATCTCTATGAAATATCTTTATGCTAACCCTCTTGAATATATCATCATTGCACAGTGGTAGAAAATGTCTTATAGTCTCATAATATGGATTCACTAATTTATGACTTTAGTTTGAATTTCTAGCGTGAAAAATATCTTTTGTAAGTTTCCTTTAAAATTATGGTAATTGCCTGGAAGTGTTACTAGATTTTACTGGATTATGTGTATTAAAGATGTATGATGACTCTGATGTGTTGGTTTGTGATTGCTCAGAATACTTTCTAAGCATTTCTCTGAGCAGTTCTTTTGCTTTGTGAAAGAAATTAGTATCTTTTCTTTTACCACCGCTAATTCCATGTAGAACACATTAATACATCTTTTATTATACCCAGGCTGTTCTTTGCCAGCACTCAAAAGTAATTGATTATTACAGGTATTGATGAATGTTCTACTTGCTTTAAAATGGAAGCACATAAAAAGCAAGTTTTGTATTTGTATGTGTGCGTGCATAGCTGTGAATTTTCAAATAGTCATTTTTAACCTCTTCAGATCAGCAGACTCTTCATCAATTAAAAATGCATGCAGCAGTTCTTTCTCCCATTTATTATACATATTCATTTCAGTACTTACATTTGACCTATTCTCATACATAGTCATTCTTTGTGGTGAAAAGACAAATGCAATTCTTTTCATGGCCTAGCTTGTACTTTTTCTATCTTTGAGGTTTTTCTATCATTTTTATCTAGCTTTAAGTCATGAGCAACTGAGATACTTTCACTATTTGCTGCATAGTGATGTGTGAAACTCTACTATCTAAAAATAAATCTAAAATACATTATTTATTTTAACTACATTGACAAAAGGACATTAGAAGAAAAACTTTTGACTTAAATATTTTAAGGCAAAGATAATCTTTCCAATATGTATAAATGTATTTTGATTTTTAGGTTTGTGATCATAGTGTCACCTTGTGAGCAATTTGTGTGCAGGGACCATGAAGCAGAACTGAACAATTTGGATGCAGAAACTATGCATGATATACTGCCTCTATCTGAGAATGGAAACTGCAAGTTATACTAAACATGAAATCTTTTTAGTTCCAAGTCCCTTGGAAAAGAGCTAATTCAATCACTTATTTCATTGATACCTAATTAAATAAAATATTAGCTGCCTGGAGTATTTTCTTGAAGGAAATATACCTAATAGAAAATGATAGATTTAAATAATAAATGACCATTACAAATACTGTTTATTAATGAAATCAGCTGATGGTCTGAGAGTGATGATATATAGGAAGGTATGGAAAATGAGGATTAAAATTCCATAGCATTCCTTTTGAAGTTTATGAAGTGCAAAAAAAGTTTTTCGTTTTTTAAAAACTAGTGAAAAAGCAAAGGAGAAAAGCAAAATTCATGTTTTCATATCATGAAAAGCCTTTAATTTATGCCTTCAAGACACATTTTTGAGCATCTACTATTTGTCCACCTTGATTTTGGTCTATGGATCCTGATGGGTGGGAGGGATCTGGAGAATAAGACTTGTATTAACTGGAGAGAGATTGCTAAATTAGGTGCTGTATGTGGGAAATGGACATTTTAAGAGGTTTAGTATCTAGTCATACCTATTTTGAATTTTTTCCCTATATTGTGCATTTTTGGTTAAAAAAAATGCAATATGTGTTAACTAGGACAGCAAGAATAAGATTCTTGGAGTTGCAGGAAGGATGAAAGGAAGGCACCTTTTGATATTAGACCACATAACAAAGAGAGGAATTGGGATGGAGTTTTGGGAAACATGTAAAATAATCAGAGATCCTAAGGGCAGAGATTCAAGTCATGGATAATAAGGAGTACACTGAACCTGTGAGTCTTCCTAATCCTTTGGACATTGTCACCGAGTATGAAAAAAAAAATGCCCTGATGCCCATAAGGAGCAGGTAAGAAGGTCAATAGAGACAGCCATGACTGATGTCTAATCCCCACCCTCCAGAAAGGACAGACTAGAGGGGAGGCTCACAGTCAGGCCACCACAGCAGAGTGTAACCAGTACTCTAAGTGGGGGTATGGCAGAGCCTCTCAGAGGAGTAGAGCGTTTGTGTACTACAAACTCATACGAAAAACCTATGCAACCTCCTCAGTGGATTTGGTAGAACAGTGTTCTAAAATCAGTGAAAATAGTAACTATCTGGTAAAATCTTACATTACATAAAGCACTCTAGATGCTGTATGTTTTGTGAATGGAGTGATTTTATGCCTGCAGTGGTTCAGGGTTTCAGCTGCATTGAAAATATTCTGCTTATACAATACAGAATTATCTTGTGGACATATGAGAATAAATTGACATTTCATTTTATTTATTGTTGAAGTGTAACATTTTCCTTGTGTAAGCTCTCTAGAGCAGTTAGAATAGCTTTTATTTAAAATCAGCCATTTTCAAATAAAGAAAAAGATCATTAGACTGTGTTGACAAGCTCCACATAAAGTGTTCTTCTATTCACACTTTCTTTGAAAAACGTTGCTTAGACTTTAATTGGTTTTATTTTCTTATTGTCTTGTAGTACATGCTTATTCATTAAAAATTTTTGTTAGGAACTAAAATAATGTATATTTTATAGAAAAATAATGGTAACACCAGTCCTTTGAGTTTTGAAGTCATAAAGTCTTACCTTGGTGTTTTTATTCAATTTTTGTTTCTCACAGTCCCTTAAACAGTGCTAGAACCTCACAATGCCACAGGTTTTACTTAAATATAATTTTCACTTAACTGGTATAGGCAAAGGCATGCATTTCATAAAAAGATCAAAACCAATTAAAAGAGGTGACATATTAATGAAAATATCTGTATAACCAATGATAGTTAAGTCTCAGAAGAAAGCCCATTCTCTAAAGCAATGTTTAAAACCAAGAAATACCTACACAGCAAAAAGAAACAAAAAGCCCCTCAGGATTAGCTTCACTATTAGTAGGATTTGTTGCTGTACAGTTAGGATATCAAAAAAATATATGATTTTAAAAAGAGATCATGGAAGCATAACATAGTGGTAAACTAAACAGTGTCACCCCTACCCCCAAGAACAGAGGTTATCTAAGCTGCTGTTTCTACCAATCAAATTCTGTCCTCTGTCTTAATTATTCTGCTAGTGTAGAAATCATTTTCCACATGATTTCATTTTTAGATAGGAGAATGTCAGCTGAATTGTCACTAGACTCCATTACTATGGCAGATACTGTTCCTTGGGGCCGTTTAGTTACAGAATTAAGCATGTTCATTTTATTAGAAATGTATATTTATTGACAATGGTTCAGGAGCCAAGATTCAGTGCAATATATGCTGGATTATTAGCAATTTTATAAGCTCTTAGAATTTTTTTAAGAAGTGGATTTGGAGCCTTTATCTTACTTGTAAGAGAAAATAGAAAATATGAGGGGCCCATAAGTGATTAAAAAAAAACAACATGCTATCAAACATACTGTGATTCAAGGTTTGAGATTGAATTTCCTCATTTACATGGACATGTATTTATAAAATGTTTGGTGGGTAATTGTTTGCTCTCTACTTCTCTTAATAAACACCAAACTATGAAAATGACTTTATAAACACCAAACTATGTAACTGACTCTCTTTTGACTGAGCTTCTGAGAGATAACATTCCTTGGAAATTTTTAATTTTCCTAAAGCTTCTTGGGTAATCTTAAAAACTTTGTTCTGAGTCAGTATCTTATTAGTTATATTTACTGAAGTGACTTGCAAAAGAAATGCAAGATCAGTTTGATTGTGAGTGACTTGGGTGATTCTTTTCTGTATAATGGAGCCAATTACGAAGCCTATAGTAAATCACAACTATGCTTTTAGATATTATCCGTAGGAAGATCCATGTGATTTTTGTGGTATATTCATATTTGTCCAACTTTGTGTATCAATCAAGTAAAAATGCAATTTTTTATTACAGTAGTCAAAATCAAAGCCATGAAGTATATCCTATTAATAGGGCATCACAAATGACCTGGCTTTTGCACTAAATAGAAGTGATTTCTGCAATATGACTTCTGGATAATTCTGCTCCAGACCATCCTTCTGAAAAGGATTTATTCTGAAAAGAACTCTGATCTCAGCATTCTGTTTCTTAAAACAATATTATCAACCCATGGCACTCATATACTCAATGAAGAAATGTTAGAAGCCTTCCCTTTAAATCAGAAACACAGCAAGAAAGCCCACTTTTACCACTTCTGTTTGACATGATGCTAAAGGTCATTGCCAGTGCATAGTAAGACAGGAAAGAGGAATAAAAGATGTAGAAATGGGAGAGGAAGATTCCAAACTCTATTTTTCATAAGTATGATATTGCTTACTTAGAAAACCCAAGAGTAATCTGTAGAACTGTTGAAACAGTTAATGCAAATTTATTAGTATAGTATATAAGCTATTTATAATGGAGCATGGCTAGATATCATCAACAAATAAAAAAAAACATACTTTTAAAGAATTCACCATTTAAAATAACAATAAAAATTTATGATATTGGTTACTTCTGGAAAGGATGGGAGTGAATGTGATTGGGAGGAGGGTACAGGGACACCAACTTGTACTTATATCTTAAGATGGCGAGTGTGCCGACATTTGTTGTATTATGCTTTATACCTTTTATGTCTGGAATATACAATAGAATATTTTTAAAGGCTGCATAAGTAAAATTACTAAAAATTAGCATCAGTGACTATATTACTGAGATCTTTCCCTAACATTAGGGCATGGAAGTCCATATACCGTGTCTGAATACTTAATAGCTATAAATCAAGTATTAAATGAAATATGTTACTTTTTCTTAATTTGGTAAGTATACCTCTATATGGCTAAAACCAGCAAACATATCAGAGATTACTGAATTATTGTTACAACTCTGAATATTCTGTTGAAAGGTCTGTGATGCTCAGAAGAGCAATTAAATATAAACATATATAATTCATAAATTATATTTATTAATAAATTTTTTCTGGCCTCCATTTCAGGAAAATTATTCTGTCATTATAATAAAGATTTTCACATAATTTGCATTCTATTGACAATTGTATAAAGAATTAAAATGTAATTGTAGTTAGAGTATAGATAATTTGAATAAATATTAATCAAAATGTAAATGAAAAATAAATGTAAAAAGTTAAAAAGTAAATTTTTTAACACCTTCAAAAAAGATTGTTTTGTAAAATATCAAAATGTATCTTTTAAAATCAAAGCCAAAAAAAAAAAATCAAAGCCAAAAAATAAAATCAAAGCCAAAATATAAATAACTACTAATTACCATAAAAATTATATTGGGATTATTTGAATGAACCTAAATTTTTAACTATTTAAATAATTAATTGTCTTATGATATATTTGTATAAAATATGTAATATTTACAGGTTTAGGGTTTAATTTCTATGTGGCTGTCAATGTAAAGAGTATCATGCTCCATGCCTGTCATATCCTGAACTACATAAATGCAAATTTAAGAGTAATATGAATTGTTTAATATTCACAAATTTTCCTTTTTAGTCATGCACAACTGTGGTGAATGCTGTGTTTTCCTTAGTACCTCTAGAATCACAAATTGAAACATGAAAAGAAATAAGAACAGAGGCACTCAGCACTCCTGGCAAATGATGCTGTCTTGTATGAGAATCTGTTGCCTTCGTGCTCAGAAGGCTTGTCAGGTCATTTAATTTGCTTCTTCTCTTAGCTAAGTGCTTACATGGCTGAAATCATCCCTGTGATCAACTGACAAACTTTTATGGCATTTGGAATCAGTCAACATTTTTTTTTTTTTAGAACACAAAAGATGTGGAAAAGCATTTTTCTTCGTCCTTAATGATGTTAGTTTGTTAAAAGTAAATACTTCATGAATAATCAGGGTTAGGATGTCACACATTGCTAGTGCTGAATGCCAGATCTCGAGTGAGACTGGGACCCATGTGTTCTTTAATAAATTTATTTTTTGTAAAATTTGTGATATGCAGGTTCCTCAAAAACACAAGCACCAAAATGTATTCCCTTCTGCCTAGGACTAAGGGCAATATAACTCAAAGGAACTGGTCTAAACTCATTAGTATGACATTAAAACCCCTTTGAATCTGTCCCCAAATTTTCCATATCCATCTTTCCTCCTTACCTGTGAATGCCTATGCCTTGACCATTCCCTAAATCTACCATTTGGTTTTGCATCTCTGTATCTCAGGACATGTTGTCATTTCCTCTCCCTTACGTTGTCTTCTGCCTGCCCACCTCAATCTGGAGAATGACCACCTCCAGACCTACTCCAATGTGAAGCTTTGCTTCTGACTGAGTCCATTATCCCACAGAGAATTTACAGTGTAATTGCAGAGTGACTTTGTGTATGTAGAGAAAACTGAGCTTTGCCAAGGTAGATAGGGGAGCTAACTCATCCTTGTATCCCTGTATTCTTCAAGTGGGAATAGAGTTTAACAGCTGTTTCATGACACAATTAATGACCAATTTGTGAGACGCGAAGATTCATCTAGTTCAGTTAACTGTGGCCCTTGGACCAAATCTAGCCCATGCCTGTTTCCGTATAAAAACAGTTATATTGGATCACAGCCACACTTTGTTTTTCATATTGATTGTGGCTGCTTTCCCACTGTAAGGACTGAGTTAAGTACTTGTAACAAAGACCTCTGGCCCGCAGTCCTAAAATATTTACTACCTGGCTTGAACAGAAAAAAAGTTTGCCAACCTCTGATCTTGTGAATTAGTAATAGAGAACTTTAGAAAGATTAGTTAAGGACTCATTATGTTTGGCCTTGAACATGAAGGTCAGAAATTTGAACAGTATCTGGAAGGCACTAAAAAGCCACTTACATTTTGGAACAAGAGGGTAAAAAGAAGGGAAAGTCTGGCAAGACTGATTTGGGAAAATTATGACTGAAAGGTTAAATTGGAAATAGGTTATAGGTAGAGAATGTAATTATCTGATGATTGTATTTGTTCAAGTGGGAGATGATTAAGCGCTAGAATAAGGTGGCAGTAATAAAAATAAGAAGTGGATTGACGTGAGTGTAATAAAAATAAGAACTGGATTGACATGAGTGTCCTTAGGAACCAATAATTGATTGGATATGTGTTAGATTCTGTTGCCTAGAATTAACTCACCACGTCTGTTAGGGAAATTCACTAGCTGCAATACTGAACTACCTTCATGCTCACCTCTATGGGTCAAACCCTAAAGTTAAGCATGAGGAGTAGTCTTGGTTACCTGATGAGAATTGTGTTGCCTTATAAGGATTAGGTTTGCTTGCCTGTCCTTGGGAGCTATATCGAGTCTTCATGACTCATTAAAACGTATAGGCAAGTAGTATTCCATGAAAGCTCTGATCTGTTACACCTGCCATCCATGTCCACTGATGCACCTCCGCCATTTCACAGGCCTTCTCTGCTCTCTTCTGTAAAGTTCTCGCTTGTTTCAAGAGATGTAGGTGATTCTTAGAAAGTGGAGGCTAATGAGAAGGAAACATATAATGGAAGACTCAACATTTTGATAGTTAAATTGGCTTATAGAAAAGCACGTTTTTTTAATCTTTTTCTAATATTTAAAATGATTTAAAATGTACAAATATATGATATATTTCAAAATTAAAATATTTTCAAAAAAATTCATCAGTTTTACTAAAGGAATGATGTAGAATATACACACTAGTTCTAATTTCTAATAACAAATCTACCCTTTAAATAAAAATTCCTGTATTAAAACAAGTATATTGATATTGTGAATTAAAATTAGGAGATGATCAGTGGAAGGAAAGGGGAAATTGTAAGGCTTCATCAAGCTGTAGAATGTTGAAATTAGTTTTTTTATCACTACACCTGGTTTTTGTAAAGATAATAATTATCAACTAGAACATACGTTAGACTAACAACTGCATTTTGCTGAAGTTTTACTTATACCTTCAGTGATTTTATTTACAGTTGAGGAACTTTGACCAGACCATTTTCAAAGCTCCTTACATCTCCCGTGTTGTGAAATGTATCTGCTTATTCCCCGCTGAGGCTTTAAACTCCATCTTCCTAGAGTTGCTGGGAACCTGCAGGCAAATGAAACATTCCTCTCAAATTAGTCATGATTATATTTAGGTTGTTCATATAAATTAAGTTTCACTTCACAAAAACCTAATGAGATTATAAATTATGTTATTTCTACAAGTCATTATGGAATTATATAGACTCTGGTCAAGGAGAAATTCTAATCCTCTTAAAATATTTGGTCCAGAGGCTATAAAAATAATATTATGTTCTTCTGACATTAAAAAAAAAAAACAGAAACAAAAACCATAGGTATTTACTCAGCTTTTCAAACAAAAAAAAATCTGTGTTTTGAATAAGGAGCTACTGAATGGGTATTAAGGGTAATACTATTAAACGAGTGAATTTTTTAAATCTATAGGCATGGTTTCACTGGGCTGTGGTTTCTAGATTTAATGTATTACCCCTCACTGACTGAAAAGTAATAGTACAGAATGCGCAAGGCCATTTAAAGGTCATTCATCAAAGTGTATAGTACTTAAATAGCCTTTTCATCCAAGTGGACATTGCTAGTTAAACTGTTATGTTTTTTCAAATGGTATTTGCTATGGTTTGAATGGTTGTCTCCTCTAAAACTCATGCTGAAATTTAATTGCCATTGTAACAGTGTTAAAAGGTAGACTGTTTAAGAGATCATTAGACCATAAGATCTCCATCCTCATGGGTGGGATTAATACCAATATAGAAGAATGAGTTCAGCCCCCTTTTACCTCTTTGCCCTCTGCCTTCCACCATGTGAAAATGAAGGGTTCCTCCCCTCAGGAGGATGCAGCGTTCAGGGTGCCATCTTGGAATCAGAATTGCCAAAACTGCCGGAGCATTGACATGAGGCTTCCCAGCCTCCACCACTATAATCCAGTAAATTTCCATTTGTAAATAACCTAGTCTGTGGTGTTGTGTTATAGCAGCACAAATGGACTAAGGCAGTATTATACCGTTGAGTCACAAAGGTATACTGTATGAAGAACTTTAAATACATTTTCAAAAGTAAGTTCTGATTTGATTGTCTTACAGTCACATAATGCTTCTCTCTATTTTAATTTCAAAAAAACCAACCACCTTCCTTTAGGTGGAAGTATTTTTCCCATTAGATGAAAGAATATTATTTAAAATACTGTTTGCTTGCAGGAAAGTATTCCTACAGTTTTTATAAATATCATATAACTATTATATTAATGTGAAATTTTATTATATGCTTCTTCATCCTATCATTACCCTTAACCATCTCACGCCTCATTCTTTTGAGGTTCATGATCCATAATGCTTTGTCTCATCAAAGGAAATTTAGTGCTTGATTATAAGAAATGTTATGAATAAGATGCCCCTTTATGAAAAGGATTTAAATAAGCTATGGCTGTGAATGAGGGCATTACCCAAAATTGTTATATTATCATCCTTTAGGTTCAGGAATAATGCCTTCTTAATAAAGTTATGTACACTATTTTCTGTTCATAATGTCTCAAAGGCTCCCAAACAGCCATGTGACTATTACCATGATGCTTTGATTAGTGTATCTACTCTAATGTGCTTTTCTATAACTCCAATCCTATTTGAAAACAAATCACCCAAAAACATCATGAATCATGCAAAGCTGAATCATTTACAGATATGTAAAATATACATACTATATATCCTTCCCACCTAGTTGAGGTGAACTGGGCCTAAAGTAAAATACAGTATCTTTAAAGCTCATCATACATTCTGTATTCTCAGCCCCTGATTTCTTGTACCCCACAGTAATAGTTCCTCCTTAGGAGAAGAGATCTCTCTTGCTCTCAAATTTCTTTTCTTCTACCTCTTTGCAAAAGGAGGAAATCTAATAACCTTTCACAGAAAAGGAGAGGGAAAGAGAGAGTCATGGAGGTGAATATCATCTCTTGCAAATGTTACTTTTTTTTAACTTTTTATAAATGTAGCACGAACCTCTCTCCTCTATTCAATATCAACACCAGAAGGAAAAAATAATAAAATGGAAGAAATCAGCTAGCAGACAGAGGAATTATTTGTGTGGTGGTGGCTTTCCCATAACTCTTACAATTCACTTCACTTGTCCCTGAAGCCAACACTGAATAGTGCTTGGAAAGTTTTGAACCATGAGAGCTAAAAGAGTAGCATCTAGCCTCACCCCCTCCAGACGCCTATCTCTTCTACCCAAGGCCTTCTGAATGAATCTGTGGGGAACCCGAATCCCATGGCTGTGGCCATGCCCTGTTTTCCTGTGTTATTAATACATATCCCAGTTTGAGCCATAGGAGAGGGAATGATCTCACCTTTTCTAGCTCTCAATCTAGAGGGTCAACTTGGTCAGGTACCAGTCCTGGACCAGTTAACTATGGTCCAGTGGGGCAGAATCTAGATGAAAAAGGACTGTGATTTGTCTAGCTTAAGGTAAATGCCCATCCTGGAACAATTAATCATTGTCAAGGGCTGGAATACTATGGTTGCAATAGTTCGGATCAGGTATCTACCTCTAGAGCAACCAATTCTGGCCAAGGGGCAGGGTTATGTAAAAATCGTAGCAACTCCATGGAAACCTTATTTTGCTGATGTCAGTGTAGGGAAAGGGGTTACTGTTCCCAGCTAGTACAGAGAGAGTGCTTGGCAGACAAAAGAATATACAACACTATAATATAATAAAAAGTAAAAAGTTTAAAAGCCAGACAGTGATACAGGTGAAACACCAAGAAGTTCATAGAACTGAGTAACAAGCAGGAAAGAATTGGAAAGCCTTCAGTAAGTTCAACCATGAAGAAAAGATAGGATTTGGACTTGTGGACAAGTAGGAAAGTGACTTTCTAGAAGTAGAGAGCAAGTTAGCGGAAGCATGGAGGTGGAAATGTTCATAATATATATTGGGTATGTAAGCGATTTTGTTTGGCTAGAAGCCCAACTATGGGAAGGGCAAAGTATGAAGCCATTACTGAGGACCCTGAACACACAAAAACAATTTTGGATATTATTTTGCAGGCTATGAAGCACCACGGAAGGCTTTTGAGCATGCTAGACAAATAGTTAAATAGCAAGTTAAGAACAATAATCTGGCAGCATTCTGTAAAATTAGTTGGAGAATAAAGAAACAAAAGATGAAAAAGCCCAAACCTGCGAAGTTCTTGCAGCATAGTCCTCAGTAAACAAATAAAGACAGTGGTTCCCAGACTGAAGTGTATCTAGGAAACACTTTGGGAACTTATTGAAAATGCAGATGCTTGTGCCCACCCCACAAATATTTTGGGCTTGGGGAATCTGCGTTTTTTAAAAGCCCAATAACCAAGTGAATGTGTTCCGAGGACCACACACTGAGAAATGCTGATCTTGAGAAGTAATTTAGAAAACCAGTTTAAGAATTATCAAGTATGAAAGAGTCCTTATTCACCCTTGCAACTTGCGGGGCTTTCAGAGCTCCGGAAGTTATCCCTGGTCTTGGTGTACTATATCTGAAGTCAGAGCCAAGCAGAAGTTTGAACACATGAAGTGAAGGCTCACTTCTCTCCAAAGTTATGTGGGCTCTGTTTCATGTAGTGCCATCTCTCTGTGGGTAAGTCAACTGGAAATCTTACAGCGTGACTCACTCAAAGAATTGCGTTAAGTTGTGTGGTTTCAGTGGGGAGCAGTGCCAGAAAAGACTAATAGATTCTGTTTTAAGACTGAGTGTGATTATTTTATGTGGCTTCAAGATCCTGTTCTCTACTTGCAACCTATGCAAATTCAAATTCAGTGCAATTTAAATGACAGAGGGTGATTTGTGCTATTTAACAAATGGGAGATTGGTATTAATCATCAGGTTTTTGGCAGCTTTGCTCTAAGAGAGGGAGGAGTGATAAGTACTCCTAGGAGCAATACCCAGGAACAGTATAATTGCAGACTTTGCTTAGCTATTCTTTATTAAATTATTATTTATAAATCTTTTTTTAAAAAAATCTCCCCATGTCTTCTGAATCAGGAGTAACAAAATGGTTATTTTGTGCTGCTAAATTCTAAGATCTTTGTTTAGTTAGATTTAATATGTGTGCCAGATAGTATTTCATATTTTTAAAAAAATTCTATTGTATGTCATACTTGTATGACATGTATGTCTCACTGTAGTTTTTCTTAGATTAGAAGCCATTAAAATTCTGAAGCTGTGGTAAGATTTTCTCTGCATTCTCTTTTTCCTTTTCACCTTTCTACCTTTCTTTCATAATTTTCCTTCGTAGTTCAGCTAAACACCTGGGCTTTGAAGAGATTGCCCATTCATTTGGTTTAGGGTCTGTCTGAGTTATGTTCATGTTGCTAAAATGAGTGATCTCTTCCAAATATTCACCTTAGCTTTTCAAAAATATTTGATACAGTTGACCTCTTTAAAAGATTTTGAGAATTTTCTCCTCTTAGCTTCCTTGAATGCATATAACCAGTCATTTTTTTCTGGGCTTCTTTTGCATTTTCATGCTTCTCTGCCAGACCTCTAAATTTAAGCATTCCCCTGAGCTCTATCCTGAACTTTCGTCTGCATTTAAGGCCCTTTCTAAGAACATGGATCCCATGTCTTTAAATCCTGTTTATAAATGCGTAAGCACTGGTGCTCAGATTTATTTCTCCAGATCTTACCACACGTGGATGTTCAATAAACATCTCAGATTTAACAAGTCTAAGATAAAACTCTCCATTCCCTTTCTTCCCATCCCCATCTTCTTTCCACATATTTCCCCACTTCAGTGGATGGCACCACCATCCACCCAGTTACTCAAGGAAAAAAGGCAGGAGGCATCCTTGGGGTCTCTCTTTTTATTGACCCCCAGCTGCAGCCCACCGTCAAGGCCTGTTAACTCAAGCAGCACCATCACAAACCCAGCTGCTTTGTGCCATCTCTGCTGCTGCCTCCCTGATTCAAGTCATCATCCTGTCCCACCACAAGAGCTTCCTCACTGGCCTAAGTGCTTCCCCCCTTCATCTTCTAAACTCCAATATCTATGTGGCAGTTGGGGTCATCTTATCGTCAACCAGATCTCTCTCCTGCATGAAACGCTTCAGTGGCTTCCTGTTGCTACTAGAATTAAAAACTTCCTCCAAGAAGTTTTCTCTGCTTCACTTGACCATGGCCTTCAGGGTCTCATACTATGTGACCAATGCATCTCTCTCTTCCTTGTGCTGTGCCTCTGGTTGTCTTTCAATTTCTCCAACAGGCCAAAGGCCTTCTGTACTCACTAGATCCTCTCCTTTGAATTCTCTTCCCTTAGGTCTTTGTGTGGTTGGCTCCTTATTTTTCCCACTTCAGAGAAATTTTTTTTCTATGCATCTAATCTGAAATGGAAAACACATATGGACACACATGCTATCAATATTATTACTGCTTCATTTTCTTCATAGCTGTTATCATTATATTATTTCATTTCTTTCTTTACTTATGTTTTTGTTTTTTCTCCTCCAATAGGAATTAAGCTTCATGAGATCGGAGACATTGTTTTTTAGGTTCACTGCTGTAGAACAATGGCTGGCTCATAATAGGCACATAATACAGCTTGTTAAATGGATAAGCAGATTGCTTTTCTGTGAATGAGTGATGGTGTCTAGTGGTGTCTCCTGGCTCAGAAATAAGAAGTCAGTGAAAATATACAAGAAGGGCATCTTTGGCAAAAGAGACTAAAGTTTGCTTGGCTGATAGAAGTTGGAAGGAAGGTCCTGGCATGATGTACTTTCTCGGAAAAGGGTGAGATGGACACTACCTTAAAAATATTAATAGATGGTGTTGATTCAGTCAAAGCAAACAGAACAGGGAGAAACAGGGCCAAGGAAAAGGGCTTCTTTTAGGTGGAGCATGGGGCTTTTGTGATAGGACAGTGCATAGGCTGGCTGAAACCTGGAAGAGGGGCAGAGTGGCAATGAGGGCAGTGTGAATCTCTGGGCACACCAAAAGAAAGGCCTTTCTTATCTAGAGGGCAATAGTGGGGCTACAAGATATTAGTCAAGGTTTCAGTGGGATATTAAGAAGGCAGAGTCCAATTTAGTATAGGATGGCCTGAAATCTGGTGGTAAAAAAAGTCTCTATGGGAAGAGAGGAATCCTAGAACAATGGAATGAAAGATGGAGCCAAAGCTTCTCACTGCATTCTGAAATTCTCTAAACAGAATCTTTGTCATCCACAACTGAAATGTTATAACACTGTTTTCCAAACTTCCTTGTGTGTTAGAATCATGTTTGGTACTTGTTAAAAATAGAGGTTTCCTGGCTTCCTTGACATTCTGATTGAATAATACTCATGTGGATTTTAGGAAATTGTACTGTGGCAACTGTTCCTCAAATGAAACTAATACAGTTCTAACGCAAGGCCAGTCCATGCCTTGAGAAACACTGGCTTAGAGGAGCCCAACTGTGCTTAAACACAGTCAAAAATGTTATGAATGCCTGAAGAAGTAGGGTGTGTGTGTGTGTGTGTGTGTGTGTGTGTAATTGTCAGGTAGATAGAGTGGAACTTCAGAGACATTTCATTCTACAGATTTGAGATTCTCATTTTTATTGACCTTATTTAAAAGTATTACATTTATGTATAATCTGCCTTTTTTGGGGTTGAGTTTCGAAAAATGTAATTGTTTCAGATGATTTGCAAATCATCTGAACTTACAGAATCAGATTTTTAATTAGGAAATTGAATGGGAGAAGTGAAAGAGTATGTTAATTAAACATGTATTTTCTCTTATTAAATAGTTCTAACAGCCCCCCCTACAATTGCTTTTACACACGATTTTCCTGAACTCTGGAAGCAGAAATTCCACTATTTGTTATTTACTTAAGCAGCTTATGTATGACTAAATAAAAACTAAAGAAACTATTTATATTGAAAAAATGGCCACCACAATAAAAGCCATAGCATTCCCTAGAGAGAAATATTCTTGTGTTATTAAAACTTACAGCTTCCTTTTCCAAGAGAATATTAAAATAATTGGAGTCATCTTTACTCTTTTTTTTTTTAATTTTTTTTCCCCAGAAATTTTGTCCCCGTTTTAGAGATTTCTCTTTGTATTCAGTTCAGGAACTGTTAAAACTTGGCTATTTTCCAGAACAAGAAATTGATCAGATTGTAGAAAGAATAATGGAGACAGGCTAGTTGATTCAAGGAAAATTGTATGTGTAAAAAGCCCCAAATACAATGCTTAGTGGAGTATTCTGCCCATTACAATCATTCATTTAAAGACGTTGGCTGGCTGCTTGTGTAAACAGAGCAGTGCCTGCCCAATGCCAGGTCATATCTTCTATGTTAGAGATTTTCTTAAGATAGAAAATGTCTTAGTGATCTTTGTGTCTGTCTGTCTTTGCCTAGCCCAGGGCTTGACACTCAAAAGTTTAATGAATGTTTAGATTAGACTGGAACAGCTTGGAATAAAATATGTAATAAACATACTATGATTTGAACCCCCTAGCCTCTGGGCCTAGATTTGATGATCACAGTTATGACAAAATAACCTACTTGGCTGATTGATTCGGGTTCCTTTGGCTAAACTAGCTCAGAGGGTTGTCTTGATCCAGCATTGCTACTATTGCTGTAATTACTGTATCTATAAATTTCATGGCTCTTTTGTTTCAAACAGGAAAATGGGCTGGGGGAATAAGAAAAACGAAGAAATCCTTAGCTGAAATAATATCCACCAGGTGTTCTTTTTCTGGGCTTGATTTAGTTAGTCTTGCTTACCGAACCCTCATGCACGTCTCTCTATATCACTGAATTTTAAAGTTGGTTACACATGTAAAAAGAAAAACTTATGAGAACCTTGTATTCAGAATAAAAAGGACTACAGATAGAAACTTTTCAAAGTTTTAGCTTGCGTCTCTTTGAAGGTCGGCTGTCTTTAATTAATTACTCAGTTTTGTTGTTCTCTATGTTGATTATTTTTATCTGGAGCCATAATGACCCACGGGGACCTCTGGGGGTGACAGCACCGTGACCAAGCATTGCATGCGAGGGGCTGAGAAACGTCAGCATTGGAAACCTCCATGTGAGGCTAATGAGTTCAGGCATTTCAGAAACCAGCTAGCATCAGGGAATGGCACGTGAGTGTAGTCATGCTTACTTTTGAAATAAAAGAGCTTGAGGCTCACCTACTGAAGTAAAGAATTTTCAAACAAAAGCCTGGAGGAGCCTGGATTGGTGGTTGCTTTTACATGCAAGGGAATGGCGCTGCTCTTCAACTTGATCCAAAGTGAAATCTAGAGATGAGGGCAAAGAAGAGAAATACTTAAGGATAGTTAAATTCACAGAAACTTCTTATTAAGAAAAATATACATGAGAGGTTTATTTGGTAGTAACTGTGTTTTTATTTCTCACCTTTCATCTCCCCACGTACCTAAAGGCATTATTTTATTGCTCATATATTTAATTGTTTAATTTTTTAAACATTTTTGCTCAGACATTTTATTGCAGAAATGTTTTAAGGAATTGGGGCAGTCTTTTCTCACTGCTATGGACTGAATTGTGTCCTCTCCAAATTCATGTGTTGAAGCCCTAACCCCCAAAAGGACGGTATTTAGAAATGAGGCCTTCGGGAGGTAATTAGGTTTAGATATGGTCATGAGTATGGGGTCCCCCAGGATGGGATTAGTGCCCTTCTAAGAAGAGGAAGAGACACCAGAGCTCTCTGAGCCACATGAGGACGCAGCGAGAAGGCAGCCATCTGCAAGCCAGGCAGAGAGCCTTGAATGTTAACAGAACCCAACAAGGCTGGCACCTTGATCCAGGACTTTCAGCCTCCAGAACTGTGAGAAAATACATTGCTGTTGTTTAGGCCACCCAGTGTATGGCATTTTATTATGGCAGCCCAAGCAGACTAATACACTCGCATAATAATAATTATCATATGAATAGGTTAAAGGGTGAGGGTGGTATGAATGAAAAGATCCCATGTACATAAAATTCCTTTTAACTGATAGCGTACATAGAGGTATATGATTTTTTTTTGTCTATGAAAAATCTGCCACTGTGTTTGCAGTTGGTAACTATAACCTGAGGTTGTTTTAATGCAGTTTGGGTTCTTTGAACATTTTGTAAAATGCTGCCATGGCTGGTGTACAGCAGAACATGCAGCTATGTGTAGATGGTTTGATTTAGGAAACATTGGAATCTCCCTGGAACTGATCACTACATGTGAAATGCCCAAGATTTGAGATTCATTCGTTTAGGCTCAAGGCTTTGTGTCTCTTGGAAACCCTTGGTAAAATGTAAAAATTCTTTAAAAAGTAATAAATTGAAACTTCACCATTTTTCTCAGCATGGATTACTTTTTAAGATTGGCAAATTGTTATTTTAGGAAGGAAAGTTAAGACTCTAAGGAAGAGGAGATTAAAATAGGGGGGTTTCATGGTGGGGAGGATGGGCCATGCCATGAGTACCAGGCACCCCAAGACAGCTTAGAGAGCAAAAGGATGTCAGTTGGCACTGAGTACCTGGAATATGCCAAGAGGAGGAGATAATCTAATGGGTCCTCTCTGATCATTATGGCTTAAAAATCCTTCTTCTCCCTGCCTCTGCCCTCTAATCTGAATGTCTTCAAACCATTGCTTTTGTGATGTTTTAAAACTTGCTCCCATCTCTATAACTAATTAGCAGATATTTATGTAACGCTTACATTGTTCCTAGCCCCATTGCCCTTTCTGTCACTCAGGTTTCTTGCTGAAATTAGTGTTTTCTGTCTTGTATTCTCTTTATCCCAAAAAGAAATTTCCTAAAGTGCAATAACAACCAAGAGCCTAAAATTTGAACCAAAACAACAAATGTAATAGATATTCAAGGATAAGGATTTGTGATGAGGCTTTGCTATGCAAAACATAATTTTTAAAACATGTCAATCATGTCTTTAAAATATGATTCACAGATCATAGAACTTTCTTTGCTAGACAGAATCTCTTAATTGATGTTAGTCAGAGATACTTTTGTCTTCTCTCTATCCCCTTAGTCCTGTAGCTCCCAAAACTAAATGCACGTTGACACGCCTCGAGAGGTTTTGAAGAAATTCTGCTTCATATTAATTTTTAGCCTATACTGAAGTACACTCATGCCCATGTCCTCCTTGAAAAAAAATTAGTTTTGGGGAATGAATGTAGGGCTCTTACTTTATCACCCCCCCCCCCCGAAAAAGGAGCTGAAATCAGGTTAAATACTATAAATGGAAAGCTGTCTTAACTGCTAATCTGCTTAATTAATGAATAGAGAAAAATACAGAAGGGTCTATATCGAAGCTGACTTTTTTCTTGTGGGTTCATGGATGCTGCCTAGCTGATTGTTTTTTGAAAGAGAGTGTCTTTGGTGATTAAGTCACTTGTCAGATTTGCATTGATATGCAAAGTCTCATTTTTATATCTCAAGAAGCTCCACCATCTGTTACTAACATTCTTCCAGCAGGAAGTTCAAGAGAATAGCATTTGTAAGGTAAAAATACATCAGCCATAGCTAGAGCTTCAAACAATTGTTTGTAATTAAGAAATAGAGTAAATCTTGATTGAATGTGGTTGATAAGACTGAAATAAAGGGTGACACTGGAGAGTAGAGGGAAGATGTGAAAAGTATATTTACATTTCTTTTTAAAAAATGTTAGAAAAGGCTGTCTTATTTAATAGTATGGTTAAAATTTAGCATTTATCAGAATTCATCTTTTCGCTCATTTAAGTAATACTTATTGAACCCAACAATGAATGAATAAGCGTAAAGTGTGTGCAAATGTATGCACTTTTTGACATTTATAATCTTATATAAATAATAGAGAAAATAGCTAAGATTTATTTTTAAATATATAAATATCAAATACTAAATTAAAAGTATTTATGTTAAAGGAGGGTGAGAATAGTTAAATATTTGAATATCCTGAATAACATTAGATAGACAGGATGATAATAGATAAATATCCCTTGAATGGAGCATAGCCACTTAAGTAAGGGGGATGCAGTCAATGGATCACAGTACATGCAACTGTTAAATTGAAGAGAAAACGGGGGGAAAGACCTATTAGAATGGAGCTGATTATCATGATTTTTAGAATCTCAAAATTATGGCTTCTGATTTGAAATTAGGCATATAGCGTAAGTAGATGATTTTAATTGGTTCATTGGCTTCAAAGCAAATCATGTTTATTTCATGCAGTGTCTAATATGAAGCAATGCACAGGTAACAAATTCAAAGAGATTCTTTGATGAAAAGCTGGCTCAAAGGATGATTACATCTAAAACACTCCAGAGGAGAAGTCATAACCCTTTTTGCACCCTGTATTTCTTGGGGGTGATTTTGAAAAAATTCAGAACAGAAAAATTCAAAAGGGAACATGAGATATGGTAAGCACACTTTTAAAAGAATTATTCTAGGAACTTTAGTTGCAATTACTAAATGATGGTTTGGTCAAAACTTTGCATTATGTATTAAATATATATTTGTCCTACTAATAGTAGCAATAATATTTCTCTTTATTCCTCCTAAAAATATTTTTTTATGTTTGTTAATCTCTGTGCATATAAACATATGCACACTAACTGTATTACATTTATTCCAATTTATATATTATCTCATTGAGCCCATTTCTACTGTCAAGTTTAAAAAAAATAATCATTAAACTTTGGTATATTCTTTTCTATCATAAATGTAATGCCAAACAATTAGAAACCGTTTTAAAACATGAAGAAGGTCTTTTAAATTGCTTATTTGTCCTAGCATATAACTAGCATAACTTATCTTAGCATAACTATCATTTATTAAGTACATGTTATGTGTGTGGTGGAATGTATTATTACTTCCATTATTCACTCTTCTGCCTTGTAAGTAGATTATGCATCCCTGCCTTTTTCTGTTTGGGATGGTACTATTTCAATTCTCCGTATGAGAAGAGAGTACTTCTCTATCCCATTGGTAACAGGCTTATCAATGTGATTTGCTTTGGCCAATAGAGTATAGATGCTCCTCTCCTTACAATGTATTAATAGTTGTATCCCGGTAAACCCATCATAAGTTGAAAGTATCCTAAGATGTAAGGTTTGCATTTAGTACACCTACCACATCAAACATCATAGCTTAGCCTACCTGAAATGTGCTTAGAACACTTACATTAGCCTACAGTTGGGCAAAATCATCTGGCAGCACAGTATGCTGTAGAGTATCAGTTGTTTACCCTGTGATCATGTGGCTGACGGGGAGTTTTGGCTTGCGTCTGCTGCCAGCATCACGAAAGAATATCATAATGCATATGGCTAGCCTGGGAAAAGATCAGAATTGAAAAAATCAAAGCACAGTTTCTACTGAATGTGTATCACTTTCCCACAATCATAAAGTCAAAAAATCCTAAGTCAAAGCATCGTTAAGTCAAGGACCTTCTGTGTAAGTGAGCGCGAGGTATGCCATGACTGAGCAAAAATGTTAAAAGTCATAGTGTGATCTTCCCATGCCTCTTTTCTCTGCACCAGAACGCCAGACATGGCCCAGATGAGGGCTGCTCTCTTATCCTGGATCCCAGAAAAAAGGTGTGGGGCAGAGCTACACTGATCCCCAGTGACACTTGGCAGTTATGTAAAGTGAGCAAAATGTAAGGAAACTGATAAATAAACAGGTGTTGTTATAAGCCCCTGAGGTTCAGAGGTTGTCAAGAGCTGTGGAGGGTCTGAAATTTTACCCTGCTTGCAAGCTACTAAGTTAGCCAGCCATAGGATCATGGATGCTGGCAGAGAATTCAAGACTTCGAATCAGAGAAAAAGGGCAATGTGTTACCCATACAGATAGCAGTTACCAGTATCAGGATTTGTGCTGCTTCCCTGAGCCCCGTTTCCACAGGCCAATGTGTAGAGGGCCAGGTGAAAACCCACACGCACAGTGAGTTGTGTTATAGGAGAGGGACCCTGAACTTTGGAAATCTGAATCTTTTTTATGGGGAAATAAGTGGCAGCTCTCTGCTTCCAAAGGAGATATCTCTATTTTCTAAGGCTATAAGCAGACCTGCCATTTGCTCTAGAGGGAAATATTATCTTTATCTTCCAAGGCTATTAAAAGTCCTTGAAAGATAGTCTAAAATAAATTAATGTGTTTAAAAGACAGAGGTCTTTATAGGCACTGAAATAGTGGAGAAGCTTTAGTTATATTGAGAATCAAAAAGTAAAGTTTTTTCTTTTCCTATTAAATTTCACTTTAAGAATCTGCTTCTCTAAAGACATTCCTAATGCCCATTGGGAAGTGTAAGGGTATAAAAATCCACATGTATATGTTTTTTATCCATACAGGCACACAGCTTAAGAACACACATAGTGTACTGGAGATATCAAAAATTCCTAATATAAAAATTAATGTACATATTTATTACATAAAATATATGTTTTAGAAATAAATCATGCTGGTCACATGGATATAATTTATACTTGTGGTATAATAGTATTAATTGGAATTAATGTTTTCCATGTCTTCTGAATCTGCTGTCAGTATTTAGATATTATGATAAGTACTTATATTTGGTGGACAGATTAACAAATCGTATACTTTCTGAATTATCCTTAAAATATTTTAAAATTAGAAATAGACTTATAATTTGGCCACATTTTTTAGAGTTAGTTGAGAAATGAGAAATAGATATTTCTAATTCTTTTTCTAGCCTATGGTAATTAGCAGGCTTTTAGGAACTTTGAATTGTGTTTTCAGAAAAGTGAAAATTCAAATTCTTGTTAATAAGAATTATAGTGAGAAAACTGTGTCCTCCAGAGGCAAGGCCCCTCTCCGAAGGCTGGCCAAAGTTTCGTTATCTAAAACCTTTCTTGATTTTAAAAGAATGATTGTTCTCTTTAGCCACCGAAAAGCACTGTGCTAATGGAAATATATTTCATTTTCTCCTCTTGATGGAAATTAAATTAACAAACATTATTTTTGTTCTTTTGCCTTCTCTTTGTCTTATAGTAGATCCCTTTCCCACTCACAATAAAACAACTACTGGTGATAGTCATTCTATTCCCCTGGGCTTTGAGATAAAACAAATCCCTTTAAAGAATTTGTAAATTTTTTGTAATCAGAAAATATTGATGTTAGTATTTTTACATAATTGGCTTTATTACATACACTTTTACTCATTAATATCATTTGACTAGTTCCGTTTAATTGTAACTATATGTGGTTTCAAAATTGAAAGCATTGCTCTGTTTATTTTCAATGAACAAGGACATTTAGTTAACCTCTGTTTCAGTTTTCTCTTTAAATGGCTTAGAGAAACACAAAAGAAATAACTGAGTTCACTTGCAAACTTGTTTCGAACGGAGCATTTTGTGATTTTGAAATTGTTGATAGATGTAAGGGGAACTGCTATAAATTTAATCTCTGTATTAGTGAAATATCAGGACAGTTGTAGCATCAATGAAGGATAAATTATTTTTCTTTAATTATATGGAAAATGAGGCTAGCACTAATCTAGTTACATAAATCTCAAGGCCAACTTTCTGATAATATCTTTTTTGCACTACCTGTACAGTAATTGACAGACATGCTTGCAGAAAATAAGACATTTTTTCTTCAGCTTCCAGAAAGTATATTTTCAAATTCTATACGTGTATCTGTCAACATTCTAGTAGCCAATAAAAGGTATTACCTTCAACTTGGCATTGCTTTTTAAGTAATCTTACAAACTCCAAAAACATACTATATATACGGATGCCTCTCAACTGGAGGTAATATTTTCTATGAAATTTATTACTCTAGGCATAGCATATTCAAATGACTAAAATATTTTTAAAATATGAGGATAAATGCAAAATGTACTATTTATAATTTAGATGGTTTAATTCTCTTGTATTTTTTACTTTTTCCCAGTTCAGTTTGTTTATGTTATACATTCCATAAAATGTGACATAATGCTGCCCAACAGTTGATTTGTTTATTCTGAGCATCCTAATCATTGATGTTGGTCTCTCCTTAATGAGTTCAGAATGAGACTAAATGTTGAATATAACAATGGCAAAACTAAACAATGATGTATTTGGCAAATAGGTTCATGAATTCCTAATAGTAATGTTTTACTAAAAATATAACATCAATTTAAGTCCAGAGTAGATAAAATACAGTTATAAATTTATAATTCATAATTCTTCATGAGTATGATTATGAAAGATAATCTCTAATAACTTGGATATGTTGCTTATTCTGTGCTTAAGACCGAAACACTACACATTGCCCCTGACAAAGGAAACAGATTTTAAAATTTTATTTGTATGACATTTTACTCCTAAAAAACATACTAGATTTTCATTTGGCAAAAATTCAACATGTGGGCTAAATTTTTAGTCTCAAACTTTTCTCTGAAATATTTTCTAAAAACTGTCTTTATCTGAATTTCTAACGTTTTTGCATTTAGGTTTTTCCGTGTGCCCAAAGATGTTAGACTGCCCTAGTCAGACTCAAAAAAGACTTTGAAAAGCTCTATATTCTCTAATAATACGGATCTCTGAGTCAAAAGCTTCAGAGAGACATTGGAATCCTCAGAATTTTGATGAGTACTCTCACTTTTATCATGTAATTGTCATTTGGGCCTATAGAATTCCACATCCACTTTTTAACGTCAGTCAAAACTGCTAATCAACTAGTCATTTCTAGTAAAAAAGGAAAGGAAACAATAAAGAAAAAAGTCAACTAGTTGCTTATCTGTTTGGGGCTATCTATAAACCAGTTATGGTTGGTGTAATGATCTCAGAAAGGCATGATCAGAAAGTAAAAAGGAGTGATTTGAAAATTTTTTCAAATTGATATAGGCTTCCAGCAGACCTACTGTAGCCAGTGCTGTAGGTTCTAGATATTTCTAACCTATAGTGCTGAAGTCTGAGTCATCTGTCCAGATTGGCAGTGGTCTGTAGATTTGAAACTGGTACGTGATTAATTTTGCTTCTCCCCCACCCCTCTACTATTCAAGCAATTTGATTTAATTAGAGTGTTCCAAAAACTTTAATCTGGAAACAGGGACCAACTCTCTGGATTTCTTAGGGACTGAGGATGCCTTGTGACGAATCTAGACCTACTACATTTCTGTCCAGGCAAGTGTATGGGACAAAAATAGAACAAGGCTATCCCCAAATGGAAACAGATGATTATTTTAAGTCAAAGAGGATAAAAATGATAAAATCAGTATAATTTTAAGTTGATATTTTTTTCATATCCTGCCTCTTTCCAAGAGAACTTTGAAAGTTTGTCGTCTTTTTTAACTTACCAAAAAAGATGAATAGAAAATGGAATTGTAAAGAAGAAAGAAATCAGAAAGGAGGAAACAAATTAAAGTGATTGGTTCTGAGCTTCCTGGCAACATAGGGGAATATGGAGATATTATGAAATACATAGTGTTTATAACCAGGAAAGAGAATTTATATCATTTCTTAGAAAGAGAGTTAATGCTGAGTGATATACTAGCAGTGTCTTTCTTAACATTTTTATGGGCAAAGACAGAAGCAAAAATCACGTAGTTGTTTTATGATAGTCATCAAAATAAAATATGATGTTTTAACATTGAAAGGCATGTTATTCAAGCTAATCCTTCAAATGGTGAATATCTACAGAGGTTAAATGCTACCCAAAGACAGAAGAGGCTCACGTGCCTCGAAGACTGACTGGATTCTGAATCCCTTAGGCTGGGGGTTTTCAATTTGAGTACCCATAAAACTCCACGTTCTTGTTAAAAATACAGATTGTTAGGCTCTATTTCTGGAATTTCTGATTTAGTCAGTTTGAGATGAAATCCAGGAATCTATATTTTTAGTGGGTACCTAATGCGATTCTAATGTAACTAGTCCGAGTGGCATTTAAAAATCACCGTCTTAAGCTCTCTTTTTCAAATTTCTTTTATGCTAGTCAAATTTTTCATAGGAATTAGATAGACTAGTTTAATGTTATACTATCTGAAGATAGCCTAGAGGACAGACATTCTATAGTGCCGATTAAGGACAGATCTATAAGGGCTCACACAAATGGTAGGACTTCTATTATGAAAATTATACAGCCAGACCAGTACCCTAGGCTAGTCAAAGGCCAGATACCCATAGGTTTCCTCTGGTCAAGGCCAGGTATTCCTCAAGAAAGAGTTTTGAGCCGGGTGCGGTGGCTCACGCCTGTAATCCTAGCACTCTGGGAGGCCGAGGCGGGTGGATCGCTCAAGGTCAGGAGTTCAAGACCAGCCTGAGCAAGAGCGTAGACCCTGTCTCTACTAAAAAATAGAAAGAAATTATCTGGCCAACTAAAATATATATAGAAAAAATTAGCCAGGCATGGTGGCGCATGCCTGTAGTCCCAGCTACTCGGGAGGCTGAGGCAGTAGGATCGCTTAAGCCCAGGAGTTTGAGGTTGCTGTGAGCTAGACTGACGCCACGGCACTCACTCTAGCCCGGGCAACAAAGCAAGACTCTGTCTCAAAAAAAAAAAAAAAAAAAAATTAAAAAAAAAAAAAAAAAGAAAGAGTTTTGAGTTTGCTCCAGGACCTGGATAACTGTTACATTCAAATGTCAAGTTAGAAAAAGTCAAAGATAGTTTTGTGTTTGAGAGTCTTTAAGAAAAAGTTACCTGTGTCACACAATAGCTTTCCAAAAAGCCTTAATGGTGATCCCATGCAGGTCTCCAGATAGGTCTGCCAGGATAAGTGAGCTGCTAGATGTTCCCCCAGACAGCTGAACCCATTGACCTGTTATATGATATTATTCAATATCGATCAGATGAATGTCAGGGAATGTCTAACACAGGCAGTGGTTTTTGTTCCGTCAGGGGTAATGATGAGTCATTCTTCCAAACAGCTGTTGCATCCCAGGACTCCTTGTCTCTTAAGGCTTAACATCAAGCCATCTCATCAGCATTTAGGAGGACGAAACTATTGAGTTTTTATTTCTTATTAATTCAAGGCCACTGATCTTAGCTTCTCTTAGTTATTTGGTAACATTCCAAAGTATATCTTGATGTAAATGTTCATCAAATATAACTATCGGGTTTTGTTACAGAACAAAAGATAAGATTAACATTCTCCCTTTTCCAAATCCGTTTCTCTTAAGTGGCAGATTGATTTGACATGTCAGATCTTGATAGCTGCTCAAGACACTTATATAATTTTTGATATTTGATAAGAAAATAGCTTGATTTTCCCTTTTCATGAATTTGTATCAGATAATGTCACTTCCATTATATATCACCAGGCTGCTTTTCTCTTGCCTTAATTTCTAGGCGGCATGTCCTAAGTGATTGGTTTACCTTCTAGACATTAACATTGTTTTCCTATTTATCTTAGCAGTGACATCATTCTGCCCTTAACTAAGTGTACTTACAACCTCTAAAAATCTGTACATGTCTTTAGCTGAGGATTTTTTAAAAGTGTGACACAAAAAGGACTCCTTGCCTTAAAAAGAATAGACTAAGTTCTTTAAACTGCCTTTTCCCTACTATCTCACCATGACAGACTTGATGGTGAGTGTATTTAAATAGTAGTTTTGATATGGTTTTCATTGTTTTTTACTGCAAGTTCTATAAATCTGGTGGTTTGGAAGAAAGCATGTTAAGTGAGAAGAATGGTTGTTGTAGTAGATGAATGGTTTAAACCTTACAAGAATTATGTAGAAAAAGTAAATTGAGGCTTTTCAAAACGTTCTATTAAACTCATTTTACTATAACAGTTTTCTACCGTTGTTTCTATCGTGTTGTTTGAGCATTGAACAGATTGATTACTTAGTGTTCCTATATTAAGTATAATTTGTAAGGAGGTTGCCCAGATAGGTGCCCATATATAATTTAAGATATAGATTGACAAGTGCATGTCTAATTTTAAGTTTAAAGAGTGGCATATGTGATTGAAGTATTGTGGGACTGATTATAGTGATCAAATAAAGGTGAGATGTTTGGCAAGGAATATTGGAGAAGATGAATTTTGGGAAGAGTTTTAAAAGAAAGAGGAAGGACAAATTTGGATTGACAAAATAGAAATGTCATTCACGTTGAATAAATTGACAGATGGCTAAGGATATAGGGATATTAAATACTATCTGTTAGGATCATGAAGAATTAGCTCCCTTCCTTTGTTGGGTCTGCTGCTGCCCAGAATAGTTTGTAACAAAGAATCAGAGATATTTTTGGCAGATCATCAAATTCATCCCGCACATCAGCCTTATGAAATGAAGTCCTGAGAAGTGAGTTGACTTCTCCAGGACCAAACGAGTGGTAGAGGTGGAGCCAAAATGCCCAATTTCCAAAATAGAATATATTTTTACTACATTTTACTCTACATTGCACTATTACATCACTCCATAGGCATTTGTTCTCTATTATCCTAAACATTTTAGTCCCACAGAGAAGATAAAAGTATCTAACATGGAGAACTTTAGCTTATGTATTTTCGATTACCCAGTGTTATTTGTTTTCCTAGTAGAAGCTATTTCTTCTTGGGCAGAAACCTTCATAATCATATAAGATAACATTTTTTTTCTAACTTTTGTTTGTCCGTGATCCTTCACAGCTCTGGGTCTATTATCTTCTTAGTGCATATTTTTAAATTGACTGAATGTTTTTGGACAGTTCTCATGATGGTGTATTTTCTTAAACTGTGGTGGAACTGGCTTCATGGGTTTTGTTGTTAACATGGGTTTGGGAATATAACATATCTATTTTTTTTTTTTTGAGACAGAATCTCACTGTCACCTCAGCTAGAGTGCAGTGGCATCATCATAGCTCACTGCAACCTCAAACTCCTGGACTCAAGTGATCCTCTTGCCTCGCCCTCCCAAGTAGCTAAGACTATAGGCATGTGTCATGATGCCCTGCTAATTTTTTCTATTTTTAGTAGAGATGGGGTCTTGCTCTTGACACATCTATTTTTTAGAATAAGAAAACACACAACTCTAGGAACCTCATTTTTTTTTCTCTTTATTCAAGAGCAAATATTTATTTTACACTTGCTATGTATTAGGCATAGTTTAGGCACCAGGACTCCAAACTGCATGTGGACAGTCCCTGACTTCCAGAATATTATAGTATAATAGGAGACAGATGAACAAGCAGCCAATTACTACAGACTCAAGTGAACTATTTTATTTCAAGATGGTGATGTGTGATTTGAGTTCTAATCATTTGATTAAAAACCCCCTTTAGCTGATTTTTATGTATTTTCAGGATCTGTGAGTTAGGTATGTTTTTAAAAGGGTTACTAATCTTGGAATATTAGTGTGCTCATATACCAATTATTTTTTAATGTTATTTCATTTGGCTAGATTAACTATTTTCATGGGATTTGAGGAATTTGACCATGTCAGTGCAGTCATTTTTACATTATTAACTAAAGAATAATGAGTGCCCTTTGTTAATGAAACTTTTTAAGATTAGGAAACAAACAGAAGGAGACAAATCAGGACTGTAAAGGGGATGCCAAATGATTTCCCACTGAAACTCTCATAAAATTGTCCTTGATAAGAGGAATAAGTGGGAGTATTATCTTGTTGGAGAAGGACTCTCTAGTGAAGCATTCCTGGGCATTTTTCTGCTAAAGCTTTAGTTTACTTTCTCAAAAAACTCTCCTAATGAGCATATGTTATCATTCTTTGGCCCTCCAGAAAGTCAACGAGGAAAATGCTTTGAGCATCCCAAAACACTATTGCCATGACCTTTACTTTTGACCAGTCCACTTTTGCTTTGACTCGACCACTTCCACCTGTTGGTAGCCATTGCTTTGATTGTGCTTTGTCTTCAGGACCATAGTGGAAAAGCCATATTTCTTCTCCTCTTACGGTTCCTCAAAGAAATGCTTCAGGATCTTGATCCCACTTGTTTAAAATTTCCATTGAAAGCTCTGCTCTTGTCTGCAGCTGATCTGGGCACAATTTTGGCACCCATCAAGTGGAAAATTTGTTCAATCTTAATTTCTTCAGTCAGAATTGTGTAAGTTGAACTAATTGAGATGTCTATGATGTTGGCTATTGTTTATGCTGTTAATTGTCATCCCTCTTAGATTACGGCACAAACAAGATTAATTTTTGCCGTGAAAATTGATGTGGATGGTCTGCCCCCATGGCTTCATCTCAACATCATCTTGTCCCTTCTTAACATGAATTATTCATTTGTAAAATGCTGCTTTCTTTGGGGCATGGTCCCCATAAACTTTTTGTAAAGCATCAATGATGTCCCCATTCTTCCACTCAAGCTTCATCATAAATTTGAGGTTTATTTTTATTTCAATTTTAGCAGAATTCATGTTGCTCTGATGGGGCCTTTTTCAAATGGATGCCTTATCCTTCTTCGTGCCTCAAACTAGATCTGTTTCAGACATGTTATAACAAGTTGGTATGAGTTTACTTTGGTGCAAAAAATTTTTAAAAATCCATGCAAAATTTTTTATAATATATATTTTCTATTAACTTTTTGAAGACCCTCATATATGTGCATCCATCTATCCATCCATCTGTCCTGCAGCAGTCTAAATTGTTCACTTGTAAGATAAAATCTCAGACCCTTCACAGTTTCTGATACAATAATTTTCTCATGAAATGGTGGCTATGTTCAAAAGGTAAGTGTCTTGAGAGAGATAGAGAAACAGGTGGAAATGGTATCATCTTAATATTATATCCTCAGAAGTTATGCTGTGTCAGTCTTGCTGGATTTAATTGGTTGATCACTCACAAAGCCCTGTCCCTGTTCAAGAATATGGGAAGTAGTAGATTCCAACTCTTAATAGAAAAGTAGAAAGATTCTGGAAAAGAATGTAATACCAGAAATAATGCTAGACTGCTATTGGAAAATCTAATCTGCCATGCATATCAATACAAATGTATCTACATCATTCTTTTTAACTTCTGCATAGCTTGAATTTCTGTTGATGGACATTTAGAATTTCCACTTTTCTTTAAGCTTGGAATTCCTCAGATAACAACACATAAGGAGAAGGCTTTTGTGCCATAACTTTATAAATTAGTCCACACCCTAGACAGTAAAATGACAACGAAAAGGGAAATGAGGCAAAGATGTCAGGAGAGTCAAAGTAAGGATGATTTACTGAGCTGACTACTGCTCATTATCAAACATGATTGATTGTTCAGTCTTGCAGAATCATATTCTAAAAGATGGAATAAATGTTGTCTTGGGAAAAGAAAGGAAGGCAGAGTTACTTGTATTCTGATTCCTGCTCCTATTGGTCAAAGCTTGCTCATGGGGTATTAATTCCTCTGCATCCTGCACCTGTTTGGATGGTGCTACTTCTACGTTAGACTTAGTAAATATGAAGTGGCTTACAAGAGTCGTCTAATTTTCTTTTTACTGTCATGGACTTTGTTGTAAAGATCATCTGCCTATCTACATAAATCTTTGTGCACATGCCAAATTATATCCTTAAAATAAATTATAGAATTGAAATCTCACAATCTTTGAATATATACATTTAAATTTTCTTTGTCTATTGACATAGATTACTAATTTTCCTCCATAAAATTTATATAATTTATATACATATATACTGACCAAGTGATCAGAAAGTAAACATAAGCTTATACTCTAGACTTAATGTCCTAATTAGTGCCATATAGGCATAAGAAAACAAAATTTTTTGTTTTCCTAGTTTAATTTTTTTGTGATGAATAAATTTTCATATGTTTATTAATCATCTTTGTTTTTCTTTTAGTAAATTATTTTTCTTTTTTTTTTTGCATTTCTTTTTCTTTCCTTCTTTTCTTTCTTTCTTTCTTTTTTTTTTTTTTTAATTAAAAATGAGGTCTCACTATGTTGCCCAGGCTGAACTTGAAATCCTGGGCTCAAGCAATACTTCCTCAGCCTCTTGAGTAGCTGGGGCTACAGGCATGCACCACCACACTCAGCTGCTTTTTGGTTTTTCAGTTGAGGCATGTTTCCTTTTTCTTAATGATGTTTTAACTTGCTGTATAGATTATGAATAGGAAGTCTTTGTCTAAGTTTGCAAATATATTTTCTAGTTTTTTTCTTTTATATTAATTTTGTCATTTCTTTTGTCAAAGGGCATAAAAATCTGTTTTTTGCTTTATAGTTTCTGACTTTTGAACATAAAATCTCATGTTTTATTTTTTACATTTTCTGATTTGTTATAGTTGACATATCTATGTCTTTCTGAATTTATTTTCTGTTTAGACATTATACTTTCTGGCTCTAGTTTTTCCATTGATTCTCTTTGTATTTTTAGTAGATAATTATATCATCTTAAAATATCATTATTTTCTATACACATTTTCATGTGTGGATTTTGAATTTTTCTCTAAAATTTTTTCTAAATATAATATTATTAACACTGTATAAGACCACTAGAAACATAAGTTTTAATTACTCAATTATTTTCGACCTATATGGCATAATCTAATTTTCTTTGTATTTTTTAACTTTATAAATAATGCTAGGAGAATCATCTTAATAAACGAATATTTTCTACTTTTCTAATAACTGCCATGGAGCAGATTTCTAGAGATAAATTTCATGGGTTAAAAGTAGGAACATCTTTAAGGGTCATCATGCATATTGTCATATTGTCAAATTGATTTTCAGAAAATGTTTATTGCTACATAATCTCAATGGTAGTGTATAGGGGAATCCATCTCACTTTTACCTTATTAGCCGTGAGTTCTATCACTTAATTTAATTTTTATTATTAATAATTTGATAAGTGCTAAACAGTATTTTATGCTTTGATTAAAGGACAGTGGAACATTTTTTCATATGCTCGTTAGTGATTTACGTTTCATCTGTAAATTTTTCTTTCATTAATTTAATCTTTTTTAGTTGAACCTTGTTTTTCAAATTGATTTATATAATAAGAACATTATCAGATTATGAGTGATATTTGGGACAAGTATCTTTTGTACATTGCAGTTTGACTTTTAAATATGCATATATTCTTTTTTTTTAGTACAGTCAGATCCCTTGATTATTTTACCTTTGTGATTTCTTTTCATTTCTTAGAAATTGCTCTTCATCAAGAAGTCAGACACATGTACACACTAAAGTTTTCTTAATTAATAAACTTTATTTTTAGAGCAGTTTTAGGTTGACAGCAAAATTGAGCAGAAAGTACAGAGAGTTCTGATATACCCTCTGTCCTCATACGCACACAACTTTGCCTGCTTTTGATATCCTGTGCCAGAGTAGTACGTTTGTTACAATTGAACATACATTGATACAGCATTATTATCCAAAGACCATAGTTTAGATTAGGGTTAATTCTTGGTTATGTACATTCCATGGGTTTGACAAATGCACAAGGACATGTATCCAACATTGTAGTATCATACAGAATAGTTTCACTGCCCTAAAACTTTTCTGTGCTCTGCCTATTCATTCCTCCCTTGCCCCTAACTTCCAGCAACCACTGATCTTTTTACTGCCTCAATATTTTGTTTTTGTTTTTTTTTTCCCACAGAATGTCATATAGTTGGAATCATATAGTATGTAGCCTTTTCAGATTGGCTTCTTTCACTTGGTAATAGGCATTTAAGTTCTTGGGTGTCTTTTCATGGCTTGGTAGCTCATTTCTTTATAGCACTGAATAATGTTTCATTGTCTGGATATGCCACAATTTACTTTATCCATTTACCTACTGGAAGACATCTTGGTTGCTTCCAAGTTTTAGATGTTATGAATAAAGCTGCTATACATATCTGTGTTGATTTTCTCTGGGCATAAGTTTTCAATTTGTTCATTTAGGTAAATGTCAGGTCTGGCTTCTTGGCAGACTGTTGTCCTGGTTCTTTGGCTCCTTGCTTGGAAAAATCATAAGCAGGCCGGTGCAACGGAGTGATCACAGACAGGAAGCAATTCCACACAAACAGCTTTTATTGCAGAAAGGAAGGAAGCTCCACAAAGCGAAAATACATTCCAGAGGAACAGGAACAGGTCAGTCTCCACTAGTGGAGAAAGACATTAAGGACTTCCAGGTGGTTTCCTTTTATTGGCCTGGTCTGGAGAAGGGCTTACAGGCCATGTGGGACGTTACCAGATGATTTATATGAATGATTGTCAGGTGTTCTGCATTCTCCTGCAGTCCCTTCCCCTGACTGGTGCCCCCCTCCCCTTCTCCACCCCTAGGAACCACCCTCCTGGCCTGTATCTGCCACCTGCAGATTTGGTCCCTGCCTAACAGTACATACCAAGGATCCTGACTGCTGGATCATATAGTCTAACATTATGTTTAGTCTTGCAAGAAACTGCCAAACTGTCTTCTAAGTGGCTATACCATTTTGTATTCCCATCAGCAGTGAATGAGACTTCCTGTTACTCTACATCCTCACCAAAATTTGGTGTTGTCAGTGTTTTGGATTTTGGCAGTTCTAATAGGTGTGTAGTGGTATCTCATTGTTTTAATTTGAAATTCCCCAATGACGTCATGTTGAACATGATTTCATATGCTTGCTTACCATCTGTGTTTCTTCTTTGGTGTGGTGTCTGTTCAGGTCTTTTGCCCATTTTTAATTAAGTGATTCACTTTCTTATTGTTGAGTTTTAATAGTTTTTTGTGTATTCTGAATAACAATCCTTTATCATATGTTTCTTTTACAAATACTTTCTCACAGTCTGTGGCTTGTCTTCTCATTCCCTTGCCATAATCTTTCACAGAGCAGAAGTTTTAAATTTTTATGGAGTCTAGCTTATCAGTTATTTCTTTTATGGATTGTGCCTTTGATGTTATATCTAAACAGTCATTGCCATACCCAAGGTCATCTATTTTTTTCTCCTATGTTATCTTCTAGGACTTTTATAATTTTATGTTTTACATTTAGGTCCCTGATCCATTTTGAGTTAATTTTTGTGAAGGGCTCAAAGTCTATGTCTAGATTCATTTTTCTTGTTTTTTCTACAAGTGGATGTCCAGCTGTGCCAGCACAATTTGTTGAAGAGACTATCCTTCTCCATTGAATTGTCTTTGCTCCTTTGTCAAAGATCAGTTGACTGTATATGTGCAGGTCCATTTCTGGGCTTATCACTCAGTTCCACTGATGTATTTGTCTATTCTTTCACCAATACTATACTGCAGTGCTCCCCAACCATTTTGGCACCAGGGACCAGTTTTGTGAAAGACCGTTTTTCCAGTGTTGGGGGTTTCAGGGGCAGAGTTCAGGCGGTGATGCAAGTGATAGGGAGCAGCTATAAATACAAGAAGAATCTTCACTCGCTCACTGCCTACCTTCTGCTGTGTGTCCCCCCACCACCATTCCTAAGTTTCATGGAGTCGGGAACCACAGCCATACTGTCTTGATGACTATAGCTTTGAAGTCAGATAATGTCAGTCCCCTGACTTTCTCCTTCTCCTTCAATATTGAGTTGACTATTCTGGATCTTTTGCTTCTCGGGATAAACTTTAGAATCAATTTGTTGATACTCACATAATAACTTGCTTTTTATTGGGATTATGTGGAATCTACAAATCAAATTGTGATCAATGATTAGCTAGAGAAAGAAATGATATTTCACTTTTCTCCTTAAGCTTTCTGTATTATCTAAAACTTTTTTTCACATGGGCATGTATTACATTTATTTTAATCAGACTAAAAGAAATATATTTAAAATAAAGCATATAGTGTTTTTACAAAAATACGAACAGAAAATCAGTTGCTTTGCGTGTAGTATATTACTTTCCTCCATCCATGTTATACATTTTTAAAAGCTTTTCAACAAACTTTTTCAATGTATGAGGTCTAAGAGTTACTAAACATTATTAAAATAATCCTATAACTTTAATTTATGAGACTGTGTCTAGTTTGATTTTTTTAAAAAAATCACAGTCCAACAAATATTTTTTGAATATCTGTGACTTGTAACATTTTTTGGGCCCATATTGAAAGAGATAGAGAAATGCAATATTTGAGAATGTGACATAATACAGGAGCTCTTGGACTGTGATATTGATGCAGGGTTGAATAAAGGGGACATCTGGAAAACGCTAATGAAACTTTCGGTTAGACAGTAAGTAGGCTGAGGAGACCTTTGACTCCAATGGTAGCAATAGTAGAATAGAGGATAAGATAAATGTCAAATTCCAACAGGGCTTTGTGATAAAAGGATTTTAATTATAAGATTTGTTTATTTAAAATAGCTGGGGGAATTGAGTCAATGACAGAAACAGTGATGTTCTACACAGGGATTTGAATAACAGCTAATTTATTAAGAATGCCTGTGTGCTTATTTATTTTCAAGTGAAAACAGGAAAGCCAAGTAAAATTTTCCCATGGGCAGATTGAAATATTCAAGGTTGAGTTAGAAATCAGGCTTTGGGAGAAGCTGTGAAGCAAAGTAGAAAGCATCCTGGCCTTGGCTTCATAAACGTGCTGTTTTTGGAAGTTACTACCCATATTATCTTGGCCAAGTCACTTAGCATTCAGGCTCTCAGTTTTCTTGTGGGTTAAATAATAGGAGTGGAAGACTATATATATTCTAACATCACTGATAGATTATTATCAGATGAAGCTGTGATAATGAATCAGCTGATTCTGATAATAATAAGAGGGCTTACCCAGGACAATGTATGTCTTACTCCTTTCTGGCTGCTATAACAAAATACCATAGATTGGATTGCTTATAAACAGAAATGTATTTCTCACAGTTCTGGATGCTGGGAAATTCAAGATCAGTGTGGCCACAGATTCAATGTCTGGTGAGATCCTGTTTCCTAGATCATAGATGGCACCTTCTCCCTCTGTCCTCACATGGTAGAAAAAGGGCAGGGCAATTCTCTGGGGCCGCTTACAGCCCCATTCATGACGACTGCACCATCATGATCTAATCACTTCCTAAATGCCCCACCTCCTAATGCCATCACATTGGTGAATAGGTTTTAAACATAAATTTTGGGGGGACACAAACATTCAAACGATAACAATGCAGAATAATGAAATTAAGAGATAAGAGAGTTTTGGCTGAAGTATTGCACAATCCAGTCAAATGCTGCAAAGTATTCAAGGAATATTATAATAAATAGATATGAGCTAGAAGAAATTAGATGGAAGTAGATTAAGAGAAGAGATATGGATAAATGGCATATGACAGAGGGAAACTAGTGGAAATATAGCTGATAAAAATATAATAACTTGATAAAATGATAAACTTTTTTATCCTAGGCCCTTGAGGCACTAACAGGAGTTTATAAGGCAGGCGTTCTTAACATGCCTGGAGAGAAGAATCACCTGGGAACTTTTTAAAAATACAGATGACCAGACCTCATCCAAGATAATGAAGTCAAAATCTGGGAAGTGGAGAATGAAGCTGATACTTTTCAAAAGCACCCTCAGACTGGAACAAAGATAAATAATTAACATACATTTTCATTCATCAATTACTATCTTCATAAATAAACATTAACTGATATTAATTTGGTGTGCACTACTTGCTAAGCACTGTGCTAGATGCTGAGGAAGACAGATATGCAAACAAATAATAGAAGGTAATGAATGAAGGAGAGAGGAAAGGAAGGATGAGAGGGAAATGTCTGAGTGTGTTCTGGCACAGAAACAACTGCTGTCTTAGATTTTAGGTTGAAATATTGACGTTATGGCACATGGTACTTTTAAATCTTCCTTAGCTGATTAGAGGTTAGAAATAGAAGAGCCACGGATTTCTTAGACAAAATGAGAAAGTAGGAAAATTTGCGCCTGGGACTCCCTGGCCTCCTTTTCTGGGCCTCCTCTTCCCATCCTCCTCCTTGTACCTTGACTCCAGGGATTCATATGTTGTCTTTGGTTTAACTACACTGAAACCCTGTGGCCAGTAAATTTCTTGGCCATATGTGGTTGTGGGAGAAGCAGAGAAGGAATTGTGAGGAGTTGGGATAACTCTGTCCATCCTTGCCATTGCCACACTCTCCTCTTGGTTGTGCCTTTACCTTCTCTCCTTCTGGATTACTGTAGAAATTACTTAACTGTCCTCCCTGCCACTGAGTGTTTTCCTCTCCCAGTCAGTCTTCCAAAAAAGACTAGAATTATCTTTCTAAAATACAGTGTATCATCTGGCTTGAATTCATCTGAAAGCTCCCCCATTGACTAACCATAATATGAAGTTCAAATACCTTATAGGATAGAAAATACTCTCACCCATTTTTTACAAGCTTACTTTCGCAGTCTTCTCTCTTTCCTGGGGCTTCAATCGCTAAACTTCTTTTGTCTCCATTCCATAACATGCTCTTTCATCCCTCCATTATTTTGCAATTGCTATTGCCTGGAATATTTTCCCTCTCTTCTTACGTCCTTATAAGATCTCGTTCGATGTTTATCTTTTTTGTGAAGTTTTTCCCTAATGTCTCTTAGCATTTTGTATATGCCTCTAAATACACATTTACCTCTAA
Organism: Lemur catta; assembly: GCF_020740605.2. Classification (NCBI taxonomy): domain Eukaryota; kingdom Metazoa; phylum Chordata; class Mammalia; order Primates; family Lemuridae; genus Lemur; species Lemur catta. The sequence goes on from NC_059138.1 coordinate 34,289,690, forward strand.
TAAATCATATTTATTTAATAATTTGTTACACTTCTTGAAAGCAAAATGTAAGCCTTATTGATCTTTGCATTTCTCTCCCCTTCAGTGGAACTGGCAAACAGTAGATGTTGAAAAATGTTTCTTGAATGAATACTAAGTGAACACACTAACCAGCGCATATTGGGAATCCAGAGACCTCTCTTTTTCAGCACTGTCACTTGTCTGCTTAAACCTGTCCAAAGGCTCCCCGCTTCACTTAGGTCCTAAGTCTTAGCATGCCTTTCCTGGTCTGTATGAACCAGCCCCTTGCTCCTACTCTAGACACCTCCCCTCATGTCCTGTGCCTTAGCCAGCCACCCTGGACGCTTCTCTGCCCCCAGTGCCCACACAAGGCCTGGCTTACTCAGTCCAGGACATTCTTCCCTTGGCGTTGGTTAGCTCCTTCCTCCAGCTTCAGATCTTGTCTTGGATGTAACTTCCTAAGTAAGGCCCTTACGCAAATCACACTTCCCTGCTATCATCTTACATTGATGGCTTTCTACTTTTTATGATGCTTATTACAATGTATAAATTACATTTATTTGGGTTATTTCTGTTTGACATCCATTCTGTCCACTAGGTTTTAATCTCCATTGTAGCAGGAAGTATGTAGATTTTGTTCTAAGATGTATCCCCAGCACGTTGCCTAAGACATACTTGCCCAATAAATATGACTGAACAAGTGGCAAGCTTTAGGACTGTACTTACCATAGATATTTTTCTCTTCCTCGCCTCTCCCATTATTTGTAACTCTAATGCCTCATACTTATCTAGCAAATACAATACTCTGTTGATTGTTTGACTGGCCCCCTCCATGCCCACATTGTTATCACCTTCAAATCACAACAGTGTTATGTAAATGCTGACTCCCGAATGAATAATAAATTGGAGTATCTTAAACCTTTACTGTAAAGGTTAGGAATAAATGCAACACTATTAAAAGTTCATGCTCTCATGATGACATGCACCTATAGTCCAAGCTTCTCGGGAGGCTAAAATGGGAGGAGACCAGGAGCTTGAGACAATCTTGGGCAACATAGCGAGACCTTGTCTCAAAAGAAAAAAAAAAAAATTGTGCTCACTGTCTTCTTCGTCTTTTTGTTGTTATTCCTCACAAAGGCTAAGTTTTAGAACTACCAGCACAAAGCTATACAGACCATCTTGAGTAATCCAATAATAACCATGCATTTTATCGCAGATTTTTTTTATCTGATTCAATATAGCTAATTTAGTTTTTCTAAGCCCTGGTTTTAAATCTAATTAAGACATCTTAAATTGCTCAATTTCCATTTGGGTAGCCTGCTTTGCCCATAATTTTCAGGTTTCAAGACTTCTCTAATGAATTTCTTCCCTTGCTTTTCTGCAATTAAGCTTCCCTTCCATTAAGTTCTGTCAGGTTTAGTCATAAGGCAATCAGTCTCATTAATTAAAAAAAAAGATTTTTAAGAAAATCCCTTTGTATACAAGGTAATTTAGGGGAACGGCCTATCCTTTTGCAGATGCCGACATATTCTTTTCTCATCATAGTAGTTTATATGTATTTTGGAAACTGATTAGCTTCCCCTTCTGTCTCACCTATTTTGTCTTCCTGACCTCTCACAATCTCCCTTCCCCTCCCCCTGATTCCCCAGAAGGTTAGAAATACAATAAGCAGCTACATACTAAGATAGAGCCTGAGGCTTGAGGAAGATTGCATTTGGTTTACCCTTTGGCAAAGAGTACAGTAGCACTTGCCAGCCCCAGGCCTTCCGAGTTGAATATATCATTTCCAGGGTGCGATCTGCCTCTGTTGTCCTGTGGCCTGTGGACCTGAACTCAAGCCTCCATTTCAAAGGCATTATGTTACCGCGCACCATCTGGTCAGCTGGCCCCACATCCGAAGAGATTTGGAATCACAGTGCAGAGGAGCTAATTATGTTCAGTGAGTGTTTTCATGATTTGCTATTCTAGCCAAATAAACAAAAATAAATTATTGAAATATTTCCATTCTGTTCTCCGTGTTCGGCAGACTCAAAAGTAGAGGGGGAAATATCCCCAAATAGTTAGGAAATTATTGGAGAAACTGTTGAGTCCATTTTGAATAGCTGATCATGCATATGTTCTAAATTGTAATCCTTCTGGACTTGAGATTGATAAGAATATTTAATGTGTTCTGCCCCATTTTGCAGTGGACGATTTTCATGCTAAGTGCTTTAATGTATGTCTGTACTGCTAATGTATCACTTGAGGCTGTACATTTCAAAGCTTTGAGTATACTTTATGAATTTGAGATTTATTGACTCAGTGTTTATTTTAACTGAGACATATTTATATTTATACCCTTTTGAAAACCATACCAATGGGACAGAGGCAAGTTTTTAAGTCTTACATCTGTTCTTAGACAATGTGATAATGTACTCATTCATCTTAGCAGTTACTTATGCAAATGTTGAAGCACTTTTTGTTGGCCAAGTCCAGATATAGTTCAACTTGTACTCAGTAGGTCTATCTCAGAATTAAATGTCACTTAAAGCCCCAGTTCTTATAAAAATACTTCAAGCAATAGGATTTCAATATTTGTTAATTCCATAATGTATCTATTGAAGTCACGTAAAATTTGATTTGAAATGCAGTGTGAATGACAAATCTATTAGGATAAAAGAAAGCCAGGAAGCTGTGAAGCAAGCATTCATGTGGGAATATTTGTTAAACTCTAATTAAACTAAATGATTCTAGATTAGCCTTACTAGTTATCTAAAAATAAACATCTATAGAGAAATGATCCTACTTTGTAATCTATCATTAATTTTCATGCATAGATTTCCCATCATACCTTTTAGGGATAAGAACTCTCTCTTTTTTTTGTCTCATCTATTGTTTATATACTGACAAAATATAAATATCAATTAAAATTTTTGAAGTAAAGTTTCTATTAAAAAAAGAGATTTGAGATAATGGATATGTTAAATTGCTTGCCTGAAGGAATCATTTCACTATATATATGTGTATATCAAATTTAAAGTTGTACTTTAAATTTATATAATAAAAAAGACAGGAACAAAGAAAACTATGTATTATACATTTGTTAATCCATCTGATATTCTAATAGGGCTTAAAAATCTAAATCTCACTGTTCATGTAAAAGAGCTACTTTTTCCACTTTATTGAATGGACCCTTGAATTAAATAAACACCATTAATTGATGTCCTTTTTTTACTTCAAAGCCAGTGCCTTCTCACTACTAAAACCCAGCCAATTGTTTGTTATAATTAAATTATTCCGAAATTGAGTTTGTATCCCTACCAAATTCCTAAAATGTATAATTAATAGTCCCATTAACAGCAGATAGTTTTAATATTCTGTAAAAGAAAATTTTAGTATTTGTGGGCTTATATATAGAAGTTTAAAAAGCAAATATTATGTAGAAAAGAAACAAGAATTTTTCATAAAATGGGCATGTATATAAAATTAGAAGCAAGGGCACATAATTTTTAATTTTCCTTTTAAATATCATATTACATACGCATAAATTATAGGAAGGTAGACATTTTAAAATCTTGTTAAAATGTTTCCAACTACAATTCCATTCTATTATGTGTAAATAAGTTATTTCAAGCTGGCATACAGAGAACAAGTCATCCCATGGTATTTTCTACCTTTTTTTTTACTCCCTGTATTTATGTGACACTGCTATCACCTTTTCAATTTTATCTAAGCAGACATTAACTAATGATCAGATGAACCACAGTTATCTCCTTTACCAGACTGTAAATTGTTTGAGAGCAGAATCAATTTGTAATTTACTTCTATATGTTATAGAGCCCTTAATAGGTTCTTTGTATATAATTGTGTGACTCGGGATCCCAGAAGGAAATTGATGATGGCACACTCCACTGATGTAATTTTAGAGAGTTTAATAAGGGGACTATTTACAAAAGTATGAACATGGGTAATGGAGAACAAGGATAGTGAAGCACTCTTGGGCTAGCAAGAGCAGGAGCTATTTCCACTCATAGCTCCGAGGGGGAAAGGGAAGAGATATTACCAGGACCTGAAAAGAGCTTTAGCTGAGGTTGTAGCCATAGGAGAGAACTGCTGGCAGGAGCTGTGGCCTTTCGAGGAACTTGGGCTACTGCCAAACTGCAGTCCAGCAGAAAGGGAGCCATACTCTCTGATGCTCTGCCATTGCTTCTCACTGGCCCTCTGTTGGCTAATCCCAAACAAAAGCCACACGCTAGAGAAGTCCATCAATACGCCCATCAAAGACTTATCCAGGAGCACAGAGCAAGAAGGAGAAAGGTAGAGGGTGGATAAAATCAAGGCAGGGAGAGATTTCTGCAAGCAGAGAATGTCTAATTTATTAGATGTTCAATGAATGAGTAGGATGATGTGAAGTCTTTAAATGTTTTAACTTAGTAAAATATATTTGCTTAATTCTGGTTAACAATATAGTGACATATTTATTTAAGCACATAAATGCTTAAATAAACTTCATTGCATCTCTCAAAGCAGTAATCTAGACTGTATATATCATATATACATACATATTTGGGTGCATGGGGTAAGCTGTAGAAGGAGGCAGTTGTTTCTGGGATACATACTCAAAATTCTCTTATAAGGACCTTTTTTTTTTTTGTTATAAAGATGATTTCTGGTAAGTCTATACCCAGTCAAGAAAGAATGACATTCTTTTAACCTCCTTTGGAAATGAGTTGGCCTTTCAGCACAACCCGAATTAGTCTAATAGACTTTTTAAAAAAATTATTATCGAAGCACTTTTTACAAGTCCTAATGAATATGACTTGTTCATTTGATGTTTCTATTGAGGCCTATTCAGAACCATTATGTATATAAAGCATAATTTTACAAATAACTAATGGAGTTATTTAAAGATAGATGTCCCAAGGTCTGCCCTTAACTTAACAAAACAAGTTTTTTATAATGTGTGTCAGCTGCTAATCTGTTTTTTGTTTAAGTCCATATTTTCATATATTAATATTAAGAAGGTTTAAATGAAAGGATTTTGGGGTCAAATCATAACACTGAAGTAAGTTGTTAAACTAAAGTAGTTCTATGAAGTAATGCAGTGATATTGACTATGCTGTTAATATGTTAATAAGAACATCTACCAGATCTAACATGTTGCATGTTCATAGAAAATAAAATTAGTAGATCTTAAAACATTTAAGATCAACAATTGAATGGCAGTCAGAGATTCATTCTCATAATGTATCTTTCTGACTCAAATAAATTAACTTCCACTTATCTAATGGAACATATAATTAGACTCAATAAATAAATCATTAAAACTTGTATATTAATCCATTTTTCATTGCTTATAACAGAATACCTGAAACTGGATAATTTACTTATTACAGTTATAGAGGCTGAGAAGTCCAGCGTTGAGGGGCCGCCTCCAGTGAAAGCTTTCTTACCTGTCACATGGTGAGGGGCTAAGTGTGCTAATGCAATTGCTCAGGTCTTTTTCTTCTTATAAATCCACCAGTCCCACTCCCACGATAACTCCTCAATCCATTAACCCATGAATCCATGAATGGATTAGTCCATTCATGAGGGTAGAGCCATCATGATCCAGTCACCTCTTAAAAATGCTCCCCATTTCAGTACTCCCATGGGGATTAAGTTCCACACATGAAATTTGGGGGACACATTCAAACCATAGCAACTTATAAAACCATATGCCCAAGCGGAGTGCACACATCACAAACACAAGGAACATTCCTTTGGGGGATGCATTAATAAAAAGTAAGAAAACATCTACTTCTGTTTAGTTTCATAAAAATTAAGTCAAAATATTGCTTAACAGTAGAACATGTATATTGTTTACAAATAAATTTACATTTATTTGGAATGCCTGCCCAAAAATTCTTTAGGAAGATATGATCAAAGGTCCCATATAACTACTGACTAAGCCTGATTATTTAGGAAGCTAAAAACTAGTCTATTAAAACTTCTAACTACTATTTATACCTATGATATTAAATGTATATCTTAAGCTCAGGCTTTTCCTGGAAGAACAGTAGGAGTTTATTATTCCTGGGGTTCATTAGGCAAAAACCAGTTGGGTGCCCCTGGTCTAGGCCCAGAAACAGTATGTTCTTACATGGTCTGTTGATCTCTCGATAGTCATCCCCAACATATAAATTGCAACTTATAGGTAGAAATTAAAGACTCAATTGCCAGGCCTTCTGGGCATTTTCATGTCTAAACTATGCTGGAATTCCTGCTAGGAAGGAAAGCGCCTTTTAGTCTCCTTCATCTTTCAGAAATACAGTTTTAGCATATGGTACCCTCCCCACCCACCCCACACAGCCACCCCAACATTCATCTCAGAGCTTCACGCAACTAAAAACTGGTTTCTTCTCAAGTAGTTGGAGGTCCCTACATGGTCTACATTAACCTATCTTCTTCATTAGGCTATTAGTTTTTAAACAATGGTGGGCAACAACAGTAATTCATACTCTGTACCAAATAAAACCCTGCACAGGTATATAAAGAAAAACTAATAATAACTTCACCTTCCCTCCTCTAGTCTCATCTCCCTCTGTAACCAGTGTTAAAATCTTCATCTGCAGTATAGCATTCTTTATGTTCATGCAAAGATAGACACACACAAGTAGATTTTTGCATATTACCTACCCTTACCTCTTTCTTTCTCTTTCTCCTGTTCTTTCTTTGTCTCTGTCTCTCTCCCTTTCTTTCTCTCTCCCCTTTCTCCCTCCTTCCCTCCCTCCTTTCCTTTCTCCTTCCCTCTCTTCTCTTCTAAATTGGAATACTGTATACATATTCTGTAACTTGCTTTTTTTTATACATTATATCATAGAGATTCCCCTAATGTCAATACTTATAGATCTAATTCATTCTAACAGCTGTATAATATTCTATAATACAAATGCATTATATTTTATTTAATCATTCCTCTATTGATGAGCATTCAGGTTGTTTCCAGTTTTGTGCCATTACTAACAGTACTGCAATAAACAACTATGTACGTAAATCTTTAGGTGTTGTGTTTTAAATTTGTATGACAAATCTCTCAACCTGAGGTTGTCAGTTGTTTAAAGGTATCTTCACCTTTAAATTGTAATGGAAGTTACCATATTACTTTCCATAAATGTGGTGGCAATCACATGGTCATTAGCAGTAAATGAGAATTTCCCTGCACCTTGGGCATCCTTAGGAGTATTAGATTTATCAACCTCTTTAATTTTTTTCTAATTTAATAGAACATTATTAATGCTTTAGATTTCATTATAGCACATAAGCCACCTAAAGCACAAGGGCAATAAACTGGAGTCCTAGGGCCACAGAGGTTTTTAAGGAGATTCTTTAATAATAACTGATGCATGGGAAGATTTTGCCATGCCTGCTCATGAGTGTACCCTCTATCCCCAAACTATGACAATACTTATAAATTCAGGTTTCGCTCTCAGAGAAACTCTGGGAAACAGCCACTGGAATGTATGAATTGAGTGGGAATGGGAATGCAGGGACCATATCATTTCTAAACTGCTGTTACAGGAATTTTATCCCACCAAGCTGTATGATTACAAAGAACTCAGCTCCGTTCTCCCCTCACCCCCCGCAATTTATGTAATACTGACTTAGATATGTTATCCTATTAACTCACCACGGGATCTTATTCATTAATATATGTCATTTGTAGGTGCTTCCAGCTACAGATGAGAGTGAACAACTGGGTATTGCCCTGGCTCTAAATGTAATTACAATGTTCCATTCAGCAGATGCCAGGCTCTACAAAGTCAGTGACCCATCTGGGTGGATATTAACCCCCTGGTCCCCCACTGTGATGCATTTGAAGAAAGATTTGTTAAATAAGAAGAATGGGAGAAAAAAAGACTATAAGAATAATAAATAGGATTATTAAAATATTTCTGATCCTCTACTACTTAGCATTTATTGAACACAGTATCATCTATGCCAAAATAATAGCTCTCATTTCCACTCAGTGAATCCACAAAGAAAGAAAAAGAGATTTAGGGAGGGGTAGAAAACAACATATCACAAACTATCTTCAAGGAACAAAGGCAAGCATTTCAGTTGGGAGAAATAATTTGAAATTTACAACCAGTGTAATTTTCCTGACTTTTGCTACTCCTGGTTGTTTTCTCTGGTTTATGTTGTCTTTAGTCACAGGACTCTCAGGATGTTTGAGGAAGGTTGATGAGCCAGAGACATTTCTTGGCAGCTTTCTAAGAATCTTTGTTTGATAATCTGAGAGATCTGAGGAAAAACTTCAGAGTCTTTAAAAACTTCTGCCATACTCTGTATTAGGTAGATGGATCAGAACTTGGGCCTCAGATAATAAACACCTTTATTCTTCAGCATACAATGATAGGGTCCTGCTACCCACTATCCAGTCCTGTTCTTTCACATTGTCCTCTAAAATGAGCCCCTGGGCTAAATCTCTTTTGAGCCTTTGGCAGCAGAGATTTGTTTGTTTCGTTGTTGTTGTTATTGTTATTATTGTTGTTTGGTGAAGCAAGTGCTTTTCCTGCTCTGAGTGCTAGAGGTGATGTAAGTTACCTGTTTTACATACTTATTCCTGCTTGAGGCGCTCTGCTGGTACCATTACAAGCCTAGATGGCACAGTTGACAAGTCCTCTAGGGGGAAAGTTTTGTGTGAGTGCTTCCACCTGAAGCCCACCCCTGCTGATGGCTCTCCGTGTTTACCTGTAATCCGTTCTGAGGCTGCTGGGTTACATGGCAAGCATGTGGCCTTTCCTCAGGTGGAAAAAGGCACCTATGCCATAAGAACCACAGTGTGCTTTGCTCCATAAAGGCCACAGTGTCTGAGAAGATCACTATTCCTGACTGCGATCCGTTCTTCTAATGCTTTCTGTTAAATTTTTCTTAATCCCTACAGTTTCTCTTTGTAGCAAATGACGACCCCTAATCTTCATCTACTTCCATACTCTGTGCTGCCACATGCTGTAATTTTCTCTTCTTCAACCTGGCTGGACTTCAAGAGTTAAGTTTTTGATTATATAATAAATACTAAGCGGTAAAAGCTGTAAACACACAAATTTAGTTCTTTGTTCCAAGATGGTGTAATGGCGATATAATTGGCAGGATAGAAAACAAAGCTTTCTTCCTTTCAGAGGTTGTCTCCTATTCCTCTTGTACCAGTCTCCTGGTAATTAGTTGCTAGAACACTGATGAGGAACTTCCTTCAGGACTGATGGGGACTAATGTGTATATATGTAAAATATACATATACATGTATGTAATATATATGTAATATTATATATATATATTCTCAAGCCCTTAACTTCTTCTTATTCATATGGTAGATAAGGCTTGATTTATGTCTAATGGCCATTTCTTAAAAGATAGACTGCCGTGCTTATATGGGAATATTCTAGACTAAATTGAGTGTATTTCAGAGGTAACTACACCCGGTGTATTTCTGTGGAAGTACCTATTTAAGAGCTACATTTAAGATTTATTATTTATAAAGAATATTTGAGGAAGCTTTAAAAATAAATTATAGTAAAAAAGTAGAAACTTCTAAATAAACTCAGAACAACCAATGAAATTACAGGAAAAAGATGTTAGAAGCAACTTCAAATGAATTTATTAATGTTGATGAGCACTAAACTTAATTCTGAAGTTATTGGCAACTAAAGCAAAAAAGACAATAGTTTGTCTGGTTCTTAGTGTTAACCCGAAGAGAACTTTCATATTCATCTCAGGGGCCCTTGCAGGTCAGGCTGGTAAGTAAATGAGTGAAGTAGCCAAGTGTGAACCAAAGAGAATGGTACAGCTTGTGTGTGCTCCATCCAAAAGAATTCAAACTGAAGCCAAATGGAAACGAAAATCTTCACTGGCCAAATAAAACCAAAGGGTTGGGATGGGATGGGCACTACTTAGCAACTCCTGAGCTAGAATTGAAATTCAGGAGAAATTTATCACATGGGTCTAATTAGGCCTTCTGTAACATAAAATACAATGTTTAATATGCAAGTTATTTTATAGAAAAAGCACAGAAATGGTCACTGCTTTAAAGAGTATTTCTAATATTGTACTTTTGAAAAAGCCGAAGGATTAAAATTATTGTTTTGCCTCAGTGAAAATGCTGTGAAGTCTCTAGAAATCAGCCCTGCCCCCAGACGGTCTCAGAATGCCCCTAGGTGGCAGGACACACTCAATTAAAAATACTTCAGGTTAGAGATTAGAGCTCTTCTGAGAGCTCTACTTTTCCTTGTTCTGGAACGAATATTGCCCATGATTGTGAGTTAGTAATGCAGTACACTTTCTGCATCCCTTGCACCAACAAAAAACAAGGCCATTCAAGGCATATTGATTACATCTTGTGCATTAGGTAGGTGAGGAGCATGGCATTGGCCATCACCTGTAGAGTTCCCAGAGGAAAACTGGTCAGGAGATGTACTAGAAGGAGCAGGAAAACCTCTCTTAAATCTTTTCTCCTACTGGCCTGGTTACCTAAAGTCAGCTCTCAGGTCATTAGAAAAAGTCATCACTACTTCTGTGTCCGTGTCATGTATGTTTATGTCATGCACATGGTCAGAAAACACTGAATTCTCCCCCTGCATTCTTATACTTTTCAGTAATTTTTGTTTCTGTGACATAGAATCCCTATGAAGAAGTCTAAGTTTCTTGATGATACTTGGGGATAAACTTTTCACTATTTTCAGTGTCAAATATTTGCAAAATGTCCAGGCTCGAGTGGCAGTCCATGTGACATAAATTGACTTCTGGGTGTGTATGGGAAGGAGCATAGCACAGGACTTGGGCTACAAAATGTTCTGAGTTGACCAATTACCACCACACCAAGTAAAGCAACAGAAAAACTGTTGCACAAAATGTGCCACTAGCAGGCCCGATTTAGACTGTGAAAAATTAGGAGAGGCAGGCTTGTCTGCTGAAGACAGTGGTCTCTGACCACTGAGTGGAGGAGAAGGAATGTGTCAACTACTGGGAATTCCCAAACTCTAGCGTGTCTTACTTTGCACAGATGTTATTGAGCAAAACCCATGAATATGCCCGGGTAAAGACAGTGCTGTGTAAACACTGGCTAAAATCAGAATGACAGAGTGGTTCTGAAGTCAAACCAGTTTGGAAGCAAGTTTTTCAAAACCCAGGTGGGATCTTTAGATTCAGTTAGGGACTTTCACCTAGTCCTGTAGCAAGTGTCAGAGCGCTGTTTGTTTTAAAGCACTAAGCACTTTGGACTTCCCTGGCAAGAAGTAACACCTGGGCACCTCAGAATAAATCAGCGACCTCAAATGTCTAGAAAACAAATGAAGCTTCTGCAGCCTTTTTCCCTCTAGTATTTTTGTCGGGCCAGGGCATCCTTCTTTTAGTGCATGCTTATTTTTATTCTTGCTATTACAACCCTTTATGGTTTTATCTAAATATTTGTAATCTCTCATAACAGCCTCTTTGGTAAGTTTTCATCTGGATCTTCATTTTGCAAATGAGATCTTATTTACCAACTTGGCTCCCTGTGTCTTTTGGCCTAAATATGTAATATATTTTAGGGCCTATCAGGAAGTATATTTGAGGGACTAAGAATTTGCTATTGCAGTATTGTGGAAAGAATACTAAAGGTGTATTCTCAAGATTCCTATCCACAAGTTATTTAATCAAACACTCATTTATTTCTCATACAAGGTAACCTGGGATGTTAGTGATAAATAATCTAATTTAATCTATGAAAACGTGGAGGGTGGAGAAAGGGAGTAACACCAAGAACGTATGTGACTTGCCCCAACAGCGTTTCCTCGCTGGTATCCTCAGTGCCCAGAAAAAAGAGCTGATTGAGATGATATCCTAGCTTCAGTGTTTCTTCGTCCTCAAATCTCTGTGTAGGAAACTGTGGAGGCCTTTAACAGATTGGCTCATTTTAACAAAAATACATTTCTTCTGCCCTCTACAACCTTCAGGAGCCTTCAAACATGAAGTTAATTTTACATATTAAAAAAAGAAACCAAATACAGAATCCTAAGGATTTCAGTTCTAAAACCAAATTTATTATGTTCAAAGTTGTGTCTGGATAAAAGGCAAGTATAACATTAAAATATTAATCTATTCATGCCATTTAGTGATTTGAATTATTCACAGATGCTTGTGGTTTTTTTTCTTTTCTCTTGTTTTTTTTTTTTTCCTCTCTCTAAGAATATGATATTTATCTGAAAGCAGTCAAATGAAAGGCATATCTTCTGCTTTTAGAATCCTTCCCAGTTGGGGTTGTTTTATTATAGAACATCCCCCCTCGGACATTTTATGAGCTGTATTCATAAGTGAGCTGTGGTTGAAGCACTTAACAGAGAAACTAGGTAAATTGAACGCTAACAGCTAAAGCAAAATGCTAGGCAACTATTTCCAAATTTAAAGTGCTTTGAAGCTGCTAAGCTGTTATATCCCACTCCCCCAAGCTCTCCTTCCTACTAGAATTGTAAAGGAGAAGATATTCTATAAAATATACGATGATGTCTGTTTTTAGTCTTCAGTCTACATTTTCTAAGCTGATTTGGGAACTTGGCTTTATCCCCTCATTTTATGTTGTTTAGTCAAGAATCTTCTAGGTGAAGAATAATCTTTTTAAATTTCTACTCCTCTATTTGTAAAAAGGCAGTAATAATACTCATCTTTTCTAGTCTCCTAGCGTCAGGAAGCTTGTACTGTATAATACACAAGCATATAAACTCTAAACAGCTATACAAATATAAGGTATTAGAAATGATGTTACCTCTAACATTGTTATTAGCAGTAACTTTACAGACTCAAGATACTATGAAGATTCAGAAGGCACCGAACTTATTCTTCATCATAGCCCAGGATTCAGAAATATCATCTGGGCCTAGAATATTTTATTCAGTTTCCAATATTTGTTTGATTCTAAGAATTTTTTTTTTTTTTTTTTTTGAGACAGAGTCTTGCTTTGTTGCCCGGGCTAGAGTGAGTGCCGTGGCGTCAGCCTAGCTCACAGCAACCTCAAACTCCTGGGCTTAAGTGATCCTACTGCCTCAGCCTCCCCAGTAGCTGGGACTACAGGCATGCACCACCATGCCCGGCTAATTTTTTTCTATATATATATCTTTTAGTTGGCCAGATAATTTCTTTCTATTTTTAGTAGAGATGGGATCTTGCTGTTACTGAGGCTGGTCTCGAACTCCTGACCTCCAGCAATCCACCTGCCTCGGCCTCCCAGAGTGCTAGGATTACAGGCGTGAGCCACCGCACCCGACCTGATTCTAAGAATTTTAAAAGTAATATTAAGCCCACTTAATTTTTGCTTTTTACTCTTTGCCCAGTTTTTTCAACCGTATCTCAGTTTCTAAACTCTCCGGATTATTTTAGGTTCCTGGTTGCTTTCCTCTGTACAGTCTTGTTAGTGTTTTACCCAGAGTTGAATTTTACATTTGCTATGACCTGTATAGCATGGATCAGGTCTGCCCCGTCTTCACTGAGATATAGATTTCTTTTAGTATCACCTAAGGTCCCATTCATTTTTTGTCAGTCTCTCACACTGTTTATTCCATGATGTAATTAATGAGGAATATTGCAGGGAGGAAACATACTCTGCAGTAACTCTTTGGAATTTAGCAAAGGCCATTATTGATCAAATAATCTAAAGATCCTTGATTCAACAGAAGAAACAGTGACAGAGTGGTAAAGCAGTTTGCTTATGATCACACAGCTGGTTATTTGCAAGGATAGAATTAAAAGTTCTAATGCTCTTTGTACTATACTGTGGAAGGAAGGAGGACACAAGAAGAAAGAGGCTTTAGAGAAAGAGTCAGCAAACTATGGCCTGTGAGCCATCCTTGGCCCACTGCCTATTTTTGTAAATAAAGGGTTTTTTTTTTTTTTTTTTGAAACACTGTCATGCCCATTCATTGACATATTGTCTATGACTGTTTTCACACTACAAGGGCAGAGCTGAATAGTTGCAAGAGACTATCTGGTCTACAAAGCCTGAAATATTTACTATCTGGTCTTTTACAGAAAATATTTGCTGACCTCTGACTTAGAGGAAAGGTTGACTAAAAACAATCTCCCTTTATTTTGCATGCTTGTTTTTAGTTGTTTAGAATAAGCTATTTGGATATTAGGTAAAATTGTCCAGCTCTCTCATGATGAATTATAGGTTGATGTTAATAAATGTGTACATGCACTTGCAGAAAAAGGATCAATACATATTTTCAGAATGTATTTCCTATAATATGAGATTTGTTTCCTATATTCATCTTCACAATATAGTCTTGAGGGCATTGGGGATATTTAATTCAAAGTAGTAGAAATTTATGTAGGATACTGTATTCAAATATGTGAAGAACTATCCTGAAAAAAATGGGATTAGAGGTATTTATCCTTCAAGTCCAACTAAAATGCACTTTTGCTGTTAAGCCCCTGATCTTGGCTGCCCCTTTCTTTGGGCAGAATTAATCACTCTCTCTTCTGTGCTTCTGAAATATTAATACTTTGTACAAGTACTATTATAGCATTCATCACACAGCATTATGAGTAGTTGTTTACACATTTGTCTCCCCAGTCAATTGTGAAATCCTTGAAAGTGAGGCCAAGACCTTATTCATTTTGGCATCCCCATCACGGCATCCCTGGCTCATAGTAGAAGCATTCTAAATGCTCAATGAGTGAGTGTATATTATAATCCCAGAGGGCAAAGCAAGGACCATTGTGAAATCTCAGTAAAGAGGACTTTGTGCCAGTACTGGCAACCAATAGAAAGGTCTCCTAAGCAGTGCGCTTGGTCATCAAAGACAAAAACTTAGATTTGGAGTGCCTGGGTTTGCATTTCAGTTATGCTGTTTAATAACTGTCTTTGGGTAGGTTACTTAATCTCTGAACATCAGTTTCCTCAGCTTTGAAATGAAGATGATAAAAGCCAGTAGTTTTCTAAGTGTGGCCTATAAACTCCTGGGTATCCCCCAGACACTTTCAAGGGGGCTGTGAGGTCAAAACAATTTTTATAACAATGCTAAGACATTTGTCATTATCACTGTGTTGATATTGGCATTGATGGTACAAAAGTAATGGTGGGAAGACTTCTGGTATCTTCGCACAAAACAAGGCAATGGTACCAGGTTGAACTACTAGTCATTGTATTCATGTCCATCATATCCCGACATGAAAAAAATGCATTCCAGTTTCACTGAAGAATGCCCTTGATGGAGTAAAATTATTAATTTTTATTAAATTTCAACCTTTGAATACAATTTCCTTTTTAATACTTTATGTGATGAAATGAGAAATACGCATAAGTCAATTCTACATTTTGAAGTACAATGGCTGTTTTGAGGAAAAGTACTTGTGCTATTGAGTTGCCGGCTGAACTAGCCACTATTTTTTTTTACATGAAACATCATTTTTACTGGAAAGAATGATAAACAAACTATAGTTATTGAGACTCTGAAAGACATTTTCTTAGAAATTAATGAAGTGAACCTATCACTTGAAGGAAAACAACAATATTTGTTGCCAATCATAGAATTAAGCTTTTTAGTAATATTTTTAATTTAGGAAAACTTGTTTCCTTCACCATTTGCTTAAGAGCTTCTCAATACTTAAACACTTTCCTGAAGAGATCATATAAATGTGTTTTTCAATATGATATAATGACATAAGTCAATATTTGGACAATCTGTACAACTCAGTGAACTGACAGTTTCCAAATGCCCAATGCATGATATCACAAAATTGCATATAGGTAAAAAGTATGGAAGGTATAGTATGGCTGTGTGTCAAGGTGAAAAGATGTTAATGTAATAGAGTCATTACATTAAGTTTATTGCTAGAGTTTCAGATTTCACGTGGCAACCACTTTTTAAGAAACTACTGTCAAGTTTTGGTGTGGTATTAAAGAAGAATATCTGCAATTTTATGTGAATGGGCTGTTAAAGTCCACCTCCTTTTTCTAACTACACATCTGCTGTGTGAGGTCAAATTTCTTCATGTACTTCAAGCAAAGTGACATATTACAGCAGATTCAATGTTATAAGCAGATATGAAAATCCAGCTGTCTTCTATTAAGGCAGACGTGAAAAAGACTTGCAAAAGTTCTTAAAGCTGCTCTCCTCACTGTTTTAGAAAATATTTATTTATATTAATGTGTACTGGGTCTACAATTTTTATTTTAAATGTATTGGTAAACATTTCTTAGTCTTAATTTCTAATATGGCAAATATTGATAGATATAACTCATGTAACAAAAACTCATTGAGGTCCTCAACTTTTAAGAGTATATGGTAGGATCCTGAGACCAAAATACTAATATTTGAGAACTGTTGATGTGGGGGGTGCAGGCATTTTCATACACTGCTCATGGGAGTATAAATTGGTACCAACTCTTTGTAAACAATTTAACAATATCTACCGGAACTTAAATTTTCATGCCCACCCATTGATTCAGCAATACAATACAATGTTAGTTGTAATAGAGAAACAGAAGAAAATGGGGATTAATCCAAGTACACAACAATAGAAGCTGGCTAAATAAGTACATACAAAAAGTGAATTAGGATATATTTTGCAGACATTAAAAAGTTATTTGTGGCTGTGCATAGTTTTCTGAAATATTTTTAGTTTTAAAAATAGGTATGAAAATTATTTTTAGTATAACCCATTTGTGTAAATAATTAGCAGTTATCTGGCTGTAGAGATAAATGGCTAGAAACTGGGAGCCAGAGTTATATTGGGGAAAATGATTAGAGTTGAAGAAGGGTGAAAGGAGACATTCAGATTTCATTTCATACCCTCCCATATTTTATTATTTCCATATCCATTTTCTATTTTATTTAAGAAATCAATGTAGGTGACAGTACTTATAACTGTAATGAAAACTAGTTGAGCAATGGTCTCCCGGACTGTGATGAATAGTTGTAAGTATTACATTGTATAAGTAACTTACATATGCATTGTTAAGTATAGGTTGAACAAGTAAATGATCACTTCGTTATATTAGTGTGGTCCCATCAGTAGAGCATTTTCCAAGAAATAACTGAATGATAACTTGATAGAAATATCATAAATCAGATTTCTGCCTCTGAGTATATTTAAGTGATTTCTAGGGTTGAATTGTGATATTATTTTTACTACTATTATTTATAAATGTCATCGCTTCTCAGCCTTTTGGCTAAGATCAAGTGTAGTATTTATAAATGTATAGCCATAACATTTTAACAATGGAAGTTCTATATCAAATGTCTTCTACTAAAAGGTTCTCTCTGAGCAACTTTGAAATCTTCAAGCTTTCTTTTTCAACCATTGGCTTTCATGGCATTCACTTTTCCCCTTTAATTTTATTCTCTAAGTATGAAGGGGCTAGTGGCAAATAGGCAAATATTCACTTAGTGTTATACTATGCCATGATAGAAGCACTTAGGGTCTTTTATAAAGTTATGACAAGAATTTAGTAGACTAGTTTAGCAATTACCAGTTCCATAAACTAGAATTTATGTAGTAGAAGGCCCCATTCTTCGGATAAGCTTATCTTTAGGATAAATTTATGCTATGAGATAAATGATGCAATTTACCTTCTTAAAAACACTCCAGAATTAATTGTATTACTTCTTAAAAACCATTTAGTGATTGCCAATATTGTTTTTTATAGAGTCAGGAAATATGATTGTACAAAGATATACAGACAAACTCATGTCAACTGTATATGCAAATGTTTTTGTATAAAGCAGGGCTTACGTCATTGTGTGAAAAATGGATGGACCTTTCTAGAAGAACAGAAATTAATTTATCCCAGGCATCTTATTGAAAGAAAAAAAGCCAATTCAATTTGAATAAGGTTGGGAGATAAAGCACACCAGTATTATTCTTTATTTCTTTTATTAATGAGTTAGGATACAAAAACTCAATAAAAATTACATTAAAAACTCATAAACATTGTTCAAATCTTTTCTCACCATCAATCATGTTCATAAAGCTGACATTTCTATTTAAATAGTAGTTAATAACAGTACAATTTTATTTAGTGAATCAAACAACACATGGGCTCATTTGTTTACTCATCAGACATTTTTTGAATGCTTCTTCTATGCCACACCCTGCGCCTATAACTGAGGCCCTGGCCTTCAATAAGACATACTTCTTGCATTCTACAAGTTCATTGGGCAGTGGAGCCAACAGATATGTAAACTAGTAATTAAGAAAGTAATGGTGAAATGGGAAGAGCATAGGGTTTTGGAGGTCAACAAATTTTAAACCTAGTCTTCTCCACTTCTGAATTATATAACTTTCTAAGCTTCAGGGACTTCATCTGTAAACTGGGGATAATATTTTCATTGCATGGCTTTTCTAAGGTTTTGAGAAAACATTCAAAGCACAGAGCCTAGAACTAAATCTCATCAAGTGGGAGATATTTATTACTCTTAAACTATAATATGAAAGGTACTATGTTATGGGCATGCATGAGGAAGAAAGGGTGCTTAATTTGGGTACGGAGACAGGTAAGGAAAAATTTGCTAGAGAAAGAAGTTTTTAGGATAAGGAGGTATTCATAACAAAAAGGAATTCCAGGCAGAGAAATTTGCCTGCGCAGAAGCATGGGTGGAGCTTGTGCTAAAGTATAAGGAACTGTGAATAATTTGTTGAGGCTGTAGCGTAAGGGTACAAAAGAGTTTAAATGAAGATGGTGAGTTAATGTTAGTCAATCACAGAAGACATTTTATGTCTTGCAAAGATTGAAAACTTTAAGCAGTAGCAATGGGAATGAAGATAAAACTGTACTATATTTTGGAGGTAGAATTTATATAGAATGAGTGACAATGTCAGATTGAGGGAAGAGAAAGAAGCAGAATTCCAGATTTCCAGTTTAGGTAAGTAATTTTTGTGTCATGGATCAAAAGAAAGAATTTAGGAGAAAAAGTAGGTTTAGGAAGAAAATGATGAATTTCATTTGGGTATATGAAATCTGAATTTTCAGGCAGGACAGAGACCTAGGTTGGAGAAAGGATTTGAGAGTGCTAAACATTCAGATGAGTAGAAATCAGGAATCCCAATTGTATCCTGTATTGTTCATTGGCTTTGTCATGAGTGAGCTTTACTTTTCGTTGTTCTATAGGGCTGTAGCCAGGTACCTGTCTGTGGCATGGGAACCAGGCTTCGCATCGCTGCCTGAGCTCCCCAGCTTCCCCCAATCCATGGAAAAATTGTCTTCCGTGGAACTTAGGTACCAGGAAGCACAGCAGGAGGTGGGTGGCAAGCGAGCAAAGCTTCATGGGTATTTGCAGCCGCTCCCCATTGCTCACATCACCACCTGAGCTCTGCCTCCACCACCAATCCTGCCCATCTATGAAAAAATTGTCTTCCATGAAGCCCATCTCTGGTGCTAAAAAGGCTGGGGACCACTACAGGGGATTTAAACAAGCTTAACTTTGTAATTAGAAAGTCTCATAAATTTCTGAGTCTTATCTCTAAATTTTCTCTTAAACAAAATGCAGATTAAAAAAAAAAACTACTCAACATCCTTCACAGAGTTTAAGGATCACATTTTTCGATATTTGTGAAATCCCTTTGACATGTTGCACAGACAACCAGAGAAATACAGATTTAGCAATTAAAGATTTAAATTAGATTAATGCCAGCAAACATGAGTTTGAATAATGAATGTGTAAATTTATTGGGAAGGACTCTGTTTATAGTTATATTGTCAAGTATGATCGTTTGTTGTAATGTAGCCTAATGTTGGGATTATGGGATCTGAGTCAAACTGCCTGGATTCGAATATCAGCCACTTACTATCTCTGACTTTGGCCAAGTTATTTAACCTTTTCTGTAAAACAAATAATTAGAGTATCTACCACATAGGTGGTTATGAGGATGAAATGAGTTAGTGTATATAAACATATAGAATGGTGGGTGGTGCATAATTAAGGTCTAAGTGTGTACTAGATATTTTCACTATCATCATCAGAGATAATAGAAGTATCACAATCATTTATCATTATGAAATGGGAGGATTTTGATGCAGGAGGAATGTTGGAGATAATTGTATTGGTTTTATAGATGAGGAAAAGGGAGCCCAGAGAGATTGAAAAGAAAGATATGTTCAAGGATGCACAGCTAGTGAAAGACAGCACTGAGTTCCAAGCACCTCTCAGATCAGGGTATTGATGCCAACCTTTGTTAAAGCAGGATCTGTGTCTTCATGAGCAGGTTAAGCAAAAGTATTAGTTGATAATTAGGATGTCTTACAATAGAATTGCAAATGTCCTCCTTTATTAACTTGCCGAAGGTCAGAAATTTTTTCTTTACAGATGCTAGTTTAAGTTTAGCATGTGTTTAGTATGTGTGCATGTGTGTGTGTATGTGTGTGTGTATATATATATATATATATAAAAGATAATATTCATATTATACATATGCTCAGATAATATTTAATAGTTACTCCGTAGCAGTTGCAGACTGCCCAGTATTCAACCGGAAACAAAACACCAAGATTCCATAAGACACTTTATTGATACTCCTTCAATCTTATAATTTTCTTTCTGATTTATTAGGTAAATTAAACTCATATGTTAAGAAAATATTTTCTTGTTGTGTAAGTTTATGATGAATATTAGACCTCAGGCTAAAGTTATTGAACATTAGCACAGATGCACATAAAATATTGTGATAGCATCATAGAATATTTAATAATACTTGAGTTTCATATAAAATCTTTTCACCTGCAAAGCCCAGAGCATTTCATAAATATACATGCTGTTAATCAAAGACTTGAGTATATAGATGGATTTTGTATTGTACCCCGAAGATAAGTAGATTTGAATTCTTATGAATTTGTGTAGTCTACTTTAGGATTAGGTTGAGGTGATGAGAATGAGCACAGATTTTTATCATCTGCCCATAAGTGGTGCCAAATAGAACATTTGATAATATTACCAGAAACAAACAGTTCTTGAATTGTCAGGCCCTAAATATGAAAAACAAGATAAAGATGAAAAATTATATAAAATAAAATGAACAATAGGTTTAGCAACTATTAGTTGAAACATATATAGAAATTAACAGAAAAAATGGAATTGATCTATATAGCACACATATATGCTGTCTTAATTTAAGCACATCATGGAAATTAATAGTTATGGTTTTGCTTGGAAGATACAGTTTATAATGAAGAGTTTCACTCTCTTCTTCCTTTTCAATTTGCAGTATCGTCCTTTTTCTCAATTCTGAGCTCCCTTTAGCTCTAAAATTCACATGATTTTCTTCAGTGGGACATTCTGTTTAGTAAAATTACTAGGACCTAGCTCAACTAAAACAATTCATACTATGTGGTTTAAGAAATTCCTAGTGAATATGTAACAGTTGCATCATTGCTGTCGTCATTGGTTTTATTATTTTGTGATCATGGTGGCTTGGGTTTGCATGAAAAAGTAGGGGAAAGCACCTCTCCACCAACACATTTATGGAGTCACTTTCCTTATCTCTCCCCCGTTTTTACCAGCCTTCTTGGTGCTCCTCACAGTTTCAAAAAGGGGACATTTCTATACTTCAGTCAAAATATACACATCACATTTGCAGGTAGGGTAATGTCCACGTCACACTAACTGCTTCGGCTTGAAGGTCTTTCTCGGTTCTATCTAAGCCTCGTTTCCTCTCAGCCCTCTGAACTTCCTCAGACAAAACTAAGCTGCTTTTTTTCTCCTTTAACCCATTGGTACCGTGACTTCCAACAAGGTCCCAACCAAGTCCCAGTTCTTTCATAAAGGAACCCTTTTCTGACTTCTCCAGGCCACATTGATTTATTATATCATATTCCTAGAGAGCTCTCTTGGCATCTCACAGTTGAGATTATTGTTCTGTATGGTTTTATGAGGCTTGCTATTGTCTCAATTATGTTTTGTTTCTAGAAGTAAAGGACCACGTGTTCCATTTCTGTAAACAATATGGTCCCTGGCATAGTGAGGAGGAGACAGATTAAACATCATGATAAATGCCTGTTAACAAGTTAAGTATTGTGACCGCATTTATCTTAAGTTCATTTTATACTTACCATACCCATTTATAATGAGGTTAAAAGTTTTCTTTTTGAGTAATCAATTATGAGAAATGGTTTTCATAAGAGTAAATTTTAATTATATATAGCTCTATACTTGACAAATTGTTTCTCTTGAAAAAGAAATCAGGCTGTCCTGGTAAATATTGGACATACATATTTAACAACCAAAACAGTTCATTGGTTTATGATATTTTTTAGACCTTTGAAAGGATCCTCTACTTTAATTCTTAGTCTATTATTAATCATTAATGTACTCTGATAATGCTGTTTGTTTTTTACTATATGACAGTTTTTACTTTGCTATTGTGTCAAGGTCATATGCATTTTAATCGAAGAGAGGAGTAAGTTGAGAGCAAATGCTCTTTGATTTTTCTTTAGTCATAATAATATTATATAGGTGCCAAAATATGCAAAACTCTAATCAGAATATAAACTTCAAGTGGGCCCTAGTTAATGATCTCGCTATCTACCATAAAATGGCAATTGCATATAAAAAATTACACCATTTCTTTGACATAGAAAAAAAATTCCCCATAGAGGAAAAATGGGAATGGAATTTGGAATGTTGCTTGACTCTTTATCTAGAATTGCCCCTGAAAAGAATAAAGTAAAACCAAAATGTAGCAATTCTCTGGTTAATGTCATAAGCAGAGAGAGGTCAATCCTGCCAATCAAATCAAGAGTGTTATTTGTTTCATTATGGATTGGTGGGATTGGTGCCTTTAGTTAATACACTCTTCATAAGCATAAAAAATAGCCTGTGTTCTGAGTTAAGTATAGAAAATATTTTTCCATTTGGGAAATGAGATGAAATTATTTTATCTGAAGAAACAGTACAGTAAAATTTGTTTTTTAGGTGTAATTTTAAAGTGTTTTTTTATCTTAACTCAGACCAAAAAAAAAAAAAGTGTATGAATTACTTAAGTAAATGGGGAGTTAATAAATATTAATTTAGCCTAGGGCAGTATCTATAGAAAATAAAAAGTCCTGGAGTATTTACTTAAAATTATTGATCTTTTTATTCAGAATTAAAATCTTTAGCATTTTATGTCAGATCTACAATTAACTACAGTAATACATACTTCTACTATTCCCCCGGCAGCTCCACTTTGATTAAAAAGTGTTTTAATTTGATGTTTTTTAATAATCCTAAATCTACAGAAATTAGGAATTTTCATACTCGGTGTAGAACTCAAGTAAAGTCAGAAAATGGTAAATTTTTTTCTGTTAGAATGACCTAGTCAAAAGGAAACAATTTGACTTCATTTTGTGCTCAAATGAATTCAATGAGAGGGAGTTTCAGTTTAAAATGGGAATTAGTTATTGAATAAAGTGCAAAAATAAGATTTAAAAGTTAGAAAATTTCTTCATGTATCTCTTTCCACTCAATATCTTTTGATTTTATGACAACTTTTTCACAATGTACTTAATCCTGAAAAAGAGGATAGTGCTAAAATAGAGAGGAAAACATTTTACTGCAGTGTTTTCTCATAACTCTTATTCAGTTTTATGCTGCTTCAGGTCTTCTAGGGGTATTTATTAACCAAACTAGCTGGCATAAGAAAAATGCAATACCACTTGAAAATTCCAGTTATATGAGTGTATGTATATTTTGATAAAAATAGACTTGGCATTTGCTTGACTTGCCTTTTTGTTTTTTTTTTTTTTTTTTTTAGGAAGGGAGCAATGTATAAGGAAGAACAATCTATATATAGAATTTTAGGTAATATAGAAGAAAAACCAAATAAAACTATTATTAATATAATCTCAGTCCTTTCTAATTATGTCCTATTCTTAGTAACTTTGCAAAAAATAAGATCTCAGCTTCATGGAATACTGTTACAGGATAATGTGCATGATTTTGAAGTAAGTTTTTCTTCTTCTATGGGCTCTTTCTCCTCTACCTTTTTTTTTTCATTCCTTCTATCTTTTCCCTCTCTCTTTCCTTTTCCCCTCTCTCGTCCATCACTGCTCATGAATACATTCAGCAAAATGGCATGTGTGCTGAAGGGTACATTACAGAATGAAATAGACATGATTCTTTTCCTTAAGGAACTTAAAATCTAGTAAACAAAAAACTTTAAGCAAATAATTACACAGCTAAGTTTTCAGTAAGTATGAAGAAGTAAAGGGTTAGGGATATCAATTTTCAGTAATTATATACAATATAGTATATATATGTATTTGTGTATGTTTTTTCTTTCAGAATACTGAGTAAATATAGTTCCAAGCCCAAGAAATTGATATTTTTGAACATGTTCATTGCTATGATTGACATATGGAAATTATTTGTGCACTACATAATTAGATGAACATACATAGCTTTTGGCTTTGATAAGGCCAACTCATGCATATACCTGACATATGAACCCATGAACAGCTAGTGGTCCCCTAGAAGTCAGTCCTCATACTTGAGTGTTCTTTGGATGCTGTCTTCATTCACCCCCAGCCTTCATCTCCTGTGAGTTGATTGAGACATCAATCCCAAGCTCCCAATCCTGATCTAGGATTTGTGACTTCATTCCAAGGCTAGCCTGAGACTGGTTTTTACTAGAACCAACATGGACCTGCCACCCCTTATATTTGTTTATGAATATATTACCCTTTATCACATTTCTCAGCAGACTCATGCTTGGCATGAAGGCCTTGTAGATTTGATTTTTAGGACTTTCTGTGACATCTTCCTTATTTGTCACTAAAGTCATTGTCGAATGGGCAATTTTTTTTTTTTTTACTTGTTAAACCTTATGGTGCTTTTGGATTCTATGATAAAAAGTATTTTACATTGTTACAGAAATACAGAAAATTGTTAAAAAGCAATATTGTTTGTTCCTTTCCTTAAGAAAGATGACTATGGAGCCAACAAAGAACTAATAAATTTGACTGGTCTCATTACCCAAGTACCTGCCAAACAAATCAAAAACATTCAAGCATATGAGGTCTGGTATCAGAAACCAGAGCCTGGAGAGTCTTTGTCCTTCCCCTGTGCCCCAACGCCACTTCTCCTGTCATCCCAGGGAAGGGACGCAGTATTCTGTGTTGCCAGGCTGATAGAAATGGAAATGGCTGCAGCTTTAGCTGTCTCAGCACATTTTCAGGAAAACCTAAATTTTTGATGATATCAGGTCATGGCACCCATAATTGAAGTTTCAGAGATTTAATTATATTATTTTGAAGAACACCGCATATTTGAGACTCAAATAATATCTCAGTACTAACTGCTTAACAAATTCAGGTCTTTCTTATCATGACTAACCCACTTTCAAACCGAATTAGGCCATGGGCTCTTTCTTTCTCCCTGAGCTTCCAGCTCTGGCACTGAGAAGCAGTAGCGTCCTAAGGATATTTGAGGCCCGTTAAAGCTCTTATCATTGGCCAGACTACTGACAAGCAGCTTAAACATTCATCCCCATGTCAACAATTGAGCTCTCTTCTTAGGCTAGTTAATAACTGACATATCCGGAAATGGATCCTATGCCTCCTAGTACATTAAGATGTTTGAAGCGGGGAAAAAAATTAGCTCCTTTAGAAACACATGCTGTTCAAACTTTAACCAATTATTTCCTTGGTGTGTTACAGCAGAACTTTTCTCACTGGAGGATTTCAAATGTTAAGAGTCTTTTTACTCATTGGACCAGAAATGATACCAGCAGCCATATGTGAATTTTGTTATAGTCCTTCTTAGCTGAACATTGATAAGTGAACTAAATGCAGCCGTTGTAATGTTTTACCAAGTTAAATGAAAGGCAAGCAAGTGAGAAGAAAGAAATTAAGAGGACTAAACAAGGGAGAAGCAAAACATTTCCAGCTGAGAGTTGGGAATGAAACGGAAGCTGGCAAGGCAGAGTGATGAGGACACCAGCTCCAGATGGCAGGCTAGGAAAGAAGGCTTAACACCAGCCACCAGCCTCCTAGAGCTGGCATTGGGAGGCTTTGTCTTTCCTTGTTCATAATGTAAAGCTATTGCTATTTTCCACAGCGTATGAAACGCTCATGGAACTCAAGAATGGGGGAAGGGGTGAGCAGTGGACAAGAGGAGTTTTTATCTTTGTTTAGATAATTTGGGGTTTGATGTCATTTGATAGTAGGGCTTCAGAACATATTTGGCCTGATGAACTGTTTTGTTATTTAAAACTCATGAACTGTCTAACTGATGAAGCACATAGTCACCCAGTGAGAGAAATGGAACTTCATTTTAACACTTGACTTTCTAGGAGATTTGAAATTATTATATTTATCTAATTTATACTTTATTTCATATAAAGTTATATCACCTGTTGGGCCTGTTTATTGATAAAGTATGTAACATAGTCTTTTAGATAACTTTTCATTATAAAAGTAAGACAGTATATGTTTTAAGAAAATCCCACATTAGCACCTGACCAAAAAAAGGTGAGAAAAATTATCCATAAATGCTATAATCTTTGATCAGAATGAATAAAGTGCTAACATTTTGGTCTTCTTTCTAGCTGTATATGAAACGATGCATATTCATGTTTATATGCATGACAAGTATTTTGTTTGGGACCGCTGCAATCCCAACGTCTAGAAGAGTATTGAACACACATTTGTATAACCTGATTTCTTCTTAGTGCTACTTATCTTAGTCTTCAGTGGACTAAATGCATTATTATTACCTGCTGGATATTAACAGGCCAAACCCATTCATTGATATGACTTTGCTCTTTCCCCGCCCACCAGCTAGGCTTTTTTTTATTTGATGTTTTTCTCCTGGCAGGATAAAATAAATGATGTGAAGTATTAAATAGAAATGGTAATTGAGCTTCACTGTGCATTTTTATTTAGAAAGATGACAGGGTGCTAGGTTGCCACACTAAGGAGGAAGAGTGAAGGTTAGCAGTGATTTTCAAGTAACTCCTTTGGTGGAAGGGTGATTTCAGCTTTACCCATCTCAGCATATTTTCAGGGAAACTCAAACTTTTGATGATGTCGAGGATTATGAATCATGACACCCATAATTGAAGTTTCAGAGAGCTTTAATTATATTGTTGCTTTGAAGAAAACCACACAGAACCATATTTAGGTACAATTTCAAAATCATTTCATTGAGTTTTCACGTCTCTGTTTCTTTTAAACTATCTGGTAAACATCCAGAGATTCTGAATGCTTCTCTCTGATAGATGCAGAGAGCATTTAAGCTAACACTCAGCTGTTTGTTTATTATGTTTTCAAACTTTTTCCAGTTTCTGTTTAGTATTCAGTGAAATGGTGTAAAGAAAACCATCTGCACTGCAGCTGCAAAGGGATTACCTTCGGTTCTTCTTTTCAAAAAGAAGCCAAATGCCCCCTGTGCACAGCCCTGGACAGTTGCTTGGGTCTTGTGCCATATGTTTTATACGGTACTCCTGGAGCTAAGTCAATTAATAGCTCAGAAGATACAATTAGCCTTTTAGTGACTGCATTCATTCATAAAGGGCTGCCTAAAATAAAGAAACTCTTGATTCCCTGCCCCTATTATAATTGCAGAGTGAAGATTTGAAATGTTGGATGACAGCAGATGTACTGAGATCATTGGCCCACAGTGCCTGCTCTGGCTTATACAGCTCACTGCCACCAAGCCAAATTCCTAGGTGTAGGCTAGAGTATTGGCACAGAATAATAATGGAATTATTCTCAAAAGAATGTGTTCAAATTGAATTTTACAATCTTTACTATGTCTTGGGATAGCTTTTGTCTTTATCCAAATATATATTTTAAGCAGACACTGCGTGAGAACATGTGGTGAAATGTAATTATTAAAGTAAAAATCCATTATTTTACCACTCTCTGTCCTTACGTAGGCAATTTTTTTTTTTTTTTTTTTTTTGGCTACAGTAGAATTAAAAACCCTTTGAAAATATTTCAGCACACTCACTCACAACTTTTTCTTAAAAACTTCCAGGCCATGTGTAACTCTAGAGACCATTGTAATCATAACACACGGA
The DNA here is from genome assembly GCF_020740605.2 of Lemur catta. NCBI lineage: Eukaryota > Metazoa > Chordata > Mammalia > Primates > Lemuridae > Lemur > Lemur catta. Next base: position 34,317,674 of record NC_059138.1, read on the forward strand.
TATTAAGCCAGTGCCTCTCATGAATTAGGGCAGAAGTTACACTGATTTCTTCTGACTTATGTCTGGTCTGAGGGAAGGTCTACAGTGGTCAGTGGTGTAGCTGAGGGACAGTTTTTGAGAGGGTAACAGGATTTACATACATAATTGAAAATTTGCTGTTTCCTAGGTAGGATGACACTCGCCTTAAATAGCTATAAGGTTAATGAGGTTGTATTAAAAGGGTAGATTTAAAAATTTCTATACAAAAAGTTGTAATCTTTTTTCAAACTTTTTTGGTATATATTTATATATACATACATATACATATATTCAAATGACTTTTTCGAATTACTGCTTTGGAAATACCAGTTGCTTTCATGCGAGTCCAAAGTAATTTATTTCAAATTATCAAAGATTTATTTGGCAAAAATTAGACTTTGTGTCTAGTTGGCTGGGGAAAAGTTGCCACTAACAAACGGAAGGAAGCTGTTAGGTAGAGGCGGAGTGATTTGTTCCTTTTTGTTTTGTTTTATATTGTTTAGGTTGGAAATGGATTTTGAGGGTTTTTTTAAAATACACATTAAAAAATGTAGATACACCTTCAAATTGATTTTTCCAACGGCCAAACGCAGAAATGTCTTGGTTTGTTGAGAATAAGAAAGAGGATACCGTATTTGACAGAATGGAACTAACTGTATCAGCTTTAAAATGGGGTAGAACTCCATGAAGACTAGAAGAACTGGCTTGAAGAGTAAAGCTTCCCAGAGAGGGGGAACCAGAGTTAGCATCTGCAAGGAGTGTAGAAAATTAGAGCATACTGGGTTTTAATCTATCCACTAATAAGATTTTAAAACTAAGAGCCAGAACAAGTCTCCTGAACAGTGACCAAGAAATGATGCAGAGATGGAGACTGATCGTGAGCGCAATTCATCTTAAGGAAATATTTAACTATTTTTCAAATGTTTTTTACTTTCTGAGAGTCCTTTGTACTTTATGGCATAATTAAGGTTTTCTCATCTTTCACATCACCATTCTCTGAATATGCCAGAAATTTTCAGAGGGGAGTAAGAGAAAAAGCATTTGAATTGGATCATATTTCTATATTGGGAAGTTAACCAGAAATTTGGCAGTCACAGAGCTGAACCCAGAAATATTTCATTATCTTAATTGCTGTTTTACTGTGCAATACCCCTTTAATTGGATACTTTTTTGAAGCCAATCATTTTTTTTTATTTTAGATTTTGTGGATTTTTTTTTTTGAAGATTGTTAAAAATTCTTCATGTTTAACATGGAGTGAATAGGATTATCTCCTAAAGCACATAGACAATAGGGAATAAAACATGGAATACTTTTGAAACTATGGATAATTCCAGTAATCAGTTTGATGTTATCTTGGATCCATACCATATCTTTCTTCCATAGCCCTTACTCTATTTTAATACATTTTTATCATGTTAATCTGGCAGTGTTCCCATGAGTTAAGTGGATACAAAATAATACCTGCATTGAACATATTGAAAAATTATGGTACAGTGAATTCTACAGTGACTCACCCCGAATCATGCAGAAAAGAACTTCAAATCCAGAACATGAACCAAGTCTCTTGAACTTCCACTGACGTGAACTCATTACCTTAAACACATGCAATAGGCTTTGCACTGTTTTTCTAGTAATTCTATGGATTTGCCTTTCCATCTTATTACTTATCAGGTTCCCTCTGTGATCAATAGCGAGCACTCCTAATTAAAGTTGAAGTTTTCGGCCTTAGAAGGGAACAAAAATAACAGGTCCACCAATTGATTTATTGAATTAATGGCTTTGTCAGCTTTAGCAAGAGTTGGGTGTGGAACCTGCAGCCTTAGGGTTACATGTGGCCCTCCAGATCCCCAAGTACCACCCTTCAACTGAATCCAGTCTTCACAGAACAAATCCCTTTATTAAAAGGATTTGTTCTGTGAAGTGTGGATTCAGTCAAAAGGCTGCACTCAAAGATCCAGAAGGCCACATGTAGCAGCAGGGCTGCAGGTTCCCCACCTCTATAGGGGCCCTTATTAATTTATGTATTTTTTTAAAAGTTTCAAAATACCTCTGAAACTTAACTATGTAGAGTAAAAGCCACATATAAGACAAGCTAGGATTGTCAAGTCCAGCATTATTCCGTTGTTGTAAGGAACTAGCTGTGTTTATTATGCTATGGTAAAATATAATTTTATATTCTACATTATTTTTAATAGTAATGAGAGATATATTTTCCCTTAGCACAATTGCTCATTAATCTTGAACCAGTAAGTTCAATAGCAAAAATTTTGTTTTAGGATCATGGAATTTTTTTTCTTTTTTTTAGTTCAAAATATTATAGGTGTACAAATGTTTTTGGTTACATCTATCAATTTTGTTATGCTTGAGTTGGGGTTATAAGTGTGCCCGTCACCCAAATAGTGTTCATTGTACCTGTTAGGTAGGTTTTTGCCCACCCCCTTCTCCCCCCACCCCTGCTTGATTTCCACTGAGTTTTACTTCCCTCTGTGCACATGTGTGCTCATCAATCATTCCAATTTAACAGCAAGTACATGTGGTGTTTATTTTTCCTTTCTTTAGACACTGCACTTAGGATAATGGTCTCCAGTTCCATCCAAATTGTTGCAAAAGTCTTTAATACATCCTTCATCGTGGCTGCATAGTATTCCATAGTATACATATACCACATTTTGTTAATCCACTCATATATTGATGGGCACTTGGGTTGATCACACATCTTTGCAATCATGAACTGTGCCACAATAAACATGCAAGTGCAGGTGTCTTTTTGATAAAATGACTTCTTTTCCTTTGGGTATTTACCCAAAGGAATAGTAGTTGGATCAAATGGTAAGTCTACTTTCAGTTCTACTTTAGTTCTTTGAGAAATCTCCATACTGTTTTTCATAGAGGTTGTACTAATTTGCAGTCCCACTACCATTGTGTAAGTGTTCTTTTCTCTCTGCATCTATTGTGTTTGGACTTTTTAATAAAAGGCATTCTAACTGGGGTAAGGTGATATCTCATTGTGGTTTTAATTTGCATTTCCCCGATGATTAGCCATGTTGAGCATTTTTTCATATGTTTATTGGCCATTTGTCTATCTTCCTTTGCAAAGCTTCTGTTCATGTCTATTGCCCAGTTTTTAATGGGGTTGTTTGTTTTTTTCTTGCTGATTTGCTTGAATTCTTTGTAGGTTCTAATTATCAGCCCTTTATCAGATGTATAGCTTATGAATATTTTCTCCTATTCTGTAGGTTGTCTTTTTGCTCTGTTGATTATTTCCTGTGCAAAAGCTTTTTAATTTAATCAAGTCCCAGTTATTTATTTTGGTTGTTGCTGTGATTGCCATTGGGGTCTTCTTCATAAATTCTTTGCCTAGGCCGATATCTAGAAGAATTTTTCCAACATCGTCTTCTAGAGTTCTTATGGTTTCATGCCTTACTTTTAAGTCATTTAACTATGTTGAAATAATTTTTTTGAGTGGTGAGAGAGATGGATCCTGTTTCATTCTTCTGCATGTGGCTATCCAGTTTTCCCGGCACCATTTATTGAATAAGGCTTCTTTTCCCCAGTGTATATTGTTGTCTGTTTTGCAAAGATCAGTTGGCTGTATATGCATGATTTTATATCTGGGTTCTCTGTTCTGTTTCATTGGTCTATCACTCTATTTTTGTGCTAATACAATGCTGTTTTGATTACTATAGCCTTGTAATATAGTTTGAATTTCTGGTAATGTGATGCCTCCAGATTTGTTCCTTTGGCTCAAGATTTCTTTGGCTATTTGGGCTCTTTGCTGTTTCCAAATGAAGCATAGAATTATTTTTTCTAGATCTGTGAAATATGACGTTGGTATTTTGATGGGGATCACATTGCATCTGTAAATCACTTTGGGCAGTATGGACATTTTGTCAGTGTTGATTCTACTGAACCATGAGCATGGTATGTTTTTCCACTTGTTTGTATTGTCTGCAATTTCACTCCTCAGTGTTTCTTAGTTCTGTTTGTAGAGATCTTTCACCTCCTTCTTTAAGTGTATTCTTAGGTATTTTATTTTCTTTGTAGCTACTGTGAATGATATTGAGTCTTTGATTTGACTCTCAGCTTGACTGTTACTGGTATATAAGAATGCTACTGATTTGTGTACATTGATTTTGTATCCTGAAACTTTGTTGAATTTATTTATTAATTCTAGGAGTCTCTTGGTGGAGTCTTTGGGGTTTTCTAGATATAAGATTATATTGTCAGCTTTTTACTAATTTTTAAAACTGATTTAATTTTGTTTTGTTTTGAAGAGAAGGTTTCAGGATAGGTATAAATCTTTTAATAGTATTATTGTATATATCTGTTCTGGTTATTCACAGATGTTGGGTGATGAAAGAGATTATGTTCGTTAATTATATAATTGTATTCAGTCCCTATCATGTGCCAGGAATATTTTTTCTAGGCTCTGTGAATTTAATAAGAAATAAGCCATTCATTACCCTCCTTGAGCTTACCTTCTAGTAGTCACTTGTACTATAGATCAAAAGTTACCGTTTATCATGCTGGTAAGGCTTGGTCTTATCAATATGTTTTCTATTAAATGTTAATTAATTTACATTATATCATTAAGTAATGGAGGAAACATTTCCTTGGTACTCTTGTTATTTATTTTTTCAATAGTACTTTTGGATCACTCACCTCCCATTTAAAACTGGTGTGAATTCTTTGTACTTTGTTCAAGATTAGGGAATACTTAAATGTAGCATCTGTGATAATATTCATAATTAAAGTCAGTTTCTTTCCAAGCAGTTCAGGAACATGAAGGACATCAGTGATTTTATTTCCTGGTTTAATTTCAGGTGCTTTCTTGTAACACAGCTGGCTATAAATGTTTAAGTCAGTATAAAGGTTAAGCAGCTGAAACAAAAATATTAGAGGTTTGTTTCTTTCTTATATAACGTTCTGGCCTAGACTGGAAGGGTAGCTCTGAACCTTTAGGTCATTCAGAGACCCAGATCACTTACACGTTTTTCTTCCGTCTTCTAAGTTGTCCTCATCTGCATGGTAATTTGGATTGCTGCTACATTGGCATTCCAGATCCTGGTAGGAGTGAGTTGGGGAGGAAGTCCAAGGAAAGCTGGTTGTCAGTTGAAAATAACCAGAAGTTACACACTGCACTTTTCTCAAATCCTGTTAGCCCAAACGTACATGGCCACCTCACACTGCAAGGAAGGCTGGGACATATAGTCCCTAACTGAGCTGCCATGTGCCCAGCAAGACTAGGAGAATGCATTGAAAGAACTAGTTGTGTGTCACAAGACTTGGTGTACATGAGCAACCAGAGTTCTAGAATACCGTAGCTTCTGATTGATTGGGTTTAGTGAGTCCCACAAGTGATAAGGTGGATCATTACTCTTTTAGACATCAAAGACTATGTAGTAAGGTTTTGCCTCAGGGCCTCAGAATAGCCTATGACCAATACGAGTTCATTATGATATGAACTTTTGCCATGTGAATATTGAGTGTTTAGAAGGTCTTTTAGGAATGCTGCACAAAATTTCTTTTCATCTGAAAACAGTAATTGGGGTGAAAGAAGGATCTAGCATTTAAATAAATACTAAATCTCCAACAGCATGATCATAAACAGACTGTTTACCACCCAAATCCTGGGTATATGGAGATTCTAAGTGTACTAAGCATATGGGTAATAAAACAGGGAGTGCTTCTTCTGTTCACTAGTTTTAAGAGAGTTTAGATGTGAGTTCAAAACAATATAACCAAGAAGTTAGATGTAGAATTTTGGGAAATGAGGCTCTTTGCACTTCCTTAGTTTTCTCACTGATCATGAACTCATTCTCCTCTTCCAAATACCCATTTTAGTAGTTGTTCTTAAACTTCCTCATGTATCATAATCACCTGGAAGGCTATATACACAGATTCCTAGATAGACCCCAACCCCAGAGTTTAGGATTCACTAGGTCTTAGGTTGGGGCCAGATAACAGGCATATCTAACAACTCCCCAGGTACTGCTGGTTCCTAAATTATTCTTTGAAAACCATTTTATTATACTGTTAAGTCACTCTGGTAACTGTGATTCCCCAGATGTTCCTTCAAGGAATGACTTGTCCCGGTTACTGGGAGTGCTATAGCCTGTCAGCCCCATCAGGGATTGCAAGACCCAACACCAGACACTCTACCGGGCTCTTTCAGCTCCAGAGCTTCTTGTATAATCAGCTGACTTCTCCCCCTCCCTGTGCAAGTGTTGATCCCAAGGGCACTCCCTAATAGCCATTCTAACTACTAAATTCTGTTTCAGAGTCTCCCCTTTCAGAGACCCAAAATGCAACAGTAATGATTGCACCTCTAGTGTCTCTCTGTGACAGATCAAATGTAGCCCAGGTTCTGTAGTCTGATATTCAAGATGGGCCATCAACCAGCTGCCCCTAAGCTCTGCAGCTCATGCCTCTCAGCTGCTTCCCAGGCTGCTCTTCTTTGGTGTGTCTATCATCACCATACCCCCTACACAGCTCCTACTATTGATTCCTGTCTCAGGGATTTTGTCCATTTTGTTCCCACTACCCAATAGGCACCTCCATTATTGCTCTTATTACCTGTCCTGCTCCTACACATCCTTCAAGGGTCAGATATAAACTCAACTATTTCAAGAAGCCTTTCCTATAAAACCACGGTGGAGCTGATTTTGACATTCTCTAAGTAATTGTGTTTATAATTTATAATTGTACATGATTCTTTTATGTTATAAAAACATATGGTATTGAAAATGGTCATTTGCTTATGTCTGTCCTTTTAGATTGTGAACTCCCTGAGGGCAAGAACCACACTTTTAGTTATCCTTGAATGAATAACTAGTCCAGAAATGAGTACTGAACCATTGCACTGAGCTAAATAGTGTGCCCATATTGCCTTGTAATTTCTCCGTCAGCCTTCCATATGTATCTTCCTGCTTCATTCTCTTTACAAGCTCCTTAGGGACAGGGCTTTGTTTTTTGCCTTTGTTATATTCTCATGGTTCTTAGTACTATGCTTTGAAAAGAGCAGATGTTCCATAAATACTTACTGAATAAAGGAACCTATTATAGTTAGTAGTTTGTGTGACCCATAACAAAGAACATGCTAATAATAATTATTCTGAATATAATGCCATCTCTTATAATTTTATTGTATATTACTCAATATTTGAATGCTTATAGTATCTGAAGAAAATGAGTTTTCATAATCTAAGTATTTTATAGTGCATTTATAAATAAAATTACAAATTCATAATGATATAGGATATTAATTTGAAGTAAACCCCAAAATGCCACCTAACAATGTGGAAAAAATATAATAAAAAACAATTTGGTGTTATACTTACCATCTCACACACAAATTGTCTTTAAAATAAAAATTCTTTTTAAAATATAATCCATACTACCAAGTGAACCTCAGGACTTCTGATTTCATGAAAATTGGGGAGATAATGTTGAGTAATATAAATTTCATTTTAATTGTCATAATTTCTATTTCTGCTAGGTCAGACCAAGGAGTCTTATCTAGATTCAAAGATGGGCAAGATCAGTGAATTGTGTTTCATTCAAATTGGCTTCTATTTTGGTTCACTCATAACACAGCAAAGAATATATGTTGTCAAGGCTACAGGTATATACCCAGGGCTCCATGTAGTAGTGGAGACATGCCTAAGGTTTGGTGAGCTTGGCTGTCAGGTGGAATGAGATATCTCTGCCAAGTAAGAGGATCCTAGAACACTGAGTTTTCTGCCTTTTATCCCCCCCAGTGCTGTCAGCACCAAAGACAGACGAACAAGGCAATAATTGTACCACTCAGCAAGCTGTGTCACCTAGCCCTATATCTACTACCCGGTGTTCCAGGCCTTCACAATCCTGTTGTTCCAGCACTGGGAATTTGTCCCTTAACAGTAAACACAACCTTAAAATTTTCCATCTTTGTCCATGTTGAGACTTTCTTTGGGCATGACTAGCTATAACCTTCCTTTTTCAATACCAGAGGATTCACAACTGAAATAATTGAAGAGTAAAGTTGTTTTCACATTCTATAAACCTATTCAATTTCCAGTTCTAGCTAGAATTGTAAGCAGCATAAGTAAACAGGAATATCGATTCTTCTTTTACCCATCCTCTAGGATATGATTAAATAACGTCACTGTTTATAGTTTTTTAGCAATCTTTATTGTTCAGAGTCTCACTCAACTGAGTTAGTCCTCATAAGAACAACGATGGAAAAAAAAAGTATAAGTCAAGCACGTATTTGGAAAATCCAGTTTTGAGACAGAGGTCTGAAGAGCATATATTCATTTCTAATCTGAGCAGTTCAAATAAAATTCAGACAAGCAGCATATGGGAAGGCTCAATTTTAGCAAAATATTATATTCAAACAGCACCACGCCCCTAAAGGGGCAACTACAGCAGCTAAGTAAATAGCAGATAACACGTGCAGCCCTTGTGTTAGAAAATGAGTGGGTTTGGTTTTCCAGCCAGACCTAGAAAGCCAGAGAACACCTAAAAGTAACATTATTTTCAACTGTCTATAGCAGTTATGAGCTAAAAGGAATCACAGATAATAGTGTGCTGCCATCCGTATATAAAAATGAATCTACTAAACCAAGAGCCAGGTGCTTTGGTTTGGTTTGATTAGGGCTTTGTATTTCTTTTAATGCTTGGCCCACATTTCTGATGAAGGCACCCATTACGACTGGTGGCCCCATTGGTGAGGTAGCTGGCTAAGGTTGTAGAACAGAGCTGGCTCATCTTAGGAGCTACTCCTTCATCCTACATCACTGGCATTCTGCCCATACCAAATGTACCACGGAAAGCAGTTATGATTGGCTATTATATGTCTAGGTATATGAGTCTTGAAATAGGAACATGGTTAGAGTCAAATGATGCTAACCTGCCATTGTTTCCAAGAAAATGCAAATGTCCTTTGCTACAATGGATAAAAATACTATGATAATATATTTTTAAAGGCATTGTGTTAGGGAAAATTTATTATGAGGAAAAAATGATATATCTACATAAATGTTTTTATTCAAACCAGCATATAAACTTTCTGGGCAGAAACTATGGTTCCTTTAGCCGGGTGTGGTGGTGTGCATCTCTAGTCTCAGCTACCAGGGAGGCTGAGCCAGGAGGATCCCTTCAGTGAGCTGTGATCACGCCACTGCTCTTTTAGCCTGAGCGACAGAGCAAGACCCTTTCTCTCTAAACAAACAAAAAGAATGAAACTATGATTCCTCCTTTTTGTAGCTTCTCAGAGAGTTGGCAGTTGTGTACATACAGGAGGTACTTTATGACTTTTTGTTGCTTTTATCCTTTGGTTGATTAATGTGTATCTGCATATTTTCTGGCTTTGTTCTCATCTCTCTTCTTGGTCATTCAAAAATTCTCTGCCCATAGAAAACTCTAAAAATTAGCTTATTCAGAAGACGTACATCATTAGATGAGATGGGCATGCCATTCAGCTGTGGATGGCAGGGGAGCTTAATTATTTGCTCTCTGTATTCATTTTCAAACTGCTTCTGTTACTCTCTTATAACAGTTGTCGTATCCGTTCCCTCAAACTGCCTCACCTTTCCTGTTGATCTTTTCTATTAGTTAGGTGCTTTGTTTGTAGATGTACAGCCATAACAAACTAGAAATTTATAAATGATGAAAAAGTAGGAATGCAGAAAAAAGCTATTAGATTCCTCTTTCAAGTATTTCCAGTGTGCGAATTCTGTTTGAATAAATATGACTTTCAAATAATGAAGAAAAGATTAATAAATATTTTAAACATGGATTTAATATTTTAGCAAATTTTTAAGGTCAATTTTGTGTTAAAATTTATAGCACCACTTCAGGGAACATTGTGGAAATGAATTTCAAAATCCACCCTCATTATCACGGGGTGATTTACAGTGGGGTTGGTCTAGTCTGCATCACTGCAAAGCTGGTTGTGGTACAGACTTAGAGACTCTTGGGTCAATGGGATTGGTAATTCAGACGAAACCATCAATATTGCCAATGAATCACCTATCTCCTTGGTCTATGGTGTCTTGACTTTCCCTGAAGTTGCTACTACTGAACAACTTCTGTCTTTATTTGGAGAAATAAATGACTGATGGTAAATAAAAATGGCAAATAGTCACGTTTGATTTTTTTCTTCCAGAAATTATATACCATAGTTCCTTGAGTAAATCAGACTCTAATGTGTACCCCTTTCCTAAAGTCTTTGGTGAGTTATGTATTAAATGCAGAAGTGGTAATCCATACATTACATGACATGCTTCCAAAAACAAGTTCAATATAAAAACAGAAGACAATTTCATCCTCTTTCTTTTACAAATAACTGTACAATCTACCTTGTTTTTATAATATACACAATAAATTAATCTTACAAATATGTCCTGGCTTGAGTTTTAGAAAGCAAAGCAAGTTGTTCATTTATTTTTTCTTGAATTTATATTGAATATTTTCTTTTTTTAGTGAAGGAATCTGCCTTTTAACAGCTGGCTTTAACATCCTCAAATTCAGGCTTTTATTTTCTAATTCTAAGCTTCCAGATGTACCTGTGGTAAGCATCCAGTTAGCAAAATCAGGAGTCTGTACCCTGAGCATTACTTGTAAAGACCTCAACCTTTCACTGCCTCCTAGCCAGAACGTGCCGGTAATATCAAAGGGAGACAGCTGGTATTTGAGATTGACAGCATTCATGTATTCCTTTACATTTTTCCCCAAACTTTATTTTATAATTCAATAAATCACTAGAAAGCAACAAGCTTAACTGCCAATAAAAATGCCTTATTTGAGTTACATTTTATTACCATTCTTTTAGTTTTATCAAAAGTGAGCAAAATGAAGGATCGCATGAAGAGCCTTTCTGCATCATCTCTCTGCAAGAGGATGTTGATGTCATAGCCCATTAAGTTACCTACATTCCTTACATTTAAATTCCTTATATGTACATTTCTAAGTGAAAATTCTCTTATGGTTCCAAGAAAATGACTTTCTCTAAAGACATATGTCCCTTTAATTAGACAATAAGAACAGAAAAATTAATTGCTTCCCTTTTGTCTCAACTAGTAGGAAACTCAGAGATAAATATAATACTCAACTGATGTTACCATGTTTCTTCAGGTCTTAGTATTTTTCCCCCTTCCTTTCTATTTGGTTTCTAATCTCTTTGTTAGTATTAATCTTAGGTATTCTGTTAAAATATATATTTCTTTCTAAAATAGAATTCATATAAGTAACTATTAATAATATAAATGCCAAAAGTTAGGTATTTTGTCCTTCATTCATTTATTCAATCATTCATTCCTCTAAGTTTACTTCTTGAAAATATTAGTTGGGTCTCTCCTATGAGGGAGGGGTGTCTGGCCACTGTGGATAGAATTGTGGGCGAGGTGTAGTCTCGGCCTTCCATGAGCTTCCCCCTTGATTCTTCTCTGCACCCTTCATGAAGCCACGCACATAATAAGTGTTCAGCAGATATGTGTTGTCTAACCAACTGCCTCTTCATTTAGTTGATTATTTCTGAGGCTTTATTTATTTGAATGTTTCAAAATCAGATGCATTTTACTATCTGAATTAATTAATCACAGAGCCTAAACTTTAAAATCTCTGTGCATTGTTTTTCTGTAACTGTGCCCTGGTGTGATTAGAACACAGTATTTTATATTTATTGATTAATAAAAACTAGGCATAAAGCCTGTGATCTCCAAAGGATTCTTTTGATTTTGTGATTAATTGTGCAACACATACTTTTTTTACAGTTTAATATTTCTTTTGTGTTAATAACCATTGTTTGCCCTCTGTTATTTTCAGGTATCATAGGTATTCTTTAAATCTTTCTTCCTCATCATTTAATTTTTCGTAGGCAAATGCAGGGATTTATTTCAAAGCAAATAACCAATTTTAGATGAGTTGGCACTTTTTGATGCTGATCTTACACTTATTTTATACTGTCATTCACTGTAATCATTCATGAGCTTTATTTCTGTTAATGGATTTCAACTGTTAGGAGGTCAGGGATTATTATAACTTCTTAACTCTCCCATAAGGCCTAGAAATACCAGGTGAATAAAGTAATCAATTCTAAGTATATAATGTGGGTGTATAGAATGGCAGATTTTTTTTTTTTTTTTTTCTTAGAGACAGGGTCTCAGTCTGTTGGCCAGACTGAAGTGCAGTGGCATGATCATAGCTCACTCTAAACTCGAACTCCTGGGCTCAAGTGATCCTCCTGCCTCAGCCTCCTGAGAAGCTCAGACTGCAGGCATGTGTCTGCACACCCAACAACTTCTGTGTTTTGTAGAGACAGGGTCTCACTATGTTACACAGATTGGTTTCAAACTCCTGACTCCTGGGCTCAAGCAATGCTCCTGCCTCAGCCTCCCAAAGTGCTGGAATTATAGGCCTGAGCCACTGTGCCTGGCTGGCAGATGTTCTTATACTACATCTGGTGTGCTCACACTTACAAGCATGAGCTTGCCCTAGCACAACAGAAATGGGTTGTCTACCTGATTGCCTCTTCTTTTAGCTAATTATTTTTCAGGCTTCATTTATTTTCATGTTTCAAAATAAGATGAATTTTATCTATCCAAATTGGTTAATTACAGCAGGTAGAAGGGAAGATGACATTAAAAGCATACTTTAATTCGGCCTAAAAATTAAAACTTTTTTTTCATTAATGCTTTATTCTTGAATAAAGGACCATTTCTTAAAACCACAACATTATCTCTCCCTCAAACTTCCTGTAGTATTTTGAACATGGCCTACCATGTGATTTGGGTGAGGATTCATATTTGGTGAGATACTTCATTCAGGATTTTTTTTCACTCAGGTTTTTCAATTTATTGAAATAAGTTAGTAATAATTTAAATTTCATGGAAAAAAATTTTTTTGTATGTGCTCAGACAGAAGCAAAAAACAGAACTGTTACTCCCTGAGCAAAAGGATCATGAAAGATAACCTTTCTCTACCTTTTCAGTTGAGAAGCAAAGCTCTATAGATCCTGCATTTTAGTACTTACATAGGAGTTGTTTACTCAGGGGGAATGAGGAAAATGAAACTGGTATGACCTCTTTTTGGGAGGGGGAAGTTCTGATTTACTTTTTTCTGTCTTCACTCTTAATGAGTTAACTTATTACTTGCTTGGGCTCCAAATATCCAGTAAAAGACTGGCATAATGTGGCTTAAGGCATTTAGCTGTACTTTGTATGCATTGTAAATGTGATATTTTCTGGAGTTTTCTGGTAACACCCTGTAGATGTTAACCAAATGCTGAAAGAAGAAAGCCCATCTTTTCTCCTATGATCTGGCAGGGCTTGCTTTCGAGGTGACCAGAGCTATGGCTTGTGACACCATGATTCCTGTTGGTATCGGGAATCTGTTCAAGTTCTTCCTTATTTAGCTTAAACTGTTTCCTCTTCCTTTTTAGTAGTCTGTGATATAACATAATACAGTGTATATTTTCAGTAATTGGAAGAAATTGAGATTGTGTTTTAAGCTAAGTGAGAACTTGTTCCAATGATATTCAACTAGACAGTTTTGCTAAAAAAAAAAAAAAATCCTTGTCTAAAAGTCAGAAATAAAGATTTTGAATAATGAAGAGAAGAAAAGATACTAAAATAAAATATATTCTCATTTTGAACTGGGGTGTTGGAAGGAGTCCTGGGTCGGGATTCAGGTGCCCAGAGTTCTGCTGTTTGAACTCATTACTTAACCCCTCTGCAGCTTGGCGTCCAGGGGCACACTGAATGAGTTCTAAATGCATCCATCCCTCTCTGTCTTTCTGCAATGTCAAGCATTCTTTATGTAGTGCTGTCCGTGAAGGTAAGTTGCCTTCTCCTTCTCTGTATCCCAGAGCCTAGGATTTAGAAGCTTTTGCTAAATGTGGGTTGGTTCCTATTGAATTCCAAGATATGTGACCAAAATCTTAGAGTAATTCCCTGGTTCAACACACAAGGCATCAGCTTCAGGGTTAAAAAGCAGGACATAGACCTGAATCCCAGAGTAACCATGCACCCAGTGCCATCTTCTCTTTTCATCACAGATTTCATGTGTCTCCATATTTCTGGTTCAGCAGATGTTTCTTTATAGCTGCTATGCTTATGCTTGAGTTGGTTGTCAGGGCTGTTAAGTAAAAAGCACTGTCAGCATACACTCTTGCCCTCAAGAGAGAATGTAACTTGAATTTTATGACAATGTTCATTATTACTGATATAGGAAAGAAAGTTCCTTGCTTGTTTCTGGCCCACTTGCTCAATAACCTCATATTTAAAGCATGGCAGGATACTGATTTTTAAAAATGGTATGCTTCCTTTGGAATTTTAATTATCACTAAGTAGGAGAATATGGAATCATATGACAAATACTGGGTCAACAGCCAGGGAAACCATACTAGTTTGCTTCTGTGATCAGGGAAAAAAAGCAGTGCTGGGGTATAAAGAGCAAACTCAGGAACTCAGCTGTCATCCTAAAGCATATTTTATTTGTGGCCCCATCACAAACATGACAACACTTGTCTTCAGAATGTTCCAGCCACTTTCACCCCCTTCCTTATTCTCTCTGATTGGAAAGCACCTGGTGTTTTAAATCACCCTGACTGCCCAGGGTCTTCACTGCATCTCCCCATCTCTTTACCTCTATGTGTCTGATCCAGAGGAAAGAGCACTGAGCCAGAAGTCAGAAGACCGGACCAGGCTGAGTCACTAACTAAATAAGCAACTTTTCTTTATCTTGGATTCCATACATATATTTAAAAACAATTAAGGGTTTGGAACTATAATAAAGTTCCTTTTCACTCATATGTATGGTTCTATGGGATCTTCTTCAATTTATAACCAAAACATTCTTATGCTTTCCACATTCCCTACTGAGTAAACTTGGAAACTTTCTCCCAAGGTGATAATGGCAGTAGTCATGTACTGTGGTAGAGTCACCAGGAGGTGGGGATATTTGTTTGGTGGTATTGTTTTATTGTTTGTTTTTTTAAAGCTTAATGTCCTAAATATCTTAAGTCAAAAATGCAAATATCTGATAGCATTTAACAATGGAAGATGTAATTTTTTTAAAAGGAACATTTTATCATCACTAAAATAAATGACCGTATATTGTTCTTTTTACTGTTTCCATAGTTGTGTCTTTTCCAGAATGTTATATGGTTGGAATCACACAGTATGTAGCCTTTTCAGATTGGTTTCATTCACTTAGTAATAAGCATTTAAGTTTCCTTTATGTCTTTGGCTTGATAGCTCATTTCTTTTAACTGTTGAGTAATATTCCATGGTATGAATGTACCATAGTTTATTAATCCATTCACCTACTGAAGGACATCTTGCTGCTTCCATGTTTTGGCAATTATGAATAAAGCTGCTATAAATATCCACGTGCAGGTTTTTGTGTTGACATAGGTTTCCAGTTCATTTGGGTAAACACCAAGGAGTGTGATTATTGGATCATATGGCAAAAGTATATTTAATTTTGAAAGAAACTGCCAAATTGTCTTCCAAAGCACCCAGTACCATTTTGTATTCCTACCAGCAATGAATGAGAGTTCTTATTGCTCCACGTCCTTTTCAGCATTTGGAGTTGCTAATGTTTTGGATTTTGGCCATTCCATAGATGTCTAGTGGTATCTTGTTTTAATTTGTAATTCCTTGATGACACACCATGTTGGACATATTTTCTCATTTGCAATCTGTATATGTGCATTTAGGGAGGTGGGGGGGGAGGGGATGGAAGTGTGACTACAAGGTGAATGCCAGGCACACTGTCTGGGGAATGGACACGCTTGAGGCTCTGACTCAGGGGGATGGGCAGGACATGGACAATGTATATAACATGAGCTTTTGTACCCCCATGAAGAGCTGAAATAAAAAAATAATAATAATAAAAAAAATAAAAAATAAAATAAAATAAAAAAATTTAAATAAAAATAGTATATACTTAAGGTATACAACATGATGTTTTGACATGCTTATATACAGTGAATGATTACTACTGTCAAGCTAGTTAACATGTCCATCTCCTTACATAATTATTATTATTATTTTTGTGTGGTGAGAACACCTGGAAATCTACCCTCTTAGCTAATTTCCAGTATATAATACTGGAAATACTATAGTCATGTTGTACGTTAGATCTGTAGATTTATTCATCGTATGTAACTGCAACTTTGTACTCTTTGACCAACATCTCCCCATTTCCCACACTGGCCCACCCTGGTAACCGTCATTCTCCTCTCTGCTGCTTCTACGTATTCAACTTTTTTATGTTCCACATATAGGTGAGATTATACAGTATTTTTCTTTCGTGTCTGGTTGATTGCATTTGGGGTAATGTCTTCCAGTTTTATCCATATTGTCACAGTGACAGGACATTCTTCTTTAAGGCTGGACAATATTTCATTGTATGATTGCCAGAGATTAGGGGGAGGGAGAGATGAATAGGTAGAGCACAGGGAACCTTTAAGGCAACAAAACTACTTTATATGATATTATGGTGTATATGTGTCATTGTACATTTGTCAAAACCCCTAGAATGTGTAAGACCAAGAGTGAACTCTGGACTTTGGGAGGTAATGATATGTCAGTGTAGGTTCATCAAAGTGTAACAAATGTGCCACTCTGAGTGAGATGTTGATAGTGGGAGAGGCTGTGTGCGTGTGGAAGATGCGTGTATACGGGATCTCTGTACTTTCTGTTCAATTTTGCTATGAATCTAAAGCTGCTTTAAAAAATAAATTCTACTTAAAATTTTTAAAAAACCATATAAGCTGGAGATTTAGTCCCAATGACTATCAAGAGATCAACGAAGCGGCAGGGTCTGGAAAAAAAGTTACAGGGTTTGATTTAATACAAATTTTAATCCCTAAACTTGTCCTAAATCAGATTAGAGAAGGCAAAAAAAATAGTGTTAATTCAGCACTAGCATTCCAGTCCCTTCACATTTATTTCCGTTTAATTCTAACAGAACTCTAGGAGGTAAGTATAATCCCTCTTCAGGTAAGAAAATTGCATTCTGAGAAGTTAGATTATTTGCTAAATTCTACAAGCTAGAGGTGGAAGGAGCAGGTTTCAAAACTGTCTGCCTCTCTCTATGCCCGACAGCCACCAGCTGCTTCATTCATATATATGAGGAATTATGAAAAAATGAAGTATACATAGATGGTTGGTAAAGATCCAGTTCTCTGATTGGAGATAAAATTCAATTCCCTTTTCCAACTTGGGAGGGCAAGATGGAGGAACATCCATTCCTAACTGCTCAAGTTTTCATAGAGGGAGGTAATTTCTACTCTACTCTCCAGGAGGGAAAGGCATATGAGGACAACATGCATATGCCTCTCTCTGCCTCCTCATTTGCTCCTTCCGGGGCAGGAGGAGTCACTTCTCTGAAAGTTGAGTTTGGAAGAAGGAAATGATTGTGCCAAGATTATCCTTCTGGCTCCTGTCTGCTGGATACCTTTTCTGCTTCTCTATTCAGGGGGCTTTTAAGCCAGGGTCTCTGCTGGGAGAGTGGCTGGCAATCGTCCAGTTCAGGAGTAATAGAGGGTATTAGGGGCTCACTGTGGTCGTACCTCTAAGCCACATCCTTTGATCAGCTTTATTTATAATAAAGCTGACATTTGATCATCTATTTATCTACCCCTAGTTGGTTCCAAACCAGAAGAAGAATATCATTTTATTTTCTGGCCCCTGAGAACCTCAAAAATAAGTAGGATAAAGCCCAGAAGATCTATATGTTAACATTTATGTATGTCAGGATAATTATTATTAAAGATGGTACAGTAATAGTTTTCATTTCTACCTCTGGGGAAGAGGGTGAGAAAAATCCCTGGCAAAATATGTTAAGGAAATTGAATGGCAGATATGTTAAAAGGGTTATTAGTTTATGGAAGAGAAGAGATGTTCAGGCATCTCTGTTTTTCTGCTTGGGTAGCACCAAGCCAGTGGAGCCCATTTTAATAGCTGCTCCCTACAGAGCTATATTTGGGATGTTTCATTATTTTATATTCCTTTTTGGTCCTGGGCAGCAGCTGTCTCACAAATTTGTTTTTGGTTATGTGCATGTTGGGAGAAAGGCATGAAAGTGCTTAATTCTTTACATGAGTGGTGGTGTTTATCTAAACTTTCATTGGGGTTTTTAGTGTTATTCCTCTTCCCCCCAACTGGTATCCGTAAGTGTTCAGAAGAGCTATGTCTTCATGAGAGTCTGTGTCTATGGAACTTCCTTGATGGCTCACCTGCCAGATGCCAAGTCTGTCTGTCTTCAGGGTGCCCAGTCAGACACCCTGTGTGTGCAGGTGTCAGAGGTGCTTCTCCAAGACAATAGCACACACAGGTCTCCATTATGTGCAGTGTCATTATTAGTCTCTTTGCATATTTTTATTGAAATTTAGGTATTGTGTCCAGTGCCTAGGCATCCTAAGAATCAAAGAATTTACTCACTGGTTTTTAGGACTTCACTTTGACCAAACCATAGAGTAACTGAACATTGCTTTGGGACTCATTTACTGAGTCTGAGTTCATCATATGAAAATAGGACCCTTGTTTAAAGTAAACCTACTTCTAAAGCAGTACCACTGTACCACTGTTTATCCATATACTAAGGCCAAAAATCTAGACGGCATCCTTGATTGACCTCATTTTCTTACATCCAAACTATCAAATCTGTTCAGCTATGCTGTCAGAATACATCCTGTATCTGGCCACTTTGGATACCTTTGTCATTACCATCAAAGTGTAAGCCACCCTCCCCTCTTGCTTGTTTGAATTATTGCAAAAGCCTCTGGACTGGTCTCCCTGACACCTCTTCCCCTGTGGTTCTCCATAAGGAGTGTTTTTCACAGAGCATCCCAAATTGTCTGTTTAAAATGTCAATCAGAGCACATCACTGCCCTTCAGTGTCTTCCTGTTAGTCTTTGCCATAGCCTGTAAGGACTTACATGATCTGGCCTTTGGCGGCCTCTGCAAACTTGTCTCATTCACTCTCCCCCATTCTCATTCTGTCCTGGTCGCACTGTTTCTCAAACAAGTAAAGCTAGTTCCTATTAAATGGCCCTTGTACTTGCTCTTCCTTCTGCTTAGAATATCCTTTAACAACAAGAAATGTTTATAGAGTTCCTGCTATGCACTAGAGATTACTCTAGGCCTTGGGACTAGAGTTTTCAACAAGACAAAGTTTCTGTCCTAGAAAGCTTTTATCCTACAGAAAGGAGGCAGAAAATAAACAAATATATAATAATTTAGGTGATGGTAAGTCACGGTAAGGAAAACAGTGAGTGATGGGTCAATGGCATTCTACTTTACTTAAAGTGTTCAGAGAAGATCTGACAAGTGACTCTTGAGCAGAAGGCTGGAGGAAATGAAAGAGTGTCCACGGGGCTATTGAATGAAGCATATTCCAGGGAGAGGGAATAGTGAATACAAAGGCTCTGAGGCATGAATGTGCTAGGTCTTTCTGGGGAAGACCAAGGAAGCCAGTGTGCCTAGGGTACAACAAGCAAGTCAGGGAGGGTAGAAGGAGATGAGGTTAGTGAGGTGGTGGAGGCCCAGACCATGAAGGACATGAGCTTTTAAGCCGTATCACAAAGAAAGCTATTGGATGTTTTGGCATTGAAGTGACATGAACTGCCTTACACTTTTAGAGAAATACTTTCCTATTGTATTGGGAATAGATAGTATGGGACAGAAGGTAGAAGCAGGAAGACTAGGAGACTATTGTAATTCCAGACAGAAGATACGGTGGTGTGACGTCATAGGATTCTGGATATATCTCAAAGGAAGGGCTGGACTTTGCATGGTTTGCTAGTAGATTTAATGTGGGTGTGAGAGAAAGGGAGAAGTTGAAGACAAATCCAAGTTGTTCTGAGCAACTGGTAAATCTGTTCCATTTACTATTATTGTAAAAAACCTTGTGGCATAAAACATCTGTATTATTTTATTCACGGATTCGATGGATTAGGAATTCAAATGGCACACAACAGTAGCAGCTTATCTCTGTTTCACAATAGCTAGAGCCTCAGTTGAGAAGACACAAAGCCTGGAGTTCACTCAGTGGTGGAGAACTGGAATTATCTGCAAGTGTCTTCATTCACATGTCTGGCAATTGATGCTAGCTTTTGGTTAGGAGTTCAGCTGGAATATCAGCTGGCACACCTACACAAAGCTTCTCCAGGTGGTCCCTCTATGTGGGTCAACGTGGGCTTTCCCACAGCATAGCAGCTAGGTTCTGCAAGTGACTGACCCAAGAGAGCCAAATGGAATTGCATTCTCATGATCTAGTCTCAGAAATCACATAACATCACTTCCACTATACTCTGTTGGATGAGGTAGTCACAAAGGTTCACACAGAGGTTCAAGGGCAGGGAGACAAACACAATACTACTCGATGGGAATATTCACATTGTAAGAAGAGCATGTAGGATAGGAAATATTACGGCAGCCCTCTTTGGATACACACTCTGCCACAGTGGGGAAGGCTGTGGGAGTAGCAGGTGTTTGTAAGAGTGCAAAATGAAGAATTAGATTTTGGAGGTGTTTTATTTGTGATATCTATTAGACAACTAATTGGAGATGTCATGTGAGCAGTTGAATATATGAATTTCAAGAGAGGTCTGTGCTACAGGTATATTTGGAAGTCATTGTTCCATTTGAAAACATGGGCCTGGGTGAGGCAGAGTGAGTATAAACAGAGAAGGGAAGGTCCAAGGACAAAGCCCCAGAGCACTTCAATGTTCAGAGTCAGGAATATGGTAAGGAGCCAGCCGAGAAGACTGAGATGAGTAGCTAGTGCCACTATGAGAGTGATGTTCTAGAAGCCAAGAAAAGAAAGCATTTGAAGAAGAATCTACCATGTCAAGTGCTATTTTAAGATGTGGACTGAGAATTAACTCTGGTAATACGAAGGGCATTGATGACCCTTATGAGATGACCCTTAAGAGATATTTACTTGAGTTGTGGAGCTCAAAACCAGCTCCTCGTGGGTTCAAAAACAAATGAGAGGAAAAGAAGACTTTGAGTGCAGACACCTATTTTGAAGAGTTTGGCTATAAAGGGAAATAGATGCACGAGATGTTTTTTTAGAAGATGTCAGGTCTTTTTATTTTTCATTTTTTATTTTTAGGCTGGAATATTTTAGAGTCTATTTGTATACTAGTGGGGCAAAAGCAGAAAGTGGAGTAATAATGATGAGGACATCTGCAGGAGCAAAGTCCTTGAGCAGGCAGGAGGGAAAAGCAGGCAGGGTAAAAGATGTCAGCTTGGCTTCCTTCCTCCCCTCATCCAGATCTGTCTCCAAAAGTCCTCTCCTTGGAGAAACCTTCTCTAACTACTTATGTAAAAGCTCCTACCCTATTCTTTTAACCTGTTTTATTGTTCTTATGGCACTTCACCATTCATTTATTCATTCATTCATTATCAACCCATCAGAACATGAGCTCATGAGGGCAAGGATTTTGCCTGTCTTGTTCACTGACCCATTCCTAGTACCTAGAACCTGGCATGTAATGGATGTTTAGAAAAATGTTTAGAGTGAATGACTGCTGAATGAATTGAATAGGAATCTTTTTGTTTTGCCTTAACACTCTCCAAAATTATTTTATAAATTTAAGCAATTTGAATATGATTTTGGCCTCACCCTTTAATTAGAACATCATTTTGAGATTTCTGGGAATTAGTGGAGGACTTAATGAAGGAATAGTTCGCAGGATTTTATTTTACTTAGTACTAAGATCCTCATTTTACAATGCCTAAGATAAGCAACCATGTAAGCCCTTCCCTTCCTTCCATTGTTCACACTGAGTAGCACTTCAGTTGCTCAGAAGACAACACTGAAAATCAAGAGAGAAAAGCTACAAGAAAAATTTTGTAAGGTTCTTACGTATCTATGCTCTAACTCATCTTACCTGTTAGGGAAATGTACAATATAACATGTTGATACTTCACTAGGAGGTGTATTGAAACATCATGAATTAAGATTTGGAAGCACTTTCAAATTCTCAAATAAAACACACTCTGTAAGTTCACAGTGTCATTATCCATTATCATGGTAATGACAAACGAAAATATTCACTTCACTTTCCTCTCTTAAGTCACTTTTTATTGATTTGCCATGTCAAATAATGTTGTATTTTCTTATACATCTTTTTTTTTTCTTTTATTGTACTTTAAAGTAAGAAAATAATTTCACAGCAAGAAGAGAGTACTCTTGTGTGGAATATCATGCTGTATATCCCAAGTTTCTTTTATTTGATGAGCACTCCAAAGTCAACTATCAACTTACAAAGCTGTGTTATTTTTCATTATGTTATGTTTTTGGCTTTTAGTGTTATGAAGAAATGCCTGATTAAAAGGAAGCCTGCAAGTTAATCCCCAACATGCCCTTTGGCAGCTTGTTCATTTCACTTAGGGGTGGGAGCAGGTGGTGTCATTTAGAATTAAATGCATCATGTCTCTGTTGGCAGGAAAACAGCATTCAGTGATGAAATATCCCTGCAATGAATCTCATTAATTGTTCACCAATTTGTGGTAACTTTATTTATATTTGCATACTGTAATACAAGTACAATGAAGTGCCATATATTTAGATCAAGCTTATTGTTAACTTTGGCTGTAAGCTGTAAGAGGCCTTTGCTGTAACAGCTCTGAAGGGCTAGTATGTGAGTATGTGAGTGCCAATCCGTCTTCTACAGCGGGCCCCCCAGAACAGGCTGGTTTAATGTCCTCCATTTTCTAGTGAAGTGATAGCAATTTCACAAAAGTGTGGCCCAGCTTAAGCCCACATTATTTTTAGCATCTTTACTCTGCGAAAAGATAGAACAGATCCTATTTGAACTCTCATGTATTTTCAGAGGCTTAATATTCCTGCAAATTATAATGTTTTGCTGGCATTTAAATGTCTCTAAATGCGAAAGGGCAACTGAAAAATCCATCTGATGTTTTCCATAGAAAGATATATATTTAGATTCAAGTAACCATGTATTATATTAGATGTAGTTTATTAGAAAAATAATCCTACGAACATTAGACTAAAGTAATTATTTTCTTTTTATGCAGCTGTTTCCATCATAGAATATTTGAGAAAATGTGAAAACATGTCAGTTAAAAAAGACTTATTTATTGTTAATATACAGAAAATATGACAATCTAGTGGGTGTCCCTTTTCTGAATTAATAATTTTTATTTATAAAAGAATTTATGGTATATCAGTTATAAGCTGAGTTTTGGGCTGGCTTATGGAAAACATGACAGATATTTAAGATAGCCTCTCTCTTTCACGGAACCTGAAATCTCTTTGAAAAGCTAGATATAAACATATGAAAGAGAAAGAAATATCAATGTACAATTGATAAATTATGTGGGACAAAAAATAAGTGTTATAGGTAGCAGTCCCCAGCCTTTTTGGCACCAGGTACTAGTTTCATGGAAGACAATTTTTCTATGGACTGGGGATGGGAAGAGGGTGGTTTTAGGATAATTCAAGTGCATTACATTTATTGTGCAGTCAGACTTCCCTGTTAATGATAATATGTATTTGCAGCCGCTCCCCAGTGGCTCAGCCTCCTCAGCTCTACCTTAGATCATCAGGCATTAGATTCTCATAAGGATTGTGCAACCTAGATCCCTCTCATGCACCATTTATGGTAGGGTTCACGGTCCTATAAAAATCTAATGCCACTGCTGATCTGACAGGAGACAGAGCTCAGGCAATGATGTGAGGGATGGGGAGTGACTGTAAATATAGATTTTCACCTCCAGCTGTGGAGCCCAGCTACTAACAGGCCATAGACTGGCAATGGTCCATAGCTTGGGGTTTGGGGAGTACAGTTATAGAGCCCAGTGTCTCAGATGTTTTGTTCTAGTACTTTCCATGATTAAAGGTTTGCACTTACAATAAATATACAGTGATATAGCCTGTTGTGCAGATCAAACATCTCTACAATAAAGTAAGCTGATATGGTTTACAGTACTTTATGTTGATAAATACACATTCCTGTCATTGGTGATACGAAGTGTTATCTTGAAAAGGCTGTTATAGTAGGGGATGGAAGACATTACTTCTATCTTCGCTTCACCTCTTCCTACACCTGTGGCCTTAAGGAAGTCACTTATTTTCCAATTATTTGTAATAATAAAATGGGAAGCTGTATGGAAAATTTAATGCCTTAGGGACTATTTTTACTCTCCTAACTCATTGTATAGTCCTATTACTGAAAAAGATTGCTAGGACTCTTTGCCACCACAGAGGGTGAGAACATCTTCTGATTTTCAAGTTCACAAGAACCATTTTTAAGTCCAGCCACACTCATATGGAGTCACCACCAACAGAATTAGAAACATTTAATAAGAAAATGAATCAATAAAAAAAATAATTACTTAAAAGTGATGACAAGCACATGATTATGTTGATGCATATTTTTAGAAGATGGTGAGGTGGTAAGGTTTGTTTCAAAGATATTTTTCTGGCTAAGACACACTCATTTTAGCTTTTGAGAAAAAGAACTTGAGACATAATTGAACATTCTGATTTCTACCACCACCTGCTGTTATTTTAACTCCACAATTTGCTTGTCATATCTGAATCTGTTTTTCTAAAAGTAATATGTCATGAAATTGATGATAAAAGTAACCTGATTTCTGAACAAAGTTAATTTCTAATACCATGTTTTAGAAAATATTTTACAAATTTTTCTATTATCTTATTTAAAAAGAACAAATTTATTTCACCTGGAATTATAATTTTAAAACTTACATCAGTGATTATAAGCTCTGTTTAAGTGGCTACCATATTGGACAATGCAGCTCTAGACTACTGGTTCTCAGCCCTGGTGGCACAGGAGAGCTCTCAGTGGAGCTTTAAAAATCTGGATGCCCAGCCCCACCCCAGGTCAATTATATAAAAGTCTCTGGGGGTGGGCCCAGGCATTAGGACTTAAAAAAAAAAGTGCTCTCCGGGTGATTTCGGTGTGCAGTCAAGTATGAGGACCACTGTGTGGATTGGAGGCCTTGTTGGGGCATTTCGTTTTTATCCTAGAACAATGATAAACCTTTAAAGAGTTTTAAGCAGAGATGAGGAAGGATCAGATTTATATATATATATTTTTTGTTTGTTTGTTTGTTTTGAGACAGAGTCTCACTCTGTTGCCCAGGCTAGAGTGAGTGCCGTGGCGTCAGCCTAGCTCACAGCAACCTCAAACTCCAGAGCTCGAGCAATCCTCCTGCCTCAGCCTCCTGAGTAGCTGGGACTACAGGCATGTACCACCATGCCCGGCTAATTCTTTATATATATATATATATGCACATATATATATATATATATGTTTTTAGCTGTCCATATAATTTCTTTTCTATTTTTTTAGTAAAGACGGGGTCTCGCTCTTGCTCAGGCTGGTCTCGAACTCCTGAGCTCAAACAATCCGCCCGCCTCGGCCTCCCAGAGTGCTAGGATTACAGGCGTGAGCCACTGCGCCCGGCCTACATTTATATTTTTGAGAGATCACTCTGGTGAAAGCACAGAGAACAGATTAGAGGGAAATACAGTAGACGTACATGTTGGCAGATCTACTTAGTGGCTTGGGCAATAGCCCAGTTCAGAGATGGTGGCTTCATGGTGGTGGATGGAGATGAAATCAAGAGTTATTTAGAAGATGAAAGGTCTTCATTGCAAATTGAATATAGAGGTGGAGGTGAGAAGGAGGTGCAGTTCAGCATGATGGGAGATACTGCAAGAAGGTGCACTAGTTACATGATTTTTAAAGGATGAAATACATGTAAAAAGTTATTGCATGTCATGAGTTTTAATTCCTGTGCATCCAGATACATAAAAAGGTAAAATAATATCTTTCCATTGCTGTAGAAGCCCATAGTTTTCTTTCAAGTATTTAAATCATTAACTGTAACACTGTAGGAGTTTGGGAATTGTACCACTGAAGAGGAATATTACTTATTTCATTCCTGTTACCTAGAAGGTAGGTCATCCAAGGAAAAGGCAAATTGGAGAGCAATGAGGAAAACATTTATTTGTGTCAGAAAAGACTTACAGAATTAGCAGTTGAGTTTTAATTTTAGATTGTTGTAATGATTTTATTGATAGGCTAGTGCAGCACCATCTTTTATGGAGAGATTGAAGCTCCAGGAGTTTTAGGAATGTGCTCAACGTAACACGGCTCTCATTTCTCCAACTGCAATGAACTTGTTAGATTGTATGCTACACCTAACTTGAGCTCTGTAAACCTGTGGCTCCTCAGAGAGCCTGCTTCTCTATGTTTACATACATTTCTGCATTTTTGGAACTTCTATTAATATATATTTCTTCTCTTGTATTGAAAATATAATTTAAGCTGAGACAGACTTATATCTCTTTTAATTATTTGATATTGGATTTTTCACAGTACCCTGATAAAGTAAAATGTTGTGAAAACCCTTTACTCAAATGTCACCTGTTCCATTGACTTAAGAATGTCCATATATACCAGTAGTAATTTTAATTTAATAAGATAAGTTTCTATTTACCATATTCTTGGATTTTCTTCAGTTCTTTAAAACCCATATTTCAACAGTAGACATTTATTCAATAATGTCACTTACTGTCATGTTGTAACAGCATGAACATCTAATTTGAGCTGAAAAGAATAGAATGCTTAAGTTGTGACTTAAGAACCAGCTCTATGATGACCTCAGACAAGTAAATTATTTTTTGTGACCCTTGTTTCCTCATTGTAACTGAGTACCCGACAAAGCTACTATAAAATTTAACAGAGATAATATTATTACTAGGCTTTAATCCTTATCAATAAGTATAGAGATCCAAAAAAAAAAAAAAACAGTTTATTAGCATGTTATGGTTTTCCGTGTTCTATATGTTCCCTGAAGGCTCAGTTGAAACTAATTAGACCCAAGGTAGAGAACAAATAACTGTCAGCATGTATATTTCCCAGGTTCACTATTTTTGCTCTGCAACCTCAATGTACTAAAGATCTCTCATCTCCAGCTTATATCCTCCCAGGAAAAATCACAATTATCCCTTACTTATTTTTCTTCCGTGACTTCAGCCTACACACTAAAAGTTTATGTATTTGTTTTCTAGGGCTTCAGGATTGTGGTCTTTTCTGAAGCTTCATTTTCAGGGTCTGTTCTGATCTTTCTATGTCCCTGTCCTTTGAACCTCTCTATTTTTAATCCAAGAAGGCAGTAATTCCCCATGCTCCTGAAAACACTGCCTATCCACATTCTCTATCCAAGGTTGGTGATAGTTTTGCACAATGCTGAAGATTTAATTGACCTCTAAGCAAAGAATTTCTGAGGATCAGGTGCTCTAAGACCAATTCTTATGGAGTTATGTGGCTGAGTGCCCAGCACATAGAAAGTACCTAGTAACTATATTAAGCTTAAGCTTTGGGTTTATATGGGAGTAAATTGAACTTTCTGATACATTTTTAAATTTAAGGGTCCAACTATGTGCAAATAAACATTCCTTAAATGGAATACTATGTCAAATTCCCTGACAGACTGTCAAAAACAATAATAAAAAAATTTTGAAAAGGACTAATGGTCGTTCATACAGGTGCCTTTCCATCTGCCCTCCTCCACCAATAAGGCTCCATTATCATAGTTAAGCAAATAACATATTGTCAGAAAATGAAATTTCCAAATTGGCAATGCCAAGGTAAGGCTTCCTAAAGCTGTACAAACCACGTAGCAGGTTAGACTCTTGTGCTGTTGATTTCCCCACCTACTGTTAATTCTAATTTAAAATAGCCACATGTATTATTTCTTTTTGACACTCTTCCTGAGGATTGGAATTGTACCCTGTCTGTCTTAGGCTTAAAATACATTTACCCTCATCAGTTATAAGTCCGGTGAATGTTTCAGAATCTCTTTTTTGTGTACGTCTGGATTAAAGGCTAGAGATGATCCAGGAGTCATATTGAAGCAAGACTTACAGCAGCCCAGATCTTCCTGCTCTGGACTGAACACTCCATTCCAGGTGTTTATGGCTGACTCAGCTAGTGGCTAAGTTAATCTTATCTCTTACACCTACAACTGGGTGAGGAAGAAAGATAACAAGCTAATCTTCTCCTATTTCATACTCAAAGGAGAAGGCTTTAAATTAATTGAACAAAGTGATCATTCTTCTTTATTGGAAAAGAGAATTTGATTTCCATTGCCTGTTAATTTTTCAAAGAAGTATAAGGGCTATATATCATCACTTTAGGTATATAATAATAATGAAATTTTATATGTATTTTTATTAAAATAAGTATAATTAGGTAGGCTGATTTCCCTTAGTTCTTTAAAGTTTTATTTTAGGTGGAGGTTATTGTTAATGTTTAACATAGGTCTGGCTTTTTTTTAGATAAAGATTTTTGACAATTCATGACATGTCAGATAAGTTTCATTTATATCTTTCCTAAATTATATTTGAATATAGCAAAATGAATTTTTTAGTCCATTTTAAGGACATATTCTGTAGATAACTTTTAGGAAAAAATATAAAATATATTAGAAATTATATATTGACTCATTGAGTGGATATCTGATATTATTAAAAATCAAATAATAATACCATAATGGCAAATTAAAATTCAGTAGTTTATTTTTTGCCATTTTGAAATTGAAGACCATATTTTAATAAACTTAATGGAAAAGCAGTACATTTTATTCACTTTAAGAATTATTTTATAAATCTAAATGTGTAGAGTTTTCGTTTATAATATGTAGAATGGATCATGTTATACTATGCTGAAAATTTTTACTCAGTGTAATGAATGTTCTACATTATTGGAGGAAAATTAGTATATTTATTCAACTTGTAGTTTAGTAAATGGATGGTTTTTATAGCATGAAATGAATAAATTACTATGGAAAATATTATTATACACACTATTTTGCCTTGCCTCGTATTGCTGTCAAACATGGTATATATTAATATATAACTGAAAGCCTTTTCAGTGATCTATGAGATGTTATAAAATCATAATCAGTAATTTTCCTGAAAGTTTTCATGGTTAACAAATGGTACACATACATGAAATCCTAAATTCTATAATAACAACTTCCCCATTTCCTTGAAGGATTCTAGACAAATCTCAATTAGTTCCCTACTGAAAAGCCTGCATCCATACATAATAAGCCCACACTAGTGGGACTACTCTCTCAAGCAATCTCTGATCTCAGGAGACAAGAAGTGGAAATGATGAGACAGATTAGGACTCTGAGGGAAAAGGCTAATGCTCTGATTCTCTGCTGTGAAGAAATAGAGGGATTTAGCAAAGGCATTCTTTACTAAATGAGATGTGCACTTTTGAGTTTGGATGAGTAAAAGTCTCTCATTTAAATACAGATAAGTTTGCAGGGTAAGACCTCTAGATTTTTTATCAACTGACACTTTCCCAGGAATCAATTGATTCCTAATTAACAACAAGACAGAGTGGGAATGGAACAGAGTAGAGTCCGCAGCCTGGGGAAGGGTCAGTGGCAATGGAGAGAGGTGCTGTATGTAAGGGGATAGGTGCTTTGTGGGCCTGAAGACTTGTGAAGTGAGAGGTGGGGGGAGTCCAGAACAGTGAAACCAACAGGAGTCTGACAGTGGACCTCTGAATACACTCTCAGTTTATATGTGAAAGTTAGTTCGGGAACATTTGCAGAGATAGAGACTTTGGGAAAATGTTTTTTGTTTTAAGTAATACTATTGCCAGTGGTGAATTCTCAACTCTGTTTTCAGTACCAGTGTAAGCTATAACATTTGATTTTTTTTTTTTTAAAATACAAAGTCCTCTTTCTGTCTAGTTTATAGAGAACTAATCCAGAGAGTCGGCTTCTAATTCAATTACAGAAATTGAACAGCACACTTAATTTCTTGAATACCAATTTGGATCAACCTTGTTTTTGAAGCTTTGGTGCAAAGCACTCAAATTATAATGTAGTAGAAAAAGGAACAAGGAGATGTCAGCACTTCCTCAAGAGATGCTTACCTAGGCCAGCCACATAAATAACTCATGTGTCAAAGATGAGTTTAAAGATAATCCAAAAGGTAGAAAAATAAAATATGATTTTATTTAATTAGCATTAGAAGATATGTTCTTGACAGTACTCATGTTAAAAAGTTTGTAGGAAATGGTGTTTTCATATATTTCTTTTAGAGCCAACCCATGGGTTTTGTTTTTCTTAAACCAACTTCAAAGTCCAAATCTTTTACTAACTTCCTGGTTAGACAGTTCCTTAGGAACTCTACTCCTTTATTTCCCTTACTGTTAGAATAGTACTGATTGTTGTCACCATAGTACATAGCTGGCTAATGAGTAGGATTCTTCCAGGAAAAGAACGAAATATCAACTTTTAACCTGAGTAATCTTTAATTAATCTCTGATAGAATATTTTGCAGTGGCCTAGAACCGTGAGAAGTGATAACACACCTCTTAAACAGTTTTTCCTTGCTCACAGTAGAAGCTGGGAAGTACTAAAGTACTATTCCTAGAAATGCCACTATGTGTGCACTGTAGACTATTTTACTACATATACCGCTTAGAGTTTAAGAATGAGCTACATATGTTAGCACATCACCAAAACTGCCCCTGAGTCAGAAATGCCTCACCTCCCCTGCCATGCCTCATTCCAAGTCATGCCCTTCTCAGTGACTGAACCTCCACTGTTCAAATTTAGTAAGAACAGTACCTGTTGACCCAAATTTTCTTTGCCTCCACTATGATGTATTTGTGGTAACTTACTGTATCTTTCAGGTATATAAGAAGTTTGAATAAAAAGACAATTCCTTATAATCATTGCATATAAAATGATAACATTGATTCAGTTTTATTTGCTTATAACCAGAGCTATAGAATAATTAATAGAATCTTTCCCTTTATTATATATCACATGGATGGGGAAGTAGACACAATAAAATTACTCTTATGGCCAGTTTGTGCTGGGAGTGGCTTATACTGGCTTCTGGGAGGTGATTATTAAATTTTCAGGAGTTTTCTTGGTGGGTATTAAAATATAGCTATTATTAAAAATTATATTTTTTAAACTTATTAATTATAATTTAAAATGAAGGTGATAAATTCTTAAGACATCACTTTCTGATAATTTTACTATGTTTTATGACTGTACATGGTAGACATAATGGTGTGCTACTGGGCATCTCTTCCCAACTATACGTTTAGTGATTTCATCCTGGTAGCTTGACATTGGCCATAGTGACAGAATTCGCACCACAAAAATAGGCAGACACTACCAATCAGCTTCACCCCACCAAGAGCCATTGTTAAACTTACCCAACACATCACTTCTTATAGCTGAATTTTGTTAAAGATAGGTGCTGTTATAGTTCTAGCGTAGCATATCTCAAATGATTATTATGGCAACAATGTTTCTATCCTCTGCTGACCTTATTTAAATATATGGTTTCTTTGGTTCCACCCTTGTCCTTCTCAATAAGGTTATTTTGTCCAAATAATTATTTTATATGCTAAAATTTGAGCACCACTGACTGTCCTAGAGCTTTCTAAATTATGGAAGAATAAAAATAATTTTGCTTTGCTCTGTTTTAGTTTATTTTTACACTGAAAAAGAAGCTTAACTCTGGTAATAATAGTAATGTTACAGCAATGGGAATAAAATCATTCACTACCTTACAACAGAAGTAAAGGATGATGGCTATGTGCATCCTAAGAGATTATCTACAACTTTATGACCCCAGTGCTTCTTCCAATATATGGCATAGAAGCCAGATAGATGTTTCCTGAATTGAAGACCATATTCTGAATTGTCTCCTATTTTCTATTTCCTGCATTTTGTTTAAAACACTGTTATATTTATGGTCCATATTTACACACATATGTAAAAACACCCATCAAATATCAACTATCTTGTTCTCATTAAATACAAATATTCAATAGAACTATTTAAATATCTTTAATCTCCTAGACTCTCTGTCCATTAGATGTCTCCACTGGGAAACATTTATATGACAAAATATTTTTTACCTCCTACATTTCCCCCTTCGTTTGGGGTGGCTCTAGAAGCCAGATGTTCATCTTAGTAAAGTTGACATATTCTCGTCTTCTTCCTAACCCAGCACTGCCTTAAAAACTGCCAAGAAGTTTTAAGTGTGGGTGTTTCAGCAGAAAGGAATTCACTGCTGTCCATCAGTTACAAAATGTTAGGTTTCCTTTTTTAGACTAGAACAATAAATGAAAAACAAGTCAAAGTCTTAGAACAGGAAAAACTTATTTTTGGCATGTTAAAATTAAAATAATTTATTGGTTTTAAAATAAGACTGCACATATAACCACCAAACTATATCTTTTTTGACAGTTTATTTGGTATTAAGGTTATTTTTTCTCTCGTAACTGTCAATATGGAAGCTTTAATGTAGTGGATCTGCAAGCCACCACTATAGCAGATCCTCAGAATAACACATATTGTAGCAAAAATAATGCAGAATGACACTTCTGCCAAACATATTTATAGAATGAAGCTTATATAACACAAGACATTTAGAAGCAGTGTTCATTCTCTAGCTCTGCAGCTTTCTCAGCAGTATTCCTCAATTTTATTTTTGGTATAGGATGTTCGTATGAAATTAATGGCCTAAAGAAACTATTTGATTTATGGGGTCTTATTGGAGCAGCAAGTTTAAAACTAGGTTCTGGGGGAAAAAAATTTACTGTGGGGAATATGTATGAGTGGCAGGTTTGATTGTTTCCAAATTGTCCCACATAACTGCATCTTGCTTGTTTATAATGCTACAAATCCAGTTCTCCCTCATGGTAAACAGTGGGTTGTGGGGAAGTCATAGCTGACAAGAGTTGCATTTGTATATTGGTTTAGTTATTGCCTATGTTTTCCAAACGTGACCTGACCAAATGTTTGTCAGGCATACCTACTGAGATGGGGTCCCCTGACAGTTGCGCAAAGATGCAGAGACCTAGCTAAGAAGTCTACATTCCTGAACAGTGGTGAGAAGGCCCCTGGGAAAGAATTTGAGACATCCCCAGGAATTTTTAGTGATACTAAGTTCTCACTGCTTTTATCCTCATCATCCCCCACCTTTCACAACATTTAACGTAGAGCTGCTTGCAAATTCATAGCTAAGAATATTAACAAGCACTGTCCTGGAAAGTTACAGGGATAAAGTTGACATGGTTTCTACTCTAAACATTAACATGTAAAGAAACACACAATCAGTGGGGAAGACAAACATTAAAAAGAAAAATCAATCCTTTTGTGAACTTCATGTAGTATGACAGAATAAATAGAAGACCAGATATTTCCTGTTTCCGCAGACCCGAGCTAAGACAGCAGGCAGCATATTGCCTCTCTACCTACCATGTGCCTTTGTCCTCCTGAGGGGGCTTTAGCCCCTCAGTTTTCGTCTCACTCATTCCCACCCAAACATTTCCCAACTCTGGCCCAGACTGTGGGAGCCACAGGTGCCAGTGGGTTCTGGGAGATCTGCTTGACCCTGGGGCCCTGGGTTCCAGGCAGGCTGCCTTCTGGAGAGAGGGATAGTGATGACAAGAATGCTAGCTTTCTTCCATTCAGACTCTTTTCCTTGCTTGCCACTCTCCCACCCATCGATGACAAGAGATTGAGCCAGGTCTCTCAGAAGCAGCTGCTTCCCCTCTGTTGGTGCACACCCACACAGAGAGAGTGGGGCTCAAACCTTTTCTCTTAAAAACCTGCATAGGACCAACGGGTGCTTGGACTGTGAGCTCCCTGCTCTCACTGACCCTCCATGGTGCTGCTTGCCCTGCTGTTCCATCAGAGAAGGGCACACCCTGAAGAGGAGGGATATCAAATCTGCTTGAGCACCCCATAGGCAACATGGGACCAGCATGCCTCTCTCTGGCACGTCCAGGGATTGATCTTCAGGGATCCAGGGACAAGCCTGTAGGCCATATCCAAAACCCCCAGGGCTCAGTTGTGTTGCTCAGGGGCATGGATGGGAGATTTGTGAACTAATATCTGGAGGCAATAAATTGCAGTGCAGCAACAACAAAAATAAATAAATGGGC
Organism: Lemur catta; assembly: GCF_020740605.2. Classification (NCBI taxonomy): domain Eukaryota; kingdom Metazoa; phylum Chordata; class Mammalia; order Primates; family Lemuridae; genus Lemur; species Lemur catta. The sequence continues at coordinate 34,351,699 of NC_059138.1, forward strand.
CTTGATTAAATTAAAACCTTCTGCACAGCTAAAGAAACAATCAACAGAACAAATAGAGAACCTACAGAATGGCAGAAAATATTTGCAAGCTATACAAATAAGCAAATCAGCAAGAAAAAAACAAACAGCCCCATTAAAAACTGGGCAGTAGACATAAACAGAAGCTTTTCAAAAGCAGATAGACAAATGGCCAATAAACATACGAAAAAATGTTCAACATCTCTAATCATCAGGGAAATGCAAATTAAAACCACAATGACATATCACCTTACCCCAGTTAGAATGGCTTTTATTAAAAAGTCCAACAACAATAGATGCTGGCATGGATGCAGAGAGAAAGGAATGCTTACACACTGTTGGTAGGACTGCAAATTAGTACAACCTCTGTTGAAAACAATATGGAGAAGTCCCCAAAGAACTAGAAGTAGACGTATCATTCATTCCAGCAATCCCATTGCTTGATTTCCTAAGGAAAACAAGCTGTTTTATCAAAAAGACACCTGCACTTGAATGTTTATTGCAGCATAATTCACAATTGCAAAGATGTGGGATCAGCCCAAGTGCCCATCAGTTCATGAGTGGATTAACAAAATGTGATACACACACACACACACACACACACACACACACACACACACACACACACACCATGGAATACTACTCAGCCATATAAAAGGATGAATTAAATGCCTTTTGAAACAATTTGGATGGAACTGGTGACCCTTATCCTAAGTGAAATATCTAAAGAATGGAAAAACAAATACTACATGTACTCACTATTAAATTGGAATTAACTGATGAGCACACATGCACAGAGTGAAGTAAAATTCAGTGTAAATCAAGGAGGGCGGAGGAAACAATGGGTGAAAACCTACCTAATGGGTACAGCGAACACTATTTGGGTGATGGGCACATGTATAGCCATGACTCTAGCATTACAAAAGCGATCCATGTAACAACAATAACAAAAAAAAGTTTGTACCCCTGTAATATTTTGAAATTAAAAAAAAATGATGCAACAATAATATGGTGACAGGATCGAGAAGCCCTCTTGTTGTCTCGGATGATAGTGTCCTCTGTTAAGTAAGGCATACAGCTAAAAAAATTCTAAACCTAGAGTGCGATTGGAATGGTAGATTCTTATTCATGGAAGGAATAGGTATCTGTACATTCTTTCTGGGAAACCACTTCCCTTAAATATCACTAGTTTTATCAAAAAAAAGATTATTTCCAATATTATTTCAGGCAATTAATTCCCCCTGTAGCACAGAAATAGTAGTAATATTTGAAGCATATGACATAACCATTTCTGGAGTATGAACTCCTGATTATGATCTTTAGATGCTAATTACCCTGGACTATAAATTACTGATGACTTTGGTATTCATTAAACATACACAGGATGTAGATTAAAGATAATTTACATACATACACTGTCGTGGCTCATTATGAGGTATTTTATGTAAATTACAGAAGATTTATTGTCTAGACTATGATGTTTTAACTCTGTCTTGAGGTTTGTCAGTTCTTTCCTCAAGAAGTTATTTTTTCATGGGCATTTTCTGTATATGTGTATATTTTGTTTTTTAAAAAACAAGTTGACTTTATTGCCCTTGGGATTCTGCAGAACCATGGTAATGCGTGGGCGTGGTATACTAACAAGGAGAAATAGCTTCCCTGTTTAAGAGCAGCTCCCAAGGTTTTTTCTACAGGAGAAAACTGAGAGCTCTTTGTCTCTGGTGGCTGTATTACTTTTACTCTATATTTACTTTACCTTCAACATTTTGTTTTCCGAGTAAAGAAGGGTAACATTTGATGTAGCAAAAAACAAAACATTTTATTCTTCAGAGCCTTCAATTATGAAAGAATAGCACTTGGACAAGATGAAAAGTATTTTATTTGAGGGTTTCTCTGGGAATGGCTTTGAACCAAAGACAAATGTGTGTATTTGAAAGTTTATAACATATATATATTTTTGTATTTTGGAATACCAGAATGAAGCCTTCAAGATCTTTTCTCCAATCATGGTTTTCTCTACTAGTTTAGATCTAGAAAAGACTCATACAATTGCTCTCATTAGGTTTCCAATTGCTATCAGGTATTTACTCGGAATTTAAATAGAATATTTCTATTTCAGGTGACATTACCCACAGCAATGAACTCAGTTCTGTTTTTAAACTGTGCATACTTTAAGATACACATACAAGCTAATATTGGATCAGAAACATGCACACACACAGCTTGCTTGTGTTATACTCTCATTATAAAAAGTTTGGGAAATGCCGAAAGGTATAAGAAAACATGCACGATCTCACTATCAAGAGATGGTTAGTGCTTGAAATATTAATGTTTCCTGCTTATATTTTCTATATGCATACATTTTTTTTCAAAATTGGAACACAGCATATAAACTTTTGTATCTTCCATTTTACCTGTTTAACTTGTCTTCCTGTATCACTAAATAAGCAGTGAAGGTGTGATTTTTTTTTATTGGCTGCATAGCATTCCATCCTTTGGATTTACCATGATTTGTTTAACCATTTCATTATTCATTTTACACTTAGGAAGTTTGATTACAATTTAATCTAAAGATGTATATATGTGTATACACACACACATACACACACAGGTGTCCCTTAGTGATGATGATGCATTCCGAGAAATGTGTCATTAGGCAATTTTATCATTGTGTGAACATCAAAGAGTGTACTTACACAAAGATGGTATAGCCCACTACATACCTAGACTATATGGTACAGCCTATTGCTCCTAGGCTACAAACCTGTACAGCATGTTACTGTACTGAATACTGTAGGCAATTGTAACACAATGGTAAATATTTGTACTTAAACATATCTAAGCATAGAAAAGGAATAAAAATACAATATTATAATCTTACGGGACCACTGCCATATATGCAGTCTATTGTTGACCAAAACGTCATTATGCAGCATGTGACTATGTTTAAATTTAACTTATTAAGGCTTTAAAACAGGTTTAACTTATTTTATGATGCATTGAAGGGTTTCTTGTTTCCATCTAGATAAAAGTAGTAAAAAATACCTTTAGAGATAAAATAGTATTTTTGCTGATAACTATTTGCTTTGGGGCCTGAAAAGGCAGCTGGGGATATTCACTTAGTGCCGTGTTTACACACTAATGGTGCTCTTTCCCCACTGGCTTGGCCAGGTTTGCAGCACTGAAGAGCAGTTTCAGCTACTGGCCAACCAACTCGGGGAGGTGGGGGGGGGAGGGGATGGAGGTATGACTACATGATGAGTGCCAGGCGCACTGTCTGGGGAATGGACACGCTTGGGACTCTGACTCAGGGGGATGAGCGGGACATGGACAATGTATATAACCTGAGCTTTTGTACCCCCATGATGAGCTGAAATAAAAAAAAAAACAAACAAAGAGCATGATCAAACGGAGGCCCTCCTTTGAATAAAAAGGTTATGGGTAACTGAGGGTTTACCGATCAATCACTTATTCAACAGTCTTTTCCTTTGTAAAATGTTTTCCACCTGTTATGTAGACTAGCGGCTTTTAAATTTGGTGAAACTGTAAAACACCATACAATATTTTTATGTGGCATGCTTATACAGTGTTTTAACCTGTCCCCTTCCCAAAGTGTTATCAGACACAATCTCAAATAGCAGCAGTTATCAAAGACAAAAAGGAAGTAATTTAATTTCTAAGGATACAAGAAAAGAGTATGTGCCTGTTTACAACACTACTCTCATTTAAAATGGCTACTTATATACATTTTTGGGTGATTTTTCCCAATGTTATAATTTGGAACTCTAGCAGAAAATAGTTTAAAGAATTCTAGTTCAGAATCTAGAAAAGAATAGATTATTAACTGACATTGAGCCTTGCCTAATTGCCTTCCCAGATAGGTTAGCCCCCGAGTGAAATGAATGATTTAATTCTGCCTGTCCCCTCTCACCTAGAACTCAGTTTGTATGACCATGTTGCTAGATCTGTTTCTGAACAACAGGTTAGGTGGTGCAATATTAGCATAGTTGTTTTGTTGTCATTGGTTTTGTTTGTTTGGTTATAGCTCTTAGGGAAATATAGTTGAAGGAAATGTGTGGTTTTCTTTCTTTTTTTTTTTTTTTAACAGATTTAGGGGTACAAGTGGTTTTTGGTTACATGGATGAATTTTGTAGTGGTGATGTCTGGGTTTTTAGTGCACCTGTCACTGAATAGGGTATTTTTCTTATAACTATACTCATATGTTCCTAGATACTGTTAGGCCAGAGTTCCAAATTTAGTCTGTCTCTGCACGTAATATTAATGATTGATTTTTTTTTAATGTTCTACACAGGACCCCTTATATAAAGTATTCTGTAATATTAGATTGAGATGCTGCTTCAGGATGTCTTCAGATAAGAGTGATCTAATGTTACTGTTTTCTGAAACACCTGGATTTTCTGTGACTGTGTCTCAGCCAATTAGGAGGTAGATTTAGTGCTCTTTGCTTAAAGCAGTTGCAAGATTATAGCCCCAGGCAGGTTGTGAACATTTTGTCAGTATAGAAACCTTGAAACATTGAAAGCTTCAACATTTCATTTGTTTATACAGTTGAAAATCCTTGGTTTTCTAGCATACACTGACTAAACTAATAATACCACTTTTTCTGCTTGACAGTCTCTTACGAAACCTTGCTTCAAGATGACCAGAAAATTTTCTTAGATTTCATTATTTGGAACTTATATATTGCCATGGGAATATATATATCCTCAGTGTTTTAAAGTTAAACTCAGATTGCTTAGTTTTAAAAATTCCATGTTTGTAATTATTTTAAGGGTAGTAGACATTTGAAAAGACAAAGGAAAAAAATGCATATGGCAAATAGTGCGTCTGGTTCTAACTGAATTGTTCTCTGCACAGCTGAGTACAAGTTACTTACCGCAGATGGTCCCTTGAATGCAGTGCTTGAGGCCTCCTGCCAGTAATCCTGAGAAGACCGGAGTCTGAGTTTTTCCCCTACAGTGTTCTGCACCCAGGGGTTTTGTGGTGCTTACAAATGACTTGAGCAGGGAAGTCAAGACCAACTTGGTCCTGTCTCCCTGTAGTCAAGGGGCCCTGACCACTGAAGAGAAATGGGCCTCGCTGAGGCCTGTCCAAAGCCAGGAATGCTAAACAAGATGCCTCTCTCCAGTGGAACCCACCAGTGTTAGAGCAGCATCATGCCTTTCAAGAGAGGATTGGCCCACTCCTCAGCATCACATGCATTGAAGGGGCTCGCAGCCAAGCTGGCTGTGGCCAGTGCAGGGATAACACCATGGAAATGTGAACCATGGTGGAATAGGGCCCCTGGGCAGCATAGTGCTGCTCTTGCAACAGCTATGGGTTATGTGGGGTGACCACCTGCATTAGTGAAGCTGTCTCCGGGGGTCCAGCAGTCAGGAGCTGAGTCCTATGACCAGATACCAGAGCAGAGCCTTAAGGACAAGAAGACTGAAGCCTGTTCTCTGGCATCACCCAGAAAACAACTCATGGGGCTCACCATTCTCAATTTATAGACTCAATCAAATCTCAAGGGAGGAGGACACCTTGGGAGCATTGGGAAAGTTGTTTAATTTTCTGCCACATCAATGATCCAGAGCCACTGGCACCCCCTCAGCTCTGACAGTTAAGGCCTAATTGCCCCCAGAGGACCATGCAGCTTTTGGACGGTTAGTTATTCTGCCAGATTTCCTCAGTACTTTAAGAGTTAGAGTCCATCAAAACCCTAATTTACTAAAAGATCATAACTAAGAGTTCTCCTTAATACCATAAAGGAAGTCTAGCATAGCAGTTAAGAGCAGAGATTTTGGAACCAAGTGCTGGGTCCAGATCCTGGTTCTCAAGGTGGTTTAACCTTTATCTGCCCCAAGTGACTCATCTATAAAACAGAGATCAAAAGAGTACCTGCCTAGGGTTATTATGCAGATCACACTTGGTAATATGTGCAAAGCCACTGGAATAATACCTGGCATATGTTCTGTGCCATAACAGTGTTAGTTATTGGCTTTTGTGTTTTTGTTTTTGATAAATCCTTTTGACTAACTCTGCCCTTTTATGTTTATTTAACATATAATATGTATCAGACACTATTCTAAGTGTGGCCGTATTTTAGCTCATTTAAACTTTACGACAAGCCTAAGAGGTAGGTGCTTTTATTATGCTTGTTTTCAGTTGAGGAAACTGAGACCCAGCTAAGGTAAGTATCTTGCCAAGATCACACAGCTAAAAGCAGCAAAGCTGGGAGTCGGGCAGTCTTGTGGTCCCTGCTCTCAACCACTTCGCTCTACTAACTCCATTTCCAAGGTCCTTTCCATTTATTAACCAGCCCTGCTTTCTCCTGTTAAGATGAGCCTTGCTTTTTTCTCATCACTTCTCAAAGTTGCAGCCTACTTGGTTAGAGGGATGACCCTCTACAGGGAGGCCCGGGGCAAATCCCTCATCCTCCTTAGTAACAGCATCCACACTAGCACGTGACTTGATCCTGCTCAGTGAGATTCTTGCCAAACTGGCAATCCCACAGAGTCCTTCTTGACATAATCTCACCTCCCAACTTCTAATAATTTTGCCGCAAAATGACAAAAGCAGGAATCCCGTCTTTGCAGAAACTCTGATTATTTACCATTGGAATCTTCCAGAGATTAATTTTCATAAGGTAATTTCATTGTTGAAATTGTCATAGTTTTCTTCCCCTCCTTCCTATTAGCATTTCAGTCTCCTTCCCAGGCCTTGGTGAGCAGGTGAATTCTGGGTGTCCCTGATAGACCCTAGTTTTACAGCACAGGCCCCACAGAGCAAGTGCCTTGTAAATCCCACCAGGGACAAATCAGTTCTGTTGTTCATGTTGATTACATGGTGATTTTGCCAGACAGATATCCCTTTTGCCACAAAGTGACACGTGCTGTGCAGGAACCCCAAGTCCTCCTAGAATGTCTTAGAGAGTCAGCTGTCCCGGGGGCACTATATCCACTGATAACCTGATGCCTTCAGGAAGACCTCTTTCACTGAACGATTGCATTTCTCTACACATCCCTAATGTAATAATTACCCAAATCAGAACATTAGTACAGCCTTCAATACCTTCCTGTGAAGATGCAGAGATGCTCAAAAGGAACATTTGCCATACTGTGTAGATAAAAATAATTTCAGAAACATCTACTGCTGCAAAACACATCAAAATGATTTTGACAGGAGCAAGACAGTGCATGAAATGTAAAGATTTGAACTTCTGTGGGGAAGTTTGACTGGGAGGTACTTCATTGTTAATTTTAATGTATTCAGAAAAGTCCATGAAATAAAATACATTTTCACTGATGTTTTCTAATTATAAACAAAGGCTAATTTCTCTTAAACCTTTTAATATATTCATAGAAATGTTTGGAATTCACTGAGTGCTGTTATATTGAGGGGCACATTGCACACCAAGGATTGCATTTATGCAGGAATGACCCTGCATAAATGCAGATGGCTTCACATTAGGTATAAGGGAATTAAGGATTGGAATCTCTATCCCCTGACCTGAGTTCTTCACAGAAAATAGCTATTGCTTTACAAGTGCCTGAGATTTTATAGCACAATTAGGTTTATCTTCTAGATTTTCTTAAGAAAGAATTCAACTCTTTAGACCCCTTTGGGATCAGGAAAGCACTAACTGTATGCCATATTGTGTGTACATGAGTGGGTCTGTGTGTATGAGTGTGCAGAGATTGGGGAGTTTTCAGTGGCTCGTAACTACTTGAACAAAGAAGGTCATTATAAAACCCAACAGTTCAGTTAGTCAACCTGTCAGTTTTTTAGTCTATGGTGTGCTAAATAATCAGTCAGATGGATGGTTATTTGTCCCAATAATTGTACATTTTTTCCCATCAGGAGACCCAGTCAGTAGAAATTGCTCTGAATCCAGGGCAGACTCCTCTTACTCACTGGTTGAGTTGTAGTGTAGTATAATTTCTGTCTTACTTTTAGCTCTCTCTTTTCTTTTTATTTATCGTGATCTTTTGTTTTTTCCCCTTCTGCCCATTTTCTTTCAAATTATTCATGCTAAATGGTGACCAGAAATAGCATGAGTAAATGACACCTATGGACAGTTTGTAATTCTCAATTGAGCCAATAATTTAACCTTGTCTTCCATCAAATATTTTTACGATAAAAACTGATTAATTTGCAGTTCATTTCCTCTCTTCACCTCTGCATATTATCTAGCAAAAATACAAAAATGCTGCGGCCAAAAGACAGCAGGAGAATGAAGGAGCTAGGTAATCTATCCACTGGACAATCCATCCCAGAAAAATGAGGAATTAGTTGACTACTAAATTACAAGCTAACATGCAAATGGATGGTGGTATGAAGCAGCATTGTGTGTGTTCTCTGTACAAGAGGCCATTCTTGTTAACGCAAGATGAATGCAAAATGGCACTGAAGTGAATGTGGAAGTCTATGAGCTAAAGAGGCTGGACGTAAAACGTGAGATGCAACCAGAAAACAGCAAATACTGGTCTAGGAAGGTAAAGAAAATACCAAGGAAAGAGAACTGGCAATCAATAAAATAATTTAGAAAGGTAGCAGAAGAAATGTGTGCTGTGAAAATGAAAATGCATTCAAAAGATTGGACCAGAGGAACATGTGGAATTGTGCTATCAGACAAAGAGGTTCAAGGATCTTAGGAGGATACTCTGTTCATTTTCTCTTAAAAATTTTAAGCACACCTACTTCTGTGCATGTTTCCACAAAGCCATCTCTACCCTGTAACACTCAATGGTCACTATTACTAAAAAACAAAAACAAAAACAAAACCTTCCTTCCTTCATTCGGAAAATATGTTTTGATTGCCTGCTGTGCATCAGGGCTCTGGCTAGTTCTGGGAATCAACTAAGCAACATGTGTTTTCTGGAAGCTAATGATTCAGTGAGGGAAACGGAAAAGTAAGCAATCACAACATGTTACAATAAATGCTGTGATGATACTAAAGCTTGAAAGTAGAAAAGAGGGAGTCCTGTTGCAGCCTGCGGGAAAAGGGTTCCTCCAGGCAATGATGTCTGCATTGAGAGGTCCAGAGGATAAGTGGAATCTGGCCCAGGAGAGAGGGAGGCACTGAAGATATTCCAAGCAGAAGGAATAACAGGTGCACAAGCCTGGAGAAAGAGTATGGAACTTTCTGGGGCCAAATGTAGTTCATTATGGCTAAAGCATGAGGAGAGAGTGGGAAGTGAAGAAAGCTGAGGGAAGCTTTTAATGTGAAAACCAGGTCATTCCTCTCTCTACTTAAAAACCTCCAGTGGCTTCCCACTGCGAGCAGAATAGAATTGAAACTGCGTCATGGCCTGCAAAGTGCTGTGCATCTGGCCCATTCTCAACAGTCTGACCTCACATCCTCTGTTGTGGCCTTTTTTCTTCTGTCCTTTAAACATATCAAGGTCATTACACTCATAGTATCTTTAAATTCAGGGTCTTCCCTCTCGTTTTCACGTTTCTGCTTCTTATTCCAGACTCTAGTCATATGCCATCTCTTCCTGGAGGCTTGGCTTAGAGTGAGGCTGTCCCCAACCTGTCTAGAATTAAAGCAGCATTCCAAGTCACTCTCTGTAAAGTTCTCTCATCTGTTTTAGTCACAGCACCTATCAAATATGCATTCCTCTGTTTGTCTTCTATCTTCCTCTTTTGATGGTAAGACCTCGTGGGCAGAGATCTGCACACTAGTTTATTTCTACATTACCAGCATCTGGAACAGTGCTTGGCACATAATAGGTAATCAGTGAAATTTTCTTCTAGTACTGATTGGACAATAAGCAGAGACCAGCTTCATAAAACACCTCAAATGTCATTCCAGGGACTGTATGCTGAAAGCTATAGGTTTTAAGTAGGGTAGGGACATTATCAGGATTCTGTGCTTTAGAAAAACTGTCCTGGCTATAGCATGAGCCATGGATTTAGTGGGGCTTGATGGAAGCAGGAGGACTAGTTAAGAGATTTTTCTAGCCCTCTCCCTTCCCTAAATGCTGACTTCAACCAAGGAAATAGCAATGGAAATAGAGTGAGGTGGACGGAGAATACGTTGTACTTGATGATTAATTGATAGGCGTAGGATGGAGAAGGAGGAATCAAAATGATATCAAGGTATTTTTCTTGCATACCTGAGTAAAGAGGGAGATGTGCACAGGAGATTTTGATTTGTGAGTTATCAGAAAATAGGCGGCAAAGGACACTGTGAAAGTGTCTGAGCTTAGCCTGGGGAGTGGAGAGGATGAGACTAGGAGAGAGTTAACATTGAAATTCTGAGATACACAGATACATTCAAAATCAGTTTTTAAAAAGCGAACAAATTTAAACCAGTATTGAAAGGAAATTAAAGTAATTTAAAAATTTAGATTTGGGAACATAATTTTTCCCATCTGTGAAGTCTCTGGTTCTGTTTGCTTGTGCCTCTGGTTGATCTTTTTCAATTTTGCAAAAACACAAACTAGTTCTTTAGGTAGGTATGGTTATGTTTAGGCAAGCCTGCCCAACTCACAATCAACAACAGTATGGCTTAGGATAAATAATTCATACGGCAGACTGAAGGATCAGTTTTGCATCTTGCAAAATAAATATTAGAACAAGAAAAACAGGAAGTACTGATAGCATTGTAATGACTCTAAAGTTAATGCTTCCAGGTAATCATTAATGAAGTCATTTTAAATACCAAATAAGCAAGACCTTGTTTTTCTCCCCTCACACAGACAGGATCCAGTGGCCCAATTAAGCATGAAAATTGCCATAAGTTTCATCAGAAGCCCTGAGGACCCAAATACCAGCTTCTACCCCCTAATACTTAATTACCTGAAGCTTCTGATTACAACTCTCCGAATTCATCAGAATCTTTAATCAACTATGATTCTGTATTCTATACAGGAAGACTAGAAAGAAAGATATTGAGCATAGTCTCTTAAATAAAAAGTTAGGGCAAATGTAAATTCTTAGTTTTCATAAAAGAAATGTAGTTCAAAGGAGACTAAAAATGATTATATTTCCTGCCCCCACTCCCACCATGAAAATCTCCTATTCCCAAATAAGAAATGAAAAATTATTTTTTCTAGGTTATATACATTTATATTATTCCACAAATTTTTGACAAGTTAAAGCCCTTCAGGATTGGACTCAAATTCAAGTTTATTAAGAGCCATAAAGTAGTGAGAAATAGCCTATCTTTAGGTTGTATTTCATTAATTATTTGTAAATAAATAAATCTCTCCTATGTTATTTGGAAATGTGTAATTTATTCTATTTGTAGGTAACTCAATAACCAATACAGGCACAACAAATTCTACTTAATAAAATCATTGGAACCAATAATTTTACAGCAAATAAATTATAGCCATATGATACAGCATTTCCCCTGAAACGTGATATATGTGATCCTGAAAACACCCAAAATCTACACAGCCACACACTAAAAATAACCGAGTTAATAAAAAAAAAAAAGATAGGCCAAAGCAGACCACTCAAAACTTATCAAGTTTGCAACCAGAGCATTAGCAAAAACAATTCTAAATCTAATAAAAATACTAGCCTAGTTTAAAAAGACATGTTAAATTCCTATTTAATAAATATGTGGACACTATAGTAGATATAGTACTGAAGGAAAGCTACAGATAGCTTGATGGAAGCAGGTAGAAGGAACAGTTGAAGTTGCTCTATTATGAAAACAAAATAAAGATAAAATGAGCAAGTCCAGGGGAGAACTGCACATTAAGCTCTTTTCAAGACAGTGTAGACAGCCTGAGTGGGAGAATTGAATGAGATGATTCAGCATCGTGTACAACACTGTGTCCAGATGAGTTCAGATGTGTCAGTGAATCCTGTGTTCAGCTGCTGTTTCTTGCTGTGGAAAACATTAAAAATTTGCATATAAAACAATGTGACATCTATGTTTTTCTCACCTCATTCCTCCATTTACCAATTGCATATGAATGACTTCACATTACAGAAACACGTTGTAGCAGAAGAGACCATCACTGCATTTGGGTAATTTTGTGTAGCATATTCATAATTTGATTAAATTCTACTTAGATATTGGTTGTGAATGCCAGGGAATTGCCCATGAGCCTTTCTACTGGTACTTTCTTGAACCTGTCAGCCTAGCTTCCTGAGTTTTTTTCCTTCCTTGCCACACATATATTTTTCTCACTTGGTAGCAGTCCCCCATCTCTCCTTAACCGGGGTTCCTCTAGCCCAACCTGATGTATAAAGTAAAGCTGAAGCTTACAACAGTCTTACCCTTATCATCTCTGATTTATTATTTCTGACTGGTGGGAGATGAACAACATCACCTTTGCAGACAAAATGCCTGATTTTAAATGTAGGCTCTACCACTTCCGATCTGTATTGTTTGGGGAAAGTTGACTTTTGTAAGACTCTGTTGTTTATCCGTAAAACAAGGCTGTTAATATCAGCTGGCCCTACATTGCTGTGAAGGTGAGAGAAGACAATGTGGGAAAAGTGCTTCCCCTGGTAGCTGACATAATGTATGTTATATCATTATGGTGAAATGAAACCCCTTTGACAGTCAGCCCTCCAAACTGCCTTCTTCCTCTGCTCACCTTACAGAGAAGGTCTTTCCTTAGAGAACTTTCCTCTTTTCATCCCAAAGATGTCATCTTGGCCAACCTTGTGTCAATGGCTTTTCTCAAGGGAACAGATTAGATCTCTGAAGACGTCCAGATGGGTCCTAGTTCTATCCCAAAATGATGGATCCTCTAGGGCATTTACTTACAGTGAACTAGAGCAGTTAGGAGAGAAACTGTGGATTTAACTAACAAGCTTTACTTTTGTAAATTTAGCTGTTTTGAGGTCCTTATATATAACATAGCCCTTTCCCCAAACCTCCAAAAAAGAACCTTAGGAAATGATCACTGAGATTCTTTTCCACTTCATTTCTGAAAGGATAGTATGCTGAGTGGAGTATTTCCTTTTGCCAGATAATAATCATTTGAGTTTTACCTTACAGTCTTCACTTCACTATAATGGCTCTGTCATAAATTTTATAGAAGAGCAGAAATGCCAGAAATAAAAATATCTTCTTAATGCCTTTTTCTTCTGAAAGTATAGAGATGTACATGCTTTGAGGAGCATCTTATAGCAGTACAACTAGATGTGAAAAAAGTACAGCAAAAATTATTTTTAATGTCTTCTTGGCTTCTAAGAAAATGGGGGAAATTTCTACTAGTAAATTTATTTCATAGAGTTTCTTACTAGTAAACTTTTAGGTTAGTAAATTCTTATTAGTTAACTAAGTCCAACATTATATATATCTATATATATGACCAGGTGGGTTTATTATGAGCATGAAATAGTTTAACATTAGAAAATATAAAATGTAGTTTACTTTATTAATAGATTAAAGGAGAAAAGGATGTGATCATTTCATTAGATGAAGAAAATTTTGTTTGATAATATTTCACCTCCATTATTTAAACTATCCAAATAAACTAAGCATAGAAGGGAATTCTGTTGTCCTAATAAAATATATCTACCAAAAGCCTACAAAAAATACCATCCTGAGGTAAAAAAGTTAAGAATGTCCCCTTTAAAATCAGAAAGAAGACAAAGACACCCACTGTCACCCCTTCTGTCCGTACAGTATTAGAATTTATAGTCCTAAGTATAAGGTGGTAGTGGTAATGTCATATTGAGGAAAAAGTCATTTTAAAAATATTGACCCTTCAGTCCATGCTGTCTTCCCCCCACCATCATTTTTAATGGGCATATATTGAGAGTCATGATAACGACTTCAGCCCACCCACAATTTTTGCAAACTTGAATCTCATTAGTAATCTTGTTTTCTCTTCTGGGATATAAATATGCCTATAACTTTTCTCTATAAGTATTTAATTTCCTATGATAATGTTTATGGTTAGAAACTTCTATTCATCATTAATCCTAGCAATCTGATTTATTATAAGCATGTAATACTTTATGAAGGGAAATGAAAATTGTTTCTCCTATTTGGCCTACTTTTACATAACAGTTACGTACTCTTCAGATACACAAAATAATTCGTCCTTTGATTTTGCACTATATTCTAGATGTTAAGCTTTTCCTTTCAGACTGCTGAATAAGGATATACTAGAATGTCTAGGTCAGCAGTATGTCTTCATTTTACATATGCAAAAATTAAGATTTGGAATTTAGGTTCAAGCCTCTTACCAGAGTGGTGTAGTTTTCAGTAACTCTTCCCTTTATCATCTTGGATCAATACAAGCAACCACAAAGACATTCAATAGTTTTTAAAAATTTTAATAATGTCTTGGTTGGTTAGATGATTAGAAGTAAAAGAATATAGCATTTATTTTGAGCTTGATAGATTTATGAGTAGTGCTTTACAGAGTAATGATGCTGCATATCCCCCCAACTAATTTAGTAACACAAAAAAAGAAGCTATATATATATTTTTTTCTCTCTCTGGGGTCATAACTTTCCTTCATTGACACATTCATTTCTCCTACATTTGAATTTTTTATTATTTTAATTAAGTGTTACTTTAGGAGCAATCATTTCAAAATAGATGTTTGTTGATTTGGCAAGTGCACAATTTTTTTAATACAAGTTTTGCTGAAATTAATTGTGCCTTATACAGAGAGTTCTCAATACCAATGAGTTATTTAAAAAGTTTACCATGATATGCTAATGTTGTAGAAAATATTAAATGTGATATATTGTCTCATGTAATTATTTTTGGTGAAATAATACAAATAGGAGTATTTTACATTTTTGTGGGTGGGGGTTTATGTTTAAATCATAAACCGTTTTATGATTAAATGATTTAAAGACCTGAATATCAAAAACCCCCTTCAATTTATTTTTGATGTGCCATAAGATTGTGTGTATTTATGTGATATTGTGAGAATCACTGTACCCAAGAAGGGGTTATAAGTGACTTTCTGTTCTTTAAGTGATTGTGTAGTTGGCATTGTCATTGGGTGGTCAGAGCCCTCTCGTTTGCCAGGGGGTATACTTTGAAGGTGATTTCAATGTTGGCAGGTAGTTATCCAGTTCTGTTACCTTGCATTCAAGTCAGATTTACATTTCTGGATTGTTATTTTCATTAAATGGAAACAAGGATGCATCGCTTCATTTAAGGCTCCTGTGAATTCAAAGCTTTAAGTGAAACCTCATTAATCTGCACCCCATTTGTTCAGAGGATATAATAATTTAGAAAAGAGCTGGGCTGAAGTTTACTTTCCTCCTATCTATAAAGAAAGGATTACTAACCCATTAACCAAATTAATAGTGCAAACAAGATTGGAAGAACAAATGGTATTAAACATCCTTAAGCACTTTAGAAGCGCCCATATACCTAAAGACAATCTAAACTTGAAATACAAAATATTCCTAGAGTTTTCTTTAAGCAGGATTTCTGTCCAACAACAATGATGAGAGTTTAAAATGGCCTGTACTTGAAATACTTCCCTAATTCACTGTTACCTTGGTTCAAACCCAGTTATTCCAAATTTGTGAGATTTGGCTGAACTGGACAGGCAAATTATGAAGTTTTTATAAAGATGAGGTAGTTTGTCAGGGTTACATAGTGATTACTAGAAAATAGATGAAAAGACCCTGCCCAATTAGTGGTGTTCATGTAGGACTTTGATGTCTAGCTTCTAGTACAGCCAGCTATTTGAGATGGAAACATTTAATTTATCTTTCACAAATATTTGTCCTATAAAAACTCATGAACCTAGACCCCAGCACACTACCCACCATAGGGGTTTGCTTGCACAGACTAGGCACCCAATAAATGTTGAGTAAGTGAATGAATGAATCTAATTCAATATATGCCGGAAAGGGTGACATCAGGGAGTTCTTTTTTCTGCATTGACTAGGAAATGCATTTTTCATCTCTTTAGGGAGCTAAAACAAAAGATTTATTTCAAACTTTGATATTCCATTGCTAGCTCATTAACATTTTAAGCTTTTTCTGTCACTTGACTCCATTTTCCTTCCCCCACCCCCAATAAACTCATAAGATTGTTGATTTCTTTTTCTCAGGATGTCATCCCAAGGAAGGAAAGAAACCCAATGTGGATTTCATCATTTTCCTCTTCTTCCTTTTCTGAACTGTGATCACACACTGAAAGCTCCATCCTGTGCTGATGTTTGAGAATCTGTTACCATGGAGCTGTTCCCCAGCTCAAAGGATGGTTTTATTGCATACAGTGTTATAGGAAAAGAGGATGGTTAAAATTAAATTTTAAAAAATCCTGATTAATAATAATAATAGAAAATGGGGGAAATGTTTTCAAAATCAAATACAGGCTAGAGTACAATACGTTTTTATGGTTGCCGTGTCTCTTGTTCTCTAAACATTTCCTTTTATTTTTTTTGCTTTCTCTTTTTGGCAATTGTATTGCTTATAAAAGATTCTGCTGTCCACTAGCTTCTGGGCATATGTCCAAAATACAAGTGGACATTAACTCAATTCAGCAGATCAGATTTCCTTGGAGACCTCCATAGGACTTCACTAGTCCCTTCCTACCATCCTGCCTCTGACCTGTGCCCTCCCCAGACAAAGCTACTTAAAGAAAAAATAAGACAGTCTGGTGCTTGTGTGGAGGTCAAGAAGGATACAAAAGAGTGAAGGATAAATACAAGATTCTGAAGCAAATGTGACTTGGAGGCCTGACATTGAGGCAGTTCTGGAGGAGACTTGATGTTGGAGCAATGTGATAAGCTCTTCAAATGAAGGTCTTCATTATACACAGAGCCTGCTATTAATACTTTGCAGCCAGTAATGATCCTACCAAGAAGGCTGGAACGTTGTTTTCTTTCATGGATTGAGTGATCAGGATTTATAATTTTTGCAGACTCACAATTTAGAAATTTAGAAATTTTCAGTTATACCATAGTTCAAGTATTTTGTACAGTCTAGAGCATTTAGAGCACTTTGAATCACCTTACTGATGAAACAAAAATTATACCAAAAGTCTCTTTTCCAGATAAAAACTCTGAAAAATTATTTTTTAAAACTTTTAGGAAAAATAAAGTTCAAAAATACATTAAGAGGCAAATGTAATGAGTTGCAATGAAATCTTTTAAATACCTTAAAATAGCTGTTAAGATATTTGTCAAGTTCTGTGATTCTTTGGAAGGTAAAGAGCAATGACTGTTAGAGAAAGAACTGAAAGCATTTTCTGCTTACAGGACCTTAGTCTAGAAAGCAGCTCAGGAAGGGGTCAGGGACTGAGTATGGACCCAGTGTGGACCAGGGAAGCAATGCTGGCAGTATTTAGCTTTGGTACAAACAGAATATTTGAAGTATGTTACAAAGACCTGACAATTATCATGATGACATTAGGGATCAAAAGTTAGAAAAATGAGTCAGTTGTGACTTACAGTCAGCAAGGCATAGAGGTGAAGAGCTCAGGCTTTCAATTAACAGTTAAATGTTTGTTTAAACTCTTTAAGCATCAGGTTCCTCATCTGTGAAATTGGATTCATAATCATATTTGCCTCATAAGATAGTTGTAAGGATTAAATTAGAAAATACATCCAATTAGATTAGCCATTTATACATAGCACATTTATACATATACACAGCCTACAATAAGCACCTGATAAGTGTGAATGGTCATTTTTATAAAAATTTAAAATCTCCTGAGAGGTACTTTATGGATCTATATCTATTTCAATTTTATGACATTGTAGATCTTCCTGTATAATATGTTGAATTTTGGAGATCATTAGGAAGGACTCCAGAATAGTGTTCTCATAACCAGTGTAAAGGGACATGGGTCCAATTCCACTCTAGTACCGTATCTCAATCTAGGTCAAGAGCTCAAGACTCTTCACAGAAAGGACACCACTGATCATTTGAAAGCTTTATTCTCTAAATAGCAGGGTTTGATCTGAGGTAGATAAAGAGGGATGGCTACACTCGTTTCTTTTATCTTTTTGCCCTCCACATCCTCATGAAGTCATCATTTCTATCGGGCAGTTCATTGTTTCTCTGGTGGAGTGCTCGTATTGCTCAGACTCAGAAACCACTCACTTAGTAGGTCCTTCTGGAATCCCATGACATTAGAGATAATTGCAGACACCAAAAGTTTAACATTTGACTGGCTGAAAGGTGGACTAACTTGGAATCTCAGCATTCCATGGAGAGAACTGCTCTGATATAACCAACATCTCCCACCTTCCCTTACTTATCAGCAAGCTCTGTATTTGGCAGCAAATGCTCTTAGTTCACCAATTTTCCTTGACGTTGCTGCAGTGCAATGTTTGCTTTCTCGTTTCTCCATACCATTTATGTAGCTTGTAAATCTGGTTTGATTTATGATCTGGCTCCTGTGGCTTGTTGGGCCCTAATTTATGATCCTTGTAAAGTTCCTATCGTGATGATCATATCTGGTGTTCCATACTCATGGTAAGAAATGTGTGTTTAGTCAGAATTGTTATTAATACAATAGTCAACAAACCTTTTGAGATATTCCAGGTATTGAAGTGCTACAAGTGATTTTCAAATACACAGACTGCAGAACAATACTAAGCACAGACAAAAAAAAAAAAATTGCAATTCTGTGGTTTGTTTGAAAGCAAACAAAACCAGCACTTTCTCTGCTCGTTCTCAATATGGGCTGGTGTATTCTAGACACTTCATTCCTTTCCAGTAGTTGTCCTCCTGGGAGTTGGGGACAATAAAAACTTTTTTTTTATAAGCTGAAAGCAGTGAGTAATAGATGAGAGCCTCCCACTTCTTAGTTGTTGATACGGGCATTTCATTTCTGACCTTTAATGTAATTTACCTACACAAGCAACTGATGGAAAACATCAGCTTCTAAGCCCTGCACAGCTCTGAAACATTTTCATCTACCACTAAATTATTATAGTTTCCTGAAGACTATATAGATTATGAGAAAAAAGTAGTCGAATACTGGATGTAAACAACTTCTCTGAGACTGATGCAGATAAACACTAATGGAAAGGGAGTGATACTATCTCAGGCCTGGACTTGGGGAATTAAGACTGAATTCTCAAGGTGGCACAAAGGCAAGTGAATTCTCAGCTCAAGGTGATAAGTAGATAATAATTAGAAAAATAAAACTGTTTCTTTTTTTAATGACAAAGCACAGATGTCTCCATTTGATTTCATATTAAATGGAAGGCTTAACTGCCATTGTGGGGGGGAAAGGAAGCTTTTTTTTTTCCTTTTTTTCCCTCAGAAAGTGCTGGAGCAGATTGTCTATTAAAAAGCTTAATAGAGAATTCAAAGATAGAGACCTCACAGCAAGGGAAAAAGTGTAACTGGGTTGGGAAAGAGGAAGTCTAATAATAATAAATAACTTTACTTCTGCCAGGAAGTTTACTCAATGTAAACTCAATTCATTTATATCCTTTCTTACTTGATAATATTAAAGCTATGGCTTCAGTAGTTTACTGATGTCATGATTCCCCTAGAAATAATAGTTGGACGAGGGCATTTATGTACTTTCCTAAGGAAACAAGTAATCCCCTAAGTCTGTATGTACGTACGTGTTACCAAGACAGGAAGTAGAACAGCTCGGAAATCTGTTTTTGATATTAAAGCCTAGTCAAGAAAGTATTCCCAGATTCTGTTTACTATAGCAATCCTCGAAAACTAGGGTCTCTTTATAAAATACTCAGAATTAATCAGTATATGCACCATGAGCCTCCATTTCTCGTGAGCACTTACACAAACTTTCTTAGTACCCATTTACTCCATTTCTTTCCTTGTATACCATGCCATTTTATTTGATCAGCCTCTGTTCAGAAATTTATATTCAGATTCATTCATTTGGCAAATATCTGTCTCGTATCTGTGCGAGTCACTCAGAGGAAGGTAAGATAAGGTGCTCATAGTCTGGTGGAGGAGATGGAATTGTAAACAGATCATTAACAAGGCAGCTTGCTTGGTGTCATAGCACAGGTATGAACAGAGCTCAGTGGGGACAAGATCTTCTCCCTGGGGGCGACCCAGGAATACTTCTCAGTGGCAGTGACATTTCAGCTGTGTCTCCAAGGATGATGAATCTGTGATCAAGCTTGACATGCAAGATTCTTGTGTAAATAATGGCAACTAGAATATGAAACTTACGCTGTTTATATAAAAGATAAGCCTTCTCAGAAATGAAACTGAATTACAGGGAGAATTATATCTTTCATTTGGGGGAAATTTAAGAAAGTTCACAAAATGAGAATAGTAACGGACTGTGAGAAGATCTCTACGTGGCTGTTACTAGGTAGACATCTGTGTCTACAAACACCGTTCATTTTTTCTGTGAAGTTCTGTAGCAGCAAGTATCAGAGATTTGGTGCCTGGGAAGATTTGTTTATATAGCTAATTGATTTTCCAGGCACTGCAATGACTATTAGATGCTACATTTCATAATGAAAGGTAAGCTAAGTCATATAAAGGTTGGATGTTTTATCTAGGGTCTTAAAGCTCATTGGTGACAACACAGTAAGTTGAACTTCAAGATCTTCATTGTATACTAATGTCCTAAATGTTCACAAAGTATTAGGAGGTTGTATTGTAAGAAGACTGAAAGTCAATATTGACTGATTATTATTTACTAAATAGCTAAGTGTCACACGCCCTGGGCCTCTCCTTACTCACAGCTAAGGCTGGTACTCCACTTACTGGAGCCCCTCCCCTTTCACCTACAAGGACATGGCTCTAGCAATTCTTACACTCTCCCCTGCATCATTGATATTTTCCTGTCTGTAAGATCTTTCCTAACAGCATGCTAACTTGCTGTTTTTGTATTCTATATATTGAAAAAAAAAACTCTCGACTCTTCTTCTGCCTCCAGCAACTTCCTGTTTCTTTTCTTTTCCTCACTTCTAAACTCCTTCAAAAAGTTGTCTTTATTCACAGTCTGTATTTTCTCTCCTCTCATTCTCTCGAGTCCACTCCAATCAGGCTTTCACTCTTACCACTTTATAGAAACCGCTCTTGTGAAAGTTACCAGTGAGCTCCAAGTTGTTAATTTCACTGGTCCATTCTTCATCCTCATCATATTTGACCTACAGCTATATTGACAGAGTGGATCCTTCTTTCCTTCCTCCTTGAAACATTTTCTTCCTTAAATCCTACGGGAATATGTTCTTCTAGTTTTTCTCCTGTCTTGTATCTACCCAGATGTTTAGTATTAATAGAAATTTAAATCTCCCAATGTCTGAACTTATAAAATCTATACCACTCCTACTCCTATCCCTGCATCCCCAGTCCCACTTCCTTCCACCTCCCTGTAGCTGTTTCCAGGGCCTGAAATTCGCTTCCTCCAGACAACTGCATGGCTTCCACCTCCCCACTTTGAGGAATCTATTCAAGTGTTGCCTTCTTAATGAGACTTTCCCAAAGTGCTGGCAAAACACATATGGCATACTCAAATTAGAAAAATTCATGAATGGTTTAACAAAAGTGTGGGAAGAGTTTAGGGAGCCCAGGAGGGATATACATATCCCAAGCCTGATAAAGCAGAGCTGTTACCACCATTGGGCCTTAGATGGACAAGGGGTAGGAGCAGTTGTAGGACCCAGTATGAGAGAAGTGGGTAGACAGGGCTTCCTTTGAGAGCAATGGTGACCTTTTGAACTACTTCTGGGGCTCCTAATTATTTGCACCAAATCAGAAGCCAGAAGACAAAGGAATTCGCTGATATGGTCCATGTAGGTCAGCTTCCTGGGACAAAAAGTTCAGTGAAAGGTGGAGAGTATATCTGTTGAGCCAAGTGAAAAATATCATACACAAAGGCCTCCCTTACCCACCATATTTAAAATTACAACCAAGATCAACTGTATCACTTGAGGAGTCCAGTGCAAAATGAAAATGTGGGGCCACTTGTTGAAAAATTACAACATTCATGATGGCAACACTGAGCATTAAACTAAACATGGAGCCCTTCTGAATGTGCCCTATTGTGACTACCTAGATCACATACCTGGGAATCCAGCCCAGATTTCAACCTTTGCCTCCAACACTGGCTTCCCTATGTCTCTTGCGTGCTTTAATTTTCTCCATTTACCTATCTCAATCTAACTAACTCGCTTATAACTTATTTAGTTTATTACCTCTCTGCCCCGCTTGAATTTAAACTCCCCAGAGCAGGGATTTTAATCTTTCATTACATGCTGTGTATAATGCCTCAAACACTCCCTGGAACGTAGTAAATGCAATAAATATGTTTCATATGTACAAATAAAATGAATAGACCATTCTCCTAAAAATGGGAGGAGAAAGACTACAGGATAAGATCAAACCCTTACCAATTGGGTTCCCTTTCTACAGCCTCACTCCTCTTCATTAGTCATAACTCAAAGCTATGTACAAGCCAATATCTCCCATTGGAAAGGATAATTTCTAAAACTGTTAGTGTTTAAGATCATCTGTCTTAAAAATTTCTTATATAAAGGCAGTAATCAAAATAAGACCTGTAACTTAAATTAATAGTTGGCGTGTAGCATAGAAAAGTACTCATGAATATCATTTTAAAGTTTTATAAGGTTTATTTCCCTGATAAGAACCTTGCTAATATTTTTTGTGGTCTGCCCTGGGAATCAGTCCTTCTCAGAACTCAGTGCTTGGCCTACTTCTTTCCTCACCATGCAGACTCCACAGTAGACTCTGTAGCCATGAGTTCAAAATAACATTTTAAGCAGATAAGGTGCAAACACTATTTCCAGCATATATCTTCTGTCTGGGCTTCAAAATATACATGCTACATCCAACTGCCTACTACCTATCATCACTTACAATCCCAGAGGGATCGAGAGCTCACTCTGAATGGATGTAACTCCATCTCCCTTCTCCTGTTCCAGCCACCAGCCACCAGCCTGCTGTTGCTGCTTTGTCTCTGAGGATAGCATCTTTATCCCCCATGATCAAGAACAGAAACAAGTTATTGGTGGCTTCCTTGTCTTCCTCATCCACCATCTAATTAACCACAAAAGCCTACTTGTTTCTTTGCCTTCTAAATATCCCTCATATGGGCATCTTTCTTGTCATCTCCACATCTGTTGTCCTAATTCATGTGTTCATCATTTCTAGTCTAGATTTTGACAGTGGTCCCCTAAGAGGTCTTCTTGTCTTTAACTGTGCTATTAAATCTGTCATCCATAAAGCTGCTAATGTGGTTGTCTTACATGCAAATCTTATCATGTATTTCTTGTGAATATTTTGTTCCATGGCTCCTCTTTACCTATAGCATGAAATCTGAGCTTCTTTAAATGGCATATAAAATCATTCAAGGATTTATCTCCCTCTATGTTTTTTCAATTTATCCCCCAGAAATACACAACTACAGTACTAGTACTTATTCAACCAAATCTTTTTCATGGCCTCTAAACCCTCCATGCCTTAGCACCTAATGTTTCTCCTGAGTAGTCCCCAACCTTTTTGGCACCAGGGACCAGTTTCATGG
This sequence comes from Lemur catta, assembly GCF_020740605.2. Classification (NCBI taxonomy): domain Eukaryota; kingdom Metazoa; phylum Chordata; class Mammalia; order Primates; family Lemuridae; genus Lemur; species Lemur catta. Next base: position 34,375,125 of record NC_059138.1, read on the forward strand.
AAGACAAATTTTCCATGGACCTGGGCTGAGGGATAATGGTTTCAGGATGATTCAGGTAGATTACATTTATTGTGCAGTCAAACCTCTCTGCTAATGATAAGCTGTATTTGCAGCCACTCTCCAGTGCTAGCATCATCTCCTCAGCTCCACCTCAGATCATCAGGCATTACGTTCTCAAGAAGAGCACAACCTAGATCCCTCACATGCACAGTTTACGGTAGGGTTTGTGCTCCTTTGAGAATGCTGCTGATCTGACAGGAGGCGGAGCTTATGGAGGGATGTAAGCGATGGGGAGCAGCAGTAAAAACAGATGAAGTTTTGTTGGCTTGCCTGCCCGCTGCTCACCTCCTGCTGTCTGACTGGGTTCCTAACTGGTCCGTGGCTGGGGTTTGGGGACCACAATCCTACAGGGAAAGTTTTTCCCATTCTTACAGACCCAGCAAACTTCTGATTCTCCTCTAAGACCCATCTTCATCCCCTCGGTTCCCACTGCACCTTGTAACAACTCCATTGTAGCTTTACATAGAACATTGAAATAGTCCATTTAAATCTTGCACAATAGTAGATGCTAGACTCCTTTGGAAAAGAGACAGTTTTTATCTTTGTTTCCCTATGCTTAGCACAATGCCCCAGCACATATCAGGTGCTCAATAAATATGTGGTGGGCAAATGCTACATTTAGATTTTGACTATCACACTATATGCATATCTGTGTATACATTGAAACCACAGGTCTAGAACTACGTGATCACCATTTATTTTTTAAATAAATACTTAAGTTTTAAAGTCTTTTAAACAGTATTCTAAATAAATGATCTATGAACTTTAATTTTATATAGAAAGTACTAAAAGCAGGTGGTTTTATTTTTCAAATTACTATGAAAAAGTTATTTTTAAAATAAAAATTAGTGAAATTATAATTGTTATTTTTTTAAAGCTTTAGAAAGAAAGCTAAATATATTGCTCCAAGTGAATATATACAAATACGTAATAAACACACTTAAAAACAAAATATTTCAAGAGTTTCTTAAAAACTGCAGTTATATAGTCTAAACTGAGGGTCAACCATATGTAATTAAAAGTGAATATCTTAGTCACATAGTTTATGTTGTAGATATTATTATTTATGTCTTAATCCCTTGCCTGTATTGTTCTGCATCGAATAATAAATCCCTTTTCAGTTCAAACACATACTAATTGGAGTATGTGTTATCAGAGCCTGATGGTCAGATTAAAATTTGGCAATAATATTTGAAAAGATTAGAATATACTGTAACTATGCCATGGTCCCTGGTTATCTGAGGGGCACATTAAAAGGATGATGTTCTTGTTGGAGGAATAAATAGGGCAATAAACAGTTTTGTGGGTGATTAAACAGTGGAGTGAACCCAAGTCTTCCAATTACCAGCAAAAGGCTCTTATTGCAAATATGTTATGATGCTGGGAAAATTTTCTTTTGTATATTAGTTTTTCTAACATACTATTTTATGAGCTTGATTATAATTAGACTTATACTAAGCAGTAAGCAGATGTGTATCTGTTCACTTAAAAAATCCTAAATTGAATTTCTAAAATTCAAAATCCAAGTTAATATCACTAGACCCAAAAATAACTTTTCATTTTCTATAAACTATTTCTGTACCCATAGAAAAGCAGGAAGAAGGGAAGAGAGGACTGACATTTAATCCAGAACAGATATGCCTTTGGGTAGAGATAGCTGCTGAGTAAAGCTGACAGATTTCTACAAAAAGTGCAGTTCATAGATAGAAAAACTGTACTTTACAACTACAGGCTATTAAATCTGGACTTTCTGAACAAGAACCATCTAGCTAACCCCAGTCATCTCTGAAATAAAGTATTATTTATCTTGTTGTAGCATCAGTATCCACTGATTTACATTAATTGGAATATCATTATTTTTATAATAGCAGTAAAAATACAAAAAAAAAGAGCTGGTAAACCATTACATTACTTTTTCCTTCTCTGGCACTATGACTTGAATGTTGATATCTTTTTACCTTTTGACCCCATTTTTAAGGGCAGTCTTCAAAAAGAGATAGATTGTTTGATGGAAATGTTGTAAGCTTGAAGAGAGGACTAAAAAAATGCTAGTCAGAAGAATTTCTCTGATACCAAAATAACTGTGATGGTGGTTTCATACTATATACCCGATTTTGTAGAAATAAATTTAAGACCTGTTTACTGTAAGCTTGGATAACACCCCAAAATCTTTATGACAAGAAGTAAAAGATAGCTGGGTCACCATTTGTCTTTCCGTATCCATTATAAAGTGACTCAGGATCTTCTGAACAAGGAATCAGCTAATTATAGTGATGTTTGGGCACAATTTCCCTCCACTGTCTACATTCTTTCCCTATTTCATGTTTCTTCCTCTTCTACTAACTTCCCTCTGTCTCTCACTCTCTCTCTCTCTCTCTCTCTCAAATGAAAGCCTCTTACCTTCTTAGCCATTTCTCTTTGGCTATTTTCCTTTGAAATATCAAGACATGATGTTCTATCACGTGTTGTTTGTATCTACCAATATGAATGTCCATGTAAGGACCATTAGTCATGAAAAAATTGGTAAATCCTGAGTGTGGTTCTTAGAAAATAGAGGTATCGTGATAATACTCTGATAGTTTAGAATTCAGCATTTCACTAAAAGGTGAGCTTTTATATATAAATCTTGTATGTATAAATCCAGTATAACACTGGATGGGATTTTTATTATAAGTTAAGCATCAGAAGGCACTGTGCCCACCTGCAGTGGTCAGTGAAGGAGCCACTATGGATCAATCGTTCATACCTCCCTCTGTTCCCTTTTCTACAATCTAAGATTTTTGTAGAGTGGAGTCTTCTATTTGAGCAGGTGGTTTGAAATTGGACTCTCTAACTAGATTATTTGAGGTAGAAGAATTCAAGGAGATTTAAAATTTAACTGTTGATTTATAAAATGGCAATGGAGTCAGGAAACATTTGCAGTCTTTTCTTTCACCTCCCTTACTTTCTGCTCCCAACATCAATCATTTTCCATAAAGCATAATTACTATATAGAAAAAACTTATACTGTATACTCCATTATGGGTCAAAGCAACTTCATGGAAACCATAATAAACAAGATCCATATGGTGATCCATGAAATCTTTTCTTTTGAAAACCTAGCACTTTATTTAACCTTTCTCTGCTTTTCCTTCTTCATTGGGAAAATGAAGGGCCTTAGTTATTTGGTCCCTCAAATCTGTTCCAGCTTTAATATTTGATAATCTATGATGTTTGATTTGCTGCAGATTCAGATTTCTTTCTGTTCCCCACTAATAGGTTGAGATGTATTTTCCCATCCTCTTCTTTTAGGCAAGCTGTTTTCTCTTCTCTTCCCCACATCCCTTCACAGTCTGGAGGTTTCTTCTTTGATTGGCTGAAGATGGGCCTGCCTGTTTCTACTATTTCATCCCTGGAGCAGTAGGGAAATGTTTATCAGAGGCTCTCCATGATGTCAGAACCACCATGGTAATGGAGAGGCAGAGACTCCAATGGCCCTGGAATACCAGACTTGAAAACAATAGAGTGAGTGTCCCAGTCACTTCCTGTTGTTTAATTGAATTGAAACCAAGATTTTAAAATATAGTAAGTAAAATAATTAAATATATAAATTGTCTGTGTGTGTATATATAGATAGAGAAGAAGTTAGTAATCATAAAGTCTCATAATCTAGGACATTAACACATTTTAAAAAGACAAAACCATTATAATCTTCAGTTACACATTGTCAGACCAAGACAATAAGGCAATAAAACATACTTTAAAATATTTTTTCCTATGGTAATGTCCAATCATGCACCCTAAGCAAGCTATTATAGTTTTTCTTCGTCAACTCTAATAGGACTGAATCAGAGGAGATCATATATCCTATATAATGGTCAGCTTTGTGGCTGACCATTTCTGTAGCACTAAATACCTAAAAATCCACCCCATGAGCTATTTCTGTCATGCCTATTTCTAAAAGCCTAGTTTAAAACTCTACACTCAGCCATGTTGTTCTCAGACTTGGGCATAAGTATAAACATCACAGGGGGTTCTTCCTAAAAGTGCCATTTATGGGGTCCTAACCCTAGAGATACTGATTTAGAAAATTTAATATGGAATTTAGGAATCAGCGATTTCATTAATCTTCCTCTGTCAAGTGAGATGAGAATTTATCAGATGAGGCTCTAAGTAGAATAGAACCACTCCAGAAGTTAATAAAGTTTTCTGGATGAATATAATCACCTAAAGTCATAATTCATATTTTTTTCACTTTATTGAAAAACGGTATTAATTTTGTTTTTAAATTTCAAAACATTTAATATGAACAAATGTAAAATATGTTAATGTTATACATAGTCACCAAACTATTAATTTGGAAGTAGCTATTTGCATTCATAGACTATAACCTACGTTTAAAAAAACCAGTCTTTAAGTTCATTAAATATCAGAGTTTCCTGGTTATTAACTTGCTGTGTCATGGCTGTGGGGCAGCTATCTTCTATACCTTATTACAATTTATTATGTTACAGCTAGATCTTGTTTCAGTGTTCCAAAGGAAATTTCCTGGAGCACTGACTGGTTACCGGGGCGATTCTTTTTTTCTCTTTAGTGCTCTTGCTTTTGTTTCTTGTTGATGTTTCATCTTACTTCCTTAAGACCTCTTAGAGTTGCTTGAATGTTGGCTTTCTGGAAGATTATTTGTAAAAGGCTTGGGGAAATCAGCTGAAATGTCTAGACAATGAAAAAACAGGAGGTGAGCCAAATATTAAATATGTTTCTAAAGGAGAATCATAATAATATTTTTCACTTTTTAAATTTTTTCCTTGGCCAGGTGCAGTGGCTCACGCCTATAATCTTAAAACTCTGGGAGGCCCAGGCGGGAGGATCGCTTGAGGTCAGGAGTTCGAGACCAGCCTGAGCAAGAGTGAGACCCTGGTCTCTACTAAAAATAGAAAGAAATTAGCTGGACAACTAAAAATATATAGAAAAAATTAGCCAGGCGTGGTGGCGCATGCCTGTAGTCCCAGCTACTTGGGAGGCTGAGACAGAAGGATGGCTAGAGCCCAGGTGTTTAAGGTTGCTGTGAGCTAGGCTGTTGCCACAGCACTCTAGCCCAGGCAACAGAGCGAGACTCTGTCTCCAAAAACAAACAAACAAATAGATAAATTTTTTCTTGTTCTAACCATCCATCATATATAATGAAATTTGCTTTGTAAATACCTATGTGTTATTTTTCCATAATGGCTTTCTCCTAAAGATGTCTATGTCTTACACGTGATTGCCTTTTTTTCTTCTTCGTGAGGGACAAATGTGGAAATATTTTGGATGATGTTTTCTCATGATGGTCTCAAGAGAGAATTACTTAAAGAAGATTATAAAGTCTTAAAAATAAACAAGACATTCTACTAAAAAGGCTTATCTTCTTTTCACTCTCAACAAACACATTTTTCAGCATATTATTTTTATCATTTTCACTTGAACCAAGTGGTATTCGGCATATGCTTTCTGACAGATCTTTATTAAAATTTTGATATTTTGTGTGTAAGTTTTTTGCATTTTTATTTGAAGACTATTTCATTAAAATATTGCCTATTTTGATTACTGATGTGTTGTGTGTGTGTGTGCCCCCATAAATTTAGTGCCCAAAGTAACTACCTCACCAGTCTCACTCTAGCCCTCTCCTTATTCCTTATTATTAATATGCTACGTGGAGAGAAAGTGCAGTATTTAGGAAGCATTAACAATAGATTTACACAACTTGTAGTGTCTAGCATGGGGCAGGCCCTCATTAAATTGGACTAAAATTTTGTCAGCATTTAGCTGTTGCAAGTTTTTCTTATTTGTTATCTTGAATTTCCCATAGTGAATCATCGTGACTGCTACCTATTTATTTTCTTGGTATGTATGTTTCTTTCTATGGCTTTGAAATAAGGAGTAAGGACATTTAGTTAAAAATGTATAAAAATAAATGCAAATAATTTTTAAAAATTCACTCTTTGCTTCTATTTACAACATAATTCAAGAATATCCCAGTAGACATATTTAGGGTATTTCCAAAGTTGTCTGTTTTTCCAGGGGTTTCAATGTTTCTCAGAATCATTCTTTGAGAATTTGCCCTTGAACAATCTCTTTATGGAAGTGAAATAAACAGAGTGCTGAGTCTTCCTATAATGTAGTGACCTTGCTTTGTATTGACAAAAAAAAAAATCTCTTACAGCCGGTTCTTATGTACTGCATGTATTGATGTGTTTCTGAAGGCCCAGATCAGTGAGTTGAAGCTATAACTGTGCTCTCTCTTTGTAGATGTTTAAAAAAAATCCTTTAGACCACAAAGATTTTTAGCAATATCATTTCAAATTGAACTTGCACTTGGAAACTTAAATCTGGTAATCCTCATAGCATTTCTCTATTGGAAAGTTTTTATTTTAGTGACATACTTATGCTACTGGAGTTTAGTACTGGCATCTTGTCTAAGCAAAATAACTATTTTCTAGGAGCTAAATGTTAGCTGCAAAAGGTTTACTCTAATCTGAAATTTAACATAATGGCAGTTGTTTAAATAACAGTTTAAATAAATAGCACCCTTTTTGATTAACTTTTATATAGCACTCTGAGAGTTATCTTTAAGTCATATAGATATGAATTCTGCAAATGCAAATTAAAATGCATTATTTGGTAAAGCATTGTTACTGTAAGGTGAATAATTACCTTCTAAATTGTAATTTAGACATTTCCTGTTTCATGAAGTCAAATTGACTACGCGAATGTCCTTCAAACTCCGTTTCTCAGACCTAGGGACACGTATCTCTCCATTTCCCAGCACTAGACATACAGGGCTATTTAAGATACTTACTAATTTTGAGGATATTCATATTTATATTTTATGTCAAGATAACTTTCATTGAAATGTATTTTCAATAACATTGACTTCTTATTATATGAATGTAACACATATTTGTGCTAGGGAATTTGAAAAATACAGAAAACTACAAGGAAGATAGTAAAAATCTTCCCTGATATAATTCCGTGCACAGCATTAAAATTTGGGCAGTTTTCCTTTTAGGCATTTATCTGTGTAATGTATATAGGAATGTGCATGTGTGCAGCAGAGGGGGAGAAAAGGGCATGTAAGCAATGTGTGGCTTAATTTGTTATGTTGCTTCTTCCACTGAATGTTAAATCACGGGCATTTTTTCATGTCATCAAATAGTCTTTGCAAGTATAATGTTTAATAGTTGCACAGTGTTTCATTGTATGGCTGTATTATAATTTGCTAAACCATTTTTGACTAGTTTTGATATATAAATTTGTTTCTATTAAATTGTATTATTACCAACTATCTGTAATGAACATCTTTATAAATTTTTCACCACATCTGATTCTTTCTCTAGGCTCTTGGAAGTTCTGAGAAGTTTACTTATGATATATAAACATTTTTAAGGCTTCTGGGTAAATACTGCCATTGTGCTTTTTAGAAATGTTGCTATAATTACATTTTTAGAAAAAGTTCCCATTTGAAATAAATATATGAGAATAACCTCAAAGTCTTTATGTAGCTAATACCTATTAATTTATACTGTTTTTATTTTCCACATTTTTGTTTTACATTACTGGTGTTCTCACATGCTAATGTTGTAATTCTTGAGGCTACATTAAACTTCTAGCCTTGCCATTACTCAGAATTAGTCCAGCTGTCTGAGTGGTAACTTGCCTCAGTGGAGATAGACTTTTCCTCAGTAGACAAGGGAATAGCTCATACTCCTAAGACTTTCTAGATTCTATGACTATTTTCTTGCCAATCTCAAAAGTAGAATCTAAGTGTTTATACTTATTGTTTCCTAGAGCAATCTTCAAAATGATTTATATATTACAATCCACTGAGATTGGAAAGACCACATAGGAAATTTTATCTATATTTATTTTTTTCTTTAACAAAATTCTTGTTTATATTGTATAATTTCTATAAAATAATATGTATAATAGAGCATGTCTACAATTTATAAATTATACATATATACATACATATATATGCATTACATGCTTAGTCTTTTCTGGCTGCTATAACAAAATACGTTAGATTGGATAACTTATAAACAACAGAAATTTATTGCTTACCATTTTAAAGTCTGGGAAATCCAAGATCAAGGCACCAGCAGATTCAGTGTCTGGTGAGAGCTTGTTCTCTGCTCCAAAGATAGTGCTTTCTTGCAGTGTCCTCATATGGCAGAAAGGCAAAAAGAGAAAAACAGCCTCCCTCAAGCCCTTTATAAGGGCACTAATCCCATTCATGAGGGCTCTGCCTTGAGGACCTAATTGCCTCCTAAAGGCGTACCTCTTAATAATATTGCATTGGGGTTTAAGTTTCAGTATGAATTTTGAACAGCCACAAACACTCAAACCGTAGCATTCTGCATTTTGTCTACCCAAATTTATGACCTCACCTATAAAAACATTCATTCCATCCTAATGGGCCCCAAGTTTCTGACTTACTCCAGCACCAACTCAAAAGTCTAATGCCTGGAGTCTCATCTAAAAATATCATCCAAATCAAATATAGGTAAGATTCAAGGTATGATTCCTGCTGAGGCAAATTGCTCCCCAGCTGTAAATCTGTGAAATCAAACAAGTTATGTACTTTGAAAACACAATGGTGGGATGGGCATGGGATAGATATTCCCATGCTAAAAGGGAGAAAGAGGAAAGGAGAAAGGAATAACAGATCCCAAGTAAGTCCAAAACCCAACAAGGCAAACAAGATTAAATCTGGAGGCTTAAGAATAATCTTTGACTCCATGTCCCACTTTCTGGACACACTGGGTGGGGTTGGACCCCCAAAGCTCACAGTAGTTCTGCCCCCTAGCTTTGCTAGGTGCAACCCACACAGAAAGTCTCATGCATTGGTGTGGCACTCCTGCAGCTTTCCTGGGCTGAAGTTGCATGCTGTTGACTCTACTGCTCTGGAGTCCCAGGAGTGGCCCTCACCCCATGGCTCTGCTAGGTATTGCCCTAGTAGGGGCTCTCTGTGGTGGCCCTGCCTCTGCAGCAGTTGTCTGTCTGGGCCCAGAGTCTCCATGGGATTTCCTTTGAAACCTACTTGGAGGTAGCTATGCCCCCACAGCTCTTGCACTCTGAATGCTTGTGGAGTTGTCACTGTGTGGAGACTGCCAAGGTTTACTGCTTGTGCCTTTCAGAAGTGTAGCCCAAGCTGCACCTGGGCCCACTTGAGCCACAGCTGGATTGGCTGAGGAGCGCTGCCCCTGAATTTGGGGAACATAGACTTGAGGCAGTCCTCAGCAGTGAGCCTTGAGATCACACAAGAGCCCTGAGCCCTTTTTTGAAATCTTACTGACCTGAAGACCCTGGCACTCTGGGCCTGTGATGGCAGCGGCAGCCCCAACAATCTCCAAAATCCCTTTTGGCTCATTCTTCCATTGTCCTGATGAATAGAATCTGGCTTCCTTCTATCCATACTAATCTTATCAAATGGTCACTCAGCAACACCCTTGGCATCCTTTCCCAAACACACTTTTTATCTTCTTTATAACCTCTCCAGGCTGAGAATTTTCCAAATCTTTAAATTCAGCTTCCCTTTTGATAACAAATTTTATCTTTAGTTCATTCTCTCTTCTTGCATTTTACTATAAGCGGTAAAGGGAAGCCATACCACACCCTCAACACTTTGCTTAGAGATTTCTTCCACCAAATATCCTATTTGTTTGCTGTTCAGTTCAGCCTTGCACAAAACACTAGGACACAAACACAATTTAGACAAGTTCTTTATCTCTTTCTAACAAGGATGGCTGTTGCTCCAGTTTCTAATAAAATAGTTTTAATGTCCATCTAAGATCTCATCAGAATGCCCTTAGATTCCTACAAACATTCTGCTAACATCCATTTGAATAATCTCTAAGAAGATCAAATATCTCTTTACAGCTTTCTTCTGAGCTCTCACCAGCATTGCCTTTAATTTAATCCAATCATGGCAGTGCACTTCAAAACTCTTCAGGTCTCTACTCATTAGCTGGTTTGAAAGCTACTTTCACATTTTAAGGTATTTGTTACACCAGCACCCCACTTATGGTGCCTATTTCTGTCTCAGTCTGTTTCAAGTTACCTTAGATTGAGTAATTTATAAATAGTAGAAAGTCATTTCTCACTGTTCTGGAGAGTGGAAAGTCCAAGGTCGAGGTGCTGGCTGATTCAGTGTCTGGTGAAGGCTCGCCCTCTGCTTCATAGATGGTACCTTGGTGCTGCATTTCACATGATGGAAGGGATGAATGTTGCGTCTCATAGAAGCGCCAAAGGGGTAAAAAGGGACCAAACAGGCTCTCTCAAACCCTTTTATAAAGATACTAATCCCCTCTGTGAAGGTGAAACCCGCATGACCTAATACTGTTTCACTGAGGATTAAGTTTCAACATGAATTTTGGAGATACGCATACAAACCATAACACATGCTTACATTTTTTAACTTATATGAGCATGTGCTTATGGCAGAGATTGAGCCTTGCCTTCTCAAATCCATCTTTCCCTTCCCGTCCTTCCTTCCTTTCTTCCTTCCTCCTTACTTAGAAAAAAACATACTTTTCAGCTGTGTACTTTGCCACATCTCTAGAAAAGTTATGTTCCTTGGCTCTCTTTTCAGTTAAGTAGAGCCTTGTGACTAAATTTTGGCTAATAAAATTTAAACAGAGCTGTGTACAAGTTCCCAGAGGATGCCTTGAAAAAAAGAGGGCCTGCCATTTCTCAGTTCTTCCTCCATCTTACTGCATACATTCCAGATGTGATGACTGACACTTGCACAGCTAGCTTGGGAATAACAGCCTTTGTGGTAGAAACAGTAGGAGACTGGTCCCTCACAACCCTGTAGAGCTGTCATACTAGAAACAGCATGACTATGACTTGTCTCTTGTTTAAACCACTGTTTTAAAGGTCTCTATTTCTTGCAGCCAAATCCAATCTTAACTGATAAGGTACCAAAGCAATTGAAATCTGATATACTTGAGCCTGCGTCCTCTCCATTCAGCCACTTATGCCAGATGCTTGGATTATATGCTGAGCAAGGTTTTCTAGTAGCTTATTCTGACCCTAGGAAATCACTATCTATCAGTAAATTAAAACTGTTGACATTTTCCTAAAAGTCAGTTATTTAGTGTAGGGAGCATTAAGTTTTTCATGAATTCCCAGGGTTCATGGACAGTGTGAAAAATCCTTATAAAACAAAACTAGTATAAGCCCAAGGGAAAAGTCTGTCTGTGTCCATTCTTTCTCAGAATGAGTGAATTCAGTATCATATTTATTTCAAGTTCTCAAATCATGATGCACATTGCCAGAAGCAGGGAGAGGCAGCTCCAAAGATCTCTTTATTTGTAATGAGAAAAATATTTAGAGAGGCTTGTTTTAGGTCTTTGCACTCTTCCTTTTTTTGATTAGATTTTGAAACTTCTTCAAAGGCAGTTACCAATTATTGATAATAATCATTAGAGGTAAAGAAATGAATATGCTTGACATATAGGGAAATATTTTTGTTCAGTGTTATTACCTGAGGAGTCATAGCTCTCTGGTTGTCTCTTCAGCCCCTACTCTAGCCACTCTTACTCCCCCAGGATCTTGAATTCTTCATGTTCTTCAGCCCCTCAGACATCACCATCATATGCTCTCCCAGTAGAGTGCTCCCGCCCCCCATGTCAGCTTAGACATCATTATGCACAGGGAACTCTTCTGAAAATCCCTCTCTTGCATGCTCTGTAGTCTTCCGTACTTCCCCACTCCTAGAAGATACCATGCTGTTTCATAATTGCTGGTCAGTTTGTGTCCCTAACTAGTCTAAAAATTCCACAAAGGGGCCACTTTCTTTTTTTTTTTAATCCAGCACCTAGTTCAGTACTTGGCACCAAGCAGGTGCTCAATAACTATGGAATGATGAATACATTATTTAGATAGATAAATAGATGAAGTCAGTTGTGGCTCTTTTATCTTCTTCACCTGAAATTAATGGAGAAAATATATTTTATAATCTCAGACTCATGATATAAATACTGTAAAATTTGAGCACATCAAGAATTCTTTACCTAATAGGCTATAAAAACAGTGATATGAGTTTGAATTCCAGATTTGGGACTGTTGCTTATATACAGTCTTTGAGAGCTTCCCTCTCCTGGGTCTCCCCAAAACTACAGAGGCTGCTGGTGGAGTTCATGATTGCAGTGACAGACATATGAGGTCACTTCTCAACTCACTTCTGAGTGCTAGGTACATTCTTGCTTTTAGTAAGGCTCCCAGAGAATCAGTATTTATGCACACACATGCACACACTTGCATACACACAGTCTTGCTCTCTCACTCAAGCTAGAGTATAATGGCGTGATCATAGCTTCCTGCAGCCTCAAACTCTTGGGCTCAAGTGACCCTCCTGCCTCAGCCTCCCAAGGTGCTGGGACTACAGGCGTGAGCCACCTCACCCAGCTGTATTTATTTATTAAACATTTATTAAGCACCTTCTATAGGTAAAGCATTATATACCGTTAGGTAGCTAAATATTTCTATTTAAAATTTTGAAGATATTCTGTATATTAAAATACAGTAAGAACTGTTATAATGACCATAATAAGTGCTAATATTTTACAGACTTTTATAGATTAAAAAAGTAGTTTTTACATACACACACACACACACACACACACACGCATGATTTCCTTTAATTCTGACAACAAATTCCCATTTTAAATATCAGAGACCTGAGTCTAAGATAAGTTAAATAAAGATGTGAAGTAAAAGATGATTTGAAGAGTTCACCTGATTAATGTTTTAAATTTATTTAAATTGCTACCTCTTTCTCTTCACACCCATTAAATAGTGAACCTATCAGCTGCAATATGTGTTTAATTGCTGTTTGGTTTTGTATATACTCTAACAGGAAAATCTTTCACTTGAAATTAAAAGTCAATCTTTTTTATTTTACCTCATAATATTCAATATATCCCGAAAACACGTATAAGATATGACTAAAGCAGGATTGCTTCTTCATAAAAAGATGCATAGCTTTAATTTGAGTTACTAGTGGCCTTTAGCAAAGTCCCTACGACATGTAGCATATTAAATATTTAACCCCCAAAATGAACAATAATTTTAATTACCTTAAGCTGACAAAAATATTGACAATGACTGTCCATCCTGCTTCTACCACACGCTAGTTGTTTTACCAAGGGCAAGGGCCTTAACATAAGTCCCTGTTTCTCACCAGTAAAACAGTAGCCACCTCATAGAATGTGGTGAGGAATAAACGAGCTAACATGCACAGAAACTGTCATACAAAGTGCGTGGAGTTAGGCACTCAATTAAAAACACTTTTTTTGAGGCTGGACTTTTTTCTGTCCATTGGATGAGGGGAGGATCTCCGTGGCAGCATTTGGGTTGTTGCTTTGAAAGTAGTCAGAAGGTGATTAGATAAAACATAATAGTGGTGATCTTCCTGCCTTGGTTTTTCTTTGCAAGTAAGGTGGGTCAAAAAGGACTTTTTAATATGATTATTAATAATAATATTGATAAAAGCATGGCAAATGTCCTTTATGGAGTGCTTACTGTGGGCCAAGCTTAAATTAAATGCTTTCTATGTGAAACAGATTGTTTCATAGGATCTTCCCAGCAACATTGTGAAATATATACTATTAGTACCCCTGTTTTACAGATGAAGAAACTGAGGCCAGCTCAGGCAAACTGGCTCCAGAGTCCAGACTCTGAAGCTTCCTGTGTTGCCTTTTACGACATGAGCAGAAGTGAGCAGAATTACATGTGTACAGGTACCCAGTGCAGAGATTGTTATGTGTAGCCATTATGTTGACTAAGCACAACTTGTTAGATGTAATTATAAAAAAAAGTCTAAGTCTCTTTAAATCCACTCTGTGAAGCAAGTTCTTTCCTTGCCCCTTGATACAAGTTCAGGCAAGTCCCATGACTTTTCTGGATACTTTTCGACAATAACACATTCTATAGTACTTTTGGAGTAAAAATGCAGATTTAATTTAATAATTTAAATATCTAGCCCATGTAATATTTAATATTCTAAACTTTATTTAAAGTTAAAGCTTCTCCCCTTGAGCTCTCAAACTCAAGCCTCCTGCAGGCAGGAAACTTGCAGTGGGGAAAGGGATTGGTGGTTTCCTTTTTCTTTCCCTACCTTGCCTTCCACTCCTCTATCCCCAGTTTGCTAACATCAGTTTCTTACTTCTCTGGGTTTGGATCACTGGGACAGAGAGGAGGAAATAGGGATAGGAAAGTGCATCCTTGATAAATCCCATACTGTTAGTCTAGCATTGGTGCTCTCTGGACTTGGAGGATGTCAAAGCTGACTTCCTTATGAATGCTTGCTTTGGTTCCTTGTATATTCTCCTCTCTGCAGTTATTTTAATGGAGAGAATCACTTCCATTCGGGCTAAGAAAGTCAGTCGTCCCTCCAGTGGTTTTGAGATGTTGACCCCTTCCATATGGCCTTCTTGGACATGATCATAGGTGACCCCATTCTGATTCCATCTTATGAAGTGTGCAGATCTGGTTCATAGAAAACACTCGCACATTATAAACCTCCATGTACTCTGGAAATTGGTGATTCCCAACTTGGCAACTTGCCCTTTGTTCCACTTGTGGTGCTTTTGCTGGGACCTAAAGGTTTCTCATGCATGAGTCAGACACCAGTCTATACGTACATGAAACTGCAGGAGACACATACCAGGTTCTGCTGAAGTCTCTCTCCCCACGTCTGAGATGAGGAGAAACATCTCCCATCTTTCAGAGTCTACTTCACAGCTTATAAATAACTTTTTCCAAATAAGTTCTCCTCCTTAATTTCTGATTCTAGAACTTTGATATGAGTATGGCATTTAAGAATTGTGTAATTGGTTCTCAGAATCCTGCTTTGGAAATTCAACATATGGACTAACACCTCCTTTGGAATGTGTTAATTATTGTCTCGGTACTTCAGCCAAAACTTCCATTTTAATATTCCATTATATATAATATTAACTTCTGGATAAAATGGATTTCTGTGCTTTTGTGCACTTTCTTTTCTTCATCTGTTTTCATCTCTTTCCTTCTCTTCTATGAGGACAGCTGAATTGGAGCCATATGGTGGGAAGAATCAGGGAGTGCTATATATTTCACATACCTACTCAGATGGCGAAGGAGTTATTCACGGAGCCCAGTGATTGAAGATAGCACAATCATTTATCTCATAACTCTTATATGTTACTAGTCCTTCCATTTGGGTTGGCCTATTGTTGTTTCTCCTTGGTGAATTTCTCTATGAGAGGCAGTTTAATGTAGTGGTTAGGCACAGAGTCTGGAGCTAGACCATTTTGGTCAAATCCCAACTCCACAATTTTTTAGTTGTGTGCCTTTGGGCAAGTTATTTAATCTCTGTGGCCCTCTGTTTTCTTGTCTGTAGAATGGGGGTAATAGTAGTTGCCTCACAGAGCCGTGAGTGCTGTGTAAGTAGTAGCAGCAGTAGCTGTACTTGTAATTACTGCTACTGCTAGTATTCATTCTTTAAGCTTCAGTTTAAATATCACATAGTTTGTGAAGCCTTTTGGCATCGTTCCAGTTGGAATAAGCCAGCTTTTAATCCGTGGTCTCAGAACAAATAAATGCGCTACCACCACCCTTGTCACAGGATGCCAACCAAGGCTGGTGTTGGCATATCTAACCTCTCCACTTGCCAGCGAAAGTTTCAAGGTTATTGTATTTCTTGCTGGATACAGTGCTTAAACATAGCAGATACGGTCAGCAAATGTTCGTTCTTTCCTCTCATGTTTGTTGAAGAATGGAATCTAACTCTTCAAATCTAAAAAATGAATTTTTAATATGTAAATATTATAAAATAAGAATATTCCTTGAAAATTTTGGGTGTATAGAGCAAATACCATGGAAATTAAAATAAAGTGGGTTTTTAAATAACTATTAATAAAGTCTGACATATATTTGCAATAGATACGAGAACAAGAAAACATATTCCACTTTGCACAGCTAGTAACAAAAGTCAAAATTTACCAAAAAACTAATGTCTCAAAGTAGAAAACCAAAATATATAGAACAAGAATTTCTTTAGTAACTGAGAACATATTAATGAAAAATGAAAACCTGGAGTCAGCTTTTCATATATATCGTCATTTCTGGCTTCCTCTGTGTGCAATCAAGATGGGCAAGCCGGATCCGTGTCTGGAATGCCTTCGTGGCAGCAGTGATAAGGTGAACTCTGGCACAATCAGTGTAGTTTCCAGAGCAAAGACTTTGAAAGCAACACGACTGGTTATAACAAATGTGTTGTTTAGACAGGTACTGCCTCATTTTATCTGTCTACCCCAAGGGACTTGGAGCTTTACTATTCTCATACTCCCTCAGTCTCAGCCCTGTCATCCAGTATAATGGTGTAGTTAAATGAATTGTACTTGGAAATGCTTTTACTTTAGTCAAGGTCATGAAGGTTTTAACATCTCACAGCCAATTCTTGATAAGCCACTCACAGGTGCATGATACCCTTAATGGTGGCGATTCCTGGGTGAAGAGGAGGGGGACAAGTGATTCTTAATGGGAAGAGGCTTAGTTCTTGTGAACTTTAATAGTCATTTTTAAAAACCTGGGGGATGAGAACCATATTTATGAAAGCATATTCATGAAAGTATTGGAATTATTAAAGTGCCTTTTTTCTTTACCAAATCTGCTTTTTAAAATATCTCTTTCTTGATGCAAAAAATAAAAGGCTCAGGACATTTTCTCTTATCCTAAGGAAACTTGAAGAGTCTACCTCTAACATTCCTCAGAACAGCTGCAACATTACTCTAAAGGAAGTTATAGCAGTATATCCAGCTGCTGCTTTCCTATAATATAGCAGACACTTTGATTCTAGAATGTTCCTGAGTGCCACACAGTAAAATTTCTTGGTAGGAATGCTTTACAAAAGATGGCATGGAAGAGGCCCAGTTTGGAAGTTAAAGTGTGGACTCTGATACTGGTTTTTCTTCATTAGTTTTCTTAGTTTGGGAGAGTTGGATATAGGGCAGGATCTAGCTAATAGTTGTCCTTGACTAGAAGCATAATCCTATTTCAGGGGAAAATCACACCAACCAAACTTCCAATCAGGTAAATGTTGATAATTTGAAATCTGTTTTATATTTATAAATAAATCTCACAATATTATCCATGCTTAAAATATGAAATGATATTTTGACACATAGGCACAATGTGGTTCAAATGCCCCAAGTGTTCTGCAATATTTTGCAGTGTTGTTGATAAGAAAAATATGTAAGGAACAGAAAATAACTAGAAATGATATTAGAGCTGCATACCAAAATTTAGCATAAACATTCAAGTTACTATTATAAGTCATATAAATTATTTATAAGCCCTTTCTACTAAGCATTTGCAAGTGTTTCAGCTAAATATTTCCTGAGCATTATTTCCCTCCTAAATTCCTTGTGTTTACTGTTCTAAAATGTGTATTCTTAAGTATAGGAATCATTTGAGATTGTAGCTGAGAGTTACATGGCATATATATAATTTTTACCTCTATTTTCTAATTCATTTGTTTCCATGGCCATAACCAGAGGGTATAAAATGAAGGTTCCTGTAAATATCTCTTGAAATTGTGGGTATATTTTTTTGTTACAAAAAGCATTTTATTAAGACATGTTGCCAGATATATGGACTTTGTATTTTTCTACATCAATCGACATTTAGAACTACTGTCATTGCTAACCAGTGAGGATTTATTTTAAGGATAAGAAAAAATCAATTCAAAAGAATAGGTCGCTACTAGTTAGTTACGTTTTATTTCCCTTGTTCAGAGAAAATTGTAGTGATTTCAAAATATTAAAAACAAGACGCATACACATGGGTTTCAGTTTGCTTGTGAGCATGATCCCCTTGTGGCAGCTGCATCTCAACTGTGGGATCAAAAGCTTGGGTCAAGATTTAGCATCAGACTGGTGGTAGTTTATTCCATTAGCTGGTATGACAGTGACTTCTAGCCATCTTCCTTGCTTGGAGGGGAATGTTTACACACATGCATAACTTCTGTCCCCTTTGGAGAAGACCTCAAAATCCCAAACATAATACAATTTGGCATCCCCATCTATGGTCCAGTGACCAAAGTTTTAGACTATAGCATCATGATCATTTGCTTATTCTTGATTACTCACACAAGAGGATTTTTTTTGTCTTTTAGTTGGTATGTCTGTGTTTTAGAAAATGCACTGCAGTATCCTAGGTACAAGGAAATCTTCCTTCTAAGGAAGAGTTGGTGATTGGGACACAGACCTAAAGAGAGCTTTGACACAGTTGTCTGATTCCCAGCTAGAGTTTTTTCCTGCCTAGGTTATAACCGATTCCAGATCTTTACAACCTATGAGAAGCATGATAATGAAGAATGAGGAGTTTTCATTTTCAGAAACTTGCTTCACCCACATATTTCTCTGTTCCACACCACTACTCTGTCCTCCCAGCATCAGTATCCTCAAACCATCCCAGTTGATAATTATAGGAAAAGCAGGGCTCAGTGAGGATCCTTGGCATTGTAGAAAGGGCCTAGAAGATAGGCCTTGATTTCCTCACCAGAAATAATGGTATATGTTATGTTTTATGTGTACCTTTTAAACTCTTAATAAAATTTGCCATAGAAACAAAAATTGGCCGGGCGCGGTGGCTCACGCCTGTAATCCTAGCACTCTGGGAGGCTGAGGTGGGTGGATCGCTCGAGGTCGGGAGTTCGAGACCAGCCTGAGTGAGACCCCGTCTCTACTAAAAATAGAAATAAATTTTCTGGACAACTAAAAATATATATATAGAAAAAATTAGCTGGGCATGGTGGCGCATGCCTGTAGTCCCAGCTACTTGGGAGGCTGAGGCAGTAGGATCGCTTCAGCCCAGCAGTTTGAGGTTGCTGTGAGCTAGGCTGACCCCACGGCACTCACTCTAGCCTGGGCAACAAAGTGAGACTCTCAGAAAAAAAAAAAAAAAAAGAAACAAAAATTGGTATATATTTTCACATTGATTGCAATGTGTAGCATCTATTTGCTAAAAAAAGAAAAGAAAGAATAAAGAAAACAAATTGAATCCAACTATTATGTGGAAAAACAGATTATATTATTTCTGAGTTTTCACATGAAAGAGAAACAATTCGTGCTAGGATTAGCTAACATGACAGTGACTTCTAGCTCACTCACTACAGGTCAGATGGATTTTGGAGTCAGATCTCTTTGAATCTAGACCTTTTTCTCTCATTACCTGTGTGAGCTCTAGCAAGTTTCTTAACTTCCCTGCAGCTGGTTTCTCATTTTTTAAAAACACAGAGATGGTATAAATCTTAAAGAGTGTTTTTTGAGAAATGAATGAGATAGAAGTATTAAATAAGTGTTAGCTACTTAACTAATTCTATAATTCCTGCCGCTGCTCCCACTGCTGTTACTATTGATACTGTTATCAGTTCACCCCATTACTTACAGCCCTTCAGGCTTTCCATTGCTCCATCCCCACCCCATTCTGCTTATTTGACTCTCTCATCCTTACCTATGTTTTGCATCTATTCCAAAATATTTTTATCCTATCGTTTATCCTGTAAATCTCTCCTCTCACACGTATTGAAATCCTATTCATCTTTTAAGTGCTGGCTCAACTGAGTCTTCTCACTGAATCCTCATCAGTCTACCCAGTTAAAATCAATCCTCCACATAGCTGTGCTCTCAAATACCTTGATTTTTACTTTCACTATAGCACTTCAATTCTGTCTTATCTTGTGGTTGTTTACAACTCTCTCTCTCTCTCTCATTATGTTGCAAAGTATTTGAAACACTTTCTTATCTTTATCCTCTCCGTCTACATACAATCCCCACCAGTAAGTGCAAGGCTTTTCCACATGGTCATAATTCAATCAATACATATTGAATTAAATTGTTATCCAGAATTCTCTAGTGGCAAGGATTTCCATGCTTTGCTACTAAAATGAAAATTGATGGTCATGCTGATAGCCCTGAGGTCATATAAGAGACTGAGGTGTTCTATAAATAATCCAATCACATTCAACATGTTATAGAATTATGTTTTTTGTCATATTTAGTTCTTTTGCTAGTTGGTCACTCATACATAGCAACTCATTTTTTAACCAGCATTATTGATTTAGCAGAAAATCTCATTTCCTGCTATGTGATTAGGCCCTCTTGAAACAGTACAACTTACGGTCCTATGATTCCTCACAAATGAAATTTTGAAAACAAGTAATAGAATACAAGGTACCTGTAGGATTGTCTTATTAGGAAGAAAAAACCTGTATGATATATTCATTTTCTATAAATCTCCATGATTCTTATCTTTGATTTCATCATTGGCTAAACTATTTGCAAGGTAAAATTGCAATAAACAGTAGTAATAATAACAATAATATTAGAAATGGCTGGCGTCTTACAACTTGCCAGATACTGCTCAAGCACTTCATGATGCATTATTTCACTTAGTCCTTGCAACAACGCTGTACAACCTGAGACTTAGGGAGGTTAAAAATTTCCCAGGGTCGTACACATAGAGATGGTGTTTGTCCCTCTGCTTGTCTCTGGTATCGGTGAGAATCTGTAGCATGCCCAAGTCCATGCATTAAACTGGTAGTACACTTTAGCATGGTAATTCCGTTGGAGGGAAAGCAAGAGAATTCTTCTTGAAGCTGGTTTTGTATAGCAAGCATACTACTTTTACATAGTATTTATTAACCTTGATGGTGACTGTGGTTGAGTGAGGGAAGCTGAGAGAAAGATGGAGGGCTAAGTCCTCCCAAAGCACCACTTGTTACTACAGTCACGAAGGAGCGTCACAAAGAGAAACATGTGTTCCTAGATACCTGTGAATGACAATCCACCTATACTGGCAAAACACATTGGCAAGAATCCAAAAATATTTCTATGCCATTTTAAAGGTGTAATCATAACCACTAAGAGGAATGCACTTAAAAGATTTCAGAAATGTGCAGCATGAATACTGAGCCTCCAAGGGTCACATTGTTATGAGCACTATGAACACAAGACAGCTAACATAACAACAGAAGGGCCCTTGGCAATTAGTAGTGGAGCAAAGACTAGATTGTATCTTATTTTCGAAAATTTAAATTGTTTTATTTTATATACATGAAACATCTTGTGGCTTCATTAAATTATTTTAAGATAATAATACTGACATAGCCATTTTTACTTTGAAACCTCAAGCAATGATGACAGTATTCCCTTGTGGTGGTGAACAGTTTCGTTATTGTTTACAGCCTTGCTCGAGCTCATCCCTTTAGTTCTCTTTTATTTCTTTCACTAATTGTTACAACAGCCTTGAAGAAGAGCGGTTACTTTCTACATGAATGTTTTGTTAGAATAATTACCAGACTCAACCGGGGGCTCTGACTCTTTATCCTTTAGCTGACTTTCTAGAATAAAACAGAATATATCTCTGTTTTATCATCCTATTAATAGCCACACCTTAATTTCCATTTGGACATCTCTTAAAATTTCATTGTTCATGATCTCTTGCTTTTGGCTTCGTAGTTAATGTCCCCTTACTATGATTCTCCTATGAGTTTCATTCAGTAATAATGATCTGCTTATGCCCCTCTCAGCTGGTTTCCCAGACGTCGTGAGATTTCCAGGATTTTCACTGGAACGCATCAGGTCATCCAAAATTGTGATTTTTAGACTTCAAACACTAAGATGTAAAATAAGTCTTGAGTCTTACAGCTGTCAGGAGCAAGAACATATTGGATCGGTTTAAGCCAAAAATATTTCATCTCCAATTTGATTTACTTGATATTTTGGCTAGAACTGCAGATATTCCATAAATAGTGGGTGGTGATTTACAGTGTAACTACATAAAAGAGTGCTATAATTCAGAAGCACAGGATAGAGCATGTGATGAGCTCTTGTTATTGTAATATGGCCAAAATTGACAGCTTCTTCTCTTTGAAAGCTGTTTGTTTTCTCTGAAGATCACAGAGCAAGGTCATTTGATAATGCAGATGCCATTCTGCTTCTTTGATCATTTCTTTGGAGATGTTCAAGCAGAATAAAGCATGTTATATCCTACTGAAACATAAAAATGTTATTTTATAAGCATCCCAGACTTAAGTGAATTTCCTGTTAATTTGTGCAGTTGTCAAATGGGACAATATTAGTATACATTTTAAGAAGTAAATTTTTGTATTTTAACAATGGGTTCATTTTTTTTTCAGAGCACAAGTATTTCATTCCTTAGCCCTTTTAAAAAATTTTTTCTGATCAATTTTCTGTGATACCCTTGGTTGTGTATTACATGAGTAATTAAAATCAAAATTAGTGAAAGAAAACCTTATATCCTATCACCTTGAAATACCTATTCCTAAAATTATGGACTCTAAATTTTACCTTCATGTTTGCTTCTGTGTTGACTTTTCTAAATACCACAAGGCCAATGTCATATGGTACATCAGACCAGTTTGTAACAATGGTCACAGACTCTCTTCCTTTATTCCTGTCTTTGCTCTTTTTTCCCACATCCAGTCCAGTGTTTACCTGGATTCAGATCTTACTATCTTTGTTTTGAATCTCTTACCTTAACTTTCTGAGCTATGTCATTAGCTGTGCAATTGATTTCACTTATTCCGGCCTTCAATGTTTCCTAAGGCAGAATTTTCCTGTGTCCTGTGTTCTGGTGCACAGGCAGGGAATACACTGGAATGGGTTATAGGCATGTCTGGGTATTGTGTCACTTTGGCAGTAGGTTCCCTTGATCCAGTCACCTACAGTTTTAGGAAGCCTCATTTTTTCATTCCAGTGTAGCAGACAAATGTTAGCATCTGTATTGTGTTCCTTGACTGCCCTGGGCTATGTTCTGGCTAGCTCAGGTGAGCACCACCTGAGCTAACCTAATCTCTGTACCTGAGGTTCTCAACTCCCTTTAGAACCACACCCAGCTAAATCTGCCTTTTATGATTCAGGGCTCTAATCTCTTCTCCCTGAGACACCCATACTCCTTTAGTCCCTCTGATCTCCCTTGCCCTTCATACTCTGCAGTCACCTCCACCCTCTCCTTTTAAATTTAAATGATTGCCACCCTCCCCCCAGGCTAGCTTCCAAGTGCACAGATTCCAACACTTTCAACTCCCTGGTTTCTATCCATGCTGTCATACTTTTCTGACAACTTCTAGCCTTGGATTAAACCTGCTATTCACCTTTTGATTTTTAAACTAGGACTGCTGAATGCCACTGACAAAAACCCAAACATTGAATAGAGCAGTACAAACAGCTACAATTTATCATCTCCTCTTCAGTTGGACAGCAGCCATTCTTTCTGTGTATCCCTGTTAAACTCCCTAGTCTAGTGCCATGGTTTACTCCAAATATCTGCTACTCTCTTCAAAATTCCTTTTACCCCTAACCCTTCTAAAAAGTTGGCATCATTGTACTTTACTGAGAAATTTGAAGCAAAGTGTCCTCAAACATCCTATTTTTACACCAGTAAACACGTCTATATTTCCTCTTATTCTCACTTCCTTACAGAGGGAAGAGGGGTAAATCAACACCTTATATCAGAAACCTGGGAGTTATCCTTGACTCTTCTTTTACTCTCATTGCCCACATTTAATGAATCTTTAGATGGACAGATCCCTCTTTTGGTCTGAACTCATTTCCTTCATGTCCCAGAGACCACACTTAGTCAATTGCGCCCTTTCTTGCCTCTTCAGTTTCTTCTTCCCTTTGGCTTCTTTCCCATCATGTAAACCTGCCTACATCTCTCCTAACTGACAGACATGCTCTCAGTAATGTTTCCTCCTCTAGTTTTATCTATCAATAATTCCTGTTCTTCTATGACAGTATATTTGAAGGAGAAACCAGTTTTCAACATCTCCACTGCTTCATTATCCATTTGCTCCTCAATCCATTCCCATCTGCGTTCCATCAGCAAAACTCCACAGCAGCTGTTCTCGAGGAGGTTTTTATGACTTCTTAATGGCCAGATCCAATGGTCACATCTCAGTGCCACTAGAATTGACTTCCTTCTTCTTGAAACTCTCTTTGCATTTGATTTTCATAATATCCCTCTCTTGATTTGCTTGTTCATTTATTAAACAAATGATTATCTACTGTGTTCTAGTAGTGTCATAGATGCTGTGGATCTGTACAATGGCAAGCAGTACAAAAGGTCTTCCCTCTGAAAGCTTACACTCTTGAGTTGCTTGTGTTTTAGACTGTGCCTGTATAGTCTGCTTAAATGCCTCCTGATCTTTCAAATAATCCTTTTGATGTTGCCGGACAGTGGTACTCTATCCTCTGCCGCCTTTCTCATACCAAGTTGTCTCTTAGGTAGACTTGCCCAAATCCTCTAATTCTTTTATTTCCCATGTTCTTATGATGTTCAAATATTTCTTTATTCCAGACATCTATAGTGAGCTCTACTTCCATATTTCTAAATGCTTACTTCTTTTCCTGGGTTTCCAGTTTCAATGATTAACACCATCATCTTTTACTAGAAACCTGTGAGTTATCTTTGACTATTTTTCCCCTCGCTTTTAATCACATTTAATCAGTCCCTATTTGATTAGTCAAAAAAATTCCGCAGATTATATATCCTTTATCCTTAACATTTCTAATAATTTATTTAGAAATTATTTATTCTTTTCAGACTTGATCGTTCCTTTCTTATACCAGAAATATCAGGATTAAAAAGTGACTGCCCTAATATAAAAATGAAAACTTATGAAAGAAAATATTTTGACCCTCTTCACACTTTGGATTTGTTTCACGACATTTTGTAACCTTTTATCAGGTTGGCAACATTAATTACCTGAGGTACATCTCTTAGGGCTTGGACAAATCAGCTCTCAGCAAGCAATTATGTTTCTTAATAAATAAAAGTACCATGAAATAAGCTTAAAATTGCACTTTTTTTCAATCTGAGTTATAATCATATATTTAGTTTTTGCTCACCTGAAATACTGTACTAGAAACCATTTGGCAGTCTCTTTCCCCTAACACAAACAGCTGTTTGATGAGGTATTGGAGGTGTTTTAGCCAACTCCTGATTATCTTTGGTAATGGATCAGCATGGATGGATAACACTTACAGATCCTTTAAAGCTGTCTTTTTAGCCAGTAGCTGTAAATTCCTTCACTAAATCCCTTATAACCTTGAAAGTATACTTCTAGTTTAATCTCCTTTTAGTTCTCTATGGTTATTTCTGGTAGAAATAATAATAATGAGCTGATCACATGTAAAAATGACTACTAACATTTTATCATTCGAATGTAAAATATGAGTTGACTTTTTTCCAAAAAGAAGCGATTTGATCTGGTCTAAGCAAATGCTTTACTGGAAAGTTTTGTTTGATTTGGCACATACTGTGGAATCAGGATAAGTAGCCAAGTGTAAAATGAGAGGAAGTGTTAGACAAACAGGATGAAGAGTCTCACTAACCTCCCAACTGGTTAATTAACTTAGGATGATTCTCACCAGTACTTAATTTTTCCCCCAAGAGACTTCTGAGTTTACTTTTCCTGATAGTCTAACTTTCTTTTCTTTTCTTTGAAAAAGGTAATTTCTTCTTAGTCTAGCAAAACCAAGTGAATAGAAATTGACATTTAAAACACAAAAACTTGACAAACTGGGTCAGATAAAGTTACTGGTCTAATGAATAGCTTGCCATGCAATCTAAGGTTGCATGTCATTACCTGACTTGTGGTAGGGGTGGTGTGAGGCATTGCACAGTAGTGCTTCTCCCTGATGCTGGATTCACCACATATCAAAATGGTTAGGACAAGAGAACCGTAAATATTACTGAGAATAGTTTACAGTTGCACACTGCATCGAAAAGTTGCATTGTTTAATAGGTATGATGATATTGTAAGAGAAAGTTGGAAATATTAGGAAGGAGTGATATTCCTAAGGGAAATTATTCAACCCGAAGTTACTTAAACTCGATTTTTCTTATTCAGCAATCCAAAGGTTGTTATTAACACATTAAATTGGTGATTTTTCTCACTAAACACATGTAACAAATATATTTACATTGAAAATTTTCTTTAGAAATTATAAAATCAATTGAGAATATTAGGAATTTGGGAGACAACTCTTAAATCCTTAAAAATCCTCTCTTAAGAGCAATTAGAAAATTATTTTTTTCTATATAATTATAGTTCCATAAGATTTTGAATATATTCCACATTTTATTTTGAAACCTAGTCATTATATAAGCAATATACTTCATCACACACAGACCTATTTGAAAACATCAAAGTTTTATTTTCTGAATGCAGTATTTAGTTTCTAAAGATATTTTGAATTTCTTTGTTCCCCATTGCTTTTTATAGCTCATATTTCTAAAACATTATTTCTACAAGGCAGACTAATTTTGTATATTGATCTATTTTAAAATATGAATAAGCTACACACTGAAGTTTTGAAATACCTAAGTAAAAGGAATTATCTCTGGAAGACAGGTGTGTGGGAAAGTGAATCAGAAATGATGGAACACTTCCTAACTCATTTGATAAGACAAGAATTACTTGATATCAAAACTAGACAAAAATATTACAAGGAAAGAAAACTACATACCAATATTCCAATGAACATAGACACCAAAGTTCTTGTAAAATATTAGCAGCTTGAATCCAACAATATATGTAAGAAAGGATAATATATCATCGCCAAGTGGGATTATCCCAGAAATACAAGGATGTTTAATTTTCAAAAGTCAATGTATGCTATATTAACATTAATAAAGGAGAAAACACATATGATCATTTCAACTGATACAGAAAAAAACATTTGACAAAATGTAATGTTCATTCCTGGTACAAATTCTGAGAAAAGTAGAAATATAAGGAAATTTCCTCATTCTGATAAAAGGTATCATAAAAACCTACAGCAACATTATAGTTAATCATAATGCTTTCAAAAATCATAAGGATTTCATAATTTGATGAATCATTAATTATTTCTGAAATAGAAAATAAGGTAAAGCTATCTAATCTCATTACTTTTATTTAGTGTTGTCCTAGAGGGTCTTAGACAGTGTAATATAGCAAGAAAAGGAAATTAGAGGCATGCAGATTAAGAAGTGAAAACTATAAGTTTGGAAGACATGATTGTATATGTAGAAAATACTAAGAAATATATAGAAGCACTATCTGAACTAATACATGAATTTAGTAAGGTTGAAGAATACAAGGACAATATACCAAAAAAATTGTGTTTCTGTGTACTAGCAATAAAAAAATAGGTGACCAAAGCTGAAGCTTCAGAGCTGTGGGCTAGAGCTCTCAGGATTCAGAAGGTCTTCAGTTAAGAGAGCAGTGAGAAGACCAACATTGGAATCATGGGTCCCAGGTCAGCAGGGAGGCTTGAGGAGTGTGTTAGCTTTTTATGATGCTTAACAAATTATTATACACTTAGTGGCTTAAAACAAGTCATATTTATTATCTCACAGTTCTGTGGGTCAGGAATCATAGCTAAGTTGGGTTCTCTGCTCATGGTCTCACAAGGCTATAATCAAAATGTTTGCTGGGCTGTGTTGTTACCTGGGGGCTTGACCAGGGAAATACTCACTTCCAAGCTCATTCAGGCTATTAGCAGACTTCCCCTCTTTGTGGTTATGTAACTGAGGGCCCTGGCTTCTTACAGGCTGGAGGCCACCATTAGGTCCTAGAGGCTGCCCTCAGGTGCCTAGCATGTGACCCTTTCTGTAGGCAGCTTACCACAGGGCTTGCTAAGACAGTCATATAATGTAGCATAATGTAGTCATGAGAATGGTATCCCATCACCATTTCCATATCCTTGGTTAGAATAAGTTACAGTTTCCACCTGTACCCCAGCAGAAGGCGGGCTGTATTCAGTGGGTGGAAATCATGCAGACCATCTCAGAGTTCCTCCTACTACAGGGAGCAAGCCCAGTAATCTTCCTAGGTGTAGCAAGCTCTACGTCCTAACATCTGTGACTTAATATTCTGTGTCCCATTAAATTGGATATTAGAAAGCATAAGTACTTTGCTGTTCAGCTGGGATTGGCACAGGGGCTGGGACAGAATCTGAAACTGGGGCCATGTCTGAGAGAGAAGCTTGGGACAGCTGAGGCAGGGAGACATGATAGGAGGTGGGCAGTTATGGGGAAGTGTAACACTATTTCTTCAGTGGATGCCAATTTTTAGCAGCTTGGTAAGACCAAACTAAGGCCACCGAGAATAAGGGCTTTTAAATCCCCTTACCTTTCACTGCCACAGTCTATTTGACACATGGCTGACAGCTGTCAAAGCATCTCACCCTTCATTGGAAATCTATAAAAACAATTACCATGTCATTAGCATTTACTTAAAAAATAGGAATTCAAAATATTTCTCCAAGTATCTCAGATAATCACAAGGCTGTGGATTATCCAGCGATGTGCTGGTGTCTTTCTGTACTTTAATATTTGTGAAAACTTTAGAATGACTTGCAAATAGTACAGTTTTAAATTAGGCAGCATCTTATGACTAGAATGGTGTGATGGAAAAGTGAGAAGGTAAGTACTGGATATCTTGTGTGTACTGGTTTTGGCTAAGTTTAACTGCATATAACAAAATCTATTTGGCTTTCTCCCTCTCTTAGAGGTCCAGAGCTCCTCCAGTCTTCCAGCCATGCCATCTTTAGCTAGAAGGAGTTTTAGTCCTAAGGGCATCTAAAGTTTCTATGCCAGTTTCTGTGGCTGCTGCTCAGCTCCAACCATCACTACTGAATTCTACAAACGATGAAAGAGGAAGGCAGTGAGGAGTAGGGA
Source organism: Lemur catta (assembly GCF_020740605.2). NCBI lineage: Eukaryota > Metazoa > Chordata > Mammalia > Primates > Lemuridae > Lemur > Lemur catta. The sequence continues at coordinate 34,403,943 of NC_059138.1, forward strand.
AGACGGTATTCTCTAAGCCCCCTTTTAAAGAGCCAGTAACTTCCATTTTCATCTCATTGATCACCTTTGGTAAGAAGGGAGGCAGGGGAATAGTCTTTACTGACTTATTGCCAACAGGAAAAAAATTAGGATTATGTTAATAAGAAAGAAGGAGAGAAAGAATGTAGGTTATGCATGTAGCAGTCTCTGCCACATAACACAAACTCTGATCCTAGAGAGGGTGGTATCTAAACTAGGGAAAGGATTTCTCGTCCATCCATTCATCCATCTATCGGTCCTTTTACAATTCTGGATTCTAAGGGTTTAATTACTATGAAATAATAAGACTCATACATTCAGGGGTAAGTACTTTGTAAGTATTATTAGGAAGGGATAATATTAAATTAAGTTTTATATTGAGACATCATTAATATCTGAATGATGACTAAATCTATTTATTCCATTAGATAGCAGTTATAGATGATTGATTTCTCTTTTGAGAGAACACATTACTTGTTAGGTTCTTTTTGAACTCTTTATTTTCAGGGTGTTTTGCAGCCACATATCAGCTCTTTCTGCCAGCACACAGTGAAGAGGGGGAGGGTGGAGGGTTTGGATAGAGGAGCTCAGTCTGTCCTGTCTTCCCCTGTACTTAATTTTCAGGCCTTGCGCGGCCTCCCCACGGAATTTCAGTGATAAATTCTTCAAATGGAAATTGCTGATACTTTAAAATATTGAAAGACAATTTTTATAATGAATGCCTTGACAAAGATGAGCATATATTGACATGTACAGTTAATCATAATATTTTAGCAATAAAACATTTAAGCCTCCCAAATTATTAAACAGGGAATTCTTACATGCAGACATTCTACAAAGACAACATGCTGTGTTTAGCCATTTCCTTCCAGATAATATTCATAAGTAATCTTATCTTATTCTTTTGAGATAATTTCTTAAGAATTCTTTCTGTGGTCAGTTTTAGTTAAAATTCCAAACCGTGGAATAGCACTTTAGACTGTATGGGCCAAGGGAAAATTTCCCCTTTGCCTCCTGAAGGTTTGCTGAAAAATCGGCTCACAAAAAACAGATTAATTGGAAAAAAGACATAAAACTTTATTAATGTATACCCAGGAGCCTTCAGAATGAAGACCCAAAGATACAGGGGAAATCTTTATGCTTAGGTTCAACAAAGTACAGACAGCAGTGTAGAAATATGATTGGAGACAAAGGGTGTGCTCTAATGCTAATAGACTGAGTGGGGAAACCCAGCAAGGCCTGTCTGTCTAGATTCTTCTTGACCTCTCTGAACATGTGGTCCTTCCTTCTGGGTGTGGGGCAGGACCCTCTTTGGAATGCGGGTCTAATGTCCTACGGTCAACAAGGCAGGTCAGATAATTTCTTTATGGCTAGTTTTTACACAGAAAGGCAGAGGGAAAGTTAGAATATTTTTAGGCTTTATGACTGGCTTTGGGGAAAAGGGTTCTGGTTTCCGTGACCTGCCTTGGGGAAGAGGGATTCTAGTTTCTGTGGCTGGCCTAGAGGAGGAACGGACTGAGAGACAGGAGGACAGAAGGTCAGGGAAAAACTTTTGCTTCTGAGGCTGTGTCTGAGGCCTTCATTTTGGAGTATTGTTTTCTGAGCCCCAACAAAACCAACAAAATATTTTGTTGTGATTCTATCAGAGGTTTCTTCAGCTACTCAGCGAGGTAAATAAGCCATTCCTTTAAGAGTATGAATATTTTAGTGTAAAGTTAAAACATCTTAGTCCTCCCATGTTTGTGTTCATGTCAGCACTGATGTCGTAATCAGCCTGCTTCAGGTATGATTATTCAGTTAACTCTGAATCTGTCTACATCTGCCTTGTTACCTAGCATGCTTCCATTTTAGTCATGGGCTATCATGAAATACTTGACACATGTGTAGCTGAAATCAAGATATACCGTGTCTAAAACACTTCACTGATTTATAGTCTAGATACCTCATCACAAAGGAATGGAGGTTAATTTGGCATAACTAGTTGGCAGCAAACTCCTGCTTACCTCTGGTTGATTTCATTTCCCCAAGTGCTCACAGACCATCTGCATAACAAACTTCAATCGAATTTCAACCCTCACACCTTTATGGATGTCTCCTAGACTTCTAATCTCCTCCCTTGGGCTTTATTGCTACCTGTTGGGATCTCCACCTGGATGTTCCTGCAGCATTTCCAACATAATACATGTAAAATGGAACTCATGCACGTGTGGTATCCACCTCCTACCTGATTACTTACAGTACTTCCTTTTTAAACTAATGACACAATTATCCTCCCAGTCTCCCCAGATCAAATTCTTGGAGTATTCTGTTTGTCCACTTCTTCCGATCAGCTTTCTGCTTTATCTGTGTCTCTTCCCTGAGCCCATGAAAATTATCTCAACACATGAACTTATTCCCTCTTGACCTAGTAAAATCTACTTCTAATTGCTCTCCCTAACTATAGTGCTTTTTTCTTCTTACACATACCTGCCAGATTAATTTTCCTGAAGCAAAACTCATGTCACTTGTGACTTAGAACCCTCCATGGCTCCGCATTAGCTGATGAATACGATGCAGACTCTTCAGCCTGGCATTCAGGCGCTGGGCCAGACAGAGTCCTCGTTGCCAGCCTTGTTGCCCGCGGAGCCGCTTCATGCATGCAGCACACACTCTGTCTCCATGGGCTTTTCCCCCTTCCCCCCACCCCCATCTATGATCATGCAGTAAGGGACAGTGCCAATGTTTAGGAAGCTTTTGCTATTTAAACAGAAATAGTTTAATACTTTTGAAAAGTGGTTTCTCTCTGTTCTGAACGACGCTAACGCTTCCGATTACCTCTATCATGACACGGGGCCTTTCTCTGAAAGTCACAGGTATATTAGAGCATTGGCTTTTGGAGATAAAGACCTCACCTTGTTAACCTTTGCAGTTCCCACAGTGTATGCCATCTGTGGAGTACATCATCCATCTTTTGTCTCTGTGTTTTGCCTCTTGAATTGGAAACCATTGTTCTCAATGGTCTGTCTGACTTCCTTTCACAGTTCTGTTGATTCTGTGTCTGGCTACCCTGTTATCCTCATGAGGGGGCCTGCAGTCTACTGCTGCCCTCAGGAGTGGGCTGTTCCTATAAGCATATGTCTTTCTATCATGGACCACTGCTCCCTCCTCCCTTCCCGTCTCCTTTTCCCTTTGCTCTCCTCTCTGTCTTTTAAAAAATTTATTTAAGAATGTTTTTTAGCCTTTGAGACTATATTTATTCTTTTTATTATTCAGGTGAAATTCATACAATATGAAATTAACCACTTTAGAGTGAACAATTCTGTCACTTAAGACATTTACAATGGCATGCAACCATTATCTCTAGTTTAGAAATGTTTTCATCACCCCAAAAGAAAATCACATGTACCCATTAAACAATTACTCTCTGTTCCCTTCTGACCCCAGCCCCTGGCAGGGACCAATCGGCTTTCTAGCTCTATGAATTTACCTATTCTAGATGTTTCATATAAATGGAATCATATGATATCATATCATATGAAATCTTTCACTTAGGAAGATGTTTTCAAGGTTTATTTATGTTCATGTATCAGTAATTCATTCCTGTTTATAGATGAATAATATCCCATTGCATGTATATATCACATTTCAGCTATCCAATCATTCTTTGATGGATACTGTGGTTTATTTCCACCTTTAGCTATTGTGAACAGTGCTACTATGAACATGCATGTTTAAGTATTTGTTTGAGTCCCTGTTTTCAATTCTCTTGGATATATACCTAGGAATGGAATTGCTGGGTCATATAGTAATTCTATGTTCAACTTTTTCAAGAACCACCCCCTCCTCAGTCAATCATATATTCAGTCCTAAGTACGTTCTCACACAATCTTAATAATAGCCAAGAGATCACATTTACTCCTGTGTAGGAACTTACACTCTGTCTTGCAGGCTTATTGGACCTAAATACTAGACTTAATTTTTCTTCCCCTTAACTTTCCGCTCAGACATACTTGACTTTACTATAGTTCCTTTTTCTGCATAATTTCTGTTGTTCTCTTTTGTATCTGATTTTTATCTGGCTTTACAACATCTTGGGCAAGGCTTCCAAATACTTTCTTCCTCATCTCTTTAAGATTGTGCTCTGTCCCTGGGAGGAGCCAATCATTCCAAGATTGTAAGTCACCACCCAGAAAAATAAATTCCAATCTTTTCCTCTTTTTTTTTTTTTTTAGCCAGCTATTCTTTTTTGAAAGGAAAAAAAAAGAAAAAGATAATTGTTATGTATCCCAAAGTTTCATAAGTCTGCAGAGAGATAGTTTTATTTTTTAGGACTTCATCATTCTTCCAGGGTCAGTCGTTAGAGATGTTAGTACCTTCAGTGGCCTGTATTTGAGATCCTTATCCTAGGTAGGAAACTAGCACCTGATTAAGATGAAGGTCCCCCTGTGTTCTCTCAGAAGCAAAGCCTCTATCTTCAACCTTGTTACCTCTCACTTGCTAGAGTCTCCAGAGCCTCCCCTCTAGCATAGCTGCTGCTACTCCTCCAGAAAGACTAGTTTGACCTTCTGTTACAAGAAACTGATTTCAGGACAAGAGGTCCAGGGGCTTCAAAGTTCTTTGCTTTCCTTTTGCTGTGAGGTTCTTCTTCATACCAAATTCATGACGCTGGTTTGGTTTCCTCCACACTCACAAGGCATCTTCCTCTCTGGTCTCTTTCTGGCTTTTCCCCCTCTGGATTTTCCCCCTGTTCTCTCTAGAAATCCTCCATTCTCTTTAGTAAGCCAGAAGGAAGAGAGGACTTCCTTAAGCACTTTCATTTATTTATTCAGTAAGTATTTGGTGAGCCTCTACATGCACCAGGCAGTCTTCAAGACACTTGGGATACAGCAGTTAAAAAAGCAAACTCCTTGTTCTTATAGTTTTACAGCCTAGCGAGTAAATATAGATAGAGGACAAATGAATAAGCCTATGCTATGTAACATATCAACTGGAGATAAGTGCTATGAAGAAAAGTAGCACAAGGTAAGGAGAGCAGAGAGTGATCAGATGGTGCTATTTTAAATGTGGAGAACATAGAAAGCTTTTCTGATAAGGTGATATTTGAAACCAATTAGGGGGCTAATGGAATAGTCCTGGTAAAATGTGATGGTGTCTCAGACTAGAATGGTTGGGATAGATGAGATTTTTCTATTTTGTGTTCTCTTATACCTGGGAGATCACTTTACATTAGGGCACACAAAACTCCTGTTTTTCTTAAGAAGTAGACAATTTAATAGATATCCTGTAGTTCACGTCAGTTGTCCTTGGTTTTCATTCTTCCTTGTCTCAAATGTAACTTCAATTCTCTTGATATGATTTATATTTTCTCACCAAAATTGTTGCTTTTATACACTTAACTAGTTGATCTCAAGCTTAAATGTAGAGAAGCATCACCAGTAGAGATTGTTTAAAATGGAGATTCAAATAAGCACCCTGGGAGATTCATGTGTAGATGGCTTAGACTGTATTTTGAAAAACACTGCTCTTAGCCCTTTATTTAAACTGTGCTGGTTTCTCTGCACTGTACTGCTAAATTGTTGAAGATTAGTAGCAACTAATAAAGTGATCACTAATGCCCTTCTAGTTAGCAGTCACACTGACATACACAATGTCTAGTGGAATCCCCTGCCTTTCGTGGGAATAAGCCATATTTTGATTTCCTGCTTCTAGCTGTTTTCACACCGGTTCAAACTGCTCTGAGTTGTAATGCCTCCCAGAAAGAGCTATTTATACCCACGGCTATAATCTACACCAAAAAAATAAAATAACAAATCTTAAATAACCAGCAAGGGTTGAGATTTATTTTCTTTAATAAAACACTATTTTCAGCTCCCAAAATCAAACGTAGCTGTTCTATTTAACAGTCCATATATTTAATGTGGTTATTATATTTAGTAGAGCCCATTTTTAATAATCAAGGGATTTTTTTCAATTAATTGCAAGAGCAGTCTAACAACATTAAAGGAAATGTGAAGATTCCATCAATATGGCACACTGAACTAATGTGAAATTTCCTCCTTCCATAAATGCTTAAAAGTGTTGAATAAAATATAAAGAGGAACATAAGAAAAAATGTATGTAGAGAAAACATAAAGCTAAGAAAGGTAAGCTCAAGATGTGAGGCTGTCACAGTTTGGAAGATTATGACGAGGTACATGTCCCCAGCATCATACAGTGGGGGGTGTGGACTGTGTGAGCTGGTGGGTAAGGGGGTGCTGGGACAGAAACCTGCCCTAGACCCTACAAGGGCTGACCCCTCGGTGAAAGGCCAACTAGCAAACTTGACCCAAGGCACAAAGAAACTAGTAGCTAGTTTAATTTGTCCTGGGACTCTGAATGACAATAACAAAAAAGCCTCCCATGAAAAAAAGAAGGTGTATAGTGGGAACTTACACCACATATGTGGTACATGAAATTCTAAACTGATAAATTAGGGCCCAAACTGTTTTATGTATACATGCTTTGACAATTTCATCAAAAACTATAAAATTTTTAAAATTTCTTCTTTTAAAGTACATTTCTATGGTCATTAGATCTAAATTTTAAAGCCATTTGTTATGGAATATATTTAATGCTAAAATTAATGCAGAGGTCCGTGTTGTCAGCCATGAACATTTAGAGGTTCCTTCCTAAACTGATTTTGTCTAAGAGAATGCCATTATAACATTTTGTTTATGAAGAAGGTATTTGTTGGGTGCCTATTATGGATAAAATGTTATATTTAGTAATTGGAGAAATAAAAAGATGAATTAGACATGGGTTCTGCATTTGAGGATCTTACAGGTATGTAGGGAAGATGAGGCATATAAATAACTATAAATAAGGCAATGAGAGATATATAGAATTGAAGGTGGAAGACAGTCATTTTTAAAGAGCTTTATGGGAAATGTTGCTGGATATTAAAGGACAAGTAGATGAGGCTGGGGAGATGGTGATGAAGAATACTTACAGGAACAGCAGGAGTAAAGTCATGAATACAGAGTAACCAAGCAACAATTGTGACCATTTCCTTTTGGTTGTAGTTTAGTGAAGTAGTTCTCACACTTTGGTGGGCACTGAAGTCAACCTGGAGAACTTGTATGGAGCTTGTGTAAGTTACATGGTAGAGGGATATCCAGAGAGATGAATGGAAAAGTAGGCTGGTATACTATTATGATGGTTCTTGAATGCCAAGCTATGCATCTTTTACTTATGTTAGCAGAAAGTAAAGAGTGATTGAAGTGTTTTAATCATGGGAATGACCTGATTGAAGATAAGCTTTAGAAAATTAATCTGGTACCAGTCTGCATAGTAATTGAAGCCAAACAAGGTTGCAAGTGGAGAGTTTGGTATACAGGTTACCGTGTTCATTCAGAGAGGAAGAAGTGAGAACTGGTGCCTAGATGAGGGGCAGTGGGAATGGAAGGAGCAGAGGAATTCAAGCAATAAAGAATCTGACATCTAATTAGATATGAGGATGGTGATGTGAAGACAATCCAATTATTGCCCTGAGGTTACAGGTTAAATTGGGGTATGGGGAGATCCCAAAATCAAGAAGCCAGGGCATGATACTCAGTTGAGGGAACCGAAGATGAACTGATGTGTTGTGTGTGCCATGTTTGCATGACTAGGAGGAAACCCTAGTTGGGGATGTCCTGTTGGCCTCTGAGAATCAGCTCTGGAGGTCAGGAGAAAGGTTAGGGCTTGTAAATATGGATTTGAGGGTTATTGGCAGCATGGTAGGAGTTGAAACAATGGCAATGGATGAGTTCACTAAGGGAAAGAAGACAAAGAGGGCAGAAAAATAGAGAAGGTAAAACCTCAGGAAATATAGCTACATTTAGGAAATGTGGATGATCATAAGTCAGCAAAACTTTATTACTATGTGTTCAGAGTACAGGAAGAGAAGTAGGGTAGTAACCACGGAGGGCTTTTTAGCCGGGATTGATTAGCGTGAGCAATATTGCAGAGGAAAATGGAGACTGAAGACAAACCACTGGAGGTGTTGGTGATTTTTAAGAATGCACTTCTGTTGAATAGCAAAAACGAAGCCAGCAGGACTTAAGGAATGAGTCAGTAGTCAGAAGCTGGCACCATTTATAATGCAGTGTTATTTTGCTAAGAAAATTCATACTTCCAATGGACCTTTTAACTGGTATTAAAGAGCGGGGAGAAAAATCAAGAAAATATTACTCATTTAACTAAAAGCAGTTTCTTTGTGATCTGTCATACATGTAATTTAAAGCAAGAGTGGAGTCTCCCATTCTTTTTTTGTTCATTACTGCAAATGCCTCTACCAGAGGCAGAGGTCTCTTAGGGATGTTACTTTAATCCAAGGGATTTCATTTTTATTGAGCTCATCTCAGTACATAGAAAAGCTCCTTCAAAGTTTGTCTCTGTATCAAAAAATGAAACATAACAGCAATCATATTGTATTGCTATTATAGATAAATTTTCTAAGAAGAATACTTACTGGGACAAGATTTCTTGCAATCGTTTTACACTTATGATGAACATTGTAAACCAGTTACAACAAGCTAACCAAATACAATTTTTCTCAAAGATGTAACTCCTAATTTAGCACTATTAACAGTTAACAATGGGTTATGATATACTGCAGATATTTTTAACACCTTATTCTTTGTTTGTTATTATTGTGCAGTACCTCAGACTTTATCTGTACCTTTCTGTGGGGCACCATGCTAGAGCTCTGCAAACTACACCGTTTAATTCTTGTGGCAACCTTACAGAGTTGATATTGTTACTCTTATTGGAAAATGAGAAAAGTAAGACTTAAATAAGTGAAGTAACAATAAATATGAAACAGTTGTTAATTTTCAGAGGCTGGATTCCAACTGGGTTTTCTGACTCCAAAAGCCTGTGTTCTCTGCATGCAGACTCCTCTTCCTTAGACTATCTATACATTAATATCTTGGTGCTCCAGGAGCATGGGTGCTATGGCTATTGATAGTGAACTATCAGGATTTTTGATGACTAGAGAAGGTGTTCTCTTTGACTGATAAATGAGTTGGATTGAGACATCCTCTTTTACCCTCAACCCGAGTGAAAATTTCTTTGAAGTAATGAAGTAGTTGTCTTTCAGGTTTAAGAAGACATAGAGAAGCCAACTGGAAAAAAAAATTAAAAATAACTTGAAGAAAAAGGAAAACTATTTGGAACTGTGGTTTCCTATGCTAGTTATTACTGGATGCAGTGGGTTAAATATAGTTAAAAATTTTTGTGAAAAGACTTCATCCAAAGGCAGGGCAGATTGTATTTGTGGTGTTACATGCATACCATATTCCATTTCACTTTGGTAGGGAAACGGATTGATGACAGCACAGAGCATGAATGAAGACAGGAGTGTGAAATATGAAACTTTCATCCTCACCCCAAATCTCTCTTTCTCTCCATGAGGCAGTGAGTGTTTCCATTGAGCAGTAGGGCCACACAGGCTAAGCATACTTTATTCTTCAGACAGGAGCCCTGACAATTTAACATTATCCGTAGCCCAGTAAAGCATCAAGAGTTTTAACAGTCAACCTCAGCCTTATGCATGGCCAAGATCAATCTAAATATATTACACAACAGAATTGTTTTAGAAAACATTAAGAGAATTTATAAATTAGAGCCACCACTAAATTATGAGTCAGTGGAGTAAAGTTGTTATAATCCATAGCAGTGGATAATCTCAAAATAATTTATAACTTTGCTTTGAGAAAATTAATTTGCCTCTGTTACCATATTTTCCTTAGGCTACTGTTAAAATGATCAGCCTTTTCTCTGGCATATACATAACCAACACAGAGAAAAGAAATATGATTTACAGTTATTCAGTCTACCTGAGGAAATATCAATTTGAAATATAATTTTTTTTTGTAAATAAACTACACACAGATAGTCCATGGTTAGCCATAAGGAACTTCTGGTTCACAGTAATCCTACCAGTATTTATTTTATTCCCACTATGTTATCTTTGTCATGAAACACATATCTCTTTATAAATTTTAACTTTAATCTGTTATTAACTTTTAGACAATAATTATTTGGCACATTGAGAATCAAAAGACTACATGTTATTACTCTTAGCAATTTAAGTATATGGAAGAGAGAGTATCTCACAGAGCATCCGAGCCCTGGCCTTGTGCCAGCATGTTATTGATTGAATGTTGAATAACCCTCAGCAGATTTCTCTGAATTAACTACTGTAATCAAAGTACTAAAGCAAGATAACTATTATTTGTAGGAACTCAAAATAAAAAAAAAAAATCACAGAGGCAATAGAAAGCATATAAAGCCGAAATGACTCAATTAACTTCATTCTCCCTAACATAACAACAATGAGGTCTATATATTCAAGAACTTAATATCAATATTAGGACTGACATTGAACCAGTATACTTTTAACATGATCACAGTGGCATTACTTTGTTGATTATTCAAACTGTATTTTACTAACAAGATGACTTCTCAGGAGGCAGCTAGATTCTTCATAAATAATAAAAGTAGCAAAAATCTAATACGATAGTTTAAATTTATTTTATTTTGCTTTAATTCACTTAGTGGTTAACCTGATAAAAAGTGAACAGATCATAATATTTAAAGTAAAAGATTTGCAATTATTTCTCATACATGGTACATATTGGCCATTTTGGTAGCGTCTTTGTTTCACATAGACACAGTTTCTTTCTGACCAAAGTGGTACTAAGAGGTTATGAAATTCATTTAAAATTCAGCTAAAATTTTTAGAAAGCATTTCATTTACCCTTCTAAAAACAAAGTGTTTATAAAGTAACAAAACACTTCCATTAGAAGAGATATTTTAATCTGCTGAGTTGTCTTACATTATATGTTTAGTCTACATGAGTCATAGGCATATAAGCAGATGTATAACCACACTATGTGAACATAATTTTCGGAGTTGTAAGAGATTTTATCTGCATCTTTTTATGTTCTTTAAGACTTAATCAAAAGAACGAAAAGCGGCAGTCCTAAAGGTGATTTACAACCATTTCCTCCCCTCATCTTTGACTGCTTTATTCTGTTGTGCCTAATCTCAGTGCTCTCCTTTTTCCAAGCTGAGCAGTACAGCTCTACGTGTGCATAAGTCTCGTGACCTCTGGTCTAGAGGTGTATGTGTTACTGCTCAAACAAGTTTACTGATTCTTGCACATAGTTGATAGCTTTCTTGCATTGCCTCTGAAATGCTATGTCCCACTAGGTGTCTATCCGTAGCAGTCTTGCTTTCTTCTCCCTAGGTGAGCATGTGCATTCCCATGGGTGCAACTGGGTAACTCTTGAATCTCTAAGTTTTACTTCACATTCTTGCCTAAACTCTTGCCCAGAATTTTCAGCTGCATGCAAGATATCTTCCCATGGCGTTCACTAGGAACCTCAGATTGAATAATCCAAAACTGAACTCATCGTTTCCCAAATCTGCTCCTTGTACTGTAACCCCTGGGTTGTTAATGGCATTACCATCTTTCCAGTCAGGTGGGAAACAGCCGTCCTCTCCATACCTTGTTCTTTTCTCAGCTCCATGTCCAATCAGTTGCCAAGTTGTATCTAACCTACATCCTTTCTGTAGTTTCCTTTATTTAATCAGTTGACAAACTGATTTTTTGAGCTTCTTTGTACTTTTATGCCATGTATTTGGAATATGACACACTTACATGCCCACACGTAATAGAAAGAACTAATTAGACCATCACTACCAAGTATAATAAATATTAGTTATAAGTATTCATGGGCTGCCGAAAGTGGGAAGAAGACCTGGAACCTTCACTGAGGAAGGGGCACGTAAGCACTGTCTGGAGAGATGAAGAGGAGCTACCCAGGTAAAGAGCAGGGCAGAGCCTTCCAGGAGGCAGAAACAACAGTATGTGCAAAAGTCCAGAGCTACGAGAGCAAGGCATTTTCAAGGAGGTGTAACAGTGATCCAGGGTACAAGTTGAGGAGTGCTGAGAAATGAGAAACAGGAGGCACATTTATGAAGGGCTGTGTATACCATACTAGGAAATTTGGATTTCATTTTTAAATGTTTCTTTCCTTTTTTCCTACACATGATCATATCTCTTATCAGCACCATTGCAAAAAAACTCCTGATTGTTCTCTTGCTGGTCACTTTCTTGCCATTTTTTTCCCCATTCTATAGATTGCAGTCAGAGGTGGCTCCCCCAGTTAAAGGTTAGGACCTGTCTCTCTTCCTGATCCTTCAATGGCATGTATTACTCACCAGGTTATTCTCATTTCCTGCAACCTCCACTTCTCCACTTCTGCCAAACACCTCTCATGGGTCAAGTTTATGACGACTGTCTTCCCCTCTGAATTATAAGCTCCTATGGTGAAAGTCTATGTCTCATACATCTCAGTAGATTTAGAACATCTTGCCCTGTGCTTTGCCTGTAGTAGGCCTTTACATATCTATTGTGTTGAGTAAAAGGAGTCTTTCCACATTTCTGTATTTTCCAGGGTCTTTTATGCACATCGATGTGACCATGTTGCTGTAATAAGCACTGACTTCCTTGTTGTTGTCAGCAAGCATTCCTTACAGCCAGTGGCTTGTAACATGTCCTGCTGCTACAAGTCAGCAGTAGTTTCCAAACAGAGTGGCATGGCCATGTACAAACCTTAATGTGCCATGTTTGGTTTTTTTCTGCAATAAATGAAATACCTCACTTTTCCCTAGGGTAAAAGCAGGCTTACAAAGCATCGATACAGGGCCCCTTGCCAAATATTACAATTTCCAGGGCTCTACACCTCATTTCACTGACAGGTGTAGTGAAAAGGGTTCTGCACTAACAGCCAGTACTAGATTTGGAATCCCGGCTCTAACTAATGGGTGACTCTGGGTAGCATATGTGGGCCTTGGTTTTCCCACCTGTAGAACTGGGAATTAGATTTAATTTCTCATTTTCCTTATGGACATTATTCTTTCACCAGTATTTTCACAGTGGGGAACTAATCGGTCATCTTGGTTGCAAACAACCCAAACCCATTCTGACTTTGTCTTTTTCGTCCTAACTAATTAAAGCAGAAAAGATGTCATTAGAAGGATATTGGATAGTTTGCAAAATAAATGGGGATGAAAACCAGGCTTGGGAGTTTGACAGTTAGCAACATAGGGCAACCCTATGCCTCTCCACAGGACCAGGGTAGGGAGGATGGCAACTGATGTTTCTAGGCACTTCCTGGAACTCATGTCTCTGTTTCTGTGTCTTCAAATCACTCTCTCCTTGTTCATAGGCCCAGATGCGAGTATCTGATTGGCTGAGCCCAGATCAGGTACTTCCCCTTAGCTGCTAGGAGTGGAAAAAAGGAATATCTGGGCCATTGGGCTTGGGGAATAGGCAGTGGAAGAGGGCATTCACTGTCACAGACTTGCACAGACATGCAACCATTGTGAAGACTGGTGGTGCCAATTGTGCCATGCCCATGCCTGTAATTATCTTAATCAAGTGCAACCTACTTCATCATGTGCACCTTTAAAACTTCAAGCACCTGCTAGAAGCTAGATCTATTTCTTCTAGTGAAGCCAGTTTGGCTGGAGTTAAGACAACTCTTTCAATTACCTTTTATTATACTTTATTTTTTCTTTAGCAACATAGTTCTCTGAATTTTGGTAAGCTTCTGATGGAAATTAAAAACCCATTATATCTCTGACCACTTGAGGTATCATTCCAGGGTGAGTTCTGGCTCATCATTCACTTGCAGATGTATAGCAAAAGTTTGGGATCAGGAATTATCTCTGGCCACAAACAGCTTATCCAAGTCTCCAGGTAATGTAAGTTCTTATCGTTGGAATAAGTTCGATCTCTAGAAGATTATACATAAGACTACGTCACCTTGGTCTCCTGCAAAACAACATTCACCAAATTGCCAGCAACTTGAATTCTGCTTCTGCCTTTTTGGGGAAGCCAAAACGGATGTTGTCCGTTGTGATCCTTGGAGTGTCCTCTGCTAGACACCATGTCAGAAATGTCTTGTAAAAATTTAATTAGAGAAAAACTTAGCTCCTTTTAAAAAATTGGAAGTTTCCTCTCATATAAGAGCAGTGTAAGTTAGCATGTTCTCTTCTTCACTTGGCTCTCAATAGCTGAGTACCAGGTGTGGTGCTATTCATTGGCAAATATCTTGACACTTGTAGTTGTCACCTTTATTTATCTTCTCTTGTTCCTGGTTGTTTATTTTTTAACACTCTTCACTTTTATTTTGAAATAAGCAATAAAAGAGGGAGGGGAAGTGAAGAGAGAGGCGAGAGGCTGGATGCCAAACAGCCACCCAAATGAACAGAGGTAACTTCAGTAAAAGAATGGCTGCAACCAACATAGCAGCAGGGCTGGCAATGAATATCAGTTACCTTGTCACCCCAAATCCTCTCTTGACCAATGGCATTCTAATCTGCCTCAGTAGCTGCCTGCTCAGTTGGTCTAAATATGGTGTAAAACAATGTCAACAACAATAAAAACTTTTACACCTCCCTCCTCATGTATTTATATGAACTGTTTTATCTCCTATATAAAAATAGCTTGTGGGACAACAGCTACTAGAAAGAAAACAAGTAAACAATGAGGCATCAGTCTATAATGTCACCCATCCTCCTTGGGTCATTGTAAATACTGTGAGTTGCTAACTATCCAAATTATATTCAAGTATTTCATCACCTGCTTAATCAAGCTGCAAAATAAGGAGTTAGACCACTTCAACTCCAGTGATTTGATTATGTGGTAAAGAGACTGGTGCATAAACATTAATCCTGGGAAATTAATTTATGAAAATTAGCTGAAGATACCCCTAGAGGCCTGTTTTGTATCTATTTTTGCATAAAATGTTGAACTAACTACTTACTGAGGGTGTCTTGGGGGGACTAGAATGATTATGCATGATTCTATAGTTATCTAGAGAGAATCATGAAGAGGCTATGAAGTGACCTGAAAATGCATTCTGATTAAAGCTTAGTCTTGAACAGGAAAATTGCTTTGAAATGATTAAAGTTAAAATTGTTGGTAATGAAGGAAAACACTTGTCCTAGAATGAGGCCTTTAAAAGAGAGAGTCTCTCATTTTGAATCTTTTGTGAAGCATATGGTTTTACTTTTCAGTTGCAAAAATACTGCATTGTATCAACCTATCACATTATCTCTTTGAAATTACTGGGGCATTAGGAGAATGTTCTAGATAAAACTCTGGTAGGGGATACCATGGGTGAAGATCTGCCCTTAGGAGAGTGAAGTCTTTGGCATCCTTTAGAGCCAGCTTAGATGAATCTGTTCAGTGGAGCCTTCCCAAGGCAGGGCCACAACCTCTGCTCCCAGGCACTTGGCTCTTTTGTATGTCTAGCATGTCATATTGTAGGTCAGTGTTTTGTTTAAACATCTGTCTTTCCCACCAGATCATGAGGTCCTAGAGGACACGGGTCATGTTTATTATCTTCTGTATACCTCCAACATCTAGCACGGTGTCCATCCCACTTAGGATGGAGCCTATAAATCTGATTAAATTTATCCTCTTTGCTAAATATTCACCTTTGGGTGTATTTGAAGATACCAATGCAATATCTGAAAACTTAAGGGACAGATGTATTTCAGAATCCAAACTTTTTGGCTATTGGAAAGGTGATATCAGTGTCTGTAAACTGTGTGTATAAACAATGTCTATACCATATGTAACAGAATCCCATCAGAGACTGAGACAGCTCCTATAATTGAGCATATTAATATTTCTGGAGCCAAAATTATGAATTGGCACACTCTGCAAAATAAATACAGACTATAATTTTATAACAGCTCAGGTCAGGTCATGTTCTGTTACTAGAGGATTACAAAACACCTTTTATTTATTAATTTTTTTGTTTTTTTGGAGATCTTTAGATTTTGGAATTGCCGGTAAGGTACTGTGAACCTGTATTACATCTTTAGGAAGGAAGGCGTTCTCGTCTAAGGGAAACGTTCCTAGGTGCAAAGATCCTCACTCTTGTCAGATCAGGGAGGAGGAAGAGAACAATGCGGGATTTTTCTGCATGGTGACTTGTTTGCAGAGCTGTCACTGCTACTAAGGTCTCTGCATAATGGCGATACCAGAGGGAGAAATGGAGGCAGTTCATTCCCCACTAAGAAAGCTCTCCCGTTGTTCAACCACTGCCTCTGTGCCTTTTTCCTTATCTGTGACTCCTTCTTCTTTGTCCTAACCTACTTCTCCATTTTTACAGAGCCTCCTCTCCCCCTCGTCCGTTGCTATCTCTGTATCTATCTATTCATCTCTACCTATCTTTCTCCCCTGCCACCACCACCAAAGCTTAGATACTAGGAGTTTTGATGCTATTCTTGTTTACTTCCTGCATAATTCTTTAGCATGTGAGGCCCCTGTACCTCATTCACCTAAAGAAACCAAAGCTTTGCTCTTATCCATTTATCTCTGAGTAGACACCAGTTATTGCTTACTTAGAATGGAAGCAGTTTCTGTACAAATTTTGTTCATCAGGAGCTGTGTTTATCTGTTCAGTGTGCTGTGTAGATAAGCATCTTGGGAATGTGTAGGAGGATGATAGGCTAATAATGCTCTTTATGAACCTTGTCTACTCTATCAAAAATTATTGATGAAACATTCAAATCTGGATATGTTAATCCATATTTAAAAATAAAGTAGGTAGCATCATTTCTATTCTTTAGTATTTTTTTAAAAAATATCTTCCTGGTAACATTTTTTAAACACTGCAATTGCTCATTTTTCCATGTGACATTTGTTGTTGCCTGCCTTTATTTCTAATTCTATTTGACTCACTTAGACCGTGCATCTGCTTTGCCAGTATCCATAAGAAAGCTCAATGTTATGCTGTCTATTAAAGGAATTATTTTACTCTTCTCACCCTCTTTTTCTTAGTCTCTAGGTTGTTTGTAAATCTGTGCCTTTAGTGTTGTTGTTGTTGATGATGTGTAATATTGAAATGAGCAAAATATGGTGACCAGAGAAGCGGGAGCAGAAAGGCAGCATCTCCTCACTGTCGGGGCTGCCCCCTCCACTGCTGCATCGTGTTGAATGTGTGATAGCAAAGTGGAGGCTGTGACTGAGGTCCCACCTTTCTCTTCAGTGACCTCACTTTACTCTCTGTGTACCACTCCCAGCCCTGGTCTCAACAGTGGTTACAAGGACAGAGTCCCCCTTTCCAGGACCCCAATCCAGAAAGAGTTGGAGCACTTTGCCAGTGCATTAGCAGGAAGGGTTCCCCAGCTAACACTGTGAGCAAACTGGCAGTGATGTTGTATTCTGGAAAATTTTAGTGTGGGAAGAGGACAAATAGCCAGACTGGTGATCAGTTACTTAAATAACTACCTGGGACCCACCCTACGAGACTGTACATCAGTTGTGATGAGTTGTTCTCCTCCCTCTTATTGTTCATTTCTCTTGGAAGTAGATGATAGTCACCACAGGCGATGCAGACCAATTTTCTTTGCCTTTGTAAAATAGGAAAACAAATTCTTAGGAATATGTAGCAAACATGAAAATTTGAGATCCATGCATTACATGTGTATGTGTTTTAGATTCCATATTGTACCTTGTAAAATTTCTTTTGAGACTGTATCACAGTTCATTGGTGAATTACTGTCAACCCATGTGGCACATCATCAGAGATTGTGGAAGCCCTCACGTTACTTAATGTTGTTTTCTAAAGAATTATTGATGTTTTTCTTAAGATAGGTTAGGGAATGTCTGTGGTGCCCAGATAATAAAATACAGCATTCCCAGACTTAAGCTTTCCTCCTTAATCAATTCACTCTTTCCATAAATGCTTATTTCTGACAGATAGTTCCCAATTTTGTTTGAAGCACTGCATTAATTTCTAACATAGAAACAGTAAGACACGGCCTCTGCACTCAGAGATGTTGTAGAGTCTACAGTACAGACCAAGGGTTGGTAAACAATGGCCCTCAGGCCAAATACAACTTGCTGCCTGTTTTTTATAAATAAAGTTTTATTGGAACAAATCTTCTATTCGCTTCCATGTTGTCTGCAGCTGCCTTTTGAGACCACAAGGCCTGGCAAGCATAAACTATTTACTGTCTGGCCCATTACAGAAAAAGTCTGCCGACCCTTGCTATAGAGGTGAAAACATAAATTATTAAATAATATCGCAGGGAAGCAGCCCATCGTAGTGGAGAGCAGCATGAATTTTGAACCATGCCTATTTCCAATCCCGCTTCTATCACTTACTAGCCTTATGAACTTTAGCATGTTACTTAGTGTTTCTGAACCAGTGTTTCCTTTTTGCAAAATGGAAATAATATCTATACTGCAGGTTGAATGTAAGAGAGAGAACGTATTATATATGTAATGCATTCAGAATATAACAATAGTTAATAAATGTTCACTGTGTCAAAAGAATGAGATAACACATAGGTAGGATAACCGTATATCCTAAAGCCACCTGGTTTACACTCGTTGTTCCAGTATAATTATTAATAATCCCTTTCACTCTTAGATGTCCCACTTTAGGTATTGAATTACATGATCTTGCTACACTTAGGCAATTTCTTAAAGTTTCATTTGTGATTATCTCATTTTAAAAGATGAGACATCAAATTTATTTAAAAATTTTAAGTTTTATTTAAAACTTATTTTAAAGTTGTAAGAACTATGGTAAGAAAGTAAATTACTTTGCATTGGTTGTTGCTAACTTAGCCACACAAATGTTTTGGCTCCCATATTATTGAACTTTGCCCCTTTAAGAAAGATACGTTTATTAACCCAATACTAATGTTTTCCCAGTTCTCATAAAGGGAACTTAGAAGTAAGTAAACCAATGAGAAGAAAGTTGGTTTTCTGATGTGGCAACCTTGCAGTAAGTGGGCCGGGAGGAGTGGGTCCTTCTTCTGACAAAATAGGGGTGCACCTAGGGGGAGGGAAACTATGAGAGAATTGAGCCTGCTAAAGGATGTGCCGCTACTGTGCTCATTTTGTTCATTGGAATTAGGTGTCAAGGCCTGAACCATGGGTTTCTCCTTTTAAACAAGGACCTGAAGATATTGATCATGGTCCCAGAGGGGTCATAGACACAGCACTCACCACCAAACTTATATATTCTAAGAGAAAACACTGGATTGTAGCTGTATAGTCCCCTGGGGCCAAAGGTGGAAGGTTAAGAAGAGTAGAGTTGTACTACATTTATTTTTTATATATTTAACACAAATATTTTGATCACTTTTTTAAGAACCTGATTTTGGGGAGACCTAACACTAGGCCTTGATTCAAGTGGTCAGGAACAAATGGATATGAATTGCAGTGGCTGGGAAGGACTCCATGAGAGAGTTAGGACTGAATGGGTCTTCCAGGAGAGCTCCAGGGGTCTGAGGAAGATTACAAACTGGGAGGACAGCAGTAATCAGAAGTATGCAGGAAAGCCGACTTACTTCTTTAAGCATTGAGAAATCAGTGCTTATTCTAGAACCACATCCTTCAAATTTTGGATATTGTTCCAGTTTGATTTGCCTTTCAAACAAAATTGTAGATAATTTAATATTGTAGAATAAATATCATCTGACTACTGCTTTATGTGGAAATTTCTCCTTATGTTGCTAAGTAAATTCATCAAAAGATTTTATTTGCTAATAGTGCAGATTGCTTTTCCTACTTAGAAAACATTTTAATCAAATGAACTTCCAAGTTTTGTGCTTCATCTCATTCCTCACACTGATCCTCTTCTAACCCTGGCTCTCATTTTGAACATCTTTTCAAAAAGGTTTCTGCTCCCACTAAGTGTTTTCTTTCTTCCTTACCTCCTTTCCTGTGTTTTTCTCTCTATCCCACTTCAGGACTCTTTTGCTTTTGCATGTCCTTATCTTGTCCTTGTAAGCCCTTTCCTCAAGAGAGGGTGTCCTGAAGCCAAGAAATGAAGGAGTGTTCTGTAGACTGCAGGTTTACGGAAAGGGGGCGGAGGGGACCAGAACAACACACACCTGTCTCCCTGGCATCTGAAGGAAAGGGCTGGGCTCACAAATGCTGTGTCTACCAGATGCCAAAACAACTTCTCCGTGGAGCCAATTCAATCAAAGGCAGGCAATTCCGTGTAAATTTAGTCCATGTGGTTCCTTGGCACTACGTGGGCAAAACAAACCAGTTGACTGATAAGGCTGAATCCTTTTCCAGCCAGTAATTTTGGTGTTTCCTAGAGCAGAGATCCGTAAAGTAGGGAGTAGGAATATTCACTTGGTATGTACCATGATCCACTGGATGCAAGAAAAAAGTATTAGAATTTCTATTTGTATCTAAAAATTCAGAATTTGAGCTTTACTAACATTTGATTTTATGCATTATTAATTATATATGTAATTTTAAAATAAATAATTTGGGTGAATTCTGAAACTTTTTGCTGATGGGTTACACAATCAGAACAGTTTGGTGGCTCATGTTCCAGATCATTGATTCCCCATCTGTGGCTGGGTGTCCCCCCATTCTCCCTTAGGGGCAACAGTGTTATTGCAAGAGGCTCATTAATACCTGTAGATAGACCTATTTTCTCATCCAGTTTTGATACTAAAGATACAGTGATCTGCTAACGATTTGCAGTGGTTCCTTTAATATGTTTTTGTTGTTGTGTTTTAGAATTGAATGTAAAAGTAGATTCCTTATCCCTGAAAAATGTTGTGACTCCATTGAAGGAGACACAGTCACACATAGGACACAAGTGAGTAGGGAGAGGGGAGCATCAAGTTCCATAAGATGTTGGGTGGGTTGGTCAAAGCATTTAGCCTGTTAGAAGGGTTCTATATGCTTAAGCATCTCTCCCTCTCTCTCTTTAATAACAAAGATGTTTTTCTTTTTCCCTCAACATGTTCCTTTGTTCCCCTATTTTGAGTAAGTATTGGGACATCACATGGACCTGACTTCCAACACAGTGTTCCTTTTTCTTTGTGCATGTATTAGTTTACTCTGTGTCTTCAACAACAGAAATTTATTTTCTCACAGTTTTGGAGCTAGAAGTCCCAGATCAAGAGGTCAGCAGTTTGGTTTCTTCTGAGGCCTCTCTCCTTGGCTTCCAGATGGCCACTTTCTTGCTGTGTTCTCACATGATCTTTCCTCTGTGTGCACACGTGCCCCTGCAGTTTCTCTGTGTCCTAATATCTTCTTATAAGGACACCAGTCAGGTTGGATTAGGGCCTCATTGTAACTTAATCACCACTTTAAAGGCTCCGTCTCCAAATACAGTCACATTCTGAGGTACTGGGGCTTAGGGCTTCAACATAAATTTGGGGGGACACGATTCAGCCTGTAATCATGTGCATTTACTTTTGATGAATCTAGTTTTTTCAGGAAAGGATGTGGGACCTAGCAGTGTCAAGAAGCATTATGATTAGAGCAACCATATCCTGATTAGTCCAGAGACAGTCCTGTTCTTATTATCCTGACTTAATTAAAATAGTGCCCCCTTTGACTGTCAGAAGTGTCTCATTTGGATGATAAATTATACGGTCATCCTGATATAAACATTCTAGAGCCAGAGATCATGTATTTGAGTCTCAGCTCAAAAAATATATTTTTGTACCTAGGCTTCCTAAACTGTGAAGTGGAAACAATAATAGTTCCTACCTCATGGGTTAGTGTGAGAATTATTAATAAATGAGTCAGTTCATGTAAGTCATCAGAACCCTGCCCTGCATGCACTATGTGTAACACCGAGGAAGCAAAGAGGAGGAGGAGGAGGACTATATTTGTCAGGAGTGATGGCTGGTTTTATATGTCAGCCTGGCTGGGTCATGGTGCCCAGATCTTTGGCCAAAAATTATTCTGGATGTTTCTGTGAGGGTGTTTTTGGATGAGATATATATTTAAATCAGTGGACTTCGAGTAAAAAAAGTTGCCCTATGTGGGTGGGCCTCATCCAGTCGGTTGAGGCCTAAATGGAACAATAATAGGCTGACTTCCCCTGAGCAAGAGGGAACAAGCCAGCAGATTGCAGTCAGATGACATCCGCAACATCACCTCTTCTTGGTTTGCAAGCAGACAGCCTTTGAATTCAAACTGCAACTCTTTCCTGAATCTCCAGCCTGCCGACTTCTCCCGTCAGATTTTGGACTTGCCAAGCCTCCACAATCACATAGACTGATTTCTTAAAATACATCTCTTTCCCTCTCTACATATATATACGCACTGCTGGTTCTGTTTCTCTGGCTAACCCTAACTAATACAGCAGGTGTGGAAGCCAAAACTGTACCTGAAGCACAATTTTTAATCTTAAAATTGACATATTTCTAGATTTTTATTTCTTTCCATATTCATTATACTCTTTGCATGTCTATAGACATATCAATAAAAACATAAAGATCCATGGCAAGACAGTTAAGAGAGAGAATAGTCTCTCTCTCTCACTGTTAATCTCAGTCTTAAAAAAAAAAAGAAATTTTGCATTCTCGTATCATGCTTTAAACAATATTGAAATTACCCATCTGATAGGATTTTGACCATTATTCATAATTGTGAAGATGAATTTTTTTTTTTCAGGACGTGAGAGGAGTGTCTTTAATCAGTGTTTGGAATAAAAGACTTATAAGATTAGTTTTGGTGAAATGAGTGTTGATTTAAAAAACAGAACTGAAGCACTGTGTCCAAAACTGAGCTCCAAAACTAAGCAAGCAAGCAAATATATTGGCAAGAGTTCAGCCATGTTAAAAGACTGGCAAATCACCCTCATGAAAAAAGTTAAACATCTTGGAAAAGCAAATAAAGGCTTGAGGTACAACTGAGTAGCGGCTATCAAGTCTAAAAACGGCTATTTTGGAGGGAATGGAGACCAGCTGTTCTCTAACTCAGCTAAGCCCAGACAAGAACAAAACTAGATAAAAAAAACTGCTGTATAACACATGATTTAGAGCTAGGCAAGTACTTCCTGGCAGTTAATATGGTTGGAATAGTTACTTAGGATATTCTGGAATATATTCAAGGGGTTCTTTCAAGTTGGTTAGGTTTACCTTTTCTGGATGTGAAGCTAAATGGAAAGTACAGATCTATATTCCCCAACTGGGTTAATCAGCAGAATCACCTGGGGGCGAGGTGGGAGAGGGGCTTTTTACAAAAGCACGGGCTTTATTTCTGTGAAGCCATAGGAAATAGCTTCTAGGATACGTTGTTGAGAATGGAAGCAAGATGCAAAAGAGACTGCACTGCATGCAACCTTTGGTTTAAGAAAAAAGAAATAAGAACGTGTATGTATATTTGCTTTTTATTTTTCCTTCAAAAAGAAACACAGGAACGTTAAACCAGAAACTGAAGGAATCTGTTACCTGGTGGAGGTGGGGTGCGAGTTGGTGGGTGCACTGGGCTAAAATTAAGGTGCCAAAAGGGCCGCATTCCCTTTGAAGGCTCTAGGGGATACTCCCTCTCCTAGACTTTTCCAGCTTTTAGAGCCACCTGCATTCCCTGGCTCCTGGCCCTTTTCTCCATCTTCAAAGCCAGAAGCATCTTCAGATCTCTGTGAATCTGACCCTTCTGCCTCCTTCTCTCCCATTTAAGCACCCTTGTGATTACATTTGGGTCCATGAGATAATACAGAAAACTCCCTTTATGTTAAGATCAACCAATTAGCAACCTTAATTCTTCTTTGCCCTGTGATATAACATATTCACAGCTTCTGGCAATTAGGATGTGGACATCTTAGGTGGGGGGCAGGCATTATTCTGCCTACCACACCCTTTAAAAATAATTTTGACTTGAGAGAACCATGTAAATAATTACATATTAAAAAATGAAATTGAATAAAAAAAGAATAACATAAGCAAGCTCTAAAATTGACTATAAATAGAAAAAAAAGAAACTGACTGTGTATCAAATGGTAACATAACTACGCTGGGCAGAAAAAAAAAATTGATTCAAATTTTGTACATAGGACTCTGCCAATACACCCTTAAAATGAAATGTATTTTAAGACCCAAAATAATTGCAAAGAAATCTTGATTTTTACTCAGCAAATTTGTTGTTGGTAGTGGTTATGGTATAGTTACCCTGAAAGTATTCTGTGTGTTTTTTTAGGAAAGTGAAAGTGAATAGATTTGCTAATGTAGGGAAGCCAGGATGCTCACTCTGGGAGACAGGAGATAAAACATAGAATGGGGACGGTCTAGGAGAACCTTGTGTTGCTGGATTGTTTATGTTTATTCCCTGAAATGGCATAGAATATTATTGATACCCCAGGAACAATGAACACACCTAGTACCAAATCTTGGTTTCTAATAGCATTCCTTGCTACAATAAACCAAGGCACTTAAAAGAAATGCCTGATTTCAGGTGGACAGGTATAAAGTACAAGGTAAGCCTGCAACAGCTAGTGATGCCAAAAAGTAAGGAAGTCCTTAAAGACTGATGGTGGCATGTCCAAAGTACACACAGAGTTCCCTCTCTCTGGCCAAACTTAGGACATCTGAGCCTCAAACAACCAACCAAACAAATGCTAACAGATTTTGACTTAAAAAAAAAAAATCCTTGATGTTAAAATAGAGGTAGTTGGTGTTGAGAGAGAAAGCACTTTTTTAGAGAAGGATGACAGCTAATAAATATAAAACCTACATGATGAGTGCGATCCTCACTGTCTGGGGAATGGACACGCTTGAAGCTCAGACTTGGGGGGGTGGGGGGCATGGGCAATATATATAACCTGAACTTTTGTACCCCCATAATAAGCTGAAATAAAAAAAAAGAAATATTAGAATTGGAAAATCACTATTTTTGTAATCTCTAATATAATAATTGATTCGGAGAGCATCATGAATGGATGTTAAAATCATTAGATGAAATGTGTTGACATATAGGATACTTACACATTATTTCAAAATATACCATAGATTGCTTATTAATTAAAAAAGGAAAAAGATATGTTTACAGTGGAGAAATGTGGTCAACATCGCCTTAATCAAGTGATTAAATTTAGCATCACAATAGGACAAACCAATATTTTGTGCCTCCTGATGTGATGGAGAGGGAACAATACAGTATCAATACAATATCAACTATTTTGTATTCTTGCCAAAAACATTTAACTTGAGTGCATTCATGAGAGAAAAAATCAAGCAATTCCAGATGTGGGACATTTTACAAGGCAAATTAAACAATGTAAACTGAAGCAAACTAATGACCACCAAATGCAGTGTGTGATTCTTTATTAGACTCTAAATTTTAAAAATAAAGTGGCCATAACAGACATTATTGGGAAAACTGGAAATTTTGAATGTAGACTGTATATTACTTGTATATTATTGTATCAGTATTAAATAAATACCTGGTGTATAATAATGCTATTGTGTTCATACAGGAAAAGGTTTTAGTTCTTAGAAGATACATGTTGAAGTATTTAGGGATAAATTCAGCATGATGTCAACAACTTTCATACAATACAGAAAAAATGTATATGGTATACATATACATATAACGAGAAAGAAATGAATGTAGCAAAATGTAAATAAGTGGTGATTTTTGATGGAGCTGTTTCTTGCACTACACTTTCAAATCTTCTTAGATTTGATTTTCAAAATAACAAGTTGAAGAAAAAAATCCTTTGTTGAGTCCATGGGCTTCTTGCTCCCTTTTGGGCTATTTTTGTTTGTATTTCAAGTTGTTGTGAATGGTTTTTTTTTTTTCTTCCTTTTGTTTTTCTTCTTCTTTTCTTGAACAATGTGTTTCTGATTATCTTTTTAGAAGTCTTTCCCTACATGCAGCTCCTGCTTTGAATCCCTAAAAAATGTGATTTTTTGAATGCATATAATAGTAAATAGAAGAGCTTCAATGAAAGCAATGTTTTATGTTAATTTCTGTGAAGGTCTAATTTATAGAAAAAACATTTGAAAATAAAATGGACACGTAATCTGTTTTATAGCTGGCACTCAGAAAATATGTGCTAAGTAGAAAAGTATTTTGTAAGCTTCTAAATACCATTGAAATATTATCTATTAGTAAAAACAAGAAAAGACGGGTTTCCAGGCCCTTCCTCTGGCCTGTTCAAGGGTAATCCCTGAGGGTGTGACTTTGATCTGTATTTTAGACAAGTTTACCACATTCTCCTGGTTGCTGAAATTGATGTATTGAAAGAGATTTAAGATGTTTAAGGGCTTCCTTAAATGCTCCAGGAAAACTTTCCCCACTTGCCTTCTCTTCCATCCTGTGGGATCTCTGCTTATCTCTGCAGATGGTGGTTCTTTACCATCTGCCATGATCTTTATACTTTTTTCGTTTCCCTCCCTACCCATCCCACCTTGTTTGGCTTTCCCTTGGTTTTCCACCTCTCTCCTTGCGTACTAGTTCCCTGTGGCTCAGTGTACTCTCCATGGAGACAGCCCACCCAGTCTCACACCTAACTCTTGCTGCTCATCCAGTAGGTGGGACAATTTTTTTCACAAAGTATATTTTTTTCCAGTCTCTATGATTTGTCCATAAAGAAAAGTCTCTCTGAGATACTAGGAACTCCGTAGGAAATTCTGAGACTGTAAACCAGATTTATGTGTGTATAGGCAACTGATAGTAGTGGTTAAGATTGTGGACTCTGGAGTTAGACTGCTTGGCCCTAAGGCCAGATTCCACCACTCAGTAGCTCTATGACTTTTGGCCAATTCCTTAACCTCCCTGCGCTTAGTTTTCTCATCTGTAAAAGGAAGATAATCACAGAATGCACCTCAGATGGTTTTTGTGAGGATTAAAGGAGTTTACATATATATGGCCCCTAGAAAAATGCTCTAAGTGTTTACTATTTTTTTCTTTGTATGTCAATGGCTACAAAATGTGTTCACTATTTTTTTTTGTCATTGCTTTAAAGGTATGCTTTATTTTTTTAATTTTTTTTTATTCAGGATATTGTAGAGGTGTAAACATTTTGGTTACATGTAATGTGTTTGCCCCGCCCAAGCCAGGGATACAAGCGTGTCCCTCCCCCAAATAGTGTGTTCCACTTCCATTAGTTGTGGGTTTATCCCCCCCCCAATGCTCCCCACCTGACTGGCACCCAGTGAGTATTACTACCATGTGAACACCTCAGTGTTCATCAGTTAGTACCAGTTTGATGGTGAGTACGTGTGGTGCATGTTTTTCCACCCTTGTGATACCTCACTTCCAAGGATGGGCTCAGTCTCTAACCAGGATAATATAGGAGCTGCTAGATCACCATTGTTTTCTGTAGTTGAGTAATATTCCATGGTATACATATACCACATTTTATTAATCCACTCATGTATTGATGGGCAGTTGGTTTGTTTCTACATCTTTGCAATTGTGAATTGTGCTGCTCTAAGCATTCAAGTGCAGATGTCTATATGATAGAATGTCTTTTTTTCCTTTGGGTAGATGCCTAGTAGTGGGATTGCTGGATCAAATGGATCTATTTTTAGCTCTTTGAGGTATCTCCAAATTACTTTCCACAGGGGTTGTACTAATTTGCAATGCCACCAGCAGTTCCAATCTCTCCACATCCACAACAGCATTTGTTGTTTTGGAACTTTTTGATAAAGGCCATTCTCTCTGGAGTTAGGTAATATCTTGTTGTAGTTTTGATTTGCATTTCGCTAATGATTAGAGATGTTGAAGGTTTTTTTATATGTTTGCTGGCCATGAGTGTGTCTTCTTTTGAAAAAGTTCTCTTCATGTCCTTTGCCTGTTTATTGATGGGGTTGTTTTATTTATGTCGTGAATTGCATTTATAGATTTGCATATGTGGAACCACTCTTGCATCTCTGGGATAAAGCCCACCTGGTCATGGTGAATTATCTTTTTGATGTTCTCTTGGATTCAATTTGCTAAGATTTTGTTGAGAATTTTTGTATCTATATTCATGAGTATATTGGTCTGTAGTTTTCTTGTTTTGTTTTGTCCTTTCCTGGCTTTAGTATCAAGGTGATACTGGCTTTGTAAAATGAGTTGGGGAGGATACCACCCTTCTCAATGTTGTTAAATAGTTTCTGTAGTAAAGGTATGAGTTCTTCTTTGTATGTTTGGTAAAATTCAGTTGTGAACCCATGTGGTCCAGGACTTTGTCTTTATGGAAGATTTTTAATTTCTGCTCCAATTTCTGTGCTTGTTATTGGTCTGTTCAGGAATTCTGTGTCATCCTGATTGAGCTTAGGGAGGTTGTGTGTTTCTAAGAATTTGTCCATTTACTCCACATTTTGTAGCTTTTGGGCATATTGATTTTTATAGTATTCAAAGATGATGCTTTGTATTTCCATGATGTCTGTAGTGACCTCTCCTTTTTCATTTCTGATTGAGTTTATTAAGGTCTTTTCCTTTCTAGTTCTTGTCAATCTAGCAAGAGGGCTATCAGTTTTATCCTTTCAAAAAACCAACTTTTGGTTTTATTGATCTTCTTTATATTTCTTTTGTTCTCAATTTAATTTAGTTCTGCTCTGATCTTAGTTCTTTTCTTCTGCTAGGTTTAAAGTTAATTTGCTCTTCCTTTTCCAGTTTCTTGAGATGGTTTATTAGTTTGTTGATTTGTGAGCTTTCTGTATTTTGGATGTGAGCATTTAATGCTGTTAGTTTTCCTCTCAGGAATGCTTTTGCTGTATCCCATGGATTTTGATAACATGTGTGCCCATTATCATTTGGTTCAAAGAATCTTTTGATTTCCATTTGGATCTCCTCCTTGACCCAGTAGTTGTTCAGCAATAGATTGTTTAATTTCCATGATTTTGTGAAGTGGTCAGTATTTTTGTTGGAATTTATCTCTAATTTTATACTACTATGATCTGAGAAGATACATGGTACAATTTCTATTTTTTTTAACTTTGTTGAGGTCTGATTTGTGGCCTAGGATGTGGTCGATTTTGGAGAAAGTTCCATGAGCTGATGAGAAAAATGTATATTTTGCTTTATTTGGGTGGAGATGAGGCTAGCAAGCCCTAGAGTTTTGTTATTAAGTGACCTAAGCTGGTCTGGTGGGCGGGGTCAATGGGCTGTCAATTATTGCACAGGGTTCAGGTCCCGCAGATTCATACCCGTTGCAGAGGCAAAGTGGCTTTTCTCGGTTCTGCCCACCTGCAAGGGGAAAGCCCGCTATGCTCATTGCAAAAGTCACCGGGCCAGAGGAGGGGTGTTGCCCGACGGCCCAGTGCACGAGCACTGGGGCTCCCACTGATGGGGCATCCCACAGCTGGGAAACTAGCACTGGGGGAAGCGCTCAAGATCGCCCCCACACACAGGCCTGGCTGGCCAAATCCACACGTCGCGGACATCCCGCAGACTCACGCCAGCTGCACAGAGCAGGCAGTTATACTCCCATGTCTCCACCTCCAAGGGCGGAGCCCGCCACGCCTTGCACGAGAGTCGCTGGGCAAGGGGCAGAGTGTTGCCTGACCCCTGAGCGCTCCAGCTTCCAGGGACCCCACTGCTGGGGGCTCCCCGCCACTGGGGAACTAGTGCTGGAGGGACGTACTCAAGATTGCCCACCAACACAGGCCCGGCTAGCAGAATCAACAGGTCGCAGATGTCCAGGGGATTCACGCCAGCCACACAGAGCAAGGGGCTTTTCGCGCTTCTCCCCACCTCCCAGGGCAGAACCTGCCGCACCCAGCGCAAATGTCTCCAGGCTGGGCGAGGGGTGCCACCCGCAACCATACCACGCTGCACCATCCGAGTTCTGGACCCCAAAATGGCAGCTGCCCACCCGCGGACAGCTAGCACCTGGGGTGACTGCTCAGGCGTTGGCAGGTGCCTGTTCAGCGGGCTGAATCAGCAGGACACCCGCAGTCTCTTGTGTGTCACAGCCCCGCAATCTCATGCCTGCCGGGCAGAAAGTCCTGCTCCTTCTGTCCCGCCCGGAGCCGGCTCAGCCTCAGCGGTTTCCAGGGGCAGATCCCCGGTTTCAGTGTCCACCTCCTTTGTTCTGGCCCTGCTGAGCGCCACAGGCGAGGCGCCTGTCTCCACACTCCCTCTCGGGGTCACGGTAAGTAATCACTCAGATCGGTCCCTCCCTGACCCAAGGGCAGTCTCAGCACAGAGCACCGGGGAGTTCAAGATGTTTCCTGCCGTTGTCCCCTCCCCACAGAGCCCACCGTCTTGTGCCGCAGCTGGGCACCAACTTCAGGCATGTCCTGGTCAGAGTGGGTGTGGAGGTCAGTGGGGGGCCAGGGGTCGTCCTGTGGGTCAGATCCCGCTGCGATCCCTCGCTGACCAGGCCAGCACGGCTGTCCCACACTCTGTTCTCTGCTGTTTAGCTCGTACTTTCCAGAATTTGCCATTGTATCTCCCATTCACCTTTTTTTCCCCCCTCCATTGCATGTCCCATACTATTTCTCTGCAGCTTCACAACGCTGTTCTTGCGGGAGAGTAATCCACTTTTGTGTAGCCATCTGAGTTCTTCACCTCCCTCTCTGGGAGCAGAGAGCCAGGAGGTCACCTCCACTCCGCCATTTATTCTTCTCTGCCCATGTTTACTAGTTTTAATCATCGTCACCTTTCAGTGAAATGTCAGACCTGGATCAAATTTTGTTTTTAAGATATTAATAATCATCATTATAAAATTATTTCTTTTTTCTTTCTCCATGATTCTCATGGTTTCAGGTTTCCCTGGGACTTCTGCATGCCCATGCCACACATATCCTGTGGCCTCCAGAGCGCTGGCGGAAACTGGAATCTGTTCTTCCTCCAGAGCGCTTACTAGTACAGAGTGAAGAAGAATGACTGCATGGATCTACCCGAGCTGTTGGCATTGGAAGCCAACTTCCAGTTACTGGAAGAAGGATAGAGAAAAGGAACCTCCAAAAGAGAAAACTTACAACAGTACGATGCTGTGTAAGAAACATTTATATCACATTAAAATCTGTATTGTTAAAACCCTTAAAAATGTTACAGTATTAAATGGCACCTGATTTTTGTTAAATTTTAATACCTAATTGTTTGATGTCCCTCCAAAAATATATAGACCTTTGAGAATGTGAAAATATTGTACCTATATGTCTTAATGAGGATAACCTTGAGATTATTTGTTATGCATACTTATTCTGTTGATTGTTGGGTTTTGATTTTGGTGCTTGCTGCTGAAAAAATTTGAAAATTAATATTTGATGAAAATAATTTATTTGCCATTTACTGTTAAGATCGAACAAAAAGAAACATATATACAGTGATAGAAATTATATTGTGATTGACAGTATCTACAATGTAATTGCCAATTAGAAACAACAATAAACTACGATGTTAAAATAAAACAATGATTTGTACAGGTCCTGTTTTGAGTGTTTAGTTATCATTTAGCCTGTACATCCATTCATGAGGAATATGTTATCTCTTCTGGAAGTAAGAAATTAGAGTATGGGAGAACCAATTGTATCAATACTGCCATAAAATCAAACCTTTCTTTTTGGCCCTTTTTTGATCCAAAACTTCTGAATGATCTCATGCCTGTTTGCAATGAATAAACCCATTTATCAGCAGTCAGTCACTATTTGGTAAAAAGTTCTGAGTGAAATGGAAAAAATTCCCTCTAGATCAACAAGTTTGGTTTCCCTCCCCCAATGATTTTTCAGTGTTCGTGTCTGTAATACAGATATCACCTGTAGAGGGGAGTAGCAGTAGAATAACAGATTCTGTAATTTGTGCAGATAAGGAGGTAAATTCTCTGCACACACGTCTGTATTTATGAAGCCTTTCTTCTTTTTTTCTCCCATTGGTTAGAGGTTTGTGCTGATAGAAACAAAGCCTCTGGGTCAATTCCCTCTGTTCATTTGTTCTCTTTTTCTTCTGTTTCATTAACAGACAAGATCCAGAATAATGACTAGCCATCTTGCAAATGGGGTGCTAACCCATTATTAGCTGACAGAAACAGAGCAATAGCAAAAAACATGCATATTAAGAGCATATGTTACTACTAACAATTTAGTATTAGCATCACAATAGCTCATTCAACAAACATCCACGAGCACTTACGTACTAATGTTGGTCAAAATTGTTTTTAAAAAGCAGATCTGCTCAAAATTCTTCTGTGGATCTTCATTGCCTGTCTCAATTCTTCAATTCCATTTCCTCTCTTCCCCAACTGGAACTTCATACTCTTGCTTTTAACTGCAGTTTACCAAATACTTACCTGCTATTTCAAGGCTTATATATATTTTTTCTTCTTGGAACAGTGCATCCCCTGGGATTACAGATAAAATATTTAGTGCATAAGAGTATTGACCCTTACTTGCTGAAACACAAGAAGGTCTGACAGTCATGGAAGAGGGCTTTGGGGAGTACTAAAGGAAGATGGAATAAAGAACAGACAGAGGGGTGTGTGGAGTAGCTGCTATTTACCACTGGAACAGAAGAATTCAATATTTTAACAGTTTAGCAAACTGCATATCAGCCTTGCAACCTTATTGATGACCTATTCTATTCTTACTCAAACTATTTATCTAACTGTAAATCTTCAGAGAAGTGATAAATGCCCTTTCTATTTAATTTTTTATTCTATAAGTGTCTAGAACGTCACCAGCAGTTAATGTCTAATGCTTGTTTTATTATTATTTCAAAACTTTACAGGGGGACAGATGTTTTTGGTTACATGGATCAATTTTGTTATGCTTGAGTCAGGATTATAAGTGTGCCCATCACCCAGATAGTGTTCATTGTACCTTTAGGTAAATTTTTGCCCATCCCCTCCTCTCCTGTGCCTCCTGCTTGATTTCCACTGAGTTTTACGTCCCTCTGTGCACATGTGTGATCATTAGTTAGTTCCAGTTTAACAGTGAGTACATGTGGTGTTTATTTTTCCATTCTTTACATACTTCACTTAGAATAATGGTCTCCAGTTCCATCCAAATTGTTGCAAAAAGCATTAAGCCATCCTTCTTGGCTGTGTAGTATCCCATAAGTATACATATTCCACATTTTGTTAATCCATTCATATATTGATGGACACTGGGTTGATTCCACATCTTTGCAGTTGTGAATTCTGCTGCAATAAACATTCACGTGAAGGTGTCTTTTGATAAAATGACTTCTTTTCCTTTTGGGTAAATACCCAGTAGTGGGATTGCTAGAACAAATGGTAGGTTTACTTTGAGTTCTTTGAAAAATCTCCAAACTGTTTTCCATAGAAGTTATACTACTTTGCAGTCCCACCAACATTGTATAAGCATTCCTTTCTCTCTGCATCCATGCCAGCTTCTATTATTTTGGACTTTTTAATAAAAGCCATTCTAACTTAGGTAAGGTGATATCTCATTGTAGTTTTAATTTGCATTTCCCTGATGATTAGTGGTGATGAACATTTTTCTCATGTTTTTTTTTTTTTTTTTTTTTTTTGGCCATTTCTCTATATTCTTTTGAAAAGTTTCTGTTCCTATTTTTGTCTACTTTTTAATAGGGTTGTTTGGTTTTTTTTTCTTGCTGATTTGCTTGTGTTCTTTGTAGATTCTGGTTATAAGCCCTTTATCACATGTATAGCTTTGAATATTTTCTCCCATCTGTAGGTTCTCTATTTGCTCCACTGATTATTTCCTTAGCTGTGAATAATCTTCTTAATTTATTCAAGTCAAATGTTTTTTTGTTTTTGTTATTTCTGGGATATTTTTCATAAATTCTCATAAATTTTATTTTTGTTATTTCTGGGGTATTTTTCATAAATTCTTTGCCTTGGCCAATATCTAGAAGAATGTTTTCAACATTTTCTTCTAAAATTCTTATAGTTTCGTGGCTCACAGTTAAGTCTTTTATCCATCCTGAATTAATTTTTGTGAGTGGTGAGAGAAATGGATCTTGTTACATTCTTCTGCATGTGGCTATCCAATTTTCCCGGCACCATTTACTGAATAGGGCTTCTTTTCCCCAGTGTATATCGTTATCTGCATTGTCAAAGATCAGTTGACTGTAAGTGGATAACTTTATATCTGGTTTCTCTGTGTGTTCCCTTGGTCTATGTCTCTACTTTTGTGCCAGTACCATTTTGTTTAGGTTACTATAGCCTTGTAGTATAATTTGAAGTCAGGTAATATGATGCCTCCAGATTTGTTCTTTTTGCTTAAGATTGCTTTGGCTATGGGGGCTCTTTTCTGGTTCCAAATGAAGTGTAGAATTATTTTTTTCTAGATCTGTGATATATGCCATTGGCATTTTGATGGGGATTGCATTGAATCTGTAAATCACTTTGTGTAGTATAGACATTTTAACAATATTGATTATACTAATCCATGAGCATGGTATGTTTTTCCATTTGTTTGTATCCTCTGCAATTTCATTCTTCACTCTTTCATAGTTCTCTTTGTAGAGATCTTTCACCTCCTTCTTTAAGTATATTCCTAGGTATTTTATTTTCTTTGTGGCTATTGTGACTGGTATTGAGTCTTTGATTTGATTTTCAGCTTGACTGTTACTGCTGATTTGTGTACATTGATTTTGTAACTTGAGAGTTTGCTGAATTTATTTATCAATTCCAGGAGTTTTTTGGTGGAATATTTGGAGTTTTCTAAATATAACATCATATCATTAGCAAAAAGCAATATTTTGACCTCCTCTTTCCCGATTTGGATACCATTAATTTCCTTCTCTTGCCTGATTGCTCTGGCTAGGACTTCCATCACTGTGTTTAATAGAAGTAGTGACACTGGGCACCCTTGTCTTGTTCCAGTTCTTAGTGGGAATGTTTTCAAATTTTCCCCATTTATTATGATGTTGGCTCTTGGTTTGTCATATATAGCTTTATTATTTTGAGATATATTCCTTCTGTGCCTAGTTCCTTCTATGCCTAGTAAGATTTCTATTTGTTGAGGGTTTTTTAAATCATGAAACCATTCTGAATTTTGTCAAATGCTCTTTCTGCATCTATTGAGATGATGATATGGTCTTTGTTTTTTCTTCTGCTTATGTGGTGAATTACATTTATGATTTCTGTATGTTGAACCATCCTTGAATCCCTGGGATTAAGCCTATTTCGTCACAGTGGATTATTTTTTTGATATGCTGTTGAATTTGGTTTGCTGGCCTTTTATTGAAAAATTTTGCATTTATATTCATAAGGGTATGTAATTTTCTTTTTTGTTATGTCCTTTCCTAGCTTCAGTATCAAGGCAATACTGACTTCATAGAATGAGTTGGGGAACATTCCCTCCTTCTTAATGTTATGAAATAATTTCTGCAGTATATATACCAGCACTTCTTTGTAGGTCTAGTAAACTTTTGGTGTGACTCCATCTGCTCCAGGGCTTCTTTTTGTTGGAAGCTTTTATATTACTGCTTAAATCTTGTTGCATGTTATTGTCTGTTCAGGAGTTCTCTGTCTTCCTGACTGATTCTTGGGAGGTTGTGTGTTTCCAGGAATTTGTCCATTTCCCTTTTTTTTTTTTTTTTTTGGAGACAGAGTCTCGCTTTGTTGCCCGGGCTAGAGTGAGTGCCATGGCATCGCCTAGCTCAAAGCAACCTCAAACTCCTGGGCTTAAGGGATCCTACTGCCTTAGCCTCCCAAGTAGCTGGGACTACCGGCATGCGCCACCATGCCCGGCTAATTTTTTTTTTTTTCTATATATATTTTAGTTGGCCAGATAATTTCTTTCCATTTTTAGTAGAGACGGGGTCTCGCTCTTGCTCAGGCTGGTATCGAACTCCTGATCTCAAACAATCTGCCTGCCTTGGCCTCCCAGAGTGCTAGGATTACAGGCTTGAGCCACTGCACCCGGCCCATTTCCCTTATGTTTTCACGTTTATGTGCA
Organism: Lemur catta; assembly: GCF_020740605.2. NCBI lineage: Eukaryota > Metazoa > Chordata > Mammalia > Primates > Lemuridae > Lemur > Lemur catta. Next base: position 34,439,599 of record NC_059138.1, read on the forward strand.
TACAGATTTTCACAGTACTCATAGATGATATTTTGTATTTCTTTGGTACCAGTTGTAATATCTCCTTTTTTATTTCTGATTAAGCTTATTTGGGTCCTTTCTCTTCTATTCCTGGTTAACATAGCAAGAGGTCCATCAATTTTATTTATCTTTTCAAAGAACCAGCTTTTTGTTTCATTGATCCTTTGCATTGTTTTTGTTGTTGTTGTTGTTTTCATTTCCTTTAGTTATGCTCTGATCTTAGTTATTTCTTTTCTTCTGCTGGCTTTGGGTTTGGTTTCCTCTTATTTTTCTAGTTCCTTGAGACATGTAATTAGATTGTTGATTTGTGATCTTTCCATCTTTTTGATATAGTGATTTAAGGTTATGAATTTTCCCCTTAGGGGTACTTTTGCTGAATCCCATATATTTTGATAGTTTGTGTCCCCTTTGTTGTTTGATTTGAGGAATCTTTTGATTTCCATCTTAATTTTGTTATTAACCCAATAATTGTTCAGCAGCGGGTTGTTTAATTTTCATGACTTTGTGTAGAATTAAGTGTTTCTCTTGGAGATTATTTCTAGTTTTTATTCTACCGTGGAAGATACATGGTATGATTTCTATTTTTTTGAATTTGTTGAGATGTGTTTTGTGGCCTGACATTTGATCAATCTTGGAAATGTTCCATGTGCTGATGATGTTCAGTAGTTTTGGGATAAAATATTCTTTAAATGTCTCTTAGGCCCATTTGTTGTAGAATCTGGTTTAAGTCCAGAGTTTATTTATTTATTTTCTGCTTGGATGATTAATCTATCCAGTTCTGTCAGTGGGGTGTTGAAGGCCCTGACAATTACAATACTACTTTTTATCTCTTTGCTTAGATCTAGTAGGGTTTGCTTTATGAATCTGGGAGCTCCTGTCTTAGGTACATTAATATTTAGTATTGTTATGCCTTGTTTGAATTGCTCCCTTTACTATTATATAATGATCATATTTGTCTTTCTTTACTATTGTTGATCTAAAGTCTACTTTATCTGATATGAGAATGGCTACACCTATTTTCTTTTGGTTTCCATTTGCATGGAATATTTTTTTCATCCCTTGACCTTGAGTCAGTTAGATTTCTTTGTGGGTTAGATGTTTTTCCTGGAGACAGGAGATACATGGCTTGTGTGTTTTTCCTCTTTTTTATCCATTCGGCCAGCCTATGTCTCTCGAGTGGGGAATTTAAACCATTTATGTTGATTGATAGGCTTGATATGTAGGATGCTGTTTTGTTCTTCCTGTTGGGTAGTACCTTATTGCTTTGTTCTATGTCTTGTGCTATTGTTTTATATGGACTCTGAGCTTTAGCTTTTGGGGAGTTTTACACTGGTGGGTGTCTATTGTGCTAATCCATGTATTAATATAATGCAGTTCTGAGTATTTCCTGCAGGACAGGTCTGGCATTGACAAATTCTATCAGAATGTTTGCTTGCCTGGAAAGGTCTTTTTTTCTTCTTCATATATGAAGCTTAGCTTTGCATTATACAGAATTCTAGTCTGGCAGTTGTTCTGTTGAAGAAGACTGAAGATTGGACCCCAGTACCTTCTGGCTTGTAAGAACTCAGTTGAGAAATCTGCAGTTAGCCTGATGGGTTTTCCTTTGTAAGTTACTTGATGTTTTCACCTCATGGCTTGCAGATTCGTGTTGACTTTGGACAGTCTGATGACTATGTGTCTTGGTGATTACCTCTGTGCAATGAATCTCCCAGGTGTTCGTTGAGCATCTTGTACCTGATGTCTAAATCTCTAGCAAGACCAGCGAAGTTTTCCTCAATTATTCCCTCAAATAGGTTTTACAGCCCATGTATGTTTTCTTCTTCACCCTCAGGGATGCCTATGATTCTTATATTTAGCCATTTTACATAATCAATATTTCTTGTAGGCTTTGTTCTTATTCTTAATTCTCTGTTCTTTATTGTTGACTGACGGATTTAATTCAAAAGAGTTGCCTTCAAGTTCTGAGATTCTTTCTTCTGCCTTGTCTAATCTGTTCTTAAAACTTTCCATGGTGTCTTGTATTTTCATAAATGATTTTTTTTCATTTCCAGAAGTTCTATTTAGTGTTTTTTTTTTTAATATATCAATCTCTTTAGTGAATTTTTCATTAACTACCTGAATTCTTTTTCTGGTTTCTTTGAGTTGATTTTCCATTTTCTCTTAGATTTCACTGAACTTCCTTATAATCCATATTTTGAATTCTTCATGTGTCATTTCAGTATTTTCATTTTGGTTGGTATCCATGCTAGAGAGCTGGTGTTTACTTTTGGGTATGCCCTTTCACTCTGATTTTTCATACTTCCAGAGTTTTTTTCCTGATTGCTTCTCATCTGGAGCAGCTGTCACTTCTTATTTTTGGATTTTCTTTTGTTTAAATGGGGCTTCCCACCCACCCCTCTCAGTTTTAAAAGAGTGTCTGTAGCATATGTTGGATAAGAAGCTTTGGCTTTGCTTGTGGGTGCTTTGATGGCAATGTAGTTTCTGGATAGATGCCTTGGTTATATATATTCTTACTTGGTGGTTTTTTCCAGTTGCTCATTATTTGTAGGCTGTAGCAGTGGCCAGATTCCATGTATCTCTTTGGTAAGGTAGCATGGAGGTCTCTGAAATGCTTTCTCTTTCTCCAGCCCTGTGGTCTTCCTATCAGTGTGAATTGCATTGGCACAGTCATTTTAATCTCTGAGACAGTAGATGGTGCTTGTGGGTAAGAATCAACCTACTCCCTGTATGATTGAATTAGTAAATGCTGTAAAGGGCTGTGCAAATTGACCTCCCTGTCGGTAGGTGTTGCTTGCCACAAGGAACAAGCTGCAGTGTCGTTTCTGGGACTTGTAACTTGTTCTAGCCCCTCAGGGGAAGCACTTTAATGCTTCAGCTTCTGGGTGGGGCCCTGGAACTTCTAAGTTAGTCCTTATTCTCCACCACAGTGGAGGCAGGTTAGGGAGTGAGGCTGGGCAAGGGTGGGTTGGGTGTTCTTGCCCTCAGACTCCACAAAAGCTGGTAAGGTAGGTGTTTTGGCAGTGGTTAAAGATCTGTTCCTAGCTTCTTTGGAAAGCTTCCAAGGAGGGACTAAAGTGGCCCTACCCAGCCAGAAAGTCTGCTTGTGGAGGCAGGGGCCATCTGAGAGTCACAATCTGTCTGGCAGGTTTGGGTTTTGCTCTTCTCCTCCCTCCCCTGCTTCACAGTCTCCCTCCAGTGTCTGCCAGAAGGCAGGAGCTCAAACTAGCTGAGCTCCCCAGCAATGGTGCTGCAGGTTGGGAGCTTCCCTGTCCGGGATTCCACCCTGACTGAGGGCATGGCTTTCCTGTGATGGGAGGGGTGTTCTATGAGTGTGTTGCAGCTGGGTCCCACACTGCACTCTTTTTTCAGTTCTTCCCACACAAGCTCCCTTGCCTCCCAAGGTTAGTTCACACATCTGCCCTCCAGGCCCCTGAGCAACACGATTGAGTCCTGGGGAATAGGATCTGGTCTTCAGGCCTGTTCCTAGGTTCCTGGAGATCAATTCCTGACCATGCCAGGGAGAAGCATGATGGTCCCAAGTTGCTTATCAGGTGTTCAAGTAGATTTGATGTCCCTCCACTTTGGGGTTTGCCCTGCTCTGATGGAACAGCTGGGTGAGCAGCATTGGGGAGAGACAGTGATCAGGGAGCTCACCATCTGAGCACCCCTTAGTTCTCTGCAGGTCTTTAAGAGGTAAGGTTTTAGCCTGTCTCTCTTTGGAAGCCCCAGTGTGGTATATGCAGCAACAGAGGGGAAGCAGCAGCTCCTGAGAGCCCTGACTCAGTCGTCTCTCTTGGCAGCCATGGGTGGGGGAGGAAAAGAGTTTGGATGGAGGAATGCTAGCACTCTGGTCATCTCTGTCCTTCTATTTCGAAAGCAGCCTGCCCTGAATGTCCAGATTTGAAGGTCAGGCAGATCCCCCGGGACCCACTGGCCCCCTGTGGCTCCTGCAGTCTGGGCCTGAGGTGGGAAATGTTTGTGTGGGAGTGAGCAAGATAAAAACTGAGGGGCTAAAGCTCTCTAGGGAGGACAAAGGCCACACGGTTGGTGGAGAAGTGGTAGGGCACCTGCTTTCTTGGCTAAGGTCTGTGGTGACAGGAAGTGTCCTAGGGGGCTGGCAGCCGGTGCTTTGTTCTCAAGAAGCTCCCAGTTCACTGGCAGCAGCAGTTTTTGTACTCTTCAGGTAGAAAGACTCTCTGGCAGCTCAGGAGCCTGCTGACTGCCAGAGATGTGAGGGAGAAAGGAACAAACCACTCCATCTACCCTTTCACTGGACTCCAAGCCTCTCAGTTGACCTCTGCTGATATCTTGCTCCTTCTTATTCTGCTCTGCAACTTCTTCCCATGGGATCTCTTGTAGCTTCTGGCAATTTTCCCTCAGAATTACACCCTATCTATGTTTGTTAGTTTTTTTTATTTTTCATTTAAAACTTTTCCTTCTTTCTGAGATGATCTGGCAGCTGGTGTCTCTGGTCAGCCATCTTGTCTCTCCTAATTAGCATTTCAGTACCCCTCCTTCTCGGGATCCCCTGCCCCTCAGCGAGAGCAGAGATTGTTCCCTTCACCAGATTTCCAGTTCTCACCTGTAAGGGATCCTTTCTTCTTTCTTGCTTCACACCCAGCTGCACAACCCCACTAGGCCTAATGCCACTAACCCTGTTCTGACCATCTCAGGGCAGTTCCTCTGCCCCCAAAGCTTGTTGAATAATCAGCTTGAGTTATTTCCTTAGAAACCCAGATCCAGGTAGAGTTAATCACTGTGCTACCTGTTGTGTACATTCACAGGTGCATCAAGGACTGTATGGGAATGATTCATGCGCATGTTATCTCCCCTACAAGTCTAGTCTAGTCTAGGACATGGTTTATGTTGCTCAACTTGGTAATATGATTGCATGTAATTGACAGTAAAATTCTGTCCAATCAATGTATGAATGCTAGGCACTGTGTTAAGGATTGGATAATCAAGGCAAATAAAAAAAAAGATTCTCATTGTCTACTAGTAGAGGGTCAGGGGAACTAATAAAGATGGAAATAGTTATCATACAATTTAGCAGTAGATATAGGGCATGGAATAGGTACTGTGGGAGCAGAAAGGGCTGTGAATCTAATTCCGCCTGGGAAAATGGGGGTTGGGGAGCCTTCACCAGAGACTTGCCCTGGGCAGAGCCTTCCACAAGATGAATAGAGTTGCGCCACTGTGAATTAAAAACAATCTATATAAAATGATTTTAGTCACTTTAATTATTTCCACTGTAACATTACTATTAATGAACTGTCAAGGGGGTGTGTATTAAGTTTTAAAATTTTATTTATTTATTTTGTAGAGATGGGGTCTCACTCTTGCTCAGGTTGGTCTCGAACTCCTGAGCTCAAGTGATCCTCCCACCTTGGCTTCTCAGAGTGCTAGGATTACAGGCATAAGCCATCACACCCGGCCCATGTTTTATATATTTAATCTGTAGGGTGTAAAAAATAGTGATTGTACATCAGGAAGATTGAGATCTATAATTAATTTTTTTTCACTTTTTGCAAAAGTCATATAAAACAATTTTACCAAATCCATAAAAATGTGTTATATATGGAAAAACTTTTAAACTTAAATGAATTTTACTACCAAATTAGCATCTCATTTTTGCCTGTAACATATAGTTTCTAAATTCAGATGGTCAGAAAAAAAGGAATTTAAAGAAAATTGTTAAATTATGCTATAGATATAGAACTTCACGGGAATATATTTTTGGGAGAGGGTGTATACTGGCCTTTGAAAATGGAACTTGGAAAGTATTTCAATACCCTTAGTTAAATTACACTGCTTACTCCCAACATTTTTAATTAAATATTCAACTATAATCATAAGTAGATTCTTTTTAAAGTTTCACCTTCAATAATACTAGTCCAAAGAATAAGAATATCTACATTTTTCTCGCTCCTTTCCTAGTTCACACCCATGACCTCATTCAGGTCTCTACTCCAAATAACCTCCTCATGGGGTGTTTCTGGTCATTCTTCCCAAAGCAGCCACCACCTCTGTGTTACTTTCTCTCCTCCATACTACGTCATTTCCTTAGTAGTACTCTCACTGTCATTATATTACATTATTGGTTGATTCTGTACCAAGTGGAATGTAAAATGGATGTAATTTGTGTTAAGAGTGTCTGAAGCATCCTCATAAACACCATCACTCTCAGATCACATTCTCTCTTCTTTCTTGTATTGCAGTTCTGTTCTATTTAGTTACTTTCTTTGAACTTGTCTCACTGTTCACATTTTTGGATCTTTTACTTCCTTATTTCATGTCTATAATCTTTTAAATTATTTTTGTTTCTTTGTTTCATCATTTATCCTGCGTTCGAAGATGTTTGGCAAATTTATCTTTCCTATCACTAATTTGGTTTTCTATAATATGAATATGGATTTTACTATTTCCAACATTAATTTTACTTACTTTCTTGCATATTTCATCTACTTATATACTTTTTTATCTTGCCTTTTCTTAAATGGTAGATGTAACATACTATTTTAACACATTGAGAGAAAAACTTGGTTTCTACAGTTCTGTTTTTTTAAGTAGTAACTTTATGGAAATAATTTCTTTCAAGCTCTTATGACATTTTAAAAAATATACATTGCAGAATTTTTTCATTGTCTAACATTGCCTATTTCTTTATTATCACTTGACTTTGATTGCTGATCTATCTGTGCTGCTGTTTAGAAATCAGGGGTCTCAGTTCTGGAGCTAGGGAGTCCCAAGCTGAAAGGGTAGCTTTTTAACTCCAGTTGCCACAACTCAGGTGCTAGTAGATATCTTTTCCTGAATCTGGGACCAAAGCAATGGCTAAGTATGTGTGCAAAGTCTGTATCTCATCACTACAACTCCACTTAGAACCAGAGTAGCCTTGGTTGCTCCTAAAAATATCCTCTATCTTGAATGATTTCTTTAATGTTTATTTATTTGTTTATTGATTGATTGATAGATAGACAGGGTCTCGCTCTTGCTCAGGCTGGTCTTGAACTCCTGACCTCAAGCAATCCTCCCACCTTGGCCTCCCAGAATGCTAGGATTACAGGCATGAGCCACCGTGCCCGGCCTTATTTTTATTTTTAATGAACAGCAATGGACCAACATTACAGACCTATCAGGGAAAACTACAATGATCCAAGCTTACTAATATGTCCTAAATATGTCCTATACTTCTTACAAACTCCTTATCCTTAGCAGTTTTTGTAGTGCAGTAGTTACCACATTCACCTCACAAACTTGTTACCCTTAAAAATTGTATATATACATATATGTACTATTGGTATATATTATATATTACTAAGAGGGCAAAGATAAAGATTAAAAAAATACTTTAATACACATAAAACAAATTATTTAATGTATCTGCAAATGTTACATATTTGTAAGATTCCGCTGAATATTAAGCTATGTAGAAAATCTTAATCAAATATAAGTCTACATTTTCTAATCATAACTTAATGAAAACAAATATTCTGTCTTGGTCTATTCAACCTGCTCTAACAAAATAGATTACATAGCTCATAAACAAGAGAAATTTCTTTCTCACAGTTTTGGAAGTTGGGAAGTCCAAAATCAAGGCACCAGTAGATTTACTCTCTGGTGAGGGTCCTTTTCCTTCATAGACAGATGACTTCTCACTGTAACCTCACATAGCAAAGAGAGTAAACGCATTCATTTGGGCCTCTTTATTGGGCCAATTCCATTCATAAGGGCTCCATCTCATAATCTAATCACCTCCCAAAGCCCCCAGCTCCTAGTACTATCACCTTGGGAGTCTGGATTTCAACATATGAATTTGTTGGAGGTGGGGTCTGAACATTCAGACCATAGCATATTCCTAATATAGACAATGTTAGAACCTCAAATCACTTTAAGTCCATTTAACAACCACTGCCTTTTGTGCTATCTTTGTCATTTTAAAAAATTACATATATTTTTAACTCCACAATATATTGTTTCATACAGTCAATATTTTTAAAATTTACTTACATATTTACTGTTCATTTTTTCCTGCATTTTTGTGCCTCCAGCTGGAATTAATTTTCTTTTGCCTGAGGAACTCCTTTAAGAATTTACTTTGATGAGGGTCTGCTAGTGATTCATTATCTCAGTTTTTTGGTTGGAAAGTAATTAGTATTTATGCTTAAAAGATATTTTCATTGAGTTTAGAATTCTAGCTTTGCAATTATCACTTTGAAGATAACATAGCATTCCATTGTCTTCTGGCTTTCTTTGTTTTGAATCAGTCTTCTTAATTCCTGTAATGATTATAATAAAACTGCTTTTTTTCTGTCTGCTTTTATAATTTCTGTTGCCTTTAGTCTACAGTTTGACTGTCATGTGCCCCGGTGTGGTTTTCTTTGTGTACCCCCAAGATTATGTTTGTTGAGTTTCTTGGAAGGATAATTTGATGCTTTATACCAAATTTCTGTATTTTTAAGTCATCATTTCTTCAAATATTTTTCTCATCATTTTTTCTCTTCTGGGGTTCCAATTATGCATATATTAACTGCTTGATATGCACCACAGGTTACTGAGGCCTTACTCAATTTTTAAAATCTTTTTCTTTTTGTACTTCATAGTGAATAGTTAATAGTGTTCTGTTTCAAGTTCATTGATTCTGTCTTCTGCCACTTCTATTAACCCTATCCAGTGAATTTCTCATTTCAGTCAAGAATTTTTTTATAGCTTCTTTTTTATAGCTTCTTAATTTCTCTCTTCAGATTCTCCCTCTATTCACATATGATGACCACCATTCCTTTAACTCATTGACCATGTCAATGATAGTCACCTTAAAAACTTCTCTGGTTTATCTCAGGATCAGTTTCATTGATTATTATTTCTCTTGATTATGGCCATACTTTTCTGTGTCTGTTCCTTTGCATGTCTAGTGATACACTAGAAAGTTTGAGTTATAGATGTTCTTGATTCTGCTGTTTTCATCAGAAGAGCATTAGATTCTGTTCTGGTAAGCAGGTAAATAACTAAAAAATCACCTTGAACTTGTGTAGTGGTTTGGTTTTATACTTTGTTAGGGAACATCTTCTTTGGATTTGCCATTAGTCCTAGAACACAATCCTTTTCTTAAGATGTAGCCCTTCTGGAGTTTCAGTGGAAAGCCAAAGGTGTTTATCAAACCCCTCCAATGTGGCAGGATTCCAAATCTAAAATCTATCTCCCTTGTGGTGTGCAACAACAGAAATCCCTGCTTGACTTTCACAGCTCTTCCACTTGTTGCTATCACTGGGCTCCTTGGAATCTCTCCTGTCCATGTGCCATTTAGGGGTCAATCAAGGATTTTAGGAGAGATTATGCACAGGTGTGAGAGCTTCTCCTTTCTAGTATTTCCTCTTCAATCTTCAGTCACTTGGACAGCCCAATTCTATCTTCTGACACTTCAAGCCAACAAGACTTGTTACTTTCTGTTTGATCCTAGCCATCCCATGGCATTCGGACTAGAGAATATCCTCATGGGAAAAGCCATGTTAATATAGAGCTCACCCAATTTGGTTCCCTTATTTCAAAGACTGACCCACTCCAGTTTTGACCTAACTTTGATTACAACTATTTTAAGTGGTTTTTAAAATATATGCCCATAATTTATAATTGTTATCTGCAGAAGAGTTAGTATAATACAAGCTGCTATACTATTTCCAAAAGGGAACTGAGATGTAGGTATGGTTTTCTTTACTTATTCTGCTTGCCATTCTTAGTAATTGTTAAATCTATGGCTAAATATCTTTCATCAGTCTTGGAAAAATTTTAGCCATTATCTCCTCAAAATTAGTTTCTATGTCATTCTATCTTTCCTGCTTTCTTAATTTTAATTACACAGATCTTTGACTTTGTCCTATATGTCTCCTTTACATTTTTCCTCTGTTTTAAATTCTTTTTTATCTCTACCTCAGCCTGGATTTTTTTTTCTGACCTGTCTTTCAGTTCACAAATTCTCTCTTTGGTTGTGTATAAACGATTGTTAAATCATCCATCAAGTTCTTAATTTCGGTTATTGTATTTTTCAGTCCTTTAGTTTCCATTTGATTCTCTTTATAGTTCCTAGTTTTCTGCTAAAGCTCCTCATTTTATCATCTATTTCTTAAACATAGTAATATTTTTACTATGTTTACATATTTACATGATCACATCAATATTTGGATTTCTCATATGTCAGTTTCTATTGTCTATATTTTTCCTGAAGTTTGGTCAATGCTGGCAATTTTGTGTACTACATGTTTTTAATTTGGTTTGAAAAAAATTACATTTGAAAAATTTTAGAGATAATTTGAGGCTACTAAGATAATATTAGAAATAATTTGATAAGTATTAACTTCTACCAAAGTAGATTTCTCCTTTTTCTTCACTCTCTTGAGATATAGCCCTTTGGAGTCCCAACCTCTAATGTTTACTAGGACCTGTTCTCCTTTTTTAGCCTGCCAAATCTTTTCTCAGCTTCTAAGTGTCTCAGCTGTGCACTCGCATTGACAAATACCTGAAGAAAAAGAGTGAGCCAAATGTCATACACATATTTGTTTTCTCTTATGTCCCAAACCTTGATTTTATAAGTCCTTGGTAATGCTCAAATAAATTGCCCAGATTTCTAGTTGTAGTTGGTGGTAAATTAGGTGGTCAAAAGAAGATGCTCTGCTATTGCAAGATCTATTATCTTATATGATATTTATTGGCATAATATGGGCTATGGAAAAAGGTGGGAAGGGTAAATGTGCTGGCATGACATTGAGAACCTTTTTTTAGAATTTTGCAATCCAGAAGAACATTTTAGAATCTTGTCTTTAATACATATTACTTGTTAGATTGTAGGAACAATGTAAATCTAGATGTAATTTGGTATTCAAATTACTAGATGTTTACATATATTATATCCTATCAGATGACTAATGGAATCATATTTGGCACATGTTCATCTTAAGTTGTACTTGATTCTATTCCACGTCTTGGTTTTTTGTGAAATCAGATCAAATAATCGTTTATTTAATTCACATGTGAATGCTTATTATATACCAGAAACTACTAATAGGTAGTGAATAGTTAAGACCACTGGGGGAAATGTCAGGAGGGATAAAGAAAGATGGAATCTGAAATTTAATATTTTTAATCTGTGTTGTATTCTTGTATGTTCTTATATGTTATTTCCCCCTACCACAGCTCCTGCTAAATGTAGAGTGGACATAGTGGGGAGACTAGATTTAGAGGATGGACATCAGATGGCTTATTTATGGACCATCTTTACTTTTTATGCTGCTTATCCCAATTCATTCGTTCCTTTCTAATAGTAAATAGAGAATCAGGGATCTCCGTTACTAAATGAAAATTTTAGAACATTGAGCTTTCTGTTTTATTGTTTTTTTGGGGTTTTCTTTTTGCATGAAGGGTGTGGAAATTAGTGCTTTTATACTGTGTTCAAAGGGAAAATATGCTTTTAATAATAGTTTATACATTTTGAATTCTCATGAACAGATATCAAATGGTATTTTTAAAATTTTACTTTAAAATGACAAAAATGTATTAGATTTTATAAATTGAACATCAAAGTTCTTTCAAATTAAGTAAGTGATTCTAACATAAATTGAGAGAAATCACAGGAAATCTATTAACGCAGAGGGAATATATTCTGGAATCTATTGATTTTTAGAAAAATAATGCATAGTATAACAGTAATTGGACAGCATTGTTGCATTTTCACTTCAGCCTCTTCCCAGGAGTCCTTGCAAACGTAATGTGTCTCAGTACATATAGGTTCACAAGAATGATTGGTGATGAATTACTTTTCCTCCCTGTTTGCATTACACAATGAACCATTGTACTTGTATCATTTTGCCTCATGTTGCACTCTCTTTTTCCATTCTTCTGTATTATTCACCTACTCAGTTTTGATTTCTTTTCAGAGATTGGCACATTATCAACTTCATTCCCACCATGTTAAGCAGGGTTCATGCCAATTTATAGTCTCTTCCTTTTCTTCTCACAATTCTAAATTTCCATAGGTTAAAGCCTAAAGAAGAAATAAACCTTTGTTTTTGTAAAGTTTTGATAGCAATAAAATACTTTTATAGTTTGTCTATTTGTATTATAGTCTAAGATATATACCACTGTATGTAGTCTTTATATTCCTGAGGGTATTATTCAACTAAATCTACTGAAGAAAGAGTTTTTAATAGAGCTGTTCTACCATAAAAGTTAGAGAAACTTTTTAGGGACTTAGTAAGGGCACTTCTCCTACTTAATAAGTTAGTCATCCTTATAGGTATATTACAAAAATAAAGTAACTGGCAGAAGTATGAACTAATAAGCATGTAAACTTATTCTGGGTTATATCATGACAGAATACATTTGATAGTCATTTGTTCTTGATTTTATGTTTTAGAATATTCAAACTTCAGCTGATAAGTTATGTTTGCTCACTTGTATTCATTACTCATCATCCAGTTGCAAATCATGGATGCTTCAGAGATTTCCCTTTTGATTTTCAAGCTCAAACCACTGATAGATTGTGTCATGGTGTGTTCTCTGAACTCATCACTATGGTGTCAGCCTGCAGTATCTCTTTTAAATCTCTGGCTGTTTAGTTACTAACTGAATGACAGTTAAACATTTCTAATCTAATTGAAATTTACATCGTAGGGGATTACTTTGCATTATCATCTGGATATTCAATATCCTTCTGTTAATAATAAATGAAACAAATGACAGATGGATTATACTTCTCTCTTTAGAAAGTTTTTTTATAGCTCTTATTTGATCACCAATAGATATCATCTTCACACAAATTGTTACTGAAGAATCCTGTGATTATATGTATTAATCCTGTATTTTGGCATTTAAAGATCTAAATCCTTCATGTACCGCTATCGTTTGATTAACATACTTTTGATGAGGTTATAATTAAAGAAATGGATTTCCCTTAGCTCTCGTTTAGTCTCTAAATTTAAGGGCCTAGCTCTTCCCAAGATCAAGAGGCTTTTTACATCTTCTCCATATTCCTGCAGCAGCCACATACACTTTAAATCAATTTTGGAGACCTTTACAACCAAACCTAAATTTTCTCATTAAGTTAGGTAGATATGAGTATACATTAATTTTATTGAATTTAATTTTTATATGATTTTTAAAGTAAGGTCATTAAACCTCCTTAATGGGATCAAATTGCTAAAATCATATGATGGCCTGACATATGTCTAATGGATAAGATAATTTAAATATTTTAGACTTTTAATATCTGAATTTGTGATTTCTCATTACTTCTAATTTTCCCTTTAAAAGCAAGGTATTGAGGTTTGTTAAAGTGTTGCTTTCTCTCCTATGGAGTTCTCTCATACTCATCCAATCAGTCTGACTTTCCCCCACAATGAACTCCATAGTAGAGCACAATGAACAGGAGTTGGGCCCCTCATACCTGCTTGTTTTTCATGACATTATGGTGCTATGTAGGTAGTGGCAACTTCTGAGGAGTAACTCTGGTCAATAAAATTATGGTGATGATGATGACAATGACAATAATTGCAGCCATTATTGAATACCTCCCATGTATCAGACACGGTGCTAAATGATTTACATATGTCATATCATTTAATCTTTCCAGCAATACATATCTAAAAGGTATGTGCTCTCCCTGTGATACGGGTGGGAAGACTGAGGCTCTCAGAAGTCAAATGATTTGCCCAGGATCACAGAGCTAGTAAGTGGTAGGACCAAGATGGGAATCTAGTGTCGATCTGGCTCTAAAAGTACATTATCTTTTCTTTATTTCAGTAGATTTTCAACTGGAATCATTGTTACAGTCTCCTAGGGATCATTTCCTAAAAATAAAGATAATCATGGATTCTTATTCACCTAGGCTTTGGCTAGAGAGCTGCTTGAGGCAGGAGCAAGGAGTTCTCTCTCCCAAGTTTTCTAGGAGCTGCTTTCATCATTCTTGGGCTTGGATACCACTGGAAGCACAGGAAGATTTTCCAGGAGGTGTGGGGCATATGTAGTTATAGAGGAATTCTTTTCCATTCTAGATCTTCCAAAATTCATTTTCTTACCTTGTTCCCTCTTATAGAAGAACAGCATACTTAACCAATCTCCAATCTTAGTATGGTACATTCCCACACACTGTAAAATCTATAGGTCAAATAATTTTTTTAAATAGAAATTATTAGGTGTTGAGAAAATAAATGACTCTAATAACTAGGTACAAATCTATTTGGAAGTCTAGTCATTTCTAATTCTTTGGTTTCAACAAAATTGAAGGAAGACCTAATTGAATTGTCAGTTGTTTTTAATGATAGGTCATAATGTGATATTTTACCTACAACTTGGATATTCAAAGAATTAAACTCCTGCTTTAAAAAATCATCCATTCCCATCTACTTATGTGTATGAAAAAAATTTTGTCATTACATATATGAAAATGAAATATAAAAATAGAATTGATGGTGAAACTTGTCTCACTCCAGGAATAAATATTATTTGTCCATATATACGTGAAAAGAAAACCTTATATAGCTCATTAAAAGATCCATTTCCAATAAAATTTTACTTTTGAAATGTAATTATTATTTATGAAAATTTGTAAAATATTATTTGGTTCAAATGTTTTCTCATAGTAAATTTGCTAATTGCTCAGTCCAGAAAAATTGTTATTCTCAAGAGTCTACAATTACAAGAAATAAGAAAATATATATACTTATCCGTATATCATTTTTATCTATATTTGCTAAAATTTAGTGATAGGAAAAATTTCATGGAACATTCATAATCTATTGTTCAGCTGCTTACATTTGTTTAGAAGGAAAGACATTTAAGTTTAAAGTTAATTTGAAGACATTCCAGAAATTCAGTGAAGAAGAGATAGTATACAATTTAGTTAGCATTTAGGCAATGCAATGTTTTTACCATTTTAGCCCCATGGCTGCCATGATCATAATGACTGACACTGGGTCAACTACCATTACTTTTAAATACATGTTATCAGAAAGTACAAAGCCACTTAACAATATGAATATCATGTACATTTATCTGTCTGCAACCTAATCCCTGTGTGGTTTGAGGACAAGTACAACTCTCAACCTGGAATCTCCTAAGTTATTCTGGTCATTGTCAGTAATATTAATGTGGAAAAACATATTATAAATTATACCACTGGAAATTTCCAAGTTATACCAAATTATTTATCAAAACAGTATCATTCTTGTCATAATCACTTCAAGTAAAGAACTTGAGGACAAAGTTAGCTTTGCTGAAATTAGCTACACTGTGCCAGAAATACCCACTATTTAAAAACATTTTTCTTTTTATTAAAGATTTGTGTCTGAATCAGTATACATTGAATATATTCCCTTAGTAAAATAAAGAATCAGGCAGTTTCTTGAAGAATAAAATATAGAAAAACAAGGTATTTCATTCGAGTTCCCCAAATTTATTTTTTAAAATAATATTCACACCTATGAAATGGCTATGTATATAGTTAAACTCCTTTTATTATTTAATGGTTTTGTCATGTCAGAGAAAAATTATACTGGATGGATTTAATCAGACAGGGAAGAATTTTTTCAAGACTACTGCAATAGGGGAGAGAGATTGAATTTAATTTTGATAAAACAAAAATCAGGAGAGGCTTTAAACACTGGGGTGAGCTAGTAGAAAAGTGCTGGATGTCATTGTGGAGAGGTTGGTCAGCGTGACTAGGCCATCTGTGTTCGCTAACAGGTGTTTACCAAAGTTAGGCTCCTACCTCCCAGAGAGACTGGGAGATGGGACACTACCTTTCTTGATGTTTACATTTCAAAGGGCTGGCTCCCAGGTCCCTAAGAACGACATTCCTGGGTTGTAAAACTGACAGGAGCTTGGGAGAGTATTTACAGCTCAAAGCGGCAGAGAAAGAATTTACAGATGAAAGTTTTATAAAGTAAATGCTCTAAGAAAAGGGAGGTCAGCGACCTATAGTCAGGAAGAAACGTGTTGAAAATTTAGTTAAGCTGAGGGGAACATTAAGGCTGTCTTGGTCAGTCATAATGAAGGTGATTTTGCCTATTGAAGAAAACCCAATAAAAGAGATGGCTGTTGTTTCTTAGAGAATTTAAAGAAAGCTGAAATTACATTGAGGTTCTAGCATGAGTTAATCTCAGCTGGACTGAGTGCATGTACCCTTATCTCTAGAACATGGTAGTGCTCTGGAGCATGGTGGTGCCCCTTGGCCAATGCCATAGAATATGTTAGTTAAAGATAAATGATATTCTATAACATGAGTCTTTGAGTTGTCCTGGGCAGGGAGAACCAGATACTTTGTACTTGGTTGTAGTGGAACCTGGGGGGTTGTACAACTTAAGCCTGGTCATGTAGCTGTACTGTGCCTGTGTGACCAGCTTACTATGAGAAATCCCCACCATGAACAGATTTTGGCCCTCTTGGTAATGAGGTACCCCACGTGCTCCCGTGCAGATGGTGGTTCCAGACCTGGTGATAAAAGGCATCCTGGTGACTCGGGGATAGAAAGTCAAAGAAGCCATCCTGGGATGTGAATCATCCCTTTGTCCAGTGTATCTAGGGTGTATACACTACCTCACTGTTAGTCACTTAGTAGCTGTCTGGGTTATCAAATTGACTATCACAGTATCACAGTGCTTATGTTCAAGTAACCCTTATTTTATGTAATAATGAATGGGTCCAAAGTGCGAGAGTAATGATGTTTTCATATTATAATTGCTCTATTTTATTAGTTATTGTTGCCAATCTCTTACTGTGCCTAATTTATAAATTAAACTTTATTATAGGTATCTATGTAAAGGAAAAAACACAGCCTATATAGGCTTCAGTATTATCTACAGTTTCAGTTGTCCACTGGGGGTCTTGGAACATACCCCTTGTGGATAAGAGGGGATTACTGTATCCAGTATTGAGCACAGAGGTAAAAGAAGTTGTACTTACATCTCATGTTTCCCAGACAGTTAACAACCTACTTATTCAGCTAAGGAGGCTGGTGATGTGTAATTATACCAATGAAGGTAACACCAACTGCTATAACAGATAAATCACAAAATATTAGTTCTCAAATGTGTAGAGGTTTATTTCTTTTTTAGATGAATTTCAAAATGCTGATGGCCCTTCCATTGGCAGTGATTTGAGGACTCAGACCCCTTCCTTCATGTGGATTCCCATTGCCAGTGTATATTCCAAACATACTCTGGAATTATCTCCTTTCCAACCAGTAGAAGGTGAAAAGAACACAGAGAATATTGCACATGAGAAGTCTGTATGCACCAGACCTGGAAATTATGCTCAACACACCTGCCCACACTCCAGTGGCCAGAAATATTACATGGCACAACTAAGTGCAGGAGAGGGTGGCAGCTGTGGTATGGCTATGTGCCTAGGAGGAAGAGGAAATGAGTTTAGTAAATAGCTGTTCAGTTTCTGTTCCAGCAGTGCTTAGGCTTATTTTAGAGTAAGCAAAGATTCCTAAGCTATTAAAATCTTCACAATCAAAATAGCTCACTATAAATTTACATATACTTGTCAACATGAATATTGTCATTGTATGTTGTAGGTGAGCCTCACTATCATCCTGTCCGAATAAACTACCTTCTGCTTTCTCCCTCTTTTCTGACCTTGGATGTCAATCTAAGAGCATGACCCATGGAGTCAGAGATAGCTGGGTTCAAATCCTGGGTCAACGACTCACTAGCAGTATAATCTTGGGCAAATTATATTACCTCTTTAAACCTATCATCTCATTCATAAAATGATTATAATAGAAATAATGGCTAATATTGAATAATTATCATGTATCAGATACTTATATTAATTATTTAATCACAGCAACTCAATGAGGAGATTCTGTCATTGTCCCCATTTTACAGAGAGGGAACCAAGGTACAGAAAAGCTAAGTGACCTTGAGGGTGGGGTCACATAGCTAAGAAGTAGTGGAACCAGGATTTTAACCTAGGTCTGTTTAACTCAGTCTCTGAGAGCCTGTGCTCTTAACCACTTGGCTATTCTATTTTCAGTACAATACATTGCAGGGGTGCAGTGAAGATCAATTAAAAAATAAAAGAAAGTATGAATGCATGTATCTTATTATGTGAGCAAACAGGACTCAACAAAACATCTAAGCCCTGTTACTTCAACAAATTGTTCATAATTCAAAAAAGTAAGCTGGCCTGGTAGAGAAGTACAACAATGGTCACGTGTCTTTACAACTTTTACAAGTTGTTCTACTGTTTTGATAAGTGGTCAATGAAAAGGTTTGGTTAGCATTCTTTTTTCTCTCCTATGCTATGCCTTTTTCAAGGTACACGATGACATTTTGTGATAGTCCTTAATAAGTATCTCAAATACACTAGCATTAACTTGTATTATGAAGAAATCACTTAGCAATTTTAAAATCCATTATAGAAACATTCATGCATAGCAAAGTATGACAGACAATGCCGCAGTGGCAGTGGTGATTATAAATGATGCGTCTACAAAATGTGACTCTGCAACCTTGAAATGATGCCACTGGGGTGTATTATGCATATGGCACTGATGCCCATGCAAAGATTTGTAATTACCAAGCACATGTTACAGGGTATAATTTTTTGCTATGGGAGAAATCAAAAATCTTGTGTCTCTCAGTTCAAGCATGGTTCACATCACTTTAATGTGTGACAAAGGTACCATATACTCAATTTTACATGTTACTCTGAATGTCAAACAGCGCCCTAGAAATGTCCAGTAGAATCTGTGTGCAAACCCCAAACAGGAGGTATATCACTCAGGACAAATGTTTCTAGGTTTCCCTCCCAGGGAAAAGGCTGTTACATCTCCTTGGGGAATGAACTAAACTTTTTAGTTGCAAGTAGAAAAGCTAAAAATAAAAATGCTCCTGGAGAAGAAATGAGGAATAGGCAGCATTTACGGACTTTGGATAAGTTTAAAGACAAGGCAGGATTTCAAAAGATAATGAGATTTCCTTATCGTTGATAGTCTGAGAGCAAATGGAAAAGATAACAGAATCTTCCAAATCTGGGGCTCTAGAACCCGTATCTGTGGGGAATCATGTCATTGTGTTCTGACACCAACTGAACAAGTGACTCTAATTCCTTAGTGCCTGCCTCATAAAGATGCCCTACAGAGATTAAAAAAAAGGTTAAGCCTCTCAAATATTTCCTTTATTCCTTCTGGAGAAAATGAGGTGGCTGGTAAACCTCCCAATTAAAGAGAGACTAACTTTCATCTTCAGATGGATCATTATGCACAAATAATTTTCTCTCTTAGCCCAGAAATTTTTCCTTACATCCATTTCTGCATCATCCTAGGCATATAGGGTCAACTGGAGTTCTCATCATCAACCTGAATTAAATAGATCAAAGACAGAGCTACATATCTTCCCTTTACCAACTGTCCCCTTTAGCTTGCATTTCTGAGTTGTCATTTTATGGGTGCAAGATAGGAAAGATAACATATTAACCTTAAAACATAAAATGGGGAAAATGAATATGATAAAAATTTCTCATTCTATCAGTTTTTGACACAGATAATTGTTATGTGCTTACCATGGGCTGAATATTGCTTGCATTGCTATGAAGCAGATCATCCTCTGCCTTCCTGCAGCTCACATTCTAGTGGGAGAGAGAGAACAAAACTAAAATCCAGCGTGCCAAGTGCTTGGAAGGAAAATAGTTCAGGGGAAAAAAAGATGCAATGGTAAGAGGAAAATCTCTCTGAAGAGGTGAGCTTTGATTTGAAAGACAAAGGGAAAAACACTTCGAGACAAGAATGAAGGAGCTTGTCATGTGCAGGAAGCAGCAAGGTCAATGTGGCTGGAGCTGAGGGTGGGTGGTGGTAAGAGAGGACAGAGAGAGACAGGGGTTAGATGGCAGGGCCTTGAAGCCTTGAAGAGGTTTAGATTCTAGTTTAAGGTATTCCTTTGTTTACTCAGAGGAGAATACACTGTACCAGGTCAAAAGGGCAAACAGGAGGCAGGGCTGAGGTAGGGGAAGAGACAATAGCCTCTTGCATGTAAAGATAACTCCTGTATTGGGCTGGGTTCTCCTGAGAAACAGAACCAACACACACACTCACTCACACACATACATATGTATGAAGAGATTTATTATAAGCTATTGGCTGACACAGATTATTATGGAATCAGAATTTTCATGATCTGCCAACTGCTAGCTGAAGCCCCAGGAAAGCCAGTGTTGTAGTTCAAAGTCCCGAAAGCCAGAGGGCCGACGGTAGACTCCAGTCCAAGTCTGAAGGCCGGAGCACCAAGGGCGGGAGAAGATCAATGTCCCAGCTCAAGCAGTCAGGCAGAGGTAATGAAACCTTCCTCCACCTTTTTGTTCTCTCCAGGCCCTCAATGGGTTGGATGAGGCCCACCCACATTGGGGAGGGCCATGTGCTCAGCCCACCAATTCAAATGCTCCCCTCTCCCAGAAACACCCTCACAGACACACCCAGAAATGATCTTTGACCAGCTATCTGAGCGTTCTTTGGCCCAGGCAAGTTAACCCAACCGTCTGCAAGGCCCAAGCATTTAGCATTGTGCACTTCAGCTTCAAGCAGCTCACTAACTGAACTGGCTCTGGAGCCAAGGTGGCAAGTATTTATTGAAGTGGTAGAGAGAAGATGCCTACTTGTATGTTTCATATTACTTGTCCTGTTCTCTATTAAAAATATGTTAAAAGACTAGGTGCCTGTGGCTATGGGTCTTACTGGTCAAACTTTTTGGTGATGGGACATAGAGGTCTTGCTTAATGCCTCAAAAAATGGGATTTCACATGATGACTGATTGAGAAGCTGGAGCAGGAGGGTTTTGACTCAGTTGCAACAGAGTGGGAAATGTTTTCACTTTGTAACTAGTGGAAGAACTTCAAACTTATCTGCTTATATCATACCAAGTAGCATACTTACATATACAACTTATACCAAGTACAGAACTCAAGACTCAGGCAGGTGATTGTGTAGAGGGGCTTTCCTTCAGAGCAAGGGCAATCAGCTTCTGGGAGCAGGGACCCTAACTTCAGATCTCTCCAACTCCCAGCTCTCTGACCATGTATACATTGATGTAAAACTGACTGTCGTGTATTTTGTTTTTTTCCACTCCAGTTAACTTGTGAGCTCAGATATCAGAGCTATCCAGTTTCTCTTTGACACTGTATCAATGATTTTCTGGAGCAAATGTGACTAATTTCCCAAGCTCTGTTATATTCTTCTTTCTTAATAATAAAACTTCTGACTTTCAGTTGCATGCATGACCATCCAGAATAAAGATCACGTTTCTCGCGTCCCTTATGTGAGATGCGTCCACATGAATGACTGAGTGCTATGCTAGCCAATGGCATGCAAGTGGAAGTGGTACGTGTGCCTTCTAAGAAGTGGCTTAAAGGGAACTTCCTCCTCCCTCCTGGCCAGAATGCTGATTTAATGGCTGCAGGTTTAGCATTCATTTTGGACCATGAGCTGGCCTTAAGAATGGTAGAATGGCTGGGTATGGTGGTGTGTGCCTATAATCCCTGCTCCCTGGGAGGCTGAGGCAGGAGGATCGCTTGAGGCCAGAAATTCTAGACCAGCCTGGGTAACATAGCAAGAGGGCTTGCCTCAAATAAATGAATAAATGAATGAATGAATGAATGAAGGCATGTACAGTGGACCCACAGAAAGAGCCTGAATTCCTGACTTCCTTGGACTGACTGCCTTAACTGAATTCTTGGTTATGAAAGAACACCAACCATCAATTTTTCTGTTCTCCTATTTCTCCCACTTGTACCTATTTCTAACACATCTCCTAAAAAAGCAACATGAGGGCCATTCTCCAGTGTTTACTGCCCTCCAGAGTTTGAAATATCTATTACTTCACAATATTCACCCATATTTATCTTTTTCGCTCCCTTGCACAGAGACAGATTTACTGTGAAGCTAACGCAGTTCAAGCTTCAGGGTCCCTCACTGGCATGATTCCCGTCCAAGACACGGAGAGACGATACCGCATGATCTCACTTACTTGTGGAATCTAAAAAATCTGAACTCATGGAAGTAGCGAGTGGAAAAGTAGTTGTCAGAGTCCAAGGGAGGGAGGTGGAAGGGGACAGTGGAGATGTTGGTCAATGAGTACAAAATTACAATTGATAGAAGGAATAAGATGGGGTTCTACTGCACAGTAGAGTGAGTACAGTTAACAACAGTGTGTTGTATATTTCAAAATAGTGAGGAGAGAGAATTTTAAATGTTCTTACCACAGAGATAATAAATGGTTGAGGTGATAAACATGCTAATTACTCTGATTTGACCATTATAAAATGTATACATGTATTGAAACATTGTCCCCCATAAATATATATAATTATTAGTCAATAAAATATAAAAATTATACCATAAAATTAAATAAATAAATGAAAACTATTTAAGAAAACAATATTAAAAAAAATCCTCACATATACTAGTTCTTGGTTATCTTACTGGTCTTTAAAAGAAATCTTGAGAAAACTTTTTTCAGACAAATCTTACGCTGTCGTTCCTTAACTTCTTGAACCAGATGCTATATGAGTGGCCAATATGGTCAGTCCTATTTCTATTTTTGCGTTTTTATCTTGAGAGAGCAACTCGATTGTAAAGAGGAGATGGAAGGCAGCAGAACCCAATTACACAGGCTAGAAGAATCCTTGCTTCCAAACATGAGTGTATTACTACCAGTGCATGTTAATTACCTTCTCTTCTATTGACCAGGACTTTAGTTTTCTCTTCCTCCTCTTTGTAGAGATCTATGGTCTCTTTGTGATGTCAATTGCAGGGCCACTGTTTTCTGCTTTATACCTAAGGGTGGAATAGCCTGGAGGCAAAAGATAAAGCACTAAATAGGACACCCTGAAGCTATAAACCAGAACTACAGAGCTATTACTACAGAGTGTGCACCAGAAAGCCCAGGGAAAAGCCTTTTATGGCGAAGAAAGTCATTTTGGGTTTGCAGTACATTGTTAGATATTTGGATAATGAACTCTTATTCTGCTTTTGTACTTGACACTCAAACATTTATGCTTTAAAATTACTTTAACCTTTAAGACAGAAATAGTCTAATGCCCTTCAAAAGAAATTACATTACCACAAATATGCATTTACAAAGTCTGTTTTCCTCTCGTATTCTCTGTCAGATTAAGTGAAGTCTTTAAAAGGCGACATCATCCAGAGTCTTATAAAAATGTACATAGCAATGCTAAACCTGAGGCTGCCCTTTGTGATCGGAAGGGCAATGCAGCCATATGCTGAGCAGGACAGTCTCCAAATTATGATGCCTCTAAATACGGCCCCATTTCTAGGTTAGGATCAGAATCTGCACAGTGTAAGCCTTGCAATTTCTTATTTTGGAACATATGCATCACTAGTCCATAAACGTACCTCATTTTCATAACTGTATTACTTATAGAAGCATCATAAACACTTTTGGAAATGATATTTTTCCTTAAATGTTTAGATTTAATGGAAATCTTAGAATAGAAGAAAACTGAAACTTCAAGTTGTATCCTTAATAAAACTTTATCTCTTTAATGAAAAAAGTACTCTATAAATCTGATGTTTTTCTATTACCATTTACAGTTCCTTCCCTTATTAGCTGTCTAAACTTCTAGGTTATAAAATTGCAATATCATGGAGATGGCACCCAATCTAATCCTGGTATCACCACTACTGATTGGCAAGACACTGACTGCAATCTATAAAGCAGAGAGAAGCCTTGCTCTATCCTCCTCACAGACTGTTGTAAAAGTACGAATGGATAAATTAATATTTTGTTCTTTTGAGACATCTCCCATCAGCCTGGCTGATTGGATACAGTTCATTCTCCCTGGTATTCTGGGTGTGGTTGATCTGTTCTCCTTCTGCCTAACTGTTCATTCTCATGCCACTGACCCAAACATGGCTTGTCCACAGCTAGTTTTTCAGGTCTGCTATTCTGAATAGCAACATTTTTCTTTCTTTAATTCTTCACAGCCATCAGCACATGGCCTATCATATAAAAATGGCTAAATAAATTGAATCCAAACACATTAACAATTGAATAATTCTACTTTACAGCATAACATTTTTCTAATTAGAAGAAAAATGATGCATTTTTATAGATCAATTAACCAAACTCTCCTAATCATCTTTTCTTTCCATTCATCTCTTCAGTGCTGACCAACAGGCCTTTCTGCAGTGATGGAAATGCTCCCTATACCTGTGCTAATACTGTAATCACTAGCCTCGAGTGGTCATTGAGCATTTAAAATGTGGCAGTTGCAACTGAGGAACTAAATGTTCAATTTTATTTAATTTCAATTAATTAAAATTTAAGTAGCCATGTGGCTAGTGGTCCTTATATTAGACAGCATAGATTTATACCAAAGTCACCAAGATATTTTCTAGGGGCAAGAGAAAGTTTTCATGGCCACTTGAATGCTTAAAACAGTTTAGACAGAGAATCTGCAGCCTAGATAAGCTGTGAAATTGACTTCAGGTTAAACTGTCTCATATATACAGCCATCAATTTCCTTTTTAAACAGTCTACGCCCAGCTGACTAGCACACCTACCTATTGGTTTCAACTGCTTGCAAAGACTGTATCAGACATGAGTTGTTCTCCTATGACTCAAGTGTCCCTTGCCAGGGGAGACATTTGAGCATCTTAATGACCACTGATTCTCAGATATGGCTTCAAAGAATACTTCAAGATGATTTCTTAGACACAGATGTAAGAGAGGAGAAGTTAAATGATTTTGATGCATCACAGGTCAACGCTCTTACAGGAACTGAGCAAGAAATATTTTAGCCTGGTAGTCAGACAGACAGTATTTTTAAGAGAATTCCATTTTTATCTTCTTCTTTGGGAGAAAGTCATACATGGAGAACATTCACACACAAGTCTTTGTGAGGTAACTTTCTCAGAAACAGAGTCAAAATTCAAAAGCTATGATGGTCTTTTAGCCAAGGCCACTTCAGAGTATCAAAGAAAACCATGATTAAAAACAACAAACAAGACGGATCAAATACTCTGAGGCCCAGCAAGAAACTTCAAAGATGACAAAGATGGAAGTTTGGTTTGATAAGAGCCAACACAGTAAATTCTGGATCAAGTATATAAAGTGTGACTATGTAATAGATTCTCCAAATCAGGACATTTGATCGTGGAAGGGCACCCTTAGCAATTACACTGGGAATAGAGATGAAAATTGCAGCGCTTCTGAGTTAACACAGATTATGATCATCTTAACTTTTGGGAAGAAAGTGTTCTGGGTCAACCTTAAGTGTTCGACAGCAATGGTTTAGGACAATCCTTCTCTGTACAATATATCCTGGCTCCTTTGAAAGACTCAACGTTTTCGGAATTTCCAAGAACTGGATTTTCAAAGGTCAGTAACAGTTTCAAAAGCCCCCTTGGGCAGCTGCCTTTTGAGAAGTGCCCTGCATAACCCCAAAGCTCTGTATCCAAACTTGTGGTGAGGTCTTCATTGTTATAATTCAATCCTTAAATGCATATTTTAGGGCAGGCTTGAACCATGTGGGATATTTAGATAAGGGGTTGACAAACATTATTTGCAGAGGGCCAGATGGTAAATATTTTAAGTTTGGTGGCCCTGTGGTCTGTTCCACAGCTACCCAACTCTGGAACTCTGGTTGTAGCACAAAAGCAGCCATAGACAATACAAAAATGAATGGATGTGGCTTTGTTTGAATAAAACTTTATTTACAAAAACAGGTAGTGGGCCAATGACTCTAGATAGACCCTAGTCTGAAAGACCTAGAAGTCAGACCAACATTAAGGTTTCCTATATTCCCATGGGCCTCCTCCTCACATAGATACAGCCTCCTTCCTTCCTTCCTTCCTTCCTTCCTTCCTTCCTTCCTTCCTTCCTTCCTTCCTTCCTTCCTTCCTTCCTACCTTCCTTCCTTCCCTTCCTCCCTTTCTCTTTCTTTTTTTCCTCCCTCCCTCTCTCCCTTCCTGATTCCTTTTTCATTCATTAAGCAAATACATACTGGGAACCAACTCTGCACCAGCAATTGGGGTTACAAAGATTAGTAAAATGAGATTCCTCCTAAATTTCCTCTGGATAAACTTCTACCATGCTGGCCTAAGGTATGTGATATGGCTGAGTGTTAGAGAAACTGAGGACCAAGGCCACAGGATGGTTGAAGCGGAGCCAGCACTAGACTTCGCTGACCTGACTCAGTCCACTGCAGCTTTCTTCACTGCTGCAGCCTGGCTGGTGTTTGGACCAACAAGAGAGACAGTAAACCAACATCAATCCATTTTTATAACTTACGTTCTATGCACAGCAACATTTCCCCAATCTCCCAAGGAAGATTTTTATTTTTAATAACCCTCACATAAAATGAATAATAAATCTGTTTTCCTACATGGTATTGTATTTTCATCAGAAACCACTGGAAATATGTAAAACAATATAATGGCAAAGTAATTAGCACTTTCAACATTTTTATTAGACTCAATTACTATTCTGCTATGTAATAAGTATATACTAATTAGTAGGAACAGCAATGTAAAAGTGCTTTGTCTTTCTTCTATTTTACAACTTTGCTTTCCTAAACTATATCTTAGAAAGTTGCATACTTTTCTTAGATCTAATTACTACAAATAAACTATATTTAGATGTAATGTTGAGGTTGATTTTAAATTGAAATGACTTAATTTCTTACTTTACAGTTGCATTAGCCACGTTCAGGTCACCAAGAGCACCCCGATGATATACCTCATGTCGCAGACGAAATGCACTATGGCAGCTTCAGCATGTGAAGTCAACCATAGGGCGCATCTAATCCAATTTGTCTCATTAACTTGGACATAATTTCTTAAAAAATATAGTATAACATCTAGGTCAGGGTACCATCTTCTACCTTTTCAAGGTAGCCTCAAGGAATGTTACATCACTGCCCTGGCGTTCCTGGACTACCTGTTATACAAGACAGGCAATATTTGTTCAACTTATCCTTACTACAAAATTAATTAAGCTATCATATAATAAAATGCAACAGACTTTGTGTTAATGTCTTCCATAACTCTCATTTAATCCTCATTAAAACCACGTGAGTGTAAGGAAATAAAACTTCCCTGGGTTTCTTGGTGCTCTTGCCAAAAACCCTAGCTTCCTGAGACTTCTTTTCCTTTCTAAGCAGAGAAAGATCATTTTTCCTTGTCCCTTTCCTATGGAAGGTCCAGCTACCCTCTTAGGAACTGACCTGGCTCTAATCTCATGGTTCTGGGGGTAAGGACTGGAGAAAAGGGGGACCGATGCACTTATTATTTACTGTGAGGTAATAAGGAATCTATCTCTGACCCAGAATATCTTGTGTGTGCATTCAGGATTAAATTAATAAGGATGACTATGAAAAACTTAACAGTGAGATAAATCGTTTTTATGGATGAGAAGATGAAAGTTTACTGGCCCATAAGGGAGTCTAAGTTAACAGATCAAGTATGGAAACTAAAATCTCTTCTGTCACTGAGAGATTGCAGTCTTTACAATTGCCTTTCCTTGCTGCTGATATTGCAGTGATGAGAAAGTTCCTGGACCAGCTTCCTCTTAGCTCCAGTTGTTCGCCCTTTGTGGAGGCAGGGCTTAAGTGTCCCCACCCCAACCTTCCCTGCCCTCTCCTCCAGCACTCTGGGGCCCCAGGCTGCTCTGCAGTTTCTAGAGTGGCTGCATTTGTGTCCTTCCTACCGGACTTATTAACAATGCTCATGCCCTTGGCTTGGGTGAAACACCCTACTGTGGGCGGCTCCCTCCTCCCGGCCTTGTCACACTTGCCTCCTTCACACAGGTGATGATCGTTTGTTCACTCATTCATTCTCCGTGCAACACTTGCCTTCACTAGTTTTCTTTCTGTTTGCATCACATGTTTTTTTGAAAGAACCTTCTCCTGCATATTCCCCTCTTTATGGTTCAGGTCCTCGATGCCTTATCCACAATTCTGAAATCCAAAAATGTCCTAAAACTGGAAGATTGCTTGATTTTTTTTTTTTTTTTTTTTTTTACCTATTTGGCAGCAAAATTCTTCTGACCTGAAAACATTTGGGGGCAAAGCCTGACCTGAATTGATGAGAGGCTATTTAGAGACTTTATTTGTTCGACTTTGAATACGGTACATTTCAGGGTAGCACCGTGATGTGCCTGCTTCTACAGTACTGCCTTTGATTCCTAGTTAAGAGAGAGATTCTGTAATATGTATTATAAGCCTCATATTACCATTCTAAAATCTAAAAAATATTTTTGACTTCCAAAACATGCCTGGCCGTAGGGGTTCAGAGAATGGACTGGACTCTCCATTTCCCGAGCTGACGCCCATTTCCAGGACAGCAGTTGTGTCTTGGAACTGTTTTCTGTCTGCATCACGCCTGCTCAACTGAGCATGAACTGTTATTAGGTCTTCTTACCCCTTGTGTTAAAATTAATAAATTCAATTTTCTGCTCCTCTGAAGAGAGTTGTGGAGCCAAGACTAAGGTGGAAATACTTGAGAGGAGTTCATTCTCCATTCAGAGGCAAGGAAACAGCGCTCTCCACAGGAGGGGGCAGACCTTGGATTTAAATTCCAAGTGGTGACGCTGATTTTGGGTGCAGACGTCATGAGCTTGGCAGGGATTATTGCTCACTTGTGGGCCTCAGAGGGAGCTGGACTCAAGGCAGGTGAAAAAAGGATCTAGAGGAGAGAAGAATTTTGGCAAATTACTCAGAATTGGAGGGGAGATTAGAACTTTTTTTTTTTTTTTACTATTTGTTTATCTAGCAGTGGGAAGCCTAGGAGGCGGAGACTCTGGCGACACCAGTTAAAAACAGACTAAGATTGCTCAGCAGAGCAAGATTCTTGGAAACAGAAATTTCCTAAAACAAAAATTTGAGGGAAGTTACCTTGGCAAACTACGGGGAGGGTGGGGAGTTAGGAGTTGATTTACATGAGTAGAAACCTGGAAAAGGAGTAACTAGGACTGAGGTCTCTGCCCTGGTAATACCAGGATAAGATCTGAGTCCTCTATTCTAGGAGAAATCTAACACCTTCTTTGAAATTCCTCTTAAAATTTTAGATGTTAGGACATGGTTAGGCTGCTGGTAAACTGGAGAGAAATGCTATATCTAAAGGTATTCAAATCTGATTAAAAAAATAAAATCGTTTTACAAAAATTTATTTTTATTTTTATTTGCATATATTCATGGGGTACAAGTGCAATTTTTCTACATTGATATATTGCAGAGGTGAAGTGAGGGCCTTTGGTGCATCCATCACCGGAGCAATGCACATTGTACCCACTAAGCAACCTCCTATCATCCATCCCCTCACCCCCACCCCTCTGAGTCTCCTTTGTCCATCATTCCATGCTCTGCTTCCATGTGTAAACATTAGTGAGCTCCCACTTACAGGTGAGAATATGGAGTATTTATCTTTCTGTGTCGCAGTTGTTTCACTTAAGATAATGATCTCTAGTTCCTTCCATGTTGCTGCAAAAGACAGGATTTCATTCTTTTTTATGGGTGAATAATATTCCATTGTGTATATGAAACCCTTATGATGCCAAATTGGCGAATGAAGCACCACTTTGTGAGCCTGCCTGAAGGGATTATTGATGACAGCTGGTAATCAATCCCTTTTTTATCTTTCATGTCATTACAGCCAGTAGAAGATGCTGACCTTCTTGTTCCTTCATGTTATCCTTTCCTTCGTTGATACAGCCATCTTGCTTTTCTTAGATATGCGTCTCTCCCTCTCCCTCAACCTCCTTCCTCACCCCTTTTTTCTCTTTACCCCCATAGCATTGCACTGCTCTGTCTTGCACACCTCTCTTTGTCCTCTGTGTCTCCCTCTGTCTCCTGGACAATCAGATCACAATTCTGATTGTAATTTTTAGCATGAAACTCAATAGAATGATTTGTTTTCTTCAAAAAATCTCATCCCTCTTTTACCCCTCCACCTCCATTAAATATAACCTTTAAACTTGTGTATGGCTCATGAGTATATATATATTTTATTTGTCTCTTATTCATAATCAATTTAGAGAAATGCCTTTTCTGTTTTTGATATTTAAGTTATACTAAAGCTTTTTTTAAAAGAGAAACAACTCTTCTGTTCTAAAGAGTTAATTATAATTTGCAGTGAATGGTCATTTTTTAAAACACATAATGAAGAACATAACTGAAATGTGTCTCTTTGGGAAAATATATGCATGGCTTCTTTCTGACTATGAATTTCCCTAAAGCAAAATTCTAGCATAGTTAAATTTGCTTTTCTATACCTATTCAGCAATCTAGAGAATTTTATTCAGAGAATAAGCAAATATTGACTGACCACCATGGGAGATAATTAGAAAAATGGGGAATTGGGATTTGGAGAAGAAAGTGGAGACTGAGCACATGGCTAGGCAGGAGAAGAGGTCTATTGTAGTGGTTTTTCAGAGAGAAAAGAAGGCAGGGGGAGAGTCACTTGGGTCGCAGGACTGCCTTCCCGCGTGGTGAGAGGAGCAGAAGCCAGGAGTCCTGCAACACAGGCTGGTGGAGCTAAGTCCTAGAATTCTGCTGCATTCTAGGATCTGCTGGTGAATACGAAAAATACTCCATTTACTACTAGAGCAGATGTACTAAATAAGGTAACATTAGCATGTTGTCTGAAGTGTCCAAGTTATTTTTCGGCCCTGCAGCAGAGTTGGACTTGGGAGACCAAGTTAATAACTTCAATTCATAACATCAGAAAGGCACTGACTTCCTGGAGGGAAGAGGAGACTGGAGGAGAGGCTGGGTGGAAGAAAACGTCTCTCACAAGGCGATGCTTTCCTATAGCAAAGCACAATTGATTCCAAGCATTTCTTTGACAATGAATAAAAAGGAAGATTCTGAGCAAAAGATGGTCTGAAAATTTCATCTCAGAACCAATTATCACTAGAATGTAAAAAGTAAAGATAGCATTTTTATTTACTATGTGTGGGGGCCTTTATGGCCTTTGTTTCAGCTAATGTTTAAAATATTTTAAGATTCTCTTTCATGCCCTTAGTTATTCTAACATTATTTATCCCATAAAGATTTTAGTTCTTCAACTTAACACATTGACTATTGACTGCCACACTAGGAAAAGAAGTTTTTCTTTGGGGCTATAGTGTTTCATTATGAAAACAGAATAAAAACTTGGAAAACAAAACGATCCTTTCTAATTTAATGAAAAATTTGTTATTTTTTATTGTTTTTTATGTTTTTTCAATAAAAAATTAGTATAAAAACTTGAAAATTAGTAGTGTAGAAAGTAATGTGAAAACTTGAAAAATAGTTCATAAGGGTAAAGTGTTTTACTTGACTTGTCAGGCTTAAGTGTAATGTAAAGGTAAACATAAATGGAAAAATGAAATTTATTGACTTCTATTCATTTGTAGTCCACATTTTGAGAATTAAATTATCGATATTAGTTGTAAGAATAAGAACACCAACAAGTAAGATTTTTATGAACCAACTATAGGGTTTTGCCCGGGGGGCCGCCCATCATGTAACATGTACGCTACAGCACGGCAGTGTGAGTTGCCTGCGTACCACATGGCTCCCAAGGTAAAGAGATATGTAAGTTCTGTATGCTTCACGAGGCCCAGGCTCAAAACTAGTGTGAGTTAAGTACAACTCACATGGCACTTAATGGGTTAAAATTCTCTTGCTATGGTGGATTTCAGAAACATAGTCTTTAGAGTTGTTAGCACTGTGAAGAGAAATATTGGACGTTGGATTTAAGGAATTTAGGAGGCCTTTATCAGTATAACTTTTCTGTGAAGGAGTTACCTAAGTTTTGTTTAACTGCCCCAAGTTATGGAAAATTTGCTGTCATATAGCTAGCCCATGAATCTTTAGATAGCATTATTTGTTCGAACGTTTTTCTTACAGTGGTCTAAAATTTTCCTTTCAGCAATTTCTTCTGCCTTCTGAAGTAACAAAATCTATTTCCTTTTCTAAGAGGTTGTGACAAGTTTTATAGGCGTAGTTCAAGTTCTTTCCCTTAGTAGCAAGTTTCCTGTATATTTGTGTACAACATGTTTTCTTAATTACCACATATGATACTTTTATTACTGTAATTCGTTACATCTGACATAGGCGGTGGCTTCATTTAATCTTATTTGCCCTCTGATCCTTTCCTCTTGCCCTTCCCTGGCTCCTGTCCTCCCCAGCTCCTCTTCCATCTTCCTCAATGCTCCTCCCTGCAACAAACAGACAAAGCCTGGCTACTCTGAGGCAGGTGGGGGTGTCCTGGGGACAAGTGGGAGTCAGACAGTGGAGGTCTAGCTGCCTTCCTGGTGAGGGAGGGAAATTAAAACTGCTGTGACTCAGAGCCACCAGCCCCAGTGCGAGCAGAGAAGCTTCCCAGGGGCAGCGCCTCTAAAAAGTCCCCTGTCAGAACCAAGCCGGGCAGGAAGGTGCTGGAGTCCCAGGGGACCAGCCACATCAGCGCCTGCAGCTCAGAAGCCCCCGGGACTCAGGCACGGGAGTCAGAGGAGCCTGCAGAGGCCGGAGGGATGTCTGACAGCATCTACACATTTCATATTTGAAATGCTTTAAGAACATGGGTTCTCTGATTTTTACAGGAACAAATTCTGACACTTAAAAATAATAAAATGCCAGTGGTAATACCAGTAGATCAGTCTGACAGGAAATAACACCAAAATGCAGCAATGCTATTTGCTCTGGTCTTGCGGCCACTCCGCCCCCACCAAGCCTTCCGGAGTAGACTTCACTCTCATCTGTCTTAAAGGACAGGGTTTCAGCTTCATTTCCTGGTTATTTTCTTGTTTTAATGCACAGTAAGTTTATGTGACAGATTTGGGGCATTCATCTAATAAAACCAGCTATTAGGTACTCATTCAACAAACACTTAGTGAAAGCCACCTCTTGGGCACTGGCAGAGAGCTGGGGACACAGCAGTGGCTGAGACGGAGGGTCGAGGGGGGGCTCTGGAGCCAGGCTGCCTTCACTCAGCCCAGCCCGGACCCTTGCCAGCCCTTCTAGCTATTATTGACTATTGCTGTTGCAGTTTCCTCACCTATCAAATGGGGATAGTAATGGTAATTATTAATTAATTGGTAGTGTAATTATTAATTAAAAATCTCACAAAGTTGTGAGGATTAAATTACTTTATACATATAAACCACTAAGAATGGCACTTCACAACCACTAAATACTGAATAACTGGCATATGTTATTATATTAGTTATAATATATCTAAAATATATTATAAAAGAATAAACTATTCTTTTAGTAGACAGAATAAGAAGTCTTTTCCAGCAGACAGTGCTAAATGGATGAGAAACGTGGTGAAGGTCATTTGATCAACTAAGGATCTACCAACAGCACGGTTTTTCAGCCCTTATTGTTACACTTTTCCATCTCATCCATAAAGATATCTCAAGATAGGCCAATGGCCTTCAGATGCCATTGCTTAGTGCATTATGATTACCAATACTGCACGTGAAACACAAAGCAGTGTGGTACTTTCGAAATGATGTATCTTTTGCTGTCAAAGAACCTGGCTGCTAATTAAGTTTCTGTGAAAAGTTGGATAATATCTTAGTTAGCTCAGGCTGCTATAGCAAAATAACATAGACTGGGTGACTCAAACATTAGACCGTTCTGGAAGCTGAGAAGTTCAAGATCAAGTTGCTGGCCGAGGTCCTGCTTTCTGGCTGGTAGATAGAAGCAGTCTTCTTGCTGTGTGGTCTCTGTCTTCCTCTTATAAGGGCACTAGTAGCATCATAAGAGTCCCATTCTCATCACCTCATCTAAACCTAATGATCTCCCAAAGGCCCCATCTCCAAATATCATCACATTAGGGGTCAGGGGAGCATAACCGGCAAGGTACAAAACTTATCTACAACTCAAATTCTTCATCTCCACAGTGAAGATCAACTATCACAATACCAACACTTCCCACTGTTGTGAGTGTGCAATGAGATGTTTTCTATAAAGCCCATTGCTCAGCATTTCAGAAGTCCCGTCCAGGAGTCAATAATAACAAATTTCTAGGAATACATACTGAAGGTAGAAACATGTATCCTACATGATATTAATTTGCAGTTGATAGATGACTAAAATGTAACCCCCTTCCTGGTACTATCTTTCCAAATGATTTCTGCAAGTGTATCAAAATATTATTCTAATATTGTTAAGTGAAGTACCACGTACACAATTTTTGAGAGCACAATCCTAGTTGGAATATGGCAACTGGGAAACATTTCAGTCTTTGTTATTCTTCAAACCTTGTCAGATAGGATTTTAATTGATCTTAAACATTGTCTTTCATTAATGTTTTATTTCTCTAGTCCCAAGAAATGTATTCTTTGTGTTGTGAGGTTTAGACATTTCTTAAAACATTTGAGCAGGCGTCCTTTGACTGTTGGGAGCCAAGAAAGTATGTATTCCCAAAAATACTTGGCCTGGCTCAGTGGCGTCAGTGTGGGATATTGAGATTCCCAACAACAGTCACTGTAGTTCCTTGAGAGCTACCAGTGGGAGCTTACAGCTTGGGAGGAGAGTGTTTGTGAGTGGCAGGCACCCTGTGGGCACGTAGCTAAGATGTTAGTTATGGGGATGACTTTTGTGAGCTACTCCCACTTTTGCTGCAAACTTCAAGAGGACAAGAGCAGGCTGGATACAGACTGTTAGGAGGGACTGATCAATGTTCACATGCACGGCATGCCTCTGGTAAACACGTGTTTGGTGTTTGTTAAAATATTTGCCAGTGAAAAACAAGTTTGCATTAATATCTTGGCCTTTTTATATCCATCATGAAAATTTTCAGTTTATTTAAAAGCAAATGGTGTCTGAGAGAAGGCCAGGCTCGGTCAGGCAGCCTCAATTTCCCTGCTCTTTCACTTCCAAATTGTATCATTTTGAGCAAGTTACTCGATCTCTTTGCCACTAAGTTTCCTGGTACGTTAAATAACCCATTTCAGAGGGTTCTTATGAGAGTGGAGCTGGATACCTGGGGCATCGTAGGTGTTCTAGAAATGTTCCTTTAAATCACATGCTAGAAATATAGCCATAATATTATTTCTGTTCAGTTTGAATTCAGTTTGTCTTTTTTGTAAACAAAAGCTTGTTTATAAATTAGGGTGCTTTAGGTGCAAGAAAAGGGAAGCCTAACTAAAAGTGTTTTAAATAATAAACAATTTATTATCTTACACAGTAAGCCATCTGGAGGCATTTCAGGGAGGTTAATTCAGTAATGCAATGATGTCATCAAAAACCTGGGTTTTATCCTCCCATTTTCCTGTTCTGTGATCATTAGCATGATAAATCCAATGTCTGTCTATTCAAGGTGACAGTAGCATATAATTTCGTATGGCAGATTCAATATGAGTCTTTCTCTCATTAAACTTGTGATGAAACCTTCCTCATAATCCCCACAGCAGATTGGTTAGACATGGTTTCATTGGTTAGAGATGTGTTACCTACTTGTGCCCAGACCAGTCACTGGCCAGGGTACTAGAGGAGCCATAATGAACATTCATCTTCTGTGTCTGGGAACAGGTCTACAAAACACTTAGGCCTTCAGGTATCTAAACAGGTGCACAAGTTTCAGTAGCAAAAGAGGGAGTGAAATAATCCACAGAACAAATAGACAACCTACAGAATGGGAGAATATTTGTAAGCTATATAGGCTACAAAGGGCTAACAACCAGAATCTACAAAGAACTCAAGCAAATCAGCAAGAAAAAAAACAATCCCATTAAAAAGTGGGCAAAAGATGTGAACAGAAGCTTTTCAAAAGAAGATAAACAAAGGAAAAATAAACATATGAAAAAATGCTCAATGTCACTAATCATCAGGGAAATGCAAATTAAAACCACAATGAAATACCACCTGACCCAGTTAGAATGGCTTTTACTATGAAGTCCAAAAATAATAGATGCTGGTGTGGATGCAAAGAGAAAGGAACACTTATACACTGTTAGTGGGGCTGCAGGTTAGAATAACCTCTATGGCAAACAGTATGGATATTCAACAAAGAACTAAAAGTAGACCTACCATTTGATCCAGAAATCCCAGTACTAGGTATTTACCCAAAGGAAGAGAAGTCATTTTATCAAAAAGACACCTGCACTGGAATGTTTGTTGCAGCACAATTCACAATTGCAAAGATGTGGAATCAACCCAAGTGCCTATCAGTTCATGAGTGGATTAAGAAAAGGTGGTATATGTGCACCACAGAATACTACTCAGCCATGAAGAGTGTTGACTTAATGCCTTTTGCAACAATTTGGATGGAACTGGAGACCATTATTGTAAGTATCTCAAGAATGGAAAAATAAACACCACATGTACTCGCTATTAAAATGGAACTGATCAATGAGTACACATGTGCACAGAGGGAACTAAAACAGTGGAAATCAAGTGGGGGGTGTAGGAGGGGATGGGTGAAAACCTACCTAATGGGTACAATGAACACTATCTGGGTGATGGGCACACTTATAACCCTGCCTCAAGCATTACAAAAATGATACATGTAACCAAAAACATTTGTACCCCAGTAGTATTTTGAAATTTTAAAAAGGCATTAAGGAAAAAAGAAAGAGAGTGGCCTTGGAGAAGGCACTAAATAGAGGTTGAATAGGCAACTATTAGTCTATTAAAACCTTGATTTATATTTCAGTATTACTAAAAATAAAGTAGCAAGTGGGAAAAGAAACAAGCTCTTTCAGAAAACAACTGAAAGGTTTACAGAGGAAAGCCTTAAATTATGGAGATGGCTAAAGCCAACCTCAGCCGTCTAAGAAACATGATGGATTTATATACTGGTAACAGCTACAGTGGCCAGAAGTTGGAGGTTGGCATAACTGTTGGAAAGCTGCTGCTTTCTCTCTCCATTAGGAAACAGTGGACACTTATTCTGTTCTGACCGGGAAAAATTTAATTATGTGGAATGCATGGTTGATGATCTAAAAATGTTCTGTGTCTCTTTTCTAGCTGTTCCAGCTCCTGTTTCATGAAAAGAAAGGCAGGGACTGTCCTCTTTCCATCCCATTTTCAAATGCGCTCTTGAGGAGGGGCACAAGGATAACCAGACTTATCAATAAGATGAGAAAGAAGCTATGGGACACTAACTTCAGGGAAAGCCTTAGCCAAGTTGGGGAGAAAGATCCAGTGCCAAATGTCTGACAGATAAGAGCCTTATAGTAACCATTCCAGTGTTTTTAATACTGCCCGGCAGATGAGACAATGTCTCTCCTTTACAATTAAAGAGGGACATTTATTATTTATAGGGAAAAATCACTTCCCAATAACATGCATAGAATCTGCTAACATTTAGGGTGCGGTTGAGGGGGCTGGGTTGAATTTAAATGTCATCTTCAAATACATAAAGTGTTACTTTGTGGAGGATAGTGGCTGGTTGTTTTTTCCCCATGCTTAGGTTCTGAGTGGAATTGGAGCTTACATTATGGTATGAAGGTTTGGGAAAAGTTACAGAGAAGAATTTCTTAAGCATTTGTGCTATTACAAAGGAGGATGAGTTGCCAGTGGAGGCTGTGTCCTATAGCTTTGCCAATTTCTGTCAAAGGATAACTTCTAATCTGCTATGGTTCAAGCATGATTCAAGCAGCTGGGGTCAGATTATATTTTGAGCTTCTCTTTAGTCCTTTAAAATAATTCTTAGCCATTTTAAGGCTTCCGGGGGAAGTGTTAGTATTCAAGTTTCCTTCCATGAAAAGCTTTGGGTTTCCTGCATTTGGACACACTTACAAAGACATGTATTTTTCACACACTTACAAAGACATGTATTTTTCACACACTTTTACTTATCTTTATCATCCATTAGACTACTATGTCAGCAGAATTATCAGTTATTTATATATACAGTTTTTTTGTTTTTTTTTAAAGACAGATAAATAGGTGCCAGATGTAGAGGGCTGTCAGGGGAAGAAGCAATGGGGTTTCATGTTTGGTAATCCATGAGGGTTATTCAGCACACTGCTGACTCCCCTGGAAATTTATTTTTGCTCTTAGGTAGCTCATATTAGTTTTATTTAATAATGATATTCTTAAAAAAGGAAAATGGAAACTGACAAATAAGAATGGAATATAATTCAGTGAATCTAGTTCGTGTCAGAATTTAGATTCAAAACATTTTTAAAGGGATGGAGGAAATAAACTTTCAGAGGAATATAGTTCTAACCCTTCATTTAATATTCCATTAAATGAACCCAGAACAAAATGTCTTTACAGGAAGCTATCTCACTGCCCTTACATGGGTTCAGACACATTTCTTTTCTTCTTTAGCTTCATACACTAAAGGTGGCTATATGAATAAAACTAATTAGCTACCAGGGGAAGACCACAGCCTTTCATTACAATCAAAGTTGATAGGGGCTCTTCCAAAGGTTTAATATATTGCAGGGCTTGTCAATGCTTAAAAAGGAATTGAATAAGTCCCATAATTAATATAGAAACTAGATTTGATTTTCTTCTTTGAAATTACATATTAAATTTAAAAAGTGAGACTGGCACAGTAATGAAAAATTAGACACATAAAAGAGGTAAACAAATTATTATGTATAGTCAGGAGAAGCCTGCTTAGACATTGCGTTCTAGCAAGTTATGATCTGAAGGGACCATATATAAATGAGATTGTCTTCGTTTCTAATAATTTATTGTTTAGATGTAAAAATCAAATGATCCAAATACCTTTAGTGTCTCTAGACTCTGAGCTTCATTATTAAAATGAAACTCTAATGATAAATTCTACTATAGCCTTGGGTAGTTAATCCAGTAGTGACACCATTTCTCCATTACACATACTATGATGCTTTATTGCATGGTATATTCTGAAAAATTAATTTTGCTAGTAGAAGAAGACCATGTTTCAAACTAGAAGGCCAACTTTAGGTCTTTTGAACTGGATCATTTGTATTTGAGATCTTCATCAAGTTTGCCTCATATGTAGAGAAACTGAAATCCCTCAAACCAAGTGCTATTTAGTCTGAATATATGAAGCCTATATGACTCACATAGCTAAACATTCAAAAAGTGGTTCAAGAATTAAGTATTTCTACTCCAACAACTTCTCTCTTTCTTACTTTAGTTTTAGAGATGAATTAGCTGGGTGCATATAGGAACTGGTAAAATTTATCTGTTCTAGATGTCATATGAGTCTTGCTGCTATATATTTTTAAGATGCATTCTTGTCTCCTTTGGAGATGAGAAAGATGAGGAGGGAATAAAGGGTGGTAGAGAGAAAGAGAGAGACAGAACAGGGAAGAGCTATTCTGATGGAGGGACATCCAGCTGCCCCAACCCAACACCCTAGACACTACCCAGAACCCCCTTTCAATGTTGCTGCCCACTGAACTCCCTCTACTTTATTCTCCAAACCCTCTCTCACCTACCTCCCTTTATTCCCTTCTTTTCATTCTTAAAAAATGTATGAAGCATCTACTTTGTGCCAACTGTCATGCTGCACCCTGGAGAAATAGTGATGAAAGGTGCCATTCATTATCTTGGGAAAGCTTGAGACTGGTGAGGAACACAGACATTAAACCAACACCAAGCCAATTGCCCGCAGGCTGCTAAGTACCCTTAGAGAAGCAGCTATGGGAACTGAATTGTGCCACATCTTAATTTGGAACAGTAGCTGAGTGACAATATGGAGACATTAATGGCTTTGAAAGAAGGTTTTCAGTGCTCACAGTTCCCTCGGAAATGAGAGGCACAGCGTGAGACACACCAGGGCCACACAGAGTCTGCGGCATGTGGGGGTCAGGCGACAGACAGACAGAGGAAGTGGGACTATGCCTTTATGGCTGTAGTGGTGGGAAGTAACTAGCTGGTGACAGCGCTCACTGGGTGTGAAGTGGAAACAGGTAAGTCGGGGTCAGTGGTTGGGGGAATTGTAACATGACTTTTGCAAACCTATAAAAGGTAGCTTTCAGTGAAGATGTGAACAACCTTGGTCGTTAGTCTGGCCCTGTGAGTTGGCAGATTTATAGAGAGGTTAGGAGTAACAGATGTCAAATAGTCAGTGAGGAATCTAAAAGCATGCTTAATACAGAGGCCAGAAGAGAGGGACCTGATTGGGATTGTGTAGCTGGGGTGGCGGGGGCGGGGGGGGCGGAGGGGGTTGGAGAGAAAGTTACTAAAACTAATGTGAACTGGCTAAAATATCTTCTCTGGCTTCTAACTGCATCTGCAAATAATCTAATCCCTTGGGTGGCCCCTGAGGCCCCCAAAAGTCTCTCCTTATCTGTTGCATCCCTGCCTGGCCAGCCCTCTCCCGGTTTCTCTAAGTCACTGACCTCTTTCCTATCTCAGGACTTCTGTACATGTTACTCCCTCAGCAGGGAAAACTCTTGTGCCTGCTCTGCCCACTTATTACCCAGCCATTCTTTAGGTCTCAGCTTGAGTGTTATTTTCACAAAGAGGTCTGCATTCTCTCCAATTTATATTATATTTCGCTGCCTTTATAATCTCTGGCTTCAATCTCCTGAGGACTTAGCCCAGGTTATAATTATGTATTAATATTTATTTGTCTAGAGCTATGCTGTCCAGTATAGTAGCCACTATCCACATGAGGCTATTGAGGACTTTAAAGGTGGCTATTTTGAATTGAGATGCACTGTAAGTATAAAATACAAGTTCAAAGACTTAGTACAGAAAAGGAATATAAAATATCCCATTAGTAATTTTTAATACTGATTACATGTGAAAATGATGTCACTTAGATATATTGGGCTAAATAAAATATTATTAAGTTAATTTTACCTTTTTTGATTTTTTAAATGTGGTTACTGAAACATTTAAAATGATACATGCGACTGACATTTGTGTTTCACATTACATTTCTCTTGTACTGTGCTAGTGTAGACTGTAAGCCGTGTGAGGGAAAGAGCTGGCCTACTCTGCTCAATAAATGTCTGTAAGAATGTGAGTGGAGTTGTGAAGGTCACATAGGAGGTAACCAAGTGAGGGTGTGTGTTGGCGGGTACTTGGGCGGGCAGCACCTTTCTAATGGAGGAACAGAAAAGCAAGATTGTAGGGGGATGGAGTAGCACGGGGTTTTCAAGGAGGTGCCATATGTCAGCAGAGTAAACATGCCCAGGATCGCCCCGGAGATGTGTGTGCCGTGATAAGGAATTTGAACTTTGCTGAATGCAGTGGGAACCAGACTCAATGAAGAATTTTAAACAGGAGAGAAACTTGGTCAGATTTATGTTAAAGAACTGAAGGCAGGGGAGCCAGTTTGGAGGCATTTTTATAATCCAGGCAAGAAGTAACAAGGTCATGAACAAAGGAGGACACTGTACAGAGGAAGAACAGT
The DNA here is from genome assembly GCF_020740605.2 of Lemur catta. NCBI lineage: Eukaryota > Metazoa > Chordata > Mammalia > Primates > Lemuridae > Lemur > Lemur catta. Next base: position 34,480,934 of record NC_059138.1, read on the forward strand.
GGACTAACTCCAACTTTCTGTGAGGTGACTCCAAGACCGTAGGACTTGGAATCCATCTGGGTGTAGGTATGAGAGGCAGCAGGGAGTTGATACTCACCTTCTGAGTTGGGCAACAGAACGTATGGGGCATCTGCTAATAAATGAAAACTATTTAGGGGGCAACCAAAGCCACTTTTTAAAACTGCATATCTAATTGTGTCCCCATTCCTCCCACACTCTCTCACCTCCCGCCCCCATGTTAAAAGGATTAAACAGCTTCCTACTGCTCTTAGAACAAAGATTAAAATCCTGTAGGACCAGTGTGGTCCACCCTGGAAATTCTGTCTATATCTCTATTTAACACTGTTCTTCCTAAGCACTGCCCTAGTCACACTGGGGGTCTGCACTCCTTCAATGTGCTCTTTTCCCTCCCTCCTCTCCCAGGAATGATCTTTCTTGTCTCTCTCACTTTTGCTCTGGTTCTGAGCTTAAGTCACTTCCTCAGGGAAGGCTTCCCTAGCTGACCACCCTGCCCCCAGGCGCTTTTGTTGAGTACTCTTCCAATATCCTCTTCTGTGTTGCTTTATTTTCCTTCAGAGCACTTCTTCTGTTTGACTATTTGATTTATCTATGGTGCCCCTGCTAGACTCTCAGCAGCCTGTGTGTCTGTTTTCCTCCTCACCAAATCCTCTTGGCACATTGCAGGTACTCAGTATGTACTTGTTGAAAGAAGCAAGCAGTTGAATAAATAAATGAGTCTGGAGCCTGGGAAACAGGTTGCAGCTGTAAGTTCAGACTCACACTTGGATAGCATCTTCCTGCACCAAACCTGAGTACAGTACTCTTGTGTTCCCTTGTATCTCAAGCTGGTGTGGTTATCTGCTGTTCCAGCACATACCTCCAGCTGGAGAGGACTCGCGGGACTCACATCTCTTCCCTGGAGCCCCACCCAACTCCAGATACCTCCTCTTTCTTTCCAGCTTGATTTTCTAATGAGCCGAGTTTAGATTTGCACATTTTACATGTTTTGACCAAGAAAAACAGGTGATTTGGAATATTTAGTGAAGGATGAAATGGAATATTTTGGCATCTTAACGATCTCAATTTTGAATTGTTTTTTACTCTTCATTTTCACATAATTTCACAAGCTGATATGTCAGTGGGCGCAAGAATTATTACAGAAGCCAGCCACCCAGAAAGTTTGTATTAGAAGAGTCAGCATTAGAAATGCTAGAATGTAGAAATACAGAGAAAACAGACCTTATATTTTACCATGAATAATTTATGCAATTCTTCTATTAACTATTCAGTATCACTCAAGCTGACGCTTAGCCAGAGTGTGTTATATTCATTTCAAATTCTGTGATGTTTAATTTCATTAAATTTCTCTTTAAATACTCAATAGCTGGTTTTGAAAGCTGACTTTAACACTCCACAACCAGACAGAAGAGGCAACTGCTGTTTGCTATGCATGGGATATCTACACTCAATGATAAATCTTGGTTTAAACTTTAATGTGACACTTCATAAATAAATAGAGAAAACTGCATAATTATCTCAAACAAGGGTACTTGCCTGAGCAATAGTTTAACTCATGCAACCTCGCTGCAGTCTGTACAAGAATATCTTTAAAACTTTAATGTGGCACCCCATGGATGGAAAAGTAACCATTATGAAGTTGTTACGATTGCAGTTTTCCCTTGTTGGTTGGAAAATAATTCTAATTAGGCCAACAATAATCTTGGATACATTATCTTCAAAAACGAAAAGGTCTTATATTTTTTTAGCTTACCTAAAGGTAGTATCCCTCAGTTAAGGTAGGCAAGAGTGAACTTGTGAATCACTCAACCCAATTCAACACAGTTACTAAAAGAGAAAAAAAAACTATTACTATTATACATTAATGATTTGTTCACTATTATCATAAGCAATAATATGGCAAAATGGTAAGATTTTTTAATATTAACCACATCATCTTTGTTCAGTGGAATATGTCTTATTTTTGTCTTTCCAGACCTCTCCCTCTTCTAACAACAGAAGCTACTTCCCTACTATGATAGTGGCATTGACCTGGTGGAGGGAGGGGTCCATCCTAATTTTTCAGTCTTTGTTCTTGTGACTGGTCTAAGTGATGGGCAGGTGATCTAAGCTGGAGCAATCCAATTCCTGTATGAGGACTTTTCAAGTTCAAGATATGAAAAGAAAGCCTTTTTCTTTGCTAGTCGTAGGCTCTAGGGGTGTGAGCCCAGATAAACACAGAGCTATGTCTTTTGCCACGTGCAGAAGATGATATGAGGGAAAGAAGCTGATGGGAAAATTAAAGAGGTTGAGCATTCAGAACAAGTGGTTTGAGTCCTTGGTTTCAGCCACAGCGGTCAGGTCCACCTCTGCCTTTTCAGCAGATGGGTTATATGAGCCAATAAATTTCCCATTGTCCACTTTAGTTGGTTCAGTTGGGGATTCAGTCAGCTGAAACAGGAAGAGTCATGACTGATACATCCCATTAATAAGGCAACAACTCAGTAAAATAATGAAGTGGCTACTACTTTCAGGTATCCTTAAATTCAAGTACACAATAGCATGTCTTTCACCATCATTCTACTTCTTTCAAATAAATTTCCTTTTCAAAAAAAAAAAAAAAACTTCCGTGAAGTGATCAAGTAACTATTGCCATTCCTGATTATGAGTATTTTAATTTAAAAGCCAGCATTTTGTTCAACCTAATCTCTAAAAAGGACCTCCATGGTAGGCAATCAGGGCTGTCAAAGATAAATATTACACTGTTGATGTAAAGTAGAATTTACATCTGAATATTCCGCTGTGAGTTGCCAGAAGCATTTGTCATGATGTTTTTCAAATCCTATCACCCTAAAGCAGCAGTGTCGTCTGTCTTTGCTTGTAGCCATTTCCATGCAGCGGCATTAAGAACAAACTTAATTGACAGTCAGTAGGAACCCAAGGGCAGCACACATGATCAATTATCTAAATATGCTGGCAGTTTCCAAAGAGAAAAGAGTTCATGAATCTCATATAACAAGGTTTTGATGTAAAAAAGATTTTTGTTCTTTGGTGGCATGGAGCTATCACCTGAACCTGACTTATTTTTATTTGGAATATATATTAAATGAAAGTTCAATAAGCTTTCCCCAGTTTGAAATCTTGAAAACTTTACCGGTATAAACTAATCCTAAATGGAATTACCAATATTAAGTGTGATAGATAGTTCCTACCTGTCAGCTCTTTTCTGCGTATCACTCTTTTGATAGAAGATTCTTGAAGGCCTCATCCTTCAACCATTCTCACAGTCTCTGTCACTACACTGTCACAATTATGTTTTGGGAGAGGGAAGGGACTCTATTGTGAAGAAAAAATTCTAGCATCATTTTTCTGGATTCAAAACTTATTAGGTATTAAGTCCTTGCTTTAAGAAATCAGTTGTACCAGAGATAATTAGTTTGGATTCTCATTCTAAGTCATTTTGAAAAAAAATGAATGATAAATTGTTTGAGAAGAGCTTGTGTTTCATATGAAAAATTCTGAATATTCAGCAACATTCTCTGATTGAAAAGGTAGACGTTGGGGTCCGGAATCAGACAGACTTGGGTCTGAATCCCAACTCTGCCATTTCCCGACTGTCTGACCCTATATAAGTTTCTTATCTCTTCAATTTTCTCATTTATAGTCTATGCATTACTAGTACCTTCCTCATAGGTGTCATCCAAAGGAACAGCATGATGGATAGATAGAAAGGGAGCTTCATTGGTGATATCAGTTTGCAAACTGAGGAGACATAGTCTCTAGTATGGACTCAAGGTGCTCTCTCTTCAAAGAGGGAAAGGGCAGATTGGGTTTCATACCTCCCAGGGTCTGTATTATACAATACTCATACATATTTGGCAGGTTTGGGGAAAAAACTATATGTGTTTATGAGGGGGGTCAAGTGCATGTGCAGTGGATAAATATATATGTAACATACATCCCATGTTCACTTTGGAGTGGGGTTTCAGTATGGTGGAATTTGGCTCTATGTCAAAAGGTGAACTGTGTGTGTGGGCTCCATAAGCTGGCTGAAACTGGCTTGAGATCTACAGTTGCTTATCATGAAAGAGTGTTTGTTAGGCTGTTCCTTTGTCCAGTCAGAATTGTAGTGGTCTGAGTTGTAAATCAGAGTTAGGAACAGTCTGACAATTTGCCCGATAGCTCTTAAGGTTAGAGAGTTTAGCAATGGTCTGTTTTTTTTCTTGTAGTAATTTAGGTAGCAGCCATGCCAGCCAAATTACTTGGTCCATAGGTAACTTTCATTTCCTTAACTTTAGGGTTCACCTTAGTTAATAAATGGGTATTTATTTTGGCCTCTCGGGTCACATAGGATTGTTCTGAGAACCAAATGAGATAATGTTTGACAAGAGCTTAGCATGGAACTAAGCACAGAGTAAACATTTAATATTTTGTGTTTCTTTAAGGCATCTTTGGATTTTTTAAAAATTTAAGTCTAGATTGACATATGTGTACTGATGAGAATTTGTTCTTATGGTTTGAAGTTAGAAGTCCTTTTGGACCTGCAGATTCTATCAAATCTGACAACAGTTTAGTGAGGCTTAGTTTGTATATGTCATAGCAAAGCTCCCTCTCCTCATTATCATTCTTTGATGAGGTCCCAAAGGTGGTGATAAATGATTTGGAATTTCTAACAGTTTAACAAAACTGTTGCTTGATACAAAGCATATGTCTTTATTCTATTTTTGAAAAGTATTATTTTATTCTAAATAGTTCTATGTTTTTGTATTTGTGCTTTCATGAATTATTATTATTACCTATTACATGCTAGGATCTGTGGTAGGTAGTATGGTAGGGACCTTGTCCACAAAGAGTGTACAATCTGGGAGCATCGTTGTGTCAGGCACTCATTAACTAAAGTAAAAATCAGAGAGAGAAATGAGAATGCTATAGAAGTTTAAGAGCAGAAGAGATTTACCTCCAACTGTGAGTATGAGAGAATGAGTCATTGTTCTGGAGCAGTAGCCCTCAATCCTGGCCGAATGTCAGAATCACCTAGAAATATTTAAATAAAAAAACCAAAACAAAAACCAATGTCTGTGTCCTTTCCCGGATCAATTAAGTCCGAAGCGGTATGGATCCCAGCCATAAGTAATTTTTATAAAATCTCTCTAGGTGATTATACTATCTAACTACTTTTGAAAGCCGCTGTCCTAGAAGTATAAGTGAAAGCTCATTGAAAAGGGGCTGGTGAAAATTCCAGGTGTAAACATTAATGGGCACAAGGTCAAGACCCACAATGTCAAGGACACAAGATAGAGCAGAGGATTATAGGAGAATGGTGAGTGGCCTGGTTTGGCTGGAGTGTAAGATACATTCATGTTTTAAGGCTGTGTTAAGACCAGATTAAAAAGGACATATGAATTCAGTTAAAAGCATTTTAACTGTTTGTAGACAGTAAAGAGTCATAAGGATGCTGTCAGATTTGTACCTGAGGGAGAAAATGTGACAGCAATCTCGCTATGATTTCTGTCATTCTGTTGGTCCCTCTGGTTGACTCTGCATCCATTCCCACCTTCTTCCTGGAAGAAACATTACTGTGCTTAGGTATCCAGATGCCCCTCACATACCTTGGGGGAATATGACTCTACCTGCCTTTCCCTCCTGGGATGAATTCTTGTTGGTTTAAGTAAACAAGTACATAGCTTTCATCTGAAAACTCTTTAGAATCCATACGCAGTATTGCAAACAAAATTGGCCCAGATTGAAGGGAAGTATTTATAACCCAATGGGAATGTGGTTTCTTCCTCCTGCTGGAATAAGGAATATTGTCCTAATTGTCACTTTAAGCATCATGTGATCACAAAGAGAACTAGACTTAGGATGAAATAGGAAAGCACAGAGGTTGAAAGAGCATGAGCCATTGTTGACATCACTGAGCTGTTGATTAGATTCTCCTCTTCTCTCCCTGTTTCATATGGCCTCTGCATTTGCAGGTACATGACATAATCATTTCCTTATGGTTTAAGTCACAGTTGACTTAAACACAGGTCTAAGGTTGAGGCACAGCTGAGACACAGTTTCCATTCCTAACAGCCAGAATCACCCTGACTGATCCAAGGGAATTTGGGTAGAAATGGAGTAGTAATAGGTTTAGAGTTTAAAATTAACCAGGAGAATGATAGTGTCCTTAATAGAAACAGAAGTGTTAGGAAGAAGGACAAATATTGATTCTTGTCCTGTGTCTGAGGTAGGAAGTAGGCACGAATTTCCAGTAGGCTTTTGAATATGCTATTTAGAAGACAGAATGAGACTAAAGATACATATTTGAGAGTCAACTGTATACATATAGTCTGGAATTTTAGAAAGTGAGAATCCCAAGACAGAAATTGGAATCCTAAAATAGAGACTGGGAGCCTGACCTCATCTACCTGAGTCTACAAAATCAATTCACATTTACTTTTATGTCCTTGCTACAGTGACTTATCTCTTCCTCTCCTGCCCAAGCAGGGATCTAACTGGGGATCACTCTGGGAGTGATTTCTGGGAGTCCCTAGAGGGAGACTCACACAGAATGCCAAGTGTTCTGATCTCACAAGCATAACGACTGGAGAGGTCCTAGTTCTCCAGGTAACAGTCAGTTCTTTGTCAAACTTTGCTATGCTTTGTCATCTGGACCTTAATGACCTCTCCTTTTGTACAATTTTCACAAAGACTCTAGGAATCCTTTCAGCTTCTAGGCCTCACCTTCACTCAAAGCTGCACAAAGTTGTTCTTGTAAATGGATCCTTCCACTGTGTGAAACTGTGGGAGGGACTGGTTTGTAGCCTGTGCCCCTTCAACTGTGGTGCTTCACACCCGGTCCAGGACTCTAGGTCAACCAAAGAAGCCAAACCATTTCTTCCAGTTTCCTCATCTTTCCCCCTGGTCCCTGCCCCCTCAAAAGGAATTTCCCTTTTCTTTCCAGTTATAGAACAAATATCCATTCACATCAGCTTCTGCACATAGACACAGGGTGCTGGGGGTAAGTAGGGGAAGAAAGGGTCCAATATTAACGCCCCATTGTTCCAGGGTAGCCAACCTCGCAGGTGGCCCCAGTGACCCCGGCTTCCATAGGCCCCTCCCAATCACATCAGGGTTGGTCTGTGTGACCAACAGCATGTGGCAAAAGTGGTGGGATGGCACTTCCAAAATTAGATTATAAAAAAATGTGGCCTCCATCTTAGGTTCTAAAAATTAAGAAATAAGTGGAGAGTAAAGATACAGAAGCAATATATGCAGTTTGTCTTTTGAATAGTTTATTTCTTGTAATCTGGAAGAGAATTAAATTTGGGGAAAACATATGATAGCATGGAATAAATGAGATATATATAAATATTATTTTCATTTAAAAAATATTATATTATTTGTGTTGAGTTGGGATTGAACTGCAAATGATACTTTATTTTGCTTTCGAAAGGAGGAACAAAGTAGTTCTACCCCAAAACACACATAGACATGAATTATGTGTGTTATATAGCTATGAACATATATGTGAATTAGTGAAGTCTAAGTTAATAAGACTCTATTAAGTGTATTATCTTCAATACATCTTCCAATGTTCATTATAACTAAGCCTTCATTACACAGTCTCATGGTTTCTAAGGAATAAAATAGTGGATACTTATTTATCAAAATATTTAAAAAAAATACTTTGATCATTCATTTGGAAGAAGTACTGGTCAGGTATTTTGTAGAATATCCCCCAATTTTGGTTTGTGTGATGTTTCTCATGATCAGGATTGTAGGTTTTGGAGAGGAAGACCATAGGAGTAAAGTGCCATTCTCTTCATCCCATTCCAAAGGTATGTGTTATTAACATGACTTATAAGTGATGATATTAAACATTATTTGAGAGATTTCTGTTTGTTCATGACTCAAGGCCATGCACTCAGACACTCATTTACTCATGGAGATACCAAGCTTAGAAACTGCAACAACTTACTTGGGGCTGCACCCAGGATGAGGGCTGTCTGGAAGATGCTAAACCACGGAGGGAGGGAGAAGCTGTCTGGAAGATGCTAAACCACGGAGGGAGGGAGAAGCTGTCTGACTGATTGTGTGGCCACAGAGAAGATGCAGCTGCTGCTGTGGGGCTGCTACCCTCATTCTCCAGCGTCTCCCACTGGCTATGCACACCTGGAAGCCAGCTGACAAGAGAGCGGGGGCGATGCAATGGCCCAGATTGGCAGGGCAGAGCAGGGGCAGGACAGAGTATAAGTCTGAGCCTCAAGCAGACAAAAGACAGATACTGCATGTAAAGGGAGATGGATTGTGCCATAAAATAAGGGTGAAAAATTGATGATGGAGCCAGAGGAAAAGACCCATTTCCTCTGGGATGAGACTACAGCTGATAAAGACCCACCAAGGATTGCCTCTTTTGCCAGTGAATGAGGGCTGATTTGGGAACAAAGAGAATAAAGTTGATTATAAGTACAGCTGTCGCTGGATTTTAACATGTTTGCTTCTCTCATAGAATCTAAAACTCAAATATTTAGATTTTTAAGGAGATGTTAAAGTCTGCAAATTTAATTTCAGCATGAAGAAATGTATGGAAGTTACATATGGAATATATTAATAGTAACAACTTGGATGGAGATTTATAAACATTCAGAAGACAAGTGGCTTTAGGAAGTGACCTCTAAGTTCTGATTCTTTGGCCTGGTATTGAATGTGATCTCACCTTCAAGAGAAATTCTACCACTAAATCCAAAACTTTTGCTTCTTTACTTGGAAAATAGAGATTATGTAACCTTCACATAGCTCATTGACATTGAGATACTACAGGTGCATTTTAAATAATGAACATCATTAGACCAAACTCACTGCTAATGCTAGACCTCTAACTATAGACCATCATTCCAGCTCTATGATATAATCTTAAATATGAAAACATATTTGTCCCTATAAATAAATACCAACTTAATTCACCTTGAATTCAACCAAGCTATCTTTGGCTGCTAGTATCTAGGGGGAAATGTGGCATTTTTCCTTAGGTATTATTTTTTAATTTGAATTTTTATTCATGGGACATATGATTCCAGTTGTCTAAATATATTAATGGAAAGTATGCGCATCAATGACCCCTTTTCTAACCATATATTTTTATGTGGTCACTGAGTAAATCTGGCTTATACATGATCCTAATAAATTACTGCTTGAGATTCATTGTGTTTTTTTTATTTTTTACATCTATAAAGAGGAAAATTGTTCTTATAATCATATACTCAGATCTTATGAGAGAATGGTACCTTGGCCAAAAAGTACCAAACACTCTGCAGCCAATTCTATATAGTTTTCCTTTAAAAATATAGATGGGACCTGTCATGTCTTAGATAATTGTTAGCCTTCCTTGCCTGAAACTTGTAAGTCTCGCTTAAACATTTCTGAGAAAAATAATGAGAGTTAAGAAATGCACATAGAGTAGAAGGGAGGAGAAATACACCTGGAAAAATGAAAGGGTCAGTACTTGGTTAGTAAAAGGGCAAAGAACTTAAAATTCTTCCATTTGGCTTGAGGCTAGTCCTGAATATATTTCTAGGGCACATTATAATATGATTTCTAACTCTGAATTGCCTTAACATCTTGCAGTAACAATTGAAATTTTAAAATAATTGTTATCTTAATAGCTGGTACAAGAGTTTTCTTAGGAGAGAATTATCTTTATTAGAAAAATTTTCTCAATCAGTGTTTGTAGTAGAAGAAAGATCCAAGGGCCTGGACATGGGTGAGTGTCAAGACTTCTAAGGGGAGAATTGAATTGTTCTGCCTAACAAAAGAGGTTTTTGGAGCTTCTAGAACTGTAGAGCAAGGAGGAAGTATGAGGTAGAGCGTAGATGATGAAGGCTTTATGGTCTGTAATGTAATTACTCTTATTGACATCCAATTTTCCAGTAATAGCTACTAAACTCATGACATACACATCTATATATTTAGTGGAAAACCAGTGATGAGACTTTCTTGTCTAAAGTGATGTAGTGGAAACAGAAACACCACTTCCACTTAACAAGGTCCAGAAGCCAGAGGAGCCTGTGACCGTGGATTCCCTGAGACCATCTGCAGGTGTGTTGGGGTGTGCTCTGGATTTCAATGAGATAGGGAATTGGTGAAAGAATGTTTGGGGGGCTTAGGCTAAGTTGAACTGGCTCTGAGTGGCAGGAGGACCCTGGTGGCCACCTGGGTTTTATTGCTTACATGTCGTGACTGTCTCAGCCACCTCTTCCACACACACCACCTGGGAGAAAGACAAAGGGAGAAGGTACAAGAAAGTGCAGCTTAGGTTTGAATCTGAATGAGTTAAGGTGGCAAGGACTAATGTGGGTAGTTGAGGACAGAAAATGACTAGCATGATTCAAAGGTGGTTGTGGTCACTGGCTCTCTTCAGAATTCAAGTGTACCAAATGTAATTTTCTGTTTCTCATGCCTTTCACATTTTTCCGCATGTCTCTTTCCCACCACAAATTTGTTAGTCAATTATCCAGGGTTTTTGAAATTAATAATAATCATGTCAGCATAAACATAGTTTAGTCTGTAAATATGGCTCTTTACAGTTTGCAGAGCATTTTAAAATCATCTCATTTGATCCTTACAGTAACCTTGAGGATACATATGACTCAATAATTATTGTCATTTACAAATAATGAAGGTTCCCAAGAGGCTAAGTACTCACAGTCTCAATTACCAAGAGTTGAAGTTTTTTTTTTTTTTTTTTTTGAACAGCTTTAGTGAGGTATAATTGACATAACATGAACTGTCCATATTGAAAGCATGCAATTTGATAAATTTGGACATACGCACATATCAATGAAACAGTCACCTTGGTAAAGATAGTGAACAATCCCCCAAAGCTTCCCTGTTCCCTTGGTAACCTCTCCCACCTGACAGTCCTGCACCGCTGCCAAGTCCCACCTTCAGGGAACCACTGATCTGATTTCTGTCGCTGTACGTTAGCTCACATTTCCCAGAATTTTACATAAATGGAATCATACAGTATATGCTCTTTTTCGTCTGTCTTCATTCACTCAATAGAATTATTTTGAGAGTCATCCATGTTTTAGAGAATATCCACAGTTCATTAGTTCATTGTTTTTTTAAATTGTTGAATTATATTCTGACATCAGTGAAAGGGAAAACTAGAAGCCCCTAGTACTTGTCCCCTCCATAAAGACAGCCAAAACAATGAACAAACAGCTACATTTTGACAAAAATAACTACAGGAGAGTGCTGGAGTAACATCAAAGGAGTAACAAAAGCCCTGGCAAGCACAGAAACTCAGGGTAGCCATGTAGAGAGTGGAAGGACACATCTGGCCATCACCACACCATTCCTGAGCCAATAGCAACTGGGAACCAGGAGGACCTTCTCCCTGCAGGAACAAGGTAAGCAAGAGAATCCCAGCAGCCCCCAGTGACACTTGGACACCTATAGTCCTCACCACTGGGGACCCCTGCAGTCCTCACAGGCACTAAGTCTAGCTAAGGGAGCTGCCGGGCATCCACACAGCTGTGCTTCCCCTGGAGGAGTCAACATTGTGCCCAACCCTGTGGCCCACACGACTACTGCACTATGCCATCTTGGAACTGGAACTGCTGCTGGAGTGTATCTAATACTGCTGGCAAGTAGCCACCACACGCTTTCATCCCTGAGGCTAAGCTGCCACCAAACCACTCCTGCCTGGTGGCCTGATGTCTCCAAGCAGAGCTGTGAGGAGCTGTTACACCCTTCCCTGGGCCATGCAGCAGTGAATTCACTCTGTCTACCCTTCCCAGTTGCAGCTACTCCTCACCTCCTTGGGCTGGAGCTGAAGCTGTGTACTATCTCCTAGGAAAATGATACCTTGGCAGAGCAGCTCCATCTGCCCCTACCAGCCACCGCTGCACCCTGTATCTGGGGACTGGAGCTGAAGCTGTGCACTCCTTCCTGGGGAAATGACACTTTGGTAGAGCTGCTCCATATACCTCTCCCAGTTTTTCTGGCCATTGGGTCAGAGCTGAAGCAATGCCTGGTATTCTAAGGAAATGGTGCCTTGGCTGCCAGAGAAGTCATGTCCTCTTGTGTCTGAGCTGAAATAGTACCCTGCTTCCTAGGAAAACAGTGCCTTGACCTCCCAGAGCAGTTATGCCTCCCTGATGCCTAAGTTTAAGCAATGCCCTATCTCCAGGAAAACTGTGCCTTGGTCTCCCAAAGCAGTCATGTCCCCCAGTACCTAAGTTAAAGTGATTCACTACATCCCAGAAAAATGGAGCCTGGGCTTCCCAGAGCAGTTATGCCCATAAGCCTGAGCTGAAGTGGTGAATCAGCCCCTGGGGGATTGGTGCCTTGTACAAACTGAGCAGGTACACATACCAGGGCTGAACTGATGTAACACCCTGCATCCCAGGGAAAGAGCAGGAGCTGAGCTGAGGTATCCCATCCTACAGGCCAAACCACTCTAGTACCCTGCTTCCCTGTAGCTGGACTAGCTTCCCATAGTCTGAGCTTCTGAGACACTGCTTTCTCCAGAGGATGGAGGCCTCACTGTGCTGCTCTCTGCCCCTGCCCAGGGCCCAAATAACAGCTGTGCTTCACCATTTGGGGGTCCTTGCAGCCACTGTACCTAGCTTCATAGAGTCTGGGATACTGCTGAGTCCTACAATCCCAAAGTCTAGAGTTATAACTAAATGCTGCCTCATCCCCTGAGACTCAAGTTGCCACTGAAACTTATTGGCTCTGGTTTCCAAATTATAGCCATACCCTGCTTCCAAGACAAAACATCCAGAGTACCTCTTCTTTCCTGGAGCAGGGCCAGTGCTATGCAATGGCCCCCAGGGCCAGAAGCACAGCTACAACATGGCTTCCTAAGCTCAAGCTCCTATGGAGTACCTCAGAGTCACAGATCCTGGCTTTTTGGGCATCCTATATCCAACCTTGACACAAAGAGTAAACCTACACTCCAAGACCAAGGTACCACAATTGGTCCATAAGACCCTGAGCCTAGGACCCTGGCTCTATAGCTGCTTAGAGCACTAACACCTGGAACCCAACATCACTGTAGCTGCTTGTAGGCTTTGTTGGATCCAACATCAAGAAGGATCCCCTTGGCTAAGTCTCCCAATTAGGGGGAGAAAGAAAATAGAATGACCCCCAAAGCTCTTGCCACTGAGAAACTTAACAACCTATACTGCTGCTGCTGATGCCACAAACTTCTACAGCCTAGGTCACTGAGGCACCCACAGTTATTGCTGACATTGATCACTTCTGAAGAAGCTGGAGACTGCAGCACTCCATCTACTTAGAACCAGTCACCACAGTCTCCCAACTGGTACACTGACAAAAGTCTTTCTTTCTGAAGGCCACTCTATAAAGCATAGAGGAGGTGATTGTTTAACCAGATGCACAGACATCGATGTAGGGAAACAAGAAATATGAAAAAGCAAGGAAATGTAACACCACCAAAAGGACACAGTAACAGACTCCAAAGAAGAGAAATCTATAAGTTGCCAGAAAATAAATTTTTAAAATGATCTTAAGGAAATTCAGGAAGATACAAGATACTACAGATAATTTGATGAAATCAGGACAATTGACAATATGAACAAGAAATTTAACAAAGAGATAGATATCATAAAAAAGAACCAAACAGGAATCCTGCAACTAATTCAATGAATGAAATAAGAAATACAATAGAGAGCTGCAACAGCAGACTAGATCAAACTGAAGAAAGAACTTGAAAATAGGTCATTTGAAATCATTCATTCAGAAAAGAAACAAGGTTGAAAAAGAGTAGAGAAAGCCTACAGGGCTTATGGGACACCATTAAGCAAACAAATATTTACATTATGGAATTTAAGAAGGAAAAGAGACCGGAGAAGGCATAGTAAACTTATTTAATGAAATAATAGCTGAAAAATTACCAAGTCTTGGAAGAGATATGGACATCCAGATCCAAGAAACTCAAAAGTCTCAAATAGATTCAAGGCAAAAAGATTCTCTCTGAAGAACATTATAGTCAAATTATCAAAATTAAAGACAAAGAAAGAATTCTAAAAACAGTAAGAGAAATGTATCAAGTCACATATAAGGGAACCCCCATTGGATGAATAGCATATTTCTCAGTGGAAACCTTACAGGCTTGTAAAGAATGGCATAATATATTCAAAATGCTAAAAGAAAAAAATGCCAACCGAGAATGCTATACCATGTCACCCCAGGTAGACTGGCTATTATAAAAAAGACAAACAATAAATACCAGCAAGGATGTGGAGAAAGGGAAACTTTTATACACTGTTAGTGGGAATGTAAATTAATACAGCCATTATAGAAAACAATATGGAGGTTCCTCTAAAAACTAAAAATAGAATTACCATGATACAGTAATTCCACTACTGGGTTTATATCCAAAGGAAAGGAAATTAGTATGTCAAAGATATATCTGCCACTCCCATGTTTATGGTAGCACTAGTCACAATAGCCAAGATACGGAATCAATTTAAGGGTTCATCAGTGGATGAATGGATAAAGAAAATGTGGTATATATACACAATGGAATACTATTCAATCATAAAACATGAAATCCTGTCATTCGTGGAAGCATGGATGAGCTTAAAGAACCTTATGTTAAGTGAAAAAAAAACAGGCACAAAAAGATAAATACTGTATGTTCTCATTCATATGTGAAAGCTAAAAAATTTGTTCTCATAGGAGTAGAGAGTAGAATAGTGGTTACTGGAGGCAGGGAAGGATACTAAGAGGCTGATTAATAGATACAAAATTATAACTAGATAGGAGGAATAAGTTCTAATGTTCTATAGCACTATGTGGTGACTATAATTAACAATAATTTATTATATATTTTCAAATAGCTAGAAGAATGTATTTTTAATGCTTCCAACACAAAGAAATGATAAATGTTTGTGCTGATGGATATGCTAATTTCCCTGACGTGATTATTTCACATGTATCAAAATATGACACTGCACCCCATAAATAGGTATGATTATGTGTTAATTAAAAATAATAACAAAAGCAAAAAAATTTAGTTGTATTTCATTGTATGAATACATGATGGTTTATCTATTAACCTGGCAATGGATCTTTGGGTTGTTTCCAGTTTTGGCTATTACAAATAAATCTGCTATAAACATTCATGTATAAATCTATATAGGGATTTATGGTTTCCTTTCTGTTAGATGAATACCTATGAGTAAATGGCTGAATTATATGGTAGGTGTATGTTTAAATTTTAAGGAACTGTCAAACTGTTTTCTAAAATGGTTATACCATTGTACATTCCCATTAGCAGTGTATAAGGCCACCAATGCTCTACGTTCTTACTAAAACTTCTTATGGTCAATCTTTTTAATTTTAGCCACTGTAATCCACGCACGTATAGTTGTATACCATCATGGTTCTAATTTGCATTTCCACAATGAGTAATGACATTGAGCATTTTCATGTGTTTCTCTGCATTTGACATATTTACTTTGTTGAGATATCTGTTGAAATCCTTTGCCTATATTTAAATTAGGTTTTTGCTCCTGTTATCATTGAGTTGTAAGTGTTCTTTATTCTATATACAAGTTCTTTGGTGGAAATATGTTTTGAAAATATCTTCTACAGTCTGTGACTTGCATTTTCTTTCTTTTTTTTTTCTTCAAGATTTTGTTAAGGTATGAAGGTACAAACATTTAGGTTACATATATTGCCTTTGTACTGCTAGAGGCAGAGCTCCAAGCATTCCCATCCCAGACAGTGCACATCACATTATCAAATTGGTACTAATTGATGAACACTTATGTGTACATATAGAAGTAGCATTCATTGGATGTCGGGCAAGTGGGAGAGGAGAGGAGGGGATGGGTAAATGCATGTTTTTAACAAGGATTTTTAAAACACAGCAGTTTTTAATTTTAAGTCCTATTTATTAATTTCTTTATGAATCATGCTTTTCTTTTTGTATGTAAGGAAGCACTGCTCAAAATAGCAATATTTTTTCTTTGTTTTCTTCTGGAAGTTTACAGTTATAGGTATTGCATTTTGGTCTATGTTCTATTTTTGAGTTAATTTTTTTATATGATGTGAAGTATGAATTGATGTACACTTATTTTTTTCATGTGGATTTCCAGTAGTTCTAGCTCCATTTCTTAAAAAAAAACCTATCCTTTCTCCACTAAATTGCCTTTGCAACATCCTGCTGGTTTAACAGCTCTCAGTCCCAGAGTGGGAAATGAAAGCTTAAAAATCTATGATTTGAGATTCTTGGGTTGAAGGATATAGAGCTTTTACATGAATTCCCCATTTCTGGTAAGAAGTGCCTTGACTCAAAGAGTCTCTTTAGTCAAAGACCAGGACTCTCCCATCAACGTTTATTATAGTCATCAACTTTGGGGCATAGTGTCCAACGCACTGATGAGTAACTGCGCTAATTAAAGTGTCTATTTCCTCTTCAGCACATGCCAAACTTTCATCTGTCAGTCAGACAAATCCAGGAGATATTATGCCCTCGGTTGAGGAAGTCTATTATTATATATGAAAAGGATTCATTGAGATCATCACTGTCAGAGAAGTCAAAGGAGAATATATAAATGGGAAAATGTAATGCTTGATCTGATCCAAAGCAATTAATATAATTTTCTGTTTAAGTTGAAATTGCTGATATGACAGTGGGGCAGGGTTTGATTTATGAAGAATTGATTTAAACCCTAGGAGAAAGAAAGAAAATTAATCCAGAAAAGAATAAAATTTAAAAATATCTCATGATACATGTCCTTATCATTGTTAATTATTATTAATGTAACAATGTTAATTACATTGTTGGTAATATGGTGATTATTATTATGCTGAGGAGACCAAGATCTATCATATATCGTCTTTTTATTTGAAAGGGGGTCATTGGCTGAGACCTCAGTTGTTCGTCATTTATTATTTCTCACTTAGAATTGAGGAATATCTCATTTTAGTTTAACCTACATAATCACAAAAACTTTGTTTTAGTGCTTCCACACGGAACAAGAAGTAATGTGTTCTCCGTATCTTATGACACTGTTGTTTCTATGTCTGTAAAAGGAGAAAGACATTCTCTTTTTGAAACCAGAAATATATCCTGCCTGAAGTAACTTGAAACCCTCCTCATTGTGAAGTCTGCAGAGACATCAAAGAACCGCAGATACCTGTTATCCAGATATATCTTCTCCTTTACCCCTCAGAGCATTTGTAGCTGCTCTTCCTATAAGAAAGAACCCTTTTGGAATCATGAGCAAAGGTTGATTCAAGATTTTATTGAGAGTATCTAAATATTCTTCATTCCAGGACTAGTTACATGTTCCTTATGGATAGAGGCCAATCTAATTTATCTTGATGTCCTCAGGGGCTACCGTGTTGCCTGGCAGAGAATAGACACTTGCTCAACACTGATAGGGAAATAGGAGCAAATATTACAGAAGTCTTTAATTCCTCCCAAATCTGAGGATTTAGTTCTCTTTCCCTATGTCCTAGCCCCCACAAATTATACCCACTTTCCATCCCTCCATCCATTTGACTTAGGTATATTTTAGTTTGGGTTATGTCAAGTCACTGTTTCTACTATTCTGACTATATAAACACCTCTTATAACCACACCCACTTCCTCCTGCCCTTCTACCTGTTCTCCTCACCTGTGTCCCTGACCTCTGGCAACCACTAATCTGTTCTCCATTTCTAAAATTTTATCATTTCAAAATATTGTATAAATATGAAATCATACAAGTATGTAATGTTTTGAGGTTAATTTTTTTTTTCACTCAGCATAATTACTTGGAGATTCATCCAAGTTCTTGTATGTATCAATAGTCCATCCCTTTTTATTTTTATTCCTTAGTAAGATACCATGGTATCTATGTATCACAGTATGTTTAACCATTTGCCCATTGAGGAACATCTGGGATGTTTTCAGTTTTGGACTGTTATGAATGAAGCTGCTTTGAACAAGTATAGGTTTTTATGTGAACATTAAGTTGTCATTTCTCTGGGAGAAATGCCCAAGAGTGCAATTGCCAGGTCGTACAGTAATTGCATATTTAGCATTACAAGAAATTGCTGAGTGTTTTCCACAGTGGCTGTAACATTTTACATTCCTACCAGCGATGTATGAGAGTTCCAATTTCTCCATATTCTCACTGACACTTGTTATTTCCTCTAGTTCCCCTGCCCTTTTTTTTTTTTTTAATTTAGGCATCCTAGTTGATTGAAGTTGTATCTCATTATGGTTTTGATTTGGATTTCCCTAATGACTATTGATGTAGAACATCTTTTCACATTCCTATTGGCTATTCCTATATCCAGTTTGGAAAAATGTCTATTCAGATCCTTTGCCCATTTTTAAAATTGTGTTATTTGTCTTTTTGTTACTGAGTTATAAGAGTTCTTTATATATTCTAGATACGAGTCCCTTATATGATTTGCAAATATTTTCAGTGGGTTGAATTTTCACTTTCTTGGTTTTGCACCTGGAGACACAAAAGTTTTTAATTTTGATGCAGATCAATTTATCTGTTTTTCTCTGGTTGCTTGTGCTTTTGGGATCATATTTAAGAAACCATTCCCTAATTCAAGTCAAGAAAATTTACACCTATGTTTCCTCCTAGGAAGTTTATAGCTTTGGCACTTAAATCTAGGTCTTTTATCAATTTTGAATTGATTTTTGTATATAGTTGAAGTAGGAGTCCAAATTCATTCTTTTGCATGTAGTTTCATTTATCCCAGTACCCCTTGTTCAAAATACTATTCCATCTCCATTGAATGGTCTTGGGACTCTTGTTGAAAATCAATTGACAATAGATACAGAGTTTTATTTCTAGCATCCAAATTATATATATAAATATATATATTTATATAGAATATAAAATTTATGTAAAATATAAAAAATATATATATAAAATCTCATACCTTATGTCTTACACCAGTAGCACACTGTTTTGATTAAGTTTTGAAATTGGGAAGTGTTAGTCCCCCAACTTTGTTCATTTTTAAGATTGGTTATTTGGGGTCCTTTGCACTTATTTACTAATTTTAGACTTAGTTTTTATGTTCACTATACAAACTTTCACTTAATTTCTCTTTTCACTATAGTTCCCTCATCCTAAACTGTGCCAGAGTTGCTCTGTTTACTCTCCGGGGATAATTCTCCAGCCCTCTTCTGGGTACAGGAGTGGTTGCTGGCTGCATGGAATCTGAAATAGTCTCTAGGTGTCCGACTGCTTCTACTTCTTTTTTGAAAACACACATTTTTAGCTTTTCTTAAGAGAAAAATAAAAAGAAGAAAATGAACTTTGAGGAAAATCTTTGAGTCCTACTGAACTTGAGGCTTTGCTTCCGATTGCTTTTCTGTCTTTTGCTTTGGCACTAAACATTTTTTTCCTCACTGCTTCTTAATCCAACTTTGAATCTTTATGTGTTTAGTGCTGTTTTTACAACTACCTTCAAAAGTACCTGATGCCACCAATTTCAGAGGCTTTTACAAGTTCTGCGATAGAATGGAAATCAAGTTGCTTATTGGTTCTTCACATTGCTGACTTGCGGCTTAGCTTTCTTGGAGCTTCTAAGTCAGCGACCACATGTCACTGCATTTAAAATGTTCTTGTTTCCTTTCATTTCATCTTTTTCTTTGTGTGTCTGTTCCTTTACACAGCCGTTCACTGTCACTGACTTTCAGGAAAGAGTGGACCTAAATGTATGTGTTCAATCTGTCATTGCCATTTTTTACTGGAAGTCTCCTTAACAATAGTATCTTTGTATAATGGATTGAGAACTAGTTTCAATATGATCAAATTATTCTACTGCATAATTTAAAAAGCTACATTATGTTCTATTGTGGGAATATGATCATTTATTTAATAACTTTATTTTGGGTCATGTCCAGATTTTTTAGTTTTGGAAACAATGTTGTGATGAACATATGTGTAGGAAATTTTGTACATTCCCATAAATATTTCCCAAGAATAAAGTCCTAGAACTGGTTTTATGCAATCAAAAGTTACATACATATTAATACATTAAGATTTTTGATATTCATTAACAAATAACCCAACAGAGTGGTTTTATTGATTTCATGCCTACCAGCTGTTTATAAAAGTGCTCTTTTCCTAAAACACTCATCAACGTTGGGCATCATCATTTAAAAAATATCCTTGTACTTTTACTTTTTACTTTTTCAAGCCAGAAGTGGACTCAATGCAATTGGTTTTGCTATAATATAATTTTTAGGAAGAATGGCTTCAACCTCTCATCCTAAAACTGGATATATTATATTTGGCAGAAATTTGGCAGAAGTCTCTACATTTTAATCAATTTATATTTACAAAAAAAGAACTCGTCCTATAGCAGATCAGTTGGTTTTGTTGTTTAGAAATGTATTTTCTTGTTAATTCTTCCCAGAATTTCAGTAGGGAACTTGCTTGCTCAAGTAGATATTCATTGAGGAAAAAGTGACACTTATTTTCTATGGAGTTGGTAGAAAATTTGTAAATCCTACTTAGACAATTTTCTGGGCTATTCACTGTAGAACAGAGTTTTGAGAACCTGAATAATTATTTATTCATGGCTAGAACAGGCCTGGGACTCTCTTCTTCTGTGCTGTACTTGTTAATTTTGGGGAAGTATCTTGCTCTTACTTGAAAGCATTCTTTTGGCCATTTAGTGAAGATATTGAAAGACCATATATTCAGGAGAGAGTCATAGTTAGCTGCTTTAATTTTTATTAAGTAATTTCAGTCAGCCACATCTGCTGTTTAGTCTGTCTTTAGACAAGATGGAGCTGTTCTTAGTAACATTAGAGAGTGCCTGTGCACCAAGTCACAAATAGTAATTAAAATTTTAGAGACAAATAGTAATCATGCAAGATTATTTGAATAACAGACAAGGCATCCAACCTCATGAACTGTAATTTTCAAGTAACTTTGAACTCTTTTATTACATGAAATTTTAAGTTTTATTTGCTTGACTTCCCCTTATTCCTGACAAGGTGAGCAATTTCCATCAGAGAGAAGCGCTGAGAACACTTTGCTGGCCTTCTGAAAGAGTCAGGTAACTGACTGTCTCCCTTTTATGATCGCCACAATGTTCAGAGCCAAATTTTATAATTGTGTGTCTCTTTCCCCACCTTTCTGCTGTTGTAATTCTTTTGTTTACTTTTTCTACAGTAAAGATTAATTTATATTTATGTTTTTCTCTTTTATTAAATATATTTTGTCATCTTCTAATTCATTGTAAAACATGTTGACAAAGGAAAGGGGAAATGTAAAAAATGTCATGGGCAATGGGGAGCCATTGAAAATTTCTAAAAAGAATGATGAATTGGTTATATTTGTATCTTAGACGGATAACACAGGTAGCTCTGTGAAAATAGATCAAAGCAAGGTCAGGCTGGAGACAGGATGGCAAACTAAGGACATTATTAAAACCACTGGCCTCTAGGAGCCCACAGTCAAGAAGAGGAACACAACCCTGCATGTTAGACAGGATGCAGTCAGGAAAACAGAAACCATTCTAGGTATTTCAAACAGAGAGGATTTAATAAAGAAAACTGTTTACATGGGTGTTGAAAGAGCTGGGGAGCCAAATATGAAATTGTGAGAGAATCTACAGTTTAGCTACAAGAGGAAGCACTGTCGCTCCCATGAAAGAAGAGACACAGGAAGGACATGATATGATGGAGCTCACACGTGGCAGCAGTTTACTTGGAGCTGCACCCATGGCGAGGGCTGCCTGGAAGGTATTAAACTCGGTAAGGAGGGAGGAAGATGCCTTCTGATTAATTGTGTGACCACAGAGAAGATGCACTGCTACTGTGGGGCTGCCACCCTCCCCGAGGCAGAGCCTGGTCTCTCCCCTCCGCCACACTCCAGTCATTCTGCAGAGCCTCCCACTGGCTAAGCCTGCCTGGAAGCCAGTTGCCAAGAGAGGGGGTGGGGGGAGATGCAGTGGTCCTGCTTGGCAGGGCAGAGTAGGGGAAGTACAGAGTGTAAGTCTGAGCCTCAAGCAGGCAAATGACAGATACTGCATGAAAAGGGATGTGGGTTGTGCCATAAAATGAGAGAACAATTGGCGATAAGGTCAGAGGGAAAGACTCATTTTCACTGGGGTGAGAGTACAGCTGAGAAAGACTCACCAAGAGCAACCTCTTTGCTGATGAATGAGGGCTGATTTGGGAACAGAGCAAAATGGATTATAAATATAGCTGCCAGTAAATTTTAAGGGGGTTGGTTTTCTTATCAGTATTTTAAAGGAGACTGGAATTTCAAATCGTTAGATTTTGAAAGAGATTTTTTAGTCTATAATCAATTTATGCATGAAAAAAACATATGGAAGTTGATTTTTTTTTTAACAAAAAGCTTGAAGATTTATAAATATTCAGAAGAAAAGTGAATTTTGGAAGTGATTCCAAAGAGAGGGACCATGGGCTATGCTGCCTGGAACTCACCTTGGTCTCCAGAAAAGTGGAGTTGGCCTCCATGTAGCTTGCAAAGCCATTGAGCAATTAGGGGTGCATTTTAAATGCGCAATGTTACCACAAATAACAAAAAACTAAACTTACTGATAATGCCAGATATCAGACCATAGACCATGACTCCAGCTCTAAGACTCCTCCATAGTCCTAATACCTTAGTCACATTCATCCCCATACATAAATACCAACTGTGTTCCCTTTGAATTTGACCGCTAATGTATGCCTCACTGGCTTCTTTGCTTAGGTAGATTTTGTCAATTGATTTTTAATACTGGCATATAGCTATTCTACTTTCTAAATACAGAAAACATGAACAAAATTATTCTTTTTTTTTGCCATTTGTATTGAGTGAACCCATTGTATATATGACTCCATTAAAGACCTGACTATAATTTTTTATGTGTTTCTATGTCTATAAAGAGAATAATTGCACTGATTCTTTAGGTCTAAATGTACATAATATTTTTTTTCTTATACTTTACTTTCCATGACCCTAGTCTATACTTCCTCTATACACATTGTACAGAACATTTTATTTTGCAAACCAGACCTTTTATGATGCTTAAGGTTTCCATTTGTTTCTGAGTTTTTTACACTAAATATTTAAACCCTATTTATAAGATTTTTAGATAATTGGTCTTGTCAAAGATAACACTATCATCCCGATATATAATTCTAAAAGTTTCAGATTTGATCAACATAAGGAGGTTGCAGAAGATTCATTTCATGAGGCCTATTCTAACTCTACCCTGGGTTAATGACCACATAAAGTCACTGGGCCCCCCAGATAAATATGCCATTATGTACAGAGTCGAGCCCTAGACCTTTGAGATTTGGGAGGAAACTTCAAGTTCATATAGTCTAACTGGTGGATAGTTCTGTCTTATATGTTTGGCAATAAAATATAACTTCTTTGTCTGATAAGGTTTTATTATTCAGACACTTTTAGCAATGTTTTAGTGTCATCTTTCTCTCTTGTTTTCTTGTCACATGTATATGGGATGTCATGGAATATAGCCTGGTTCAGTGCATTAGCCACTCTAAGAATGATTACTCTTTTGTATATCTAAAAATCACATTTGAAATAGAATTATAACAATCTGAGCGTTATTGAGTCTTTTGTCTTGAAGCCATAAGAAGGAACTTTTTACAATATTTGAATTCCAAATGTTGTCTGGCTTGAATTCATAATTCTTCAATTTGGAATTTGATTAGTATGAATTACAGGGGTGATAGTGGGATAGAAGGAGTCTAAAATTTCAACAAGTTACTCAAATCTCTACCAGGTGGATCTAATTCACCACAGAGGGTAAGCAGGGCCAGCTGCCCAACCTTGCCTGGTGATCAACAATAGAAGTTTGGACAGTAGTCACTGCTTTTAATAGTCTCTAACTTTCTCAGTCTCTCTGTCTGTCTCTTCTCTC
Organism: Lemur catta; assembly: GCF_020740605.2. Lineage (NCBI taxonomy): Eukaryota > Metazoa > Chordata > Mammalia > Primates > Lemuridae > Lemur > Lemur catta. The sequence continues at coordinate 34,504,832 of NC_059138.1, forward strand.
AATATTTCCCTCTCTCTTTGTTTCCCTCCCTTCTTTTCTAATGTGGGACGCATATATATCCAGGCTAATACTGACTTTCAGCATAGATTTTGAATTGCATAGACTTCTAAAGAGATAGAAGTTTGCCATGGTGACCATTGTGCTATTCTTTGCTGGGTATAAGCAAACATTTTACAGACCTGAAAGTGTTAACATAGCTTTCAAAACAACCTAACTTTATAACCCAGGCTAGGTTCAGCTCCATCAGAAATTAAGCTCTCCATTAATAATTTTGATACAAGAACTCAATTAGTTTGTATGGATCTGATTAACAAGATAGTGGGGCAGCTCTGTGAATTAGATACTATTTTTATCTCCTCATTTTGTAGATGGAAAAACCAAGTTTAGAGACAGAGATTTGCCCAAGATATTCACAGAAAATATCACCCAAATTCACTCAAGATATTCACAAAGATAATAAGTGGAGGAGTGGTCTAAACTCAGTTCTGCTAACTGCAAAGCCTAGGAACTTGGATGGCTACGTTATGAGCTGCCTTCTATAGGTTAGGTATTAATAGTTAGATCCTGTTTTAATAAATTGAACTCCCTCCTAGCGTGTTTCAAATATAAAGCTGAAGAAAAAAAAGAGTGAAAGAAGAACGAAAGAAAAAAATTGAATACCCTCTTCTTCTAGATTTGTTGGCAAGTATTTTGCAAACTATATGGTCTTGTCCATTCTTTCAGGGCCCCAGGGCTGCATGTGCCTCCTCACCTCTAGCTCACTCTCACACTCTCTTCTTAAGCACAGCCTGATGGGCTATTCCCTTTTATTTTATTTTATTTTTTTTCTGTGCACAAATTATATATTTATTTATTTAATGACTTCTTACGATCAAAGAAACAAAGGGAAAATCACAAAATCAATTCACTTTTAATTATTTCTCACTAATTATTTATTATTAGTTAGAATTAGAATAATTAGTATTATTTTAGTTAGAATTAGAATAATTAGTATTATTTTATAATGTTGGTACTTTAAAAATTTTGTTAATATTACATTTATTAATTCTGAATACTAATTGATAGGATTTGCCTTCCCTTCTTTTTTTTTTTTCCCCTTTTTTTTTTTTTATTTCAGCTCATCATGGGGGTACATAAGTTTAGGTCATATACATTGTCCATGTCCCATCCATCCCCCCGAGTCAGAGTCCCAAGTGTGTCCGTTCTCATTCTCCAGACAGTGCGCCTGGCACTCACCATGTAGTCATACCTCCATCCCCTCCTCCCCCACCTCCCTGGGTCTGCACCTTCAAGCATGACCATTCCCCAGAGGGTGTGCAATGCACTCATCATGTAGGCATACACCCATCCCCTCCCCCACCCCCATCCCAGTCTGATATCCAATTGGTATCCTTCCCTGATGTACATTTAGGTGATGATCAGGGAAACCAGTTTTCTGGTGAGTACATGTGATGCTTGTTTTTCCATTCTTTGGATACTTCACTTAGTATAATGGGTTCCAGCTCTCTCCAGGAGAACCAAAGAGATGTCGTATCATCGTTATTTCTTATACCTGAGTAGTACTCCATGGTATACATATACCACAGTTTACTAATCCATTCGTGGATTGATGGGCACTTGGGTTGTTTCCACATCTTTGCAATTGTGAATTGTGCTGCTATAAACATTCGGGTACAGGTGTCTTTGTTAAAGAATGACTTTTGTTCTTCTGGGTATATGCCAAATAATGGGATTGCTGGATCAAATGGTAGGTCTACTTGAATCTGTTTAAGGTATCTCCATATTGCTTTCCATAGGGGTGGAACTAGTTTGCATTCCCACCAGCAGTGTATGAGTGTTCCTGTCTCTCCGCATCCACGCCAACATGTGTTGTTTTCGGATTTTTTGATAAAGGCCATTCTCACTGGAGTTAAGTGGTATCTCATTGTGGTTTTGATTTGCATTTCCCTGATGATTAGGGATGTTGAGCATTTTTTGATACGTTTTTTGGCCATTCTTATGTCTTCTTTTGAAAAATTTCTATTCATGTCCTTTGCCCGTTTTTTGATAGGATTGTTTGATTTTTTCTTGCTGATTTTCCTGAGTTCTAAATAGATTCTTGTTATCAGTCTTTTATCTGATGTGTAGTATGCGAAAATTTTTTCCCATTCTGTAGGCTGTCTGTTTATTTTCATGACTGTTTCTTTGGCTGTGCAGAAGCTTTTTAATTTAATCAGGTCCCAGTCGTTTATTTTTGTTGTTGCTGCGATTGCCTTAGGGGTTTTCTTCATAAATTCTTTGCCTAGACCAATGTCTGTAAGAGTCTTTCCTACATTTTCTTCTAGAATTCTAATCGTTTCCCATTTAAGGTTTAAATCTGTTATCCACCGTGATTTGATTTTTGTGAGAGGTGAAATCTGTGGGTCCTGTTTCAGTCTTCTACATGTGGCTATCCAGTTTTCCCAGCACCATTTATTGAATAGGGACTCTTGTTCCCAGAGTATGTTTTTGTCTATTTTGTCAAAGATTAGATGGTTATATGAGGATGGTTTTATATTTGGGTTTTCTGTTCTGTTCCACTGGTCTGTGTCCCTGCCCTTGTGCCAATACCAAGCAGTTTTAAGCACCACAGCTTTGTAGTATAGTTTGAAGTCTGGCAAATCAATACCTCCCATTTTGTTTTTATTGCTTAAGATTGCTTTTGCTATACGGGGTCTTCTCTGATTCCATACAAAGTGTATAATTATTTTTTCTAAATCTGTGAAAAATGATGTTGGTATTTTAATAGGAATTGCATTGAATCTATAGATTACTTTGGGTAGTATAGACATTTTAACGATGTTAATTCTTCCAATCCATGAGCATGGTATGGATTTCCACTTATTTACGTGTTCTGCAATTTCCTTCCTTAGCGTTTCATAGTTCTCTTTATAGAGGTCCTTTACCTCTTTAGTTAAATATATTCCTAGATATTTTATTTTCTTTGTTGCTATTTTGAAAGGTATTGAGTCCTTAATTTGGTTCTCCAATTGAATGGTATTGGCATATATGAATGCCTCTGATTTGTGTGTATTGATTTTGTAACCTGAGACATTACTGAATTCGTTAATTAATTCTAGGAGTCTCTTGGTTGAGTCCTTGGGGTTTTCCAGATACAACATCATGTCATCAGCGAAGAGTGAGAGTTTGATCTCTTCTGTCCCTATTTGGACACCTTTGATTCTGCTCTCTTGTCTGATAGCTCTCGCAAGGACTTCCAATACTATGTTGAAAAGTAATGGGGACAGTGGGCAGCCTTGTCTGGTTCCAGTTCTGAGTGGGAATGCTTTCAATTTTTCCCCATTCAGTATGATGTTGGCTGTGGGTTTGCCATATATGGCTTGTATTATTTTTAGGTAGGTCCCATTTATGCCTATGTTGTTAAGTGTTTTTATCATAAAAGGGTGTTGAATTTTGTCAAATGCTTTTTCTGCATCTATTGAGAGGATCATATGGTCTTTATTTTTGCTTCTATTTACGTGGTTAATTACATTTATAGATTTTCATATGTTGAACCACCCCTGCATCTCTGGGATGAAGCCTACTTGGTCGTGATGAATTATTTTTTTAATCAGCACTTGGATACGATTTGCTAGGATTTTATTGAGAATTTTTGCATCTACGTTCATGAGAGAAATTGGTCTGTAGTTTTCTTTTTTTGTTGCATCCTTTCCTGGTTTTGGTATCCATGTTATATTGGCTTGGTAGAATGTGTTGGGGAGAATTCCATCCTTCTCAATATTGAAGAATAGTTTATGTAGGATGGGCACCAGTTCATCTTTGTATGTATGGTAAAATTCAGGTGTGAACCCATCTGGACCAGGGCTTTTCTTTTTGGGAAGGTTTTTTATTGCTGTTTCAATTTCAGTTCTTGATATTGGTCTATTCAGGAATTCTATTTCTTCCTGATTGAGCTTGGGAAGGCTGTGTGTTTCTAAAAATTTGTCCATTTCCTCCTCATTTTCCAATTTGTGTGCATAAAGATTTTTGTAATATTCATAGATAATGTCATGTATCTCTGTGGCTTCAGTTGTGATTTCTCCTTTCATGTTCCTGATGGAAGTTATTAAAGATTTTTCTTTTCTGCTCTTGGTTAGTCTACCCAGTGGTGTGTCTATTTTATTTATCTTTTCAAAGAACCCACTTTTTGTTTTATTAATTTCCCTTATAGTATTTTTGTTGTCTTTTTCATTTAATTCTGATTTGATCTTAATAATTTCTCACCTTCTGCTGGGTTTGGGGTCAGTCTGTTCTTCTTTCTCCAGCTCTTTGAGTCTATTCATTAAGTTGTCTATCTGTAAGTTGTCTGTCTTTTTGAAATAGGCATTTATGGAAATGAATTTTCCTCTCAGGACTGCTTTAGCTGCATCCCATAGATTTTGATAAGTTGTGTCACCTTTGTCATTTAATTCAAAGAATGTTTTGATTTCTGACTTAATTTCTTCCTTTACAAAATTGTTATTCAGGAGAAGGTTGTTTAGCTTCCATGACTTTGAGTAGGAATGAGAGTTCCTGTTAGGGTTTTATTCCATTGTGATCTGAGAAGATGCAGGGTATGATTTCTATTTTTTTAATTTTTTTAAGACTTGCTTTATGACCTAGGATATGGTCAATCTTAGAGAATGTCCCGTGAGCTGATGAGAAGAATGTATATTCAGTGGATTTCGGGTAGAATGTCCTGTAGATGTCAGTCAGGCCCATTTGTTCTAGCATTCTGTTTAAGTCTACTATGTCTTTGCTTATTTTCTGCTTGGAGGATCTGTCCTGTGCTGTCAGTGGGGTGTTAAAGTCTCCAACTATTAAAGTGTTGTTGTCTATGATTTGGTTTAGATCGAGTAGGATTTGCTTTATGAATCTGGGTGCGCCTAGATTGGGTGCATATATATTAAGTATGGTTATGTCTTCTTGTTGAATTGTGCCTTTCACCAGTATGTAGTAACCGTCTTTGTCTTTTATTACTTTTGTTGGTTTAAAGACTAAGTTATTGGAAATTAAAACTGCCACACCAGCTTTCTTTTGGCTACCATTTGCTTGAAATATCAAGTTCCATCCTTTTATTTTCAGTCTAAATGCATCTTTGCCGGTTAAGTGAGTTTCCTGAAGGCAGCAGATACTTGGTTTGTGTTTTTTTATCCATTGGCCCAGTCTATGTCTCTTGAGTGGGGAATTCAGGCCATTGACATTTAGTGAAAGAACTGATAATTGGGATAGATTTCTGTTTATCTTATTGGGTAGAACTTCATTGCTATGTTTTCTCTCTTGAGCCATTGTGGTGGCTAGAATTTGATCTTTAGCTCTTGGGTGGTTTTACATTCGTGGGTCTTTGTTGTGATGATCCATGTGTAACTCTCTTTTGAGTACTTCTTGGAGGGGTGGTCTTGTCTTGGTGAATTCCCTCAGTCCTTGTTTATCTGAGAATGTCTTAATTTCTCCTTCATATAGAAAGCTTAGCTTAGCTGCGTACAAGATTCCAGGCTGGGCATTATTCTGTTTCAGAAGAGTGAGAATGGGGCCCCAACTTCTTCTTGCTTGTAAAGTTTCAGTTGAGAAATCTGGCGTAATTCTAATGGGTCTCCCTTTGTATGTTACTTGTTTCTTTCTCCTTACAGCTCAAAGAACGGTCTCTTTAGTGGATATTTTGGTCAGTCTGACGACTACGTGGCATGGTGTTTTCCTATTTGCTATGAATCTACCAGGGGTTCTTTGAGCTTCTTGAACCTGTATATCTAAAGTTTTAGCAAGGCCTGGGAAATTTTCTTCTATTATGTCTTCAAATAGTTTATCCAGCCCTTGCTTATTATCTTCTTCACCTTCAGGGATGCCTATAACTCTCATGTTAGGTTTCTTCACGTAATCCCACATTTCTTGAAGACTCTGATCTTTTTTCTTATTTCTTTGCTCTATCTCTGTGACTGTCTTATTTAATTGGAACGAGTTATCTTCGATCTCTGAGATTCTGTCTTCTATTTGATCTACCCTGTTCTTGAGACTTTCCACTGTGTTTTGTAGCTCCCTGAATAAATCCCTCATTTCTAGGAGTTCAGTTTGGTTTTTCTTCAATATGTCTATTTCTTTAGTGAATTTTTCTTCCAAATCCTGGAATTTTTTTGCAGTTTCTTTGTGTTGGATGTCAATTTTTTCTTGTATATCATTCAGCTTATTTATAACCCAAGACTGAAATTCTTCTGGTAACATGTTGGTATTCTGAAACTGGCTTGTGCCAATTGGAGGAGAGTTGGTATTTCTCTTTGGGGGCGAGGTTTCCGTTTGGTTTTTTGTGCTTCCCATATTTTTCCGCTGAGCCCTTCCCATCTGGCTCTATCGTTAGATCTTTTCTCACAGCTTTAGTCTAGTTAACAGCACGTCTTGTACTCTGTTCTTAGGCTGTGAAACAGTCTAGGTATGTTGCTTCCTTTATCTAGAGGGGGAGACTGTTGTGTGTTGTTTAGAGTTTTTTTTCTATCTCAGTTGGGGGACTGCTTCTGATGGGTCCACCCCCAGAGGGTTGGCTTGACCTAAGACCAGTTTGGCAAGTTAAATCACTGTGTTGTGGACTTTCAGTTAGTAGGCAGGATTCACACTATTTGCAAGCAGAAAGCCTCTTCTCCCTCTCTTTTTTTTTTTTTTTTCCGCCCCTGGCTTTTGGTTCTTCCTCTGGATGTGTGGTTTCTGTCTCTTTCCGCAGGAAAGACACTGGCTAGGTGGAGGAGGCGGTGCCCTCACTCACTCAGTGCCCCAGCTGCTGCAGCTCCCACGGGCAAGGGTCTACACTGTCCCAGTGTTCCCAAGGTCCGGGCTCCACACTCTTGCGTCTGGGGAAGCACTCAGTGTTCACACCTGGGAAGGGGACCTGGAGAGGGTCTATGGATCAGGGGATGGAGCCTCCTGGGGAGCCGCCTGGCACCCTATGGCTCTGCAGCAATTAGACCTTGGCCCGCACAATTGTTCCTGCCCACCCGCAGATCACTGGCACTGGGGGGCAATTTTCAGTGTCCGATAGGAATCAGAGCTGGGGGTCTGGAGCACTCAGGAGTTTACAGTAGCTCCTGGGCTGGAGGGACACCGGAAAGGAGAAAAGAAAAAGAAAGGAAAAAAGAAAAAAAAAAAAAGAGAGAGAAACAATATGAATAACAAGAAGAAGAAAGAGAAAACAAGAAAGAAAAGAGAAAGAAAGAAAGAAAGAGAGGGATAAAAAAAAAAAATCCCGCTTTAATATTTCACGCTCGCGGCCCCTGGCCTCGGTGCAGATCCGCGTCTGTCCCTTTAAGAGATAGGGCACTGGCACCGCGGAGCCCCGCCAGAGTCCCAGGTCCTTTCCGCTTAGCTGTGGGAACCGAGATGGCGACCACGCGAGAGCGTTCAGAGCTCGGCAGGCGCCAGGGCCCATAGCGGCTCCCCGGCCAGAAAGCCGCCGTACGGGAAGAAAAGAGCAAAAAAGTCCCGCTTTAGTATTTCACGCTCGCGGCCCCTCGCCTCGGTGCAGGTCAGCGTCTGTCCCTTTAAGAGATAGGGCACCGCGGAGACCCGCCAGAGTCCAAGCTCTCGCCCGCCTGTGTCACCTGTCCTCGGAGCTCCACGTCTCCCGCGGTGATTCTGCACCGATTTCAGTCAGATCCCTGACCGAGTGGATGTGGGGGTCAGTGGGGAGATCAAGCCGCTCTGCTGTGGGGCTGCACCCGCCCCACTCGCCGGTGAGGCAGGCACGGCCGTCCCGCACTCCGCTGTCTGTTTTCCGTCCCGCACTCTCCAAATTATCTCGGTCTGACTTCCCACTCGCCTCTGTTTTTTCCTGTTCCCCGTGTCCCACGGTGATTCTCCATGGGTTCACACCGCCGTTCCTGTGGAGAAGCAATCCTCTAGTGTTGTGGCAGGTGGAGATCCACGCCTTCCTCACCGGGAGCACAAATCCAGGAGGTCACCTCCACTCCGCCATCTTCTCTCTCCTCCTTCCTATTCCGTTTTAGACTGCTATATTTCATTCTTCACCCTCCTCTTCTTCCTGTCCTTTATCTTCTGTGGTTATGACTCTTCTCTAGGGCATCCCATTGGACTTATAACACCTTGATGGAAGGAAGAAAAGATGTGACTACTGAATATAGATGCATGTCCATCTGCTCATATAGACATACTTTGTTTTCTTTCCTTTTTTTTAGTTTTTTTGAGGGCTGTGGTTGTATGTCTTTAAAACTACAAAAGGACAAAAAACAAAAGAAATTCATAGCAATAAGAGTCCCAAAACTCAACTCTGTTTCTGGCATAGTTGGGCACAGGAGTGGAATCTGGCAAGAAGGGAAGGAAACCCAAATAAATCTGCTTTCACGTAGGGCCTGCTTTTCTCTCAGGCATCTTGCTGTAGTGCTTACAAAAAACATGAGCTTTCTTTTTATTTTCTTAGCTTTTAAATTTTTCTTAGGAGTAACAATGTCTTGTTTAATAAAAATCCAATAATATTGAAGGGTTATAATAAAAGTTAACTAACTCTCACCATCCTTCAGCTCTACTCACTTTTATCTGCTCTTTGATAGTTCAATCTCCATGTCTCTGAAGAATATGCTTATACTGCCATTTCTTGACTTGTAAATTTTGAAATCTATTCACTTGCTGCTAGGATAGTGTAAAAAAATAAAATCAGATCAAGTTAGAAAAATTTTAGAAGTTGATTGTCATACAAAAAGAGAAAGCAAGGATCACCATCCAGGAGACTCCAAACCAAGTGGTGGGAAGATCGCCTCACAAACGTTACAGCACAGTTTATGAAGCATAAAAGAGGAAGTATCTTGACCTTTTTTGTTATACATTAACACTCTTTTTAAGGCAAGCAGAGCTATTTAAACTGATTTTTCTATAGTTGATTGGTGTAATTTCACTGACTCTTGCTGGTAAGGACATAAAGCTTATGTTTTGTGTTTCATTTATGATTAGAGCTAGCATTTAGGAGAAATCGGGATGACTTAAATTTCAGTTGTGTGATTTTGGGCTTTTGCCTTGGGGTGTATCTAAACTGTGGCCTCCGTTTTTATTTTTCTTTACAATAGGGAGAATGTAGATCTCTTTCATCCTGCTCTATCTTTCCAATAATAAAGTCATCTTTAGTTATGCTGATTATGTTTATGACATTAGGAATATGTAAATATTATTCATTATGCAACCAAATCCTGACTGTGAGAACACTTCCTTCTTTAAAAAGATTTTCCTCTTTTTGCTTTTGTTCTACTTTTGCATTCTCACATCTTTGGAATATTCCAATCCTCAAGCACTCTGTGAGCTGGGGTCTTAAAAGGTAATTTGGCTAACACTTTAGTCTATTATCAGCTACTATCCGTGTGCCCTGCTCCCATCTTTTAGAAACTTGTGGGCATTTTTTATCTGCCTAAGGTCCCTCTCTTGTTGTCTTTGTTGGTTTATGCTGTTTTGTCTTACTACTGAATTCCTCTATAAGGAGAAAAAATAAACACTACATTCTTAATTTGGGAGTCTCACATTAGATTTAGGGGAGTAAGATTTTCAGAGTTGGGCTTTAGAAATATCTCTCTGCTGCCTAGAAAAAATACTGGAGGGGATGATCCTGGAAGCAGGGAGTCAACAAGGATGGAAAGACTGGATTTGGGGACTGATTGAATGGCTCCAGTGTCGGGGGACACAGAGTCACAGGCTGTTCCATACCCAGTGTGCCCCTCCCTGGCCTTGCAGCCAGGGTTAACTTACTCTATTTTTCTGAATCCCATTTATCTCATCTGTAGTTCTTCAATTCCCTTAAGTCATTTTTACAATATATAAAATATAGAAATCTAATTTAAAACAAGTGGTAAAGAAATAAAAAAGAATCTAGTCTCTTTTATTCTGCCTACACCCTCTGAACAAATCTTTTTACATTTTCTCTGAGTAGCAGTAGCAACTTAGCTTGGTTGCCTCTGAGCCCAGAAGACTTGTAGAGGCGGGGTCTTCTAGTACTGAACTTCCAGTATTGGACTTGCTGTGCTCGTGGCCATTGCTTTGCCAGCTGAGCTGAGTCTGCAGCTCATTTTATAAAGATGTTCCTTTGCTGGGAACATCTTCAGGTGGCTGGGGGAGTCCACATGAAAGCAGAGAAGCTAATTTGTTCATACTGGGCTTGAACCTTTAGCATGACCACTAACCATGCCAAGAAAAGACATTATGTTACCCCAAGCTTGGGGAAAACAAGCAAGAGGATTCTGAAAGATGTCCAAATTAATCTTTAAAATACATTCTATGACTAAGAAACCTTTTAATCTTGGACTCAATACAGAATTTCGAAACTTAAGCTCAATGAGCCATAATAGGGCTAAATCATAAAATTCTTAACTGCAACAGTCTTTAATTATGGCAAGCTGTAGCAATGCTTTGTAATGCTAACAGAGATGAGATGCTACAACGTTATTTTTTCAAAGGGTAGGACTATTTCAAGTACCCTACAAAATAATTACACTTCATAGTGCTCCCTAGGCTTGGCACCAAAAAAGAAAAAAGAAAAAGGGAAAAAGTAAAATCATACAAAGACAGGAAGCTTTCACCTCTGTAGAATTTTATCTCCATTTATTGATGTGATATGATAATTATAATTGAAATTATAACTGCATGCCATTATTTCAGATCTGAGGAACAAAAATTCATAGACTTATTCATGTTAAAACTGAGAGTAATTTGTTCAAAATATCCTGGTGAGAAGAAAATTGCCTAATGTCTTTGAGGGGTCATAATAGTTTTCACAGTGTCTCCAATAAACCCATTGCAGGACATAACTGATAATTGAAAACAAAAACTGAATATATTAAGTCTGTTGGTATCAAGGTTAAATTAGTGGAATAAAATATTCAGGTTAAGCGATGCTATTAACTCAGTGCCTTCGCGTGTGTTACATCTAACACATTAATACTTTATGGTACTTATGCTTTTCATATGAAGCTTCCACTCACACTTGTAACTTGAATATTTTTTGGAAGGTAGAATTTTTTTTTTTTTCCACAGTGAATATTTTTCTCAGAAAACTTTTTAACTGTAGGTTAATTAAGCAATTGTGTCATGATCAAAGAAGACCAAAACTAACCTGAGGGATAAATCATTATCACTGCCGGACCCCTGAATTTATTGTCCTATCTTGTAAAAATGAACATGTATTTATAGTATTGATATCAGTAATACATGGGCTGATGAAAACAACTGTATTGAACTCATTAATGGTATAAAGGCTGTATTTTTTCCAAAACCTTGAGGGAAAAAAAAATTGTTTACTTTTCAGCTATTTTAAGAAGAATACCCTCTACCATTTTTTCCCATTTTTATCTTTTTCCTCATTTTGCATCCCATGTTGATCCACTATACTTTTGTACATTTTATTCCCTCTTATTATTCCTCTTCTCTCTTTCTTTTCTTCTTCTTTCCTGCTTTCCTTCCATGTTTTACTTCTGCCGCTTTCTTCTAACCAACAGAATTACAGAGGGATTGAATTATATGTTTATTCCAAGTATTGAAATCTCAGGATCTTCAGTATTGACATAAAATGAAAGCCAATGAGAAGACCCTATTGCTACTTCCAGTTTTCTCACTCCTACCCTGAATTTCTCTCCGTTGGTGTCCATAAGTATTATTGAATACACTAATATTATTTGAGATGTAATGTCTAGCCTCTTACATGGACTCTCCCTCACTCTGGTCTTTATTGTCTCCAGTTCAAGCTGTATGCTGCCATGAAGATTTATATATATATGTGTATATATATACACATATATATATAAACTGGACTGTCTTCTGCTCAGAAATCTTTGGTGGCTCCCCAGCACCCACACGGATGCCATCACCCTTGGAGTGTCAGGCTTCTCACTACATGGTCTCTGCCGGGGGGTCCAGTCTCCTCTACCGCCCTCCTGTACATTCCCCTCCCTGACTTCACTCCTGCTTTCCTCTCCGCTGTCTCCTTCTTCCTTCTGCTTACCCAACTCTTTATCAGTCTGCAAAGTTCAATCCAAATCCTGCCTTTTCTTAGTAAATATCTCTGATACCTTCCCCCTCATGCAGACTAAAGCATAATTTTTCCTGGGCTGCCACTTCATTTTGTAAGTACCCACCTATAAGCATGTATTTTAATTCCATGTGAGTTTGCGTGCGTCTCTCACACCAGGCACAAGATTCTGAACTCCTTGAGGGCAGACTGTAATTCAGAGTCAGGTCTTTCTGACTTCAAAGGCCACTGTGCTTTGTGCCATATTGATTGTGAGAGGTTGATGGTGATAGAGAAGTTGAGAGTGGGGCCAATGAGATCTCAAATTTATGTCACTGGGCAGATGGTGCTATCTTGGATCAAGAGGGAGAAAGTGGAAGGAGTAGGTGTTGGGTGGTAGCACTCATATGAAGGATTTGAATAAAAAGAGAATTGGTTGAAGAGCAGCCTCCTGAGAAAGGTCAGCATTGAAGGCATGAGGACTGGAGCTCAGAAGACATAGTCAGAAGGGAAAGAGACAAGGATAGAAGCCCGGGTGACAAATTTTTAAGGACAAAAGAATTAACATAGTAAAATGCTTTAATAAAGCCCTTAAGCTTCTGGACTGAAAATAGACCATTGACCACTGAGTTTGATAATTAGGAAATCATTTAAAAGTTCAGAATCTGGAATGGAATAAACGAAATTATAATAAATTTTAGAGGGAGTTAAAGTTGAGAAAGTATAGATGTTGTATGTAGTTTACTAAATTTGGACTTGAAAGTAGGTAAAGGATAGAGGGTGGTACAGTTGGTGTAGGGTCTTACCTTGTAATGAGAAACAAGCATATATATATTTAATGTACCTGTAGGTTTAGGGGAGATAGCTAGTAGGACTGAAGGATTTAAATGTACAGAAAAGAGGAAATATAATTGATGAAATAATGTGTAGAGGAAAAAGAAGGGGACAGGATGCAGGGCACAGATGGAGAGGTTAGCTTGGGATTGAAGATTTTTCTTTTGTTCTGGAGGGATGGGTTGAATATTGGCTAAAGAGGTAGCTATGTGTGAGGAGGGGGAAGAGATTGGATAACTTTATAACTCATGATCCTGATTTTTCTTTTGTTATAATAAATGGGACACACTCTTTGAATTGAAAATATTGTAGATGTTCACTTTCTCTCTTTCTTATTTGCCTTTTGGATTTTTTGATGTCAGGGTGGGCACCATCTTGCCTTAGTCCAATTTATGAATATACCAATTGCAGTTCATATCAATCTCAGGCAAGCAATTATGTTATGTTACTCATTATATTAATAGAAAAGTAATTAAGGAGTAATATAATGGACTGTGCAGGCATTTACCTTTAATTGTGATAGCTGAGGTTTCTTCAAATGCTTATGCAGAAAAATAAATTTCTCTTTTCTTGTTAGGAAGTTTGGTTTGAATATTTAATATAGTTAGAAGGAAGCAAGCTTTGCACTGTGTGGCTTTACTTACTGGGGGACTTTAATTGTACTGAATGGAGTTAGAGATGTACATATAATGTTTTCCAAGAGTTGGGGGCGAGCCCTGAAAGATCAATTTTGACAAAAAATCAAATGATACACTATTAGGACTAAAATACCCAATGCAGCCTAGGGGCCTACATGAGCCACAGGAGGTCAGCATCTTCATCCTCTTATCTCAAGTCTTCTTCAAGTGGTATAACTTTGAGGGAGCCGTATTTTAATTATACAAAATTTAAGGGATATATACATTTAATTCTGTATGATTGAATAGGGCGTCATTATCAATATTCTCCCCAAATCTTCACTATGTTTAATTCATGAAATGTTTGTTTTCACGAGCTCAGATGCCTTAAACTATTAAGTATAGCCTACTTTAAATATTTGATAGGTTAATGAAAACTTTTGGGTATTTAATTTTTAAAAATGGATTTTTTTTTCAACATGTGTTGGAACTCTCAATATAAAGAGGGCTTTGGGATTAACTGTTTTGGTAAAATAATAATAGCTACTATTTATAGAGTCTCTACCTCATCCTAAAAGCTTTGCATGCATTATCTTATTTACTTGAACAGCCACCATCTAATCTCACTATTTGTCAGCTTGGACTTTGTGTGATGACTCTTCAATTCTTCTGTAATAAGATAATTAGCATTTTTTTAATTCCTCCCAATCTATCACATGATTAAGCCCACAGGAGTAACTAAATAATTTCTATCTAGATAAAGCACAATTGAAATGAAACAATCATGTTTTTTCTTCACAGGGACTGGTTTAGAAACTGATTAATGCAAGGTTGTTTAAAAGTACTAAATATCCATTAATAAAATGTTAAATGAATGAATTCAACATTGTGAACGCTATACTTAAGATCTTTAAATGTTGCACATAGCCTGGAATTATTTGGCTTATTTTTCATACTGCTTATGAGGTCCTGATTTCCTGGAGTTTGTTTGACAGGATAGTGTAAATTCATAATTTTGTGTTTTTTCTTTTAACAGAGAAGAATTTACAATTCATAAAGTGTTTGCTGAGCACCTCTAATGCAAGGTGCTGTGACAGGCCTCAGAAGGGAAAAAGTTGGGAGTAAGGGTCAAAATTTGGGTAGAAAAGAAGTAAAATCACTAAGTTATATTTCCTGCTAGTGGAGTTTATACACTGTTGTAGGGGAGGAAATGATAATACCAATTACTGTGACACATTTAAGAAATGTCAAGAAATTACTTATGAATGGAGGTACTAAAAAAAACTACCATTTTCATATGATTCTATATTTAAAATTTAAAATTGATTTTATATTTTACTTCTAAGGGATGCAGTGGAACTTGAGGAAAAGTAGCAACATATCTCCTGATCTATTTCCCTTCTTCTGCTCCCTAAAAGTGCACCACCAAGAAGTACTGTTCTCCAGGATGAAATCTCTCTAGCCAAAGGGTCTATCAGCCTTAGAACTCCTATCCAAACTGATCCTCCTATTTAACATTACATCTGGAATTTGCTAAGTATTTCACAAACTAAACGTTGAGGCAATTAGCAATTAGCATTAGACTTACCTTGATAGCTCTTAGAATTAATATACTTACTAATTTATAGGAACTTTTAAAAAATCAAAATATTGGCTATGGTGGTAGTAATTACTGTCCACAGGGCAAATCTATGGGAAAATATTTTGGAGATAGATTAGGTTTTGTGTGCTCTGTGTTAAGAACTCTTTAGAGTCTGAGATTTCATCCTTCTTGCAAGACATTTTCACAGAAGCTGGCAAAAGACACAAGATTCCTGGGTCAGACACAAACGACAAGATTATATGCTATGCTTTATGGCAGTACTCGCAGGAATAATAATATCTAGAGTGTCACCATTTTCTTGTGCTACTTCTTGAAGCCCAGTTCCCACAGGGTGATGCAACAAGGGCTTGGTGATGCCTGCACACCCGGTGGGTTGTGTGTCAGGAGAGGTATTCTGAGCTTAGGGAACCCAAATCTTTTATAATGGGCTCAAGAAAATCTGCTGCAACTCTGTCCCAGAAGGAGATATTTTCTTTAGAGTACTGAATGGGAAGCAAACCTGCCCTCTGCTCTGTAGGCAGACACCATTTTTTATCTTCCAAGCTGTTCACTAAATAGACATCCTTGCAAGAAAGTCCATAACAGAAGGGCAATGCATGCCTCTGCATGGAAGACATGCAGAAATGCACAATATCCATGGAAAATTGTCTCCTGGCACTGTATTAAGAGTTGCTTCTCAGCAAGTATCTCCTATTACATGCCAAGCAATGTTTTAGGTGATTTAGAGTATAGGCACTTCCCAGGTTATAGATAAGTTTCTCAAAACATCTTTAGTTTGGATTTGTATGTAACTTGGATTCCTGATGAATAGCACATACATGGTAATAATAACAACAACAACAATACTATAATGGCTCATATGTGGTAATAATAATACAGTGTAATACTGTAATCATACCCCTGTACTGTAATAATAAGTTATAGAAACTATTGTGTTCTCTCTTTTAATTCAAACAAATAGAACATAAAAGAACAAATGAGATGAAAGGCTTTCATGGTAAACTTTCTTGACTCTGGATCTTCTGATTCTTAGTGTTCTTGTGTTTCTATCAGCTGCTTCTCTGTCTATTTATGAGACTAGCGCTAGCTTAAAGATGCTGCACCAAAGAGCCACTTATGCCATGTGTGTTTGTTTACATGCGTGGAAGAAACTAGTTCCCAAATTATTAATTTAATTATATATTATCCTTATGAGGAGTCTTGGGAGCCTGTTTGTAAACATGGAATGCTGTAAGTCGGGTCATCCATAAGCCAGGGACTGCCTGTATACTTACCAACATCCTTATTTATTCCTCTAATGATCTTATAAAACAGAGTCTATTATTCCTAGTTTACAGATGAGGGGCTTGAGGCTTAGAGAAATCAAGTTGCCTGCTTAGGTATAAACAATGAGTGCCTTTGTTGGAATTTAAACCTAGGTCTGACTTCAACACCCAGGTTTTTCCTTACTGCCATTTTCCACTCCAAAGATCAACCTATTGTACCTTTCTACATAGCATTCCTTTACAACCTTAAGGAGCCCACAGGAGCATGAATCTCACTTAAAGGACCTCCTGTGGAGGGTGATTATACATAGCAGTTCATTAAATGAATACATAATATTCCTCCATTGATTAAATTCATTTTAAAAAGGGGGGCATTAATAAACAAAACAAACAAAAAAGAAAGCCAGGCTCAATTAAAGAACCTCTGGCTTAAGCCTTCTTCATATTTTGCCAGTTGTTAGACAAGTTGCATCAGTGAATTTGATAATTTTTCTTTGAAAAAGTGTTTTTTCCCTTTCACTATAAAGAAAGAGACTTTTCCTAATTCCCTACAGTTTTTCTCCTAGAAGCTGTCCTGAATGTGTAAGTGTCAAGTGTAGAAATTTTTGCCTAGGGCATCAGATGCTGTTTTCTAGAAAGAACAAAACTTGAGTAAAGGTTCAATAAGATCAAGTAAGAGTGCTGATTCTGGCCAGAATTCTTCAAAAGAAAGGTAGCACTCTAGTAAATATTTTCTTTTTACTCGGTTCGTTACTTTGACTCTTTGGGACGGTTTATTGCTATCAAGAATTGGGTGGTATGGATAGTCTTGACTTACTAGTCACTAAAATATCGTCTGTGCTCCTGGTCACCCAGGTGTGTTGAAAGTCGCTCATTAACAGCCTCTACAATCCCACTTTATGTCCCACTGTTTATGTGCATGTTTCTATGCACCATTCCCAGGACATGCTCTGTGTGGTTCTCTTCCTATGGTAACATTTGGCTGTTCTTTTTGCCGCTCACCCTTTCCTTCCACGGCATTTCTTGATATTCAAATTTCATCTCATGAAGGCATGTCTGATCTCTCCCACGGACAGTAACCCTTTCTTCAGGTGAACTACCCCTAGACTTCATTTTTCCTTTTCATGGATCATCTTGGTTGTGTAACTGTTTTGTCCACACAGGCATAATGTAAACTTCCTTTGACAGTAATGGGTGTCTTACTTATCTTTGCATATTGCATAAATTATATTTGACATCATATAGCTTTGAGAAGATGTGTGGAATGCAATGTGCCGAAGGCCATCTCAAGCATTCCCCTGCTGTGGGTTAGGTCCCAGCTTCTTCTGCTGTATGCCAAAGGGTGTATACTCTCACTTTCTGCCTTGGCTGGGTGTACCCATTTTGTTTGTCTTTTGCTTCTTGCATTAGATATTTCCTGCTCAGACCTTGAGGGGAGTTCCTTCCAATGTCTTGGCTTATCTAAAACATTCTGGATCTGCCCTGGCATTTCTCGTTTGGAGATCTCACTACATGATATACCAGGGGGAAAAAAATTTCTGTTCCCAGTGTTGTTACTCTTTTTGTAAAAATAAAAAATAATAATATTACCTTAATAATTAGTAGCAGTAATTAGTGTTGTGAGCAGATGGCTTTCCATCTTCTTCCTACTTAAAGCAGAAAATGAGTTACACTTTCATTCCCCAGATGCCATGGTCTCTATGTTAACATCAAATGAATAAAAAGAAAGTGGAATGTGTATGTTTACATATTTATTTAGGCATAAATATAAAATTTTCCCATGACCTGTTCCTTTTCCTGTTGCTTGTTTATGTATATATAAATGTAGATTTATGTATGTCTATGACATTATACATATTATATACATATATATGTAGGTAGATATAGATATATACATATAATATACCTCAATGCTAAGATGCATATTTTTCTACATTAAAGTGTTTTCTGATACTAGCCTACTTCTCATATTGATTTGTATATTTAATATAGTATTTTTTCCTCTGGAAAAAAATGAAAAGATACTATTTTAAAAAGCTGATGGTGCATTTTATAATTGATAGCATCTTAGGAACAACTAACTAAATTAATGAGATGAGGGAGAGGCCAGCTGAAAGAAATTCACCACAGTTTATAATGGGAAATAAGCCCTTTTCCCAGAGTTTATTAAGCACATGAATATGATTGCCCTACCCCCGGATTTCCAAATGGAATGAGAGGTAGAGTCAGTGTTTGGCTTCAGTATAGCATTAACGTGAGATGGCAAGTGTTCCTGGGGATGCCGTGGTCCCAACAACATGATCTTCTCCAGTCTAACATCACAGTAATCTTTGCTAGCATTAAAGCTATTTCATCTCTGGCAGAGTAACATTCAGTGGATGTATTAGGAGTCTTATCTTGCTAAAACCAGCAACATCAGGAATCAATAGATGAGTGACTTCTGCAAACAGTACCTGAGGGAGGAGCATACTTTTTTTCTTGAAGTTTCCAGGGATGATCCTAACACTGCAGATGGCAAGAATGATGTGGTAGAAGAATTTGATTTTTCTGAATATTTTTTCAAGCTCAGATTAGGTCCTAGCAGATGAACAAACTAGTTTAGGTTCAGCTGTGTCTTTTGTTGTTGTTTTGTTTTGCTTTTGTTTTCATTTTAAGCAAAAGAAGGAAAACAAACATTTTGTTCCCTTTCCAGGTGCAGACATTGATACATCCTGTAAACTTTACTGAAAACATCTAAATGAATCCTGCCCAACTGTTTGCTTGTAAATCCGAACTCTATTTTTCATAAACAGTTTGACTCACCTCTGATATAATGTGTATATTTCATTCACATAAATAGAGATAAAATGTTTTCTTCTGGAATAACATTCTTTTCTCCTTAAACATGGTTTCTTGACAAGGAAGTACTTTTCTTTTCTAGACCTCGGTTTCCCTATCTGAAAAATGGCGAAAATAATAGCTTCTACATCGAAGAGTTGTTATGGAGAATAAATTAATTACATAACGCAATAAGACACATGGCCTGGTCCTTGACAAAGTAGATTTTAGTAAATAATAAGTAATAAATAAATAATAAGAGTAAATAATAATCGCATGTAGACACTTTTCACACTCATGCATTTTTCAGTGTATTCAGAATTTGTACGTCTATCACCAGTCAGCAGAGCGTTTGTGCAGACATGCACCCGTGAAAGCTGGGCTGTGGTCGTGTTTCTAGTCCATGCTTCCCCACTCTTGGCAGACATCTTTCCATATTCTGTCTGTAAAAAGCTTATTTCCTGGTGTCCGGAGGTCAGAGACCTGTCCATGTTGGGCCCTGTGGAGGGCTGGTTTCCGTGTGTATTCTCACAGCAAGATGGGTCACCACAGTCACAGCCTGGCTCACAAAACACACTTTCTACTTCCATTTCGTTTTCCAGCCTTTCTCCATCTTGTGAAGGGCAGCGCTTGCCTCCGCTGTGATCGCATCCAGTCATTCTCCGTCTCGAAATGCAGTGAAGCTTCTCTTCTCTGATCGCCCTACATTGAAGCAAATTATTCTCACTCTTGTTGCTAGTGGAAAGTGCATTAAATTGAAGTCTGGAGTGCAGTCGCCTGTAGATGGGACTCTCGTTTTTTGCTAAGCAATGTCATCAGCCAGCAGCTCACATTTTTCTTTTTGGTTTTATCTGTCATTTGCCTACATGTGGCATTCAACAAGCACCAAGAAAAAGAGAGAAAAAGGTGCAGAAGCTCACAATAAGAAACTGATCATTGGCATCTTTAATGCAAATCCCTTTTCTTAATTGTCTCTTTGTCTCTGATGGGAGTGTACACAACTCTACACCAGCAAACAATTATATCTTGGCCAAATAATATGGAGACAATCACCCATTCTTCTTTCTAGGTATACACAGGGAGCTTCTTTGA
Source organism: Lemur catta (assembly GCF_020740605.2). Classification (NCBI taxonomy): domain Eukaryota; kingdom Metazoa; phylum Chordata; class Mammalia; order Primates; family Lemuridae; genus Lemur; species Lemur catta. Next base: position 34,525,034 of record NC_059138.1, read on the forward strand.
GATACAGAACAATTCCAGGGGCAGCAGCTTCTCTTCCACACCATAGATGCCATGAGCATGAATGGAAAAGGGTGGCCAGGGTTCTAACATGTATTGAATGGCATTCATGTTCCGGTAGCTATGTTAGATATTTATATTCTTAAAAAATAATAAATAATAATGAGAAGAATTGATTAGGAGCAATTACTTCCCACCTCTGGGACAGCTGCAATGTAGTGCAAGGAAAAACTCAGCCCTGAAAGTTAGAAGAACTGCACCAGGGCTGGTTTAGCCACTAATGACGTGTGGGGGTGTTACAGAATATCTTTTCACCAACAGTTCCCTTGCTTGTACAATGAGCGAATTGGTTTTGCAAATTATATGCTTGAGATCACAAGGTGGACAATTTTGGAACCATTTTAATTCCCAGTTAAGACCTGAAGGTGTTTATCAGTATCTGTCATTATTTTCATTCTCAATTATTTAGGGATTGATTACTAATAGATAATTGGTGAGGTTTGGGGCGTTCTGATTTTTTTCCCTTTCTTCATGCTGCTCACTTTTGGACCATTTCAGCACTCATTGATATATGTATTTCAGACTGAGAAAATAAGAAATATGGAGACTGAAAGAAGTTGATTGGGTTCCTTAGTAATAATGACTCTGAATAAAAGGGCATTGGGGAAAAAGACTGAAAACTTTTGATTCCAATGAAATTTGGAAATTTATTAGGATTTTGATGACATTTGGGAACTTATTATTCCATTATTTTATGTGTTCCATTGTAACTTATAATCAGAAAATGGCTATAATATAAAGAAGAGTCTATTTGGAATTAGAGGATGGACAATTCTTATGCACATTGAAGGATTTTGCATGGGTAACCTTTATTTCCAAATTTATTTGGTACAGGACGAAAAACTCATTACCATTCATGAAGTGCCAGCATGACTTACGATAGTAGATGCAGTATTTTATATATTTACTAGTACAAGGCTTTTCCTGGAAACAGACTAGTCCGGGCTCTCCCAGTAATTAAAGAAATATTGTTAGTATTGTTATCCTAATTAGCCACATTGCATACTTATATAAACACACACAAACGCACACCACTTTGGGAGAAGAAAAAGACCTACTGTTGTTACTATGCATCTGGCACTTTGCCTAGCTCATTATATACTTTATTTCATTTAATTCTCAAAAAAGAGCAGTAACATCTATGATGCCAAAAATGTATTGTACTCCGTGAATGGGAATGGGAAGGCTGTTGTTCTTCACCACATTTACTTATTTTTTTCCTTTCTTTCGATTTATTTTCCTCTACCTCTCTTTCCCTCTGTCCATGTCCCTTTTTTCGTTCTCCTTTTCTCTACTCCTTGGTCCCAGTGGCTGATACCCATTCCTTTTCTTTCCCCTTCCTGTGTTCCTGGCTCTGCAGTCTTGGGTCTGCCAAAGGCTTCTGCGGGTCTCCTTTAACTCGGCTGGTAACTTTTGCAGTTAAAATGTTGCAGGGTGCTGCGTAAGTCAAGTCACATTTGGCAAAATGTGTGTAGTGTATCTGCAAACTGGTTTATACTCATTCTACAGCAATTAACTAGATAATTGCTCTGGCATAAAGACAGCCTTGTACTATTCTTGTAACAAAATAAATAATTTTAACTATAGCTTCACCTAATACTTCCAGGGAGTGCTGAAAATCCTGGCCCATTCTTATTGTAGATCAATTAAATGTCTCTGCAGCTTCTTTATGTTTTCTTTTACAGGAATTTTGCTGGCCATAATCACTGTGTTGTTTTTGAAGTGGAAGTCTTTGGTCTCTCCCGAAATGAAAAACAAATGCTCTCTGAATTAAGCAAAGCATACATGGGAGGGAACAAAACTTCACCTTTTCTCCCTTTAATTTTCTGTAGCCAGGACATTTTTTCCTGTCAGTACTTCAGATTAAGTGAACACAGAAAGGTTGAGGAAGCCCACAGTTTTAGGTGTAACATTTGAAAGAATTTCACAAATGAGAGGAAGAAGAATGTTCTTGGTCTAATACTCATATTATTCTTGTTATTGACTAGTCACTCTACCTGATGTGACCTATTTACAGAGAACCTAACTCCTGTGCTCAGCTTTGTGCTGATTGTGTGCTGTTGTACAAATGGGGAAAATTATATGGTACCTTGCCCCTAGGACCTTATAATGCATTTGGGGAGTTTAGAAGACTTCACACACATAACAAGAATAAACTATGCAAGAGAGCTAGGGATAACTTTGTTTTTTTAATGGACATTAAGGGCTGCTGATGTTCAGGAGAAACAAAAAGAACTGTATGGTCAGGGAAGATTTCTTGAAAGATTTGAGGCTGGGAAAAAGCCCTACATGATGTGGCAAGTGAGTAAGAAAGGAGTGTCTCAAGAAAAAATATTATTTCTTATGTCTCCCCTCGCCCCGCCCCGTCCCCTCCTCCTTTACTGTGAAACTGGGCAAACAAACTAATCATCCACCAGTGAGGCAGACTAGGTGAGCCTTCAAGTTTTGGAATCTAACAGTGTTGATCTGGAATGTTCTTTGTCACTCCCCAGCTGTGTGTCTTGACCTAAGTAACAGGTTTTCATCTATAAAATAAGGATGATGATAACACTTATCTCAGGGGCTATCAGAGGATTCTTTATAATAGTTTTCATTCATTCAATACATGATTTCTGAATACTTATTTCTATGTCCTCTTCTAGGCTTGAGGGATGTAGACATGAACACAATGAATATATCTTTGTCCTTAAGGAGCTTATAGTCCAGCAGGGAAGACAGATGGAATTATATAAAATGCTTCCCAGGATTCCTGGATCATGGCAAGTCTTCGGTGTATATTGGTGCATATCAGCTGCTTTTTTTTTTTTTTTGAGTGGGTTTGCCATATTTTATTAATACAAAGTTTAATTTGCTTTTTCCAAATGCTTCTTTTTTTTAAATTTCAGAATATTACATGGTAATCCAAGTGAGGACCTTTAAAATAGAAAAAATACCGTTAATCTTTTGGCCAACACAATTGAATTAGTCAGTGGTATTTTGCAAGTTCAATATTATATATTAAGTAACCAAATTTCCTTGAAAGCTTCCCACACTAAAGAGCATCATATTGATTTTAATATACAGTCATACATTAGGCTGGACTGTACCTCCTTGAGAATAGGAGTTCTGCCTTTATATTTCTATGATCCATGACCAGGAAGCTGTATAGCATGGAGTGGTTACTCAACTGTGGAGCTGAGATAACTGTTACTTTCTTGACTTCCATTCTGCAAACAGATTATCCAGTCACCCACATCTTTGACACTCAAAGCTGTAAGGCTGTGTAATTGACACCTTGGACACATCTCAATCTAATGGCCATTTAGTCTTGTAGGATTTTGTTGTCTTGTCTACATGTATTTTATATTCTCCCCTCTCAAGTTTTTGATGCCCACCCTCACAGATTGCTGAGAAGCAGAGTGTGATTCAGAAATTGTGGTGCAGAAAGTTTATAAGGAAATTCTCTTAGGATCATACCTGATAAAGGGAAGGATGGAAAGGAAGCAAGACTGGGCATTGGGAGAAGTTGGGCTGTGGTGAGGCCACATAGGAGGCCTCAGCCCACTCACAGGGAGCTCTGAGGTGGGGTGGTCTTTTAGACTGGAGGTGGAAGCCATATGTCCTCAAGGTGACCAATCATTGGATGAGGGCTATCTCAGGAACAGGGAATGGCCTTGGGTAAGTTGTCCCTCTCCAGCAAACATACTCCCTAAGAGGGCTGTTAGCAAGGGAGAAATTCCAGCGGCTGAAAGAACAGGTCCCTGATTCCTGAAGCAGGATCTGAGTGGCACATAACAGCATCCACTATGAAAGCACTCTTCCCAAAAAGGCAGATTTAGGAATGAATCCAAAGTGGTTGGTTTTCAGTTTTTGTATTCTATCAAGGGAATGCCCATGATTCATAAAATCATTATGGAATATTAAATACTCTTAGGTCTTTTAAAAGCTTCTGTCACAAGAGAAACTTGACAAGTTGGTATGGATTGGATTTTCTGACCTGTGTAGACAGGAGTTGGAGAGGAGATGAGGTCTTAGACATGTAATCAGTCCCCCTCCATGACTAGTCATCCCCCCCTCATTTTGCTTATATGTGATACAGCTAAAAATTTTGCTCTCTTTTATGAGCTATTTCTTGGGTTCTGAGTCAGCATTCTCTCATGAAAATGTTATAGTTAAATTAGATAGTTGCCTATAATTTACTGTCTTCCCTGTTGCTTGTGTATTCTTAATCTTGTTTACATTAGCAATAAATAGCTCCTGGAGAGCATAATGATACTTTTATTTCCATAAAGCGCTGTGATCACTGCTTTAGTCATATCATAACACATTGCTGTTCTGAGCTAAGTTAATGACTCCTCAAAACAGTGCAATAAACTCACAAATGAGCATTTATTCAATTTTCAGTAATTGTGGGTTAAATCTTCCAGGAATGCATAAAATAAAGGGCCTTCTGAGTTTATGATTATTTCTCTCACTTTTAAATTAATTTAATTTATTACCATGTATCTGATATATTTTAATTCCAATTCAGAGATGTTGAAATCTTATATTGTTTAAAAATCTGTTCTTTAATATTTTTATGGTTTTTGAAAGTAAAAGAACTATAAGGTAATACAGTAGGGGGGGCTGAAGGCAAATTACACATAAAAAATCCATTTCCATCTTAATGAAGTGTGTTATATGAGGCACTTCATGCTTTTGAAGAGAAAACAGACAATGCTTAAGAAATTTGCTTCTTTGGATAAAAGGGGTTTGTCAAAATTATAAACCATGAGCTTCATAGTTAGCTATATTTCTGTATGTCTTGAGGAAAGTGTTTTGTTTGAAATTACCAGAAAAAAAATCCCCAAACGAAACAGATTAATAATCAATTACAAATCTGAGCATATCTATTTTTTATTTTCTATTGTTAAATCTAGGGCTATTGTTTTCAAACTTTTTAAAGAGTCATAATATTTTCACTCAAATGCTATACTACCAGTTGAAAAAAAACATTCCTTTTAGTTTAATATGCAAATTTCTACTCCCTCCCCCCAAATTAGTGTGTTATTTTGATTGCTTCTTTTCTATACTTAAAAACAACTTATCCTGAAAAATTTCACACATATATAAGTGTAAAGGACAAGATGATAAATCTCTATGTACCACTCACTCAATTTCATCAATTATCAATGCATGCCCAATCTTGTTTTCTGTCTACCCTACTCACTCTCTTTTATCCCTATCTAGGTTAGTTCAATGTTTTATAATTTTCTCTGTCAATATTTTAATATGTATCTTTAGAAGATAAGGATTCTTTAAAACACAGAACCACAGACCTATTTTTATACTTAAAAGCTAACAATAATTTCTTAAGAGCATCAGCTAACCAATAAGTGTTCAAGATCTCTGAGTATGTTAGTATTTAAAAAAATTATTTGTTCAAATCAATATTCAAATAAGGCTCATACATTATAACTGGTTGATAGAATTTTGAAATCTCTTTTGCTATATAGGTTTCCTCTCCATCTCTAATTTCGTTTTCTTTTCACAGTTTTTTTGCTGAAGAAGTCAGGTCATTTATCCTGTATAGTTTCCCACAGTCTGGATTTTGCTAGTTGCATTCCTATTTCAATTAATATGTTCCATCATCCTTTCTATTTCCTGTAAATTGGTAGTAAGATCTAGACAATTGATCATATTTAGCTTTAATTTTTTGACAAGAATACTTCAGGTAATATGTTGTATGTCTGTCAAGAAGCATACAATATCTGGTTGACTTTTTAAAATAATTTTTTCTTAGATCCATTACTTGTGATGTAAAAATATTAAAATTCTATCACTCCACTTCATTTATTAACTGAGATACTTCTATAAAGAAATACCAGCCAGGAATGGTGGGTTTATAATCCCAGCACTTTGGGAGGCTGAGGCAGGAGGATCGCTTGAGGTTAAGAGTTTGAGATCACCCTGGGCAACATAGCAAGACACCCTCTCTACAAAAAAATGATAAAAAAACAATTAGCTGGACGTGGTGCTGCCTACCTGTAGTCCCAGCTACTCAGAGATTGCTTCAGCCCAGGGGCCTGGGTGACAGAGCAAGACTTTGTCTCTAAAAAAAAAAAAAAGGAAAAAATTAAAAAAAACCCGACCTCTTCTCATCAACTATTTAGGTGTCCTGAGGTATACAGTTTGTATATAGGTACAGTTTGATTCTTTCCCTTTCTTTCCTAGTTTTAAAAATAACAAATTGGTTCCCAGCATACTTTAAATATGGCCAGTGAATTTTTATTATTATCGACCACATTTTAAATATATTTGATGCATTTTTCCATTGCTGTTATTAAAGTTATTGATGTTAGAGTCCCATCTTTGGCCAGCTAGAGCCTACTTTTAGTTGGTTTGTATGTCCTTTTGACTCATCTGTAATACTCTTCAGTAGCTGCCTAATTTTCAGGGTGACAGGAAGTGCCAGGCTCATTTTATGGCTCAAACCTGGAATCAGTCATTTCTCCAGAGTTCTGGGAAATGGTAATGAAAGTAACAATCTAGGTCTAGGAATTATTATTTGCTTATTGTTACAGGTTACTTATTGCTGTTGGGTTGGTCATTGTATCTAGGCTTTTTCAGTGAACAGAGCTTTTTTTTATTTTAATAAGTTACATCACAGCTTCATATGATATATTCTACACACCTTTAATACTATAGGGTATTTACTTAACTGCATTGATCCTCTCATTCCCTCCCAAAACCAATATAATCATCCATTGCTTTATCCCATGATACACATACTAGGGACCCAGAATAAAATATAAACACTGCCACCAAAAAATATGATTACTAAAGTTTAAATAAGTTCCTATATTTTATTTTGCAGTTCTTTTTGTACTTACGTTGTATCTTACCGGGCATATATAGTAGAGGAGCTGTGTTTCAAAGTGACTTAAAGTAACTTTCCTATAGGCAGTTATGCTACAAACTCAATACATAGTCGAATTCATTTGCTTTGCTTTGCTTTAACCTTTTAGAGATTCCTTTTAAAAAACATTAAAATTATGTACACTATTTTCTTGTTCCAATGTTAAATATATAAACAAGGTATGTTTGGAAGAGTCTAACTTCTATCTCTGTCCTCTTGGCTCCATTCCTTACCTCCCCTGTAGGTAATTACTTCAAAAATTTTTAATTGATCCCTCCATCAACATTTTATTTGGTTTCTAGGAAGGTTTATATTTTTGTCTTAGTGATTATTTTATACTAATATTCTTATGCAATAACCATAATCCCTTTCTTTCTGAATATTGTTTTTTTTGGTTTTCTACCATAAGCAATATTGAAAGTAGCAAATAGCCTATTTCCCCCTCCCCATGCTCTCTCAGCATTTAATTTAAAACATTATCCTTTTTCAGTTAATAATAATAAGGTAATCATTAATTTTGGTGCACTTTTCCTATACTCTCCTCATTCTTCACCTCTTTTGGTGGCTGTGAGACTATATAGCCATTACAGATTATAATTTCTCTATTATGACTACCATTTAGTTTTAGTTTTCCAGGTAAATATTCATTCAATGTTCATCACTAGTCCTAATGTCATTGTCATTCTAGTCATTTTGGTTGTCTTTGGTCTTTTTGCCTAGCTGCCCAGTGGATTCTGTTTCATTTTTCTTTAAGTTTTGTCATATTATTAGTATATGTCTTTGTGTTGTTTGTTTTGGTTGTAGTTTTAAATTCAAGTTTTGTTCAATTAGGTTTTTATTTCAAAGTTTAAAAAAACTTAAATTTTTTAAAGACTTAAAATTTTTAGTATTTGTCCTATCACATTGTTCCTTTTTCCTGTGTGTGTGTGTGATTTTCTTTACTTCTTCCATATCTGTCACTGTCTCTTGACTCTTGTATATATCTTCATCTTTTAAGTTTTAGAATTTTTCTCCTTTATCTTATTTCTCTGAATATCTTATCCTGAGTGTTTATTCATTCTTATGTTTCTTCTAGTTCATTCTTTTTTTCTGGAATATTGTCCTTTTATTTCTATATCTTTCTTATATTTTTGCAGCTATTCTTTCAAGTCTTTCTTTTATCCAATAACCTAAATTCTGAGTTTTCCTATATCAGATTTATATCATTCTTTCATTATTTGCTTGATCTGTTATGGCTATATTTTGAGGTATTAGATTATGATTTTCATCTTTTTAGGCATTTCTTTCTGATATTTATTCATTTATTCATGGGATCACTATTTTGCATTTTATTCTATTTTTTAAAAACATAACTTTTGAGTGATGTTTTACCATAATCCTTTTCTGTTACCCATGTTTAAGTGGAAACATTTTTTTTTTTTTGGTCTATTCTTACGAGTAGAAGATAGGCCTCAAACTTCAGAATGCCTTCTTTCTTTTATTTCCACAGTACTAAAAAATATGACTTCATACTCTCTGAGATATGGAGGCCCTTCTTCTTACCTCTGCTTTTATCTGGATCTTTCCTTTCTCTCTGTTTCCCTTCTATATTCAACCGGATTCTACTCCCAGTAGTTTACCCGCAGTGTGGACCTTTGTCCTAAAGGGAAGCTTCAGCTGATTACTTTCCGGGGTGTAAAAGGCCCACACCTCTCCAACACCATCTGACCTTTCATGGTTCCATTATCCCACCAATTGGAGCTATAAACTTCTCTCCTATTTTCGGCTGCTGTACTTGGCATGGCCTCTTTGTTACCGAAAGTTCAGTACTTGTCCCCAAGGCCGAATTAGTGAGACTGAAAAATGATGACAAGTGGTTTGAGGAAAAGGAAAGAGAATTTGCCAGCAAATGAAGAGGGCAGTGGACTAGCATCTCAAAGACTGCCATCCTGACTTTAAGTAGAAATACAGGGCTTTTTAAAAGGAAGGTTTTTGGCTGCAGGGCTTGGGTCTACGTGACCGTGTCACATGTTGTGGCTTCGGGCTATTGTTGTTTAACTGTAATTAATGGTTTCAATGGACCTTATCTCTGGTTATGGTGGTCTCCTGACCCTCGTCAGTACAATTCTGTTGAGCCATCTCCTGTGATTTAAGATACTAGAAAACAAACAGCAAAGAACATTGTCCCGCCCCTTTGATCACTGGCCTCTGGGAAGGACTGCAGGTTTTAATTCCCAAAAAGGGTAGGAGTTTTAGAGAGACAACATGTAAAACATTTCCTTGCCCTTTTTATGACCTTTGCCTCTGTTACATGTTGAGTAGTCTGGTTAGTGCTGTTGTTTTTCTGGGTCTCAAGGTCGTCTGAAATCCTCTAGTTTTCTTTCTGCTTCCTCTTGTACAGTTACTGATGCCACGTGGGTCTTTTTGTATTAGTGGCTTGTATCTCCCAGATTGTATTTTCAAGTTTGTGGGATACCTTGCAGCTACACTTTTGTGGAAGTACTTTTTGGGCTTTTGGTTTTACTATTCAGTTTTTTCTGTCAATTATTAGGGAGGGAGGTAGAATTCAGAAACTTTGCTACCGTTATCATTTTTCCAAGCTACTGTTTTGAACATATGTTCTAGTTAACATTTCTGATGCAGAAAAACTATATGGAAATTTTCCTTCAAAATCTAACTCAGAAGTTTACCAGATAAAATAATATTATATTTCTATCTGATTTTCTAGACAAAAGCTTCTGTGAGAATAGTGTTCTAAGACAAAAATATTAATAATATGAGAATAAGTCAATCATTTTAGTGTGGGATAGTAGAAAACACATGGACACTATAGTTAGATTTGGATTTGACAGCCACAAATATCCCTGAATAATTTACTAGTAACCACCTTCTTGAGCCTGAATTTCAGTGTCTAGCACATAGGAGATACCTGATAAATTTTATGAGTAAATAGTTGAATTCATTTAAGCCCCAGTACCTTCCTTGTCAAATTACTATGGTGATAACAAAGAATATGTGTAAAGTGCCTACACATCATTCTCCTCACTGCACATATCCATTTCTTATCATTTCTTTCCTTTTCTTCTCAGTTATACCTTACATCTGCCTTTAATATACCTTATGTTGAGTTGTCTTCTCAGTTGTGGTTTAACTATACTGAACCATTTTATTTTTTCACCCAATTTTGTCCTGAAAGTGCTGTCATGCATATATGGAATGCTTGCTCAAGGAGGTTAGGTCCCTTAATGACAAATGAGTGTGTTCGTATGGGAAGGCATATACATGTTCATGCACGAGAGCATGGATTTGCTCATATGTGAGACCATGCTCATGTGCAAGGACAGGTTTGTGTTCATACATGACAACATGTGCATGTTCATGCCAGAGGGGGTTGGGGTGTGTGTTCATGAGGACATACACATGTGCACAGCATCCCCACCATGCTAATTATCTACATTTATTATAGCTTCATGTGGTGATATTTAAGTGAATTTCAGGTTTAAAAAAGGGTTAGAAATAAGCTTCGGTGACTCACTTATTTATTTATGAAATTGCTGACAACTCCAGGCTTCTGTCATGGGGGATTCTGGTTAGTAGATTATCATTTGACCTTAGAAGTATCTCAGACAACATCAGCAAGGCTTGGAAATAGTAAGGACACTTAACTGAGGCTTTTGAAGCAGGCTTAGCTGGAGCAATGATAAGACTGGTGATTAGGAACAAGCGGAGGAATAAAATGCCAATTTTCAGAAAAGATCAACACTCACAACAATCCAAAAAATGAAAGCTGACAGGCAATTGATTGCTTCACTCCACTTCCACTAACCCATAAGGGCAATAAAACTGGATAGAGAAAAACAACCGATGGATGCCCAGGCTTTGCCTAATAAAGAGAACAGCCCACTTACCTCATAGAAGCCAGGAACATCCTTTCCCTTTCTCAGTACAGCTTGTAGATTCATAGGCCAGGATTGAATCGAACAAAAATCTGAGAAAACTGCTGTTAATAGCAGAGATGCTGCTTTTTAAGGTAACCAGGGCACTGTTCTCTGTTCCATAACTCTAGACTTCTTACATCCATTTGGAGATTAATTTCAGCTACTGAACAGAATCAGAAGTAGGGGACACTGATGGTTCCTTAAGCATTGTGGCAGCTGTAAACACCTCAAATACAGCTCTATAGGCAGGGGCTGAAATAATAAAAATCTTGGTAGCACTGTATGCTGGGGATTTGAGTTTTCATATACTCCATGATTTCAGGGTTTTACAGATGCAGAAAATAAGCATGGAGAAAAATATACTTAGCGGAGTAGAAATGTATAGATGAATGCCTGCTAAACATTGAGGATTCAGAAAGAATCTGAGCCCATAAATTGTGTTCTGACTGTATATCAGAGAAAGGATGTTCCACAAGCGCCTAAAAGGGTATTGAGCACAGGGATGGTCAATTGTCTACCCTGATGGCTGCCAAATGTAGATTATGGACAGAGTTTGTTTCATATACAGATAAGTACATAGAAAAACAAACAAATAAATGAACAGCAACTTGATCCTATAACAGCAATAACAGTGACAGCAACCACAACAGCTAAGAGAATGAGAATCACATCTTAACATAGTTAATTTAAAAGAACATGCCACTGAAAATGATTTACTTTCATAATTCACACTCAGTCTGGTGAGAGACAAAAGAGTGACTCTGACTTTTCTTGATCAGAATTCCAAGTCTGTGCCCAAAGGGCTATGACCCTTTTTAATTCATTCACCCAGGAAGGATATCATTGTCTACTTCTCCTGAAGGCACCATATAGGCTGCTAGCATGATACACTGTAGAGAGAATGACTCAACAAACTACTGTTTCTCTCTCTCCCATAAAAGTTGTGCAGAACAACATAAAGGCCATTTTAATAGCCAAAGACCTTGAGTAATGACTCTCTATATCTTTAAATACATACTGAATGCCCTGGGTCATGCTTTTTACTTAGTAAAGAGTAGCAAACAAGCCAATGGCAGATAAAAATCTTAAGGTCAATCTCCTCACCATGTGATAGTCTGTCTAAGCCCAATAAGGGTCCCTGAGATAATGATACTTTAAAAAAACAGTAAAATGTGCTGCATATACTAGCACATGCACCCAAAATTGGCTCTCCCTTAACAAAGGAGCACCATGAAATTAAAGTCCTTCAGCTTCACTTGACAGATCATCAAAAGAAGAAAAATTTAAAGAAATGAAAGATGGGATGGAGGGGTAGTTGAAGAGTGGAAGTGGGGAGGAACATTATACATGGTATCAAAAAACAATGCTGACCTAGAGGAAAAACACCTATAAGGAAATAATAAAAATATTACCAGCTCTTATTTGTCAAGTGAGATTCTTAAAAATTTTTTAAGGACACAGAGACTTTTGCTAATTTTCGCTATATACACTTCAGATCTCAGCATAGTTCCTTCAAAATGTTATGTATCCAATAAACTGAATAAATTGGACTAAATGTGAAAGATACTGTGTATATATGAATATACATGTTTACATTAGAATATTGCATGGGCCCTATATCATAGAAAACCCTGGATTAAAAGAATATATCATTTTGACATTTTAAGCTACTTGATTATGCCTAAAATATTTGACAATTAGCAGGTAGTATAATGTGAAGGTTAAATGTAGGCTTTAGATTTAGACAGCTGTGTGACTTTGAGCAAATTTCTTAAATTTTCTGTATCTAATTTCCCTAATATTTTAAATAGGACTAATTATATCCATGTGTCAGGGAAGTTTTAAGGTAAAATTACATAATGTAGAAATCATTTGGCATAATACCTAACACAGCTCTACCTGAAACAAGGTACATGATAAATAGTAGCTAATATTATTATTTCTAAAACTAAATTGTACTAGTAAAAAAATGTTACTACACTGTCAAATATATTACTTATGCATGCTTTTGAGGCTGTGCAAATACTATATCCAATTAACAGGTAAAATATGAGACAAATGTTAAAATTTGACATTATCTGTTGACTCTTCCATACTGCAGACATTTGTAAATATTCTTTATGAGCTTTCTTTACAGCAGATACGTACAAATTTTTAAATATCACATTGCAGTTTCCTAAAAATACAGCTGATCTTCTTTCAAGTCATGTCATGTAATTTTTTCAAAAGCCTTTCTAGAGAAACAAATGCAGGTTGTTTGGGGCTTATTTTCCCAAACATGGTGTCGAGTTTTGTTCCGTAACTTCACACGTCATGATGGCCTTTTTAGTTTCCTGACAGGCTGCCCAATAAGGTCTGCTCTTTTGACTCTCCTTATTTATCTCTTTCTTTCTTACTAAGACATCCAGATGCACTTTGTCTATTTCTTCCAGGAACACAGAACTCCCAATTTTCTGTAGCACTTTTTTCTTCTATAGCAATTTCCCCTTCCAAGCTATGTGTACTGTCCTCCAAGGAGTTAACACAGACTCCATCTGGTGTGTCATAAACTTACGCCTTTTAGTCTATCTTCATTTTGTCATAAATTATCTTATCATGCTGCACAGAGCCTGGCAGCCTTCAGCCAAATTGAAACAAGCTTTCTGAAGCCCATCCTAGGTCATCTGTTCTTAATGGTTTTGTCTTCACTTTGAACAGGGTTAGTGAACCTGAGAGCAAAGATCAGCTTTGAAGCCATGGAATTTTTAATGACTCCTAATGTAACAGAGAGAGTTCACCATGAAAGACTTGAATGGTAATAGTTATACAAATTTTATTTAAATTAAGCTGATTCCTCAGGCTAGAAAACCTTCAAGAATCATCCTCTTTTTTTGAGTCTTCCCTATGAGGTGATTAGGGATAAAAAAAACAATCTTCAGAGACTGGGGTACCCATGGAAAATGAACACTAGATAATCCGCCTAGAAATCAAGAAATACTGACAAGCAGGAAGAAGGATGTTCTGAGAGAAAATGTCATTTAATTTGTCTCATCTTTTCTCTTTGTGTTGATTTTCTCTTGGGGAAACCATGACTCTATGCTTATAATGTAAAAAAAAGAAAGAAGGAAACATTCTGGAAAGCAATATGCTTGCATATATGTGTGGTACATGTATGGGCACACCAGGATGTTAACACACAAACAACTCTCTACTTCAAAAATTTTGTGTTAAACATTAAGTTTCCTAAGATTCATTCGTATCTGAATTAAATTGTATGTACAGTGGTTTCTCTTATCTGTGGTGTCAGTATCCATGGTCAGATGTGGTCCAAAAATATTAAATGGAAAATTTCAGAAATACACAATTCATATGTTTTAAATCGCATGTCATTCATAGCTGCATGATGAAATCTCAGACGGTCCCGCTCAGTCCCTCCTGGGTCGCGAATTATGCCTTTGTCCAGCAGATCCGCACTGTCTGTGCGACCTGCCTGTTAGTCACTTAGTAGCCATCCAGGTTATCAGATCGACTGTCGTGGTATCGCAGAGATTGCGTTCAAGTCACACTTGTTTTACTTAATAATGGCCCCAAAGTGCGAGAGTAGTGACACTGGCAAATCGGATCTGCCAGAGGGAGGTTGTAAAGTACTTCTTTTATGTGAAAAAGTGAAAGTTCACGACTAAGTAAGGAGAGAAAAAAAATTATACATTGAGGTTGCTAAGATCTATGGGAAGAACAAATCTTCTATCTATGAAATTGTGAACAGTATATTGTTATAATTGTTTATTTTATTATTAGTTATTATTGCCAATGTCTTATTGTACCTAATTTATAAATTAAACTTTATCATAGGTAGGTATGTATAAGAAAAAAACATAGTATATATAGGGTTTGGTACTATCTGTGGGTTTAAGCATCTGTGAGTCTTGGAATATACCCCACATGGATAAGGGGGGACTGCTATATTACAGAACTTATATAATCAACTACACATCTTTTTAAACTTATATTTGTCAAGAAGAAACAAGGTTCTGACTTACTGGCACCACCATATGCTGACTGCCTGCTCTGGAGACCCAAGGCTGAGGGTACCAGAGGGTGGGTTGATAAGTGGGTAATATTGGATTATGCTGAAGAGCTGGGTTCTACTGTATTATAAATTTTTTCTAGCCTATGAAAAATTCTACTGGAAGAACCACTATATGATTTATGTATGTGAAAATTTGGGAACTTGAAATCATCTTTTTTATTAAGTTATCTTTATAATGTCTAGCTTTCCTTTTAGTCCCAGAGTTGGTTTAGGAAAAAGAAAAATCTGCACGGTGGTTTTCTATCAATTTCTGAAAGAAATATGGTTGGCCATCTTAGAACCATGATTTTGCTTAATGTTTTCATGCTGAACATGCCTCTAGCTGGACAGTGATCTGAGAACGGACACCGGGCACCTCACACACAGGGAGCACCCTGGTGGATAGAGGGGGCAGCCACCTTGCCTAGGCTTTTCAACTTCCTTGATTTGGGGCCTGGGGAAGGAGAAAAAGGAGGGAGGTAAAGGCTATGGTTATGGTGAGCTTGGGCCCCAAAAGGGGAAGGGCACGTCAAGTGGGCAGCACCATGACTGTGGTGTTCCTGTCTACATACATACACTCAACCCTGAAGGTAGGCAAAGTTTCTGCTGCTTCAAAGAGAGGTGAATCTGAACCTCAGAAATTGCTCATGTCTTCACTCCATCCAGTCACTCTTGTTCAGCCATTTGATTTGATTACTGCCTTCTTGTCAGGTTTTATTATGAAATGTTGGTTCTTGGTGCACCCATGGCTGAAGAATGTGCAGACATGCCAAAGTTAGGCAAGCCCACAAATGAGGTTTATTGAAGAGAGAAAGATAGGATTACAGGGCAAGAGCAAGATATAGGTTTACAGAGCATGATACATATGCCACAGATGACTACTAGGCCCACTGCTGCAGCAAAGGGAGAGCAAAAGGAAAGGTGCAAAAGGACCTTATGGTCTGGGTCTTGTTTTATAGTGCCTGGATTTGGCTCTCCGTTGTGGTTCAGAGGTCACTATAGAACCACTTTGGACAGTTGGGAGCTGCATGATCTGAGATTTACTGCACATGTAGATCTCTCATGAGCCTTTCTGAAAGCCCATTTGTAGGGGGGTGGTAAATCACAGCAGCACACACTTTCATCCCTAGGAGACCCAGAATCCTTTGCTACCTACCCAACATTCTCCTGTCTTCCTTTGGCGCCCCTTTCTTTCTCCTCCCAGCCAGTTTTCATGCATGGTTTATTTTACCCTTGGCTCGTTTGTCTCTAGAGCCTCAAGATTTTCTTCTCCCAGTCTGTTTACTGCAGATCCCACCTTGATCCACTCTAAGCCCTAGGTCAGAGCACTGTTGGGCCATTTTGTTTTCCCCCAATAAGAGTGCGTGATGTTGGGTGGTAAAAGTCAGGACAGATGTCCATTCACTCACAGACATCATCCTCCTGTTCAGATAGAAATTGGCATTGCTGGTGTTTACATCGCCGGTGCTCTGAAGACTTAGATGCTGAGGAGAGAGAGAAAGAGAGAGATTGAGAGACAGAGGTTTTACAGAAATTTTGGGTTTAGTGTCAGTGTTTATGAAATGTTAGTTATAATTGATTTATTAAATGACATAGGCTAATTTATAACATTGTCAAATCTAATGGACACTCTGGCCCATTTCATAACTTTCCATTCCTTTTTATGTGAGGTACTTTTTCTCTCTTGACATTTGTGATAATACTTCCATGTTTTCTCCTCTCTCTCTTGTACCTTCTTTCTTAATCTCTTTGCTAGCTTCTTTCCCTTAAATGGAACATTAAAAGCTGTAGATCCAGTGGGCATTGTCCTAGGTTGTTTTCTCTTTATTATCTCTCACTCTGTCTTCTCATCCTGTCATATGGCTGGCTTTGTTTTGGGAAAATCTCAGGGGGATCTAGAAAAAAAATGCCTTCTAAACTGAAATGGTGCTGAGAGACCAAAGACATGACCCAGACAAATCCAGCTTGGTGGGTTAGATGAGTTTATTAGAGGTTACTTACACAGGGCTCTCATTCCTAGTCTAGGCACTCACTCCTGGGCAGCGGCAGGAGTTCTTTGGAGAGTAAAATCCACACTGCCTGCCTGTTTGTGGAGCGTGATGAGGCATGTCTGACCTCCCTTCACATGGCTAGTAACTCAGTTTTAGGGTATCCCCTTGGCTAACAATGGGTCCACTCAGTCATCTGGGTGGTGGGGAGGGAAGCTTAAGATTTTATTTTAGTTCAGAGTGTTCCTTTCTGCTTTCTTTCTTTAGTCTATAACTGTAAGTTTGAAAGAAACCTGCATGAGTTCTGTTAAACATTAAAAACCAGTGGTGAACATCTAGTCTTCCGTGAGGCTTCTCATGCTATCTGTATGTTTATGGCTACCAAGTTTTAGTCTCCAGAGAAGATTGCCCTGCTGAATGGCTTATCCTAAAACCTGGATCTACTAATTCTTCTCTTTTCTTTACCACCCAGATCTGTCTACGAGCAAGTCTCGCCATGTTCTCTGCCCTCTGCATCAGCATCAGACCATTCTACTCTACCCTAAAACGTCACCTTTCACCAAAACTACGGCAACAGTTTTCTAACATGTTCTCTTCCTTTTATTCTTCATAATTACTAGATTATTCTCCAGTAATCCAATATCTACACAAAAATCAGAGTGATTAGAATAGATGTAGATTTATAGAACTCTCCTGCTTGAACCATTTTACTGGCTTCCTATTTTACCTAGAGTAAAATACATTGTCTACAAGGCCATGATCTGACTCCTGCTAACCTTGTGGGTTCCATCTTATAGTTTGGTCCCCTTGACTCACTACTGTTATGTGTACAGCCAGCCTTTCTGGCCTTTAAATCCACCAAACTCTTTCATACTTTAGTCTTTGTACTTGCATTTCCCTCTCATTGGGAAGCTGGGCTCCTGGCTGAGTAGAATGTTGCTCCTCTTTTATCCTTCACATTTGTCCAGCTTATCTAAAGCACACCCCACTCACGCATTCTCCATTCTATCAGAAACCTTTGTATGGCCTTCATACTTATCACTCTTTGTACTCTTTGTAATTATCCACTTGCTGTTTATTTTGCATCCATTAATCTCCACTGACTAACCTCCCCAGAAGGTAAACTTTGTAGGGATCAAGGTATTTGTCTGTCTTGCTTGCAGTAGTATCTCTATGGGCTAGCAGTTTGTGTCATATATAAGGTGCTCAATACAATTTTGATGAATTAATGCATGAGAAGTTAAGTATGGCCACTCTGGCTCTTCAGGGATAACAGTTCATTCTTTCATTCATTTGGATAAAATTTCCTTCCTCCCTTCCTCCCTTTCTCCCTTCCTTTTGTAGAATGAGGGGTTGTTGAGAGAGTAGTAGCAAGTAGAAGAGGGTAATAATCCATGGAGCTCTTTGTCATGCTGAAATATATTGTAGTCTAAATATATTTGGAAACTTCTTTGTAGGGGATTTCTTGTTCACTGCTATGGTGAATTTTAATGGGTTTTCTGTATTTCATCAGAACACAGAAATGAAAATTCACAGCTTTTAGTAGAACCTGAAACAAGGCTAGTTTTTCACGTACTGCCTACAGATCCATCAGGCTTCCGCTGCAAGAAAATGATGATCAGAGTTAATGAGGAGTTAACGGAGCAAGACAATCTGTATGAAAGCCAAACACAAATATCTAGTCTAGGTTTTCTGTAAATCCCAAATCCAAAAAGCTCTGCAAAGTGAAAAGTTTTGTTGAAAATCTGTGGCAAACTATTTTTGTAACAAATCCTGACCTGAACTTACAAGAGGCAATTTTAAGTCTTTATGTATCCAAAAATTCATATGTTTTCCTGAACAAATGTTAATGTTTTTAGTTACTATGACAAAATATTTATAGCTCATGTACCTGAGGATCCATAACTCTCAGGTGATTTGAGAGGCTTTCAAACAATATTCTCATGCATTTTGGGCTGACCTCAAGAGTGATTCTTCTGTAGTGTCCCAGAATTACATTATATTACCAGATTCAAAATACAAGGGCTGTCCAGAAAGTATCTAGCCATGTGTCTTTTCCCATTATATTAACAATGGCTAGATACTTTCCGGACAGCCCTTGTATATGCTACTTTCTTTCATCACTTATTATATAAGTAAGCACCTGTTAAGGTGAAGGCAGATGTTTTTGTCTAGGAATTTAAAACATATAAGCTTCTGACTGTAGTTATTTGGAGCCAGAAAATAAGATTCTTTTTAGTAATGATATGCAATGCTTTAGAGGAAGTTGTAATGAATAAAGAGAGGTGGTAGTGAATGGAATGAACAAACATAGGCAAGTTAATAAAACATATTTTACAATTTTAATGGTTTTTCAAATGAATGACAAGTGGTGACAAGGTTTGGGGTGTGATCCAAGTTGAATTGGCCATCACTAATTACCAGGTATTTTTTGTTTGCGCTTGGCTTTCATACAGATTGGCTTGCAATTATGCACAGATTCAGTCAACTGCAAACTCAAGCTCAACATTTTCTGGCACTGACAACTCTTCATTAACTCTGACCATCATTTCGCTGCAGCTGAATCCTTATCTATCATGAAGGGATGCATGAGAAACCAGCCTTGTTTAGGGTTCTACTGATGGATATTTATGTCCTGAGGTGCTGCCACTGCAATTAGTCAATCCCATGTTTGGTATTTCTTATTTCTAAGGGTTCAGAATTGCATGTTTGATGGCTGGTAGATTGTTTGACATCTGGTCCTATTGAAAGCAGTATTAGTTCCAAGGAAAAAATAATAGACTGTCAGTGCTTTCTATTTTCTTTCCTATACCTGGTACTTTATTCTTTTTCTGCTTCTTCAATCTGTCTCTAATGGATGCTGGTGAACTTAGAAACTAGAAGTTAAAAATAGAAGCTTTCAAAGACAAAGAAGAAAAATGACTCTAGGTTGGTAAATATTATCTGTCCTAAAGAAGTGAGAATAAAGTGCTTGATTCAAAATATGTAAATAGAATTTGTAAGTTCATAGTGTATTCAAGATCATGATCTCCTAGATGGGAAAAAATTGCCTTATGAATAAAATACCAAGAACAGTTTACTATTTCCTTTTCACTACTATTGTATATTTAGCAAGAACAAAGAAAATAATTTCTGCCATAAATTTTAAATAGAACTTTTTTTGAGGTAAAATCCTCATCCAGTGAAATGTAGGTATCTTAAGTGAACACTTCCAAGAGTTTTGATAAATGCCTACACTGATTTAATCCACACTCATAAGAAGATGTAGAATATTTCCATCAAGTCAGAAAGTGGTCCCCCTTTCCAATAAATTTCTCACTCTCAAGAGGCAAATATTTTTCTGATTTTTATTATTATAGATAATTTTTGTCTATTGTTATACTTTATATAAGTGGATTCACTATGGTATACAGTGTTTTGTATCCAGTTTTCTTTGCTCAGCATAATGTTTTTGAGATTCATCCATGTTGTTTGTGTATCTATATTTTTTTCATTTTTATTGCTGAGAAGTATTTTATTACAGGACTATAACACATGTTTTTCTTTTTAGATCTATTCTTCTATTGATGGACATGTGAGTTATTTTTAAGTTTGGCTATAAAGCTACTTGAACATTCTTATATAAGTTTCTTTGTGTATTTATGTTTTCATTTAATCTGGATAAATATCTAGAAGTGCAGTTGTTGGGTAGTAGAGCATATGTATGCTTATCTTTGTAAGAAACAGCCAAACAATTTTTCAAAGTGGTTATATCACCTTACATTCCCACCAGCAGTATATAAGGGTTCCAGTTGCTCAACATTCTTTTCACAGTGGTATAATTAGCCATTCTAGTCAGCATTTTTACAGCTTGAGGGTTTTAGCTTACATTTCTCTGATAACTAAGGAGTCTGGGATGGCTTCTACATGCCTGCTTTGATATGGGGTCAGGGGTGGGGAGGGAGGCAGTGTACAGAGATAGATAACACAATAAGATAAAAGGGAAAGTGATAAAGTATCCAGTTTGGGGGTTATTAGACAGTTAGAAATATACTAGATTTTAGGAATAGAGTTTGGAGATACAGGTTTAGAAATCTATGAAAGATGACCTTAGCAAATAGTGACAGAGTAGGTTATCAGCTCATATTTTCCCACAAAAACAAGAATTCTGCACCCATCCGCAGACAATAGTCTCTTTGTGGGAGCCTTGGGATTCAGTTCCAACCCATCTCAGCCATGAACCAGAGCAAGGACCTGTCCAGTGACACAACAGGAGCTCTCCCAGAAACCCAAAGGAAGCCACACCCATTAGCACACCTGATAAAAAGTCTCATTGTTTGTGAATCCTGAAATGGGCCCTCATGCCCGCATCAACCCCACAGATCAAGGTCCTGAAGACAGACCAGTCCACCCAAGAACCATATAAGACTCACTCCCACTAGGGTCTTTGGGAATAGGCCTGTCAACTGTGATCTCCACTGTGTACCCTACATGAGCCATGTGATGTGGATTCAATCCCACTTAACTGTGATCCTGGAGATAATCCCATCAGCCCAGAGACCTAACAGGAAAGAATTTAATTTGTTGACAACAGTTTGTAAGAGTAAAAGAAGGGTTTGCTCCAAAAGTGCACAGAAACCATGCAAAGCTACATGGAGAACAAAGAATCAAGGAGACATGACAGCACCATAAGAAACTTGTAACACTCTAATAACAGACCTCAAAGAAAGGAAGATACACAAATGGTCTGAAAAAGAATTCAAAATAATCATCATAAAGAAGCTCAATGAGATGCAAGAAAATAGAGATAGGCAATTAAATAAAATTAGAAAAACAATGCATGAACAAAATGATATGTTTAATAAAGAAATAGAAAACATAAAAAAGATCTAACAAAAATCTCAAAACTGAAGAATACAGTGACATAACTGAAAAGTTTAATAAAGAGTTTCAACAGCAGACTCAATCATGCAGAAGAAAGAACTAGTAAATTTGAAGGCAGGTCATTTAAAATTAGCCAAGTAGAGAAATAGAAAGAAAAAAGACTGAAAAAGAATGAAGAAAGCATAAGAGATCAATGGAACACTATTAAACATAAAAAGATAAAAATTTTGGGACTACTTGAAGGAGAAGAGAGAGACAAAAGATTAGAAAACTTATTTTAAAAACTTCTATCTGCTGAGCCCTTCCCATCTGGCTCTATCGTTAGATCTTTTCTCACAGCTTTAGTCTAGTTAACAGCACGTCTTGTACTCTGTTCTTAGGCTATGGAACAGTCTAGGAATGTTGCTTCCTTTATCTATAGGGGGAGACTGTTGTGTGCTGTTTAGAGTTTCTTTTTTCTATCTCAGTTGGGGGACTGCTTCTGATGGGTCCACCCCCAGAGGGTTGGCTTGACCTAAGACCAGTTTGGCAAGTTAAATCATTGTGTTGCGGACTTTCAGTTAGTAGGCAGGATTCACACGATTTGCAAGCAGAAAGCCTCTTCTCCCTCTCTTCCCCCCCCCCCCCCCGGCTTTTTGGTTCTTCCTCTGGATGTGTGGTTTCTGTCTCCTTCAGCAGGAAAGACACTGGCTAGGCCGAGGAGGCAGTGCCCTCACTCCCTCAGTGCCCCAGCTGCTGCAGCTCCCACGGGCAAAGGTCTACACTGTCCCAGTGTTCCCAAGGTCCGGGCTCCACACTCTTGCGTCTGGGGAGGCACTCAGTGTTCACACCTGGGAAGGGGACCTGGAGAGGGTCTATGGATCAGGGGATGGAGCCTCCTGAGGAGTCGCCTGGCACCCTATGGCTCTGCAGCAGTTAGACCTTGGCCCGCACAATTGTTCCTGCCCACCCGCAGATCACTGGCACTGGGGGGTAATTTTCAGGGTCCGATAGGGATCACAGCTGGGGGTCTGGAGCACTCAGGAGTTTACAGTAGCTCCTGGGCTGGAGGGACACCGGAAAGGAGAAAAGAAAAAGAAAGGAAAAAAGAAAAGAAAAAAAAAAAAAAAAAAAAAGGAGAGAAACAATATGAATAACAAGAAGAAGAAAGAGAAAACAAGAAAGAAAAGAGAAAGAAAGAAAGAAAGAAAGAGAGAGATAAAAAGAAAAAAAGAAAAAAAAAATCCCACTTTAATATTTCAGGCTCGGGGCCCCTCGCCTCTGTGCAGGTCCGCGTCTGTCCCTTTAAGAGATAGGGCTCCGGCACCGCGGAGGCCTGCCAGAGTTCGAGGTCCTTTCCGCTTAGCTGTGGGAACCGAGATGGCCACCGCGCGTCCGTCGGTCGCAGGCGCCAGGGGAAAGCGTTCAGAGCTCGGCAGGAGCCAGGGCCCACAGCGGCTCCCCAGCCAGAGAGCTGCCCTGTCCTCGGAGCTCCACGTCTCCCGCGGTGATTCTGCACCAATTTCAGCCAGATCCCTGACCGAGTGGATGTGGGGGTCAGTGGGGAGATCAAGCCGCTCTGCTGTGGGGCTGCACCCGCCCCACTCGCCGGTGAGGCAGGCACGGCCGTCCCGCACTCCGCTGTCTGTTTTCCGTCCCGCACTCTCCAAATTATCTCGGTCTGATTTCCCACTCGCCTCTGTTTTTTCCTGTTCCCCGTGTCCCACGGTGATTCTCCGTGGGTTCACACCGCCGTTCCTGACCACTTGGTTGGTTATCCTCTGGGGCACTTAATCCTTTCTTCAGTCCTTCAACTATTGCTTGTTTTTCCCAGATGAGGAATCACCTCCGAGGGACTGGGACGTCTTCCTTCATTTCAACAGCAGCTACGAAGACGCCAGCCCGCGCTCTCCAGCCTCACCCCTGGACACCCTTCCCTCCCTCTCGCGGCACATGTAGAAGACTGAAACAGGACCCACAGATTTCACCTCTCACAAAAATCAAATCACGGTGGATAACAGATTTAAACCTTAAATGGGAAACAATTAGAATTCTAGAAGAAAATGTAGGAAAGACTCTTACAGACATTGGTCTAGGCAAAGAATTTATGAAGAAAACCCCTAAGGCAATCGCAGCAACAACAAAAATAAACGACTGGGACCTGATTAAATTAAAAAGCTTCTGCACAGCCAAAGAAATAGTCATGAAAATAAACAGACAGCCTACAGAATGGGAAAAAATTTTCACATACTACACATCAGATAAAAGACTGATAACAAGAATCTATTTAGAACTCAGGAAAATCAGCAGGAAAAAATCAAACAATCCTATCAAAAAATGGGCAAAGGACATGAATAGAAATTTTTCAAAAGAAGACATAAGAATGGCCAAAAAACGTATCAAAAAATGCTCAACATCCCTAATCATCAGGGAAATGCAAATCAAAACCACAATGAGATACCACTTAACTCCGGTGAGAATGGCCTTTATCAAAAAATCCCAAAACAACACATGTTGGCGTGGATGCGGAGAGACAGGAACACTCATACACTGCTGGTGGGAATGCAAACTAGTGCAACCCCTATGGAAAGCAATATGGAGATACCTTCAACAGATTCAAGTAGACCTACCATTTGATCCAGCAATCCCATTATTGGGCATATACCCAGAAGAACAAAAGTCATTCTTTAACAAAGACACCTGTACCCGAATGTTTATAGCAGCACAATTTACAATCGCAAGGATGTGGAAACAACCCAAGTGCCCATCAATCCACGAATGGATTAGTAAACTGTGGTATATGTATACCATGGAGTACTACTCAGCTATAAGAAATAACAATGATACGACATCTCTTTGGTTCTCCTGGAGAGAGCTGGAACCCATTATACTAAGTGAAGTATCCAAAGAATGGAAAAACAAGCATCACATGTACTCACCAGAAAACTGGTTTCCCTGATCATCACCTAAATGTACATCAGGGAAGGATACCAATTGGATATCAGACTGGGATGGGGGGTGGGGGGAGGGGATGGGTGTATGCCTACATGATGAGTGCTTTGCACACCCTCTGGGGAATGGTCATGCTTGAAGGTGCAGACCCGGGGAGGTGGGGGGGGAGGGGATGGAGGTATGACTACATGATGAGTGCCAGGTGCACTGTCTGGAGAATGAGAACGGATGCGCTTGGGACTCTGACTCGGGGGGATGGGTGGGACATGGAAAATGTATATAACCTAAACTTATGTACCCCCATGATGAGCTGAAATAAAAAAAAATATATATATAAAAAAAAAACAAAAAAAAAAACTTCTATCTGAACACTTTGCAAATCTTGGGAGAGATATGGAAATATAGATTCTGGAAGCTCAAAAGACCCCAAGCAATATCAATTCAAAAGGAATACTCTGAGACCAATTATAATCAAATTCTCAACAGACAAAGAGAGAATCTTGAAAGCAGCAAGAGAGAAGAAACCTATCACATATAAGGGATCTCTCATAAGAGTATCAGTGGACTTCTCATCAGAAACCTTGCAAGCCAGAAGGGAGTAACATAACATATTCAAAGTAGTAAAAGAAAAAAAAGTCAATCAAGAATACTATACCCTACAAACTTGTTCTTATGAAATGGAGGAGAAATAAAGAAATTCCAAGGCAGATAAAAGCTGAAGTTTATTACCATGAGACCAGCCTTACAAAAAATGCTAAAGGGAGGTCTTTGAGTTGAAACAAAAGGATGATAAATAAAAATATAAAAACATATGCAAGTATAAAACTCACTGGTAAAAGTATATATATAGTCAAATTCAAAACACTCTAATATGGTAAAGGTGGTGTATAAATCACTTTAATTCTAGTAAAAGAGTTAGACAAATGTGTTAAAACAACTATAGCTATAAATAATTGGTTAATAGATACATCTATATATTAAATAGCTGTAAACTATTACATCAGTAGCATAAAATGTGGTGGAGGGAGAAATAAAATTGTAGGGTGTATGTGATTGAAGTTAAGGTACTATCAGCTTAAACTGGGACGTTATAACTATAAGATGTTTTATGTGAGCCTTATCATCACCACAAAGAAAAACCATCAAGTAAATACACAAAAGATAAAGGAATCAAAGCATAACATTACAAAAATATACCAAATTATAAAGAAAGACTGCAAGATTGAAAGAAAAGAACAAAAGAACTATAAAACAGTCAGTAAAAAATTAACATAATGCCAGTAGGAAGTTCTTACCTATCAATAGCTACTTTAAATGTATGTGGATTAAATTCTCCAGTCAAAGACAAACAGTAGCTGGTTGAATGGATAAAAGACACTCACTTTAGCCTTAATGGCACATATAGACTGAGAAAGAAATGTTGGAAAAGATATTCCAGGAAAATGGTAACCAAAAGAGAGCATGTGTGACTATACTTACATCAGACAAAATAGACTTCAAGTAAAAAACTGTATAAAGAGGTAGAGCAAGCTTGGAGAGGGCCAGAGAGGGAGGCACAGGCCACAGGGAGGTAAAAAAAAAACTGTATAAAGAGACACAGAAGGTCATTATATTATGATAGTGGGGTCAATTTTTCAAGAGGATATAACAATTTTAAATATATGCACACCCAACCTTGGAGCACCTAAACATATAACATATATTTTATAACATCTTTAAAAATTCCCATTGATATTTCCTTTATATGTATTTTTAAAATGTTCCAGCATGTTACAAATGCACATTATATAAGTAATCATACAGAATTGAACTTACCTTAATGTTGAGAATGAGGGAAACAGCAAAAAACAGTGATCCAGAAAGAACCAGATCTTTAATCCTTTATTCTTAAACCATTTAAAATAAATATGTTACATTATGCTGATTATTTATCTCTCAGATATGACCTTTTTATCAAACGATTGAGTAGGGCAATGAAAATACTGATATTTGGAAGAACTTTGAGTAACACTAACTCCTGGGTGATTTTACAGGCTTCATTGCAGAGCAGCAACTCTTAAAACTTCACTCTCCATGAGATTCACCTTATAATATAAAACTGGAACTTAAAAGAAAACCACACAGATCAGCAATAAACATGTAAAATAAGTAACTCTTATATAGTTTTGAAAGTCTTATACATAACACCATAACAGGTTTAGGGAAGGAAATAAAGCTACCGGAAATGGTATCCACTTTTTTTCTTGTCCCTATGCCAGGGCAGCTCACATCACTTCTGTAACACAAGGTAGTTGTAGAGATTCATTGGCTGTAGCGTGCATGGATGGCGATGAAAGGAGATAATTAAATATTTGAACTGAGAACCATCATCAGAAAGAGTGCTGCCGTGTTTGCTGTTGGCTACCACTAACAGTGAAAGACATTTTATTTAATATCTCTTTTTCTGGAAGAAAAAAACAAATGAGAGAGAAAAGAAGAAATGCTAAAGGAAATGGGAAGTTTTACCTTTTTCCATAACTAAATAACAGGTTTTCAGTGGTATTCAGTAGTTACAGAGAACCAGAGGCCCAGGACAGGCCCAGACTGGTAGAGATGCGTGTGGGTCTTGGGGCTGGAAGCTGGGCACGCAAACAACAGGCCCAGGGACTGCTGGGATAGCCAGGGACTGGGTAGGATGGGGCCTCCAGGGACCTTGAAGGACCTGGCAGAGCATTTCCTCTGGCCACTCAAAATTCAGATGGTGAAACAGGGAGCATGGTCACTTCCAGCTACTACTTGTAGAATTTCTACTTGATATAATCACGGTAGATACGGTCTAGTAGATATAGTCCAGGATTTTGTTAGTGTCCATAGAGAGTAAAGTTCTGGGGTGGGCTATAGCTTGAGATTCTTAACCTGGTGAGCAGGCTAAGAGGCATGTTTGTTTTCCCTGTACTGGTGACAGCATGATGGACTCACCCCATGGCACTTTTTAGTTCTTTGCAATATACTATTTCGGTAACAAGTTGGAACCCTGAAGCTGGTTTTCTCTGGGGATTTAATCATTGAAGGAATAAACTATATTCATTGTAATAGATTTAACATGCTAGGTTCTCCTGTAGAAACTGTGGGTAGTGATGCAGTATGTGCCTAAACAGGTTCTAAAGTGCTTGCCCTATCTTGCTACCAAAAAATAGCTTACCCTGGAAAATTTTGACTTGAGAAAAAGAAAAAAATAGTCCTTCCGTCAGATATTGATTGAGCTCCTCCTTTAGGCTTTCTTGGAGGCGCTGAGAATAAAAGGTTGAAAAATCCACATTTCCTGCCCTGTAGGAGTTTATAGTCTAGTAAAAAAAAATTATGCAGTACCTATGTACTCAAACTTCATAATTAAAAAGCAAAATTATGAATTATGTGTCCTTATGGAATCATTTGTCTAAAACAGAAATATAAAGACAAAGAGACAGCTGAGTATAATAATATCTAATATCTATGGTAATCATGCATACTCAGGCCATTGGTCTACGTACTTTTATAGGTACTGCATTCTACGCTGCTGTACAATATACAATGACAAAATCTCAGAGACATAAAAATAGAGATTTTTTTTACCACATTCATCTGAGCATTGGCTGGAGGTGGCTACTCCAGGCTGGTTGCACTTGGGGAAGTCTGCATCATGTTTCTGGTATCCTCCGTCAGGGACTGGGGGCTACTCTACTCTGGGCATGTTCCTCCCATGGTGGTGGCAGAGAAAAAGCACACCAGCTGGCACCATCGCTTTCACTCAATTCTATTGGCCAAAGTAAGTCACATGGCCCAACCCAAGTTAAGGTGTGGGGAAACAATTTACCCATTTGGAGGAAAGAACAGAAAAGTTTCATAGCAAAGGACATGAAGAGTGGAAGATCTGAAGAATGAGAGTCAATAATGCAATCAACTACAGGTATTAATTCTGGAAATAGCTTCATGAGGTAGATATTCTCCATAGTCCTTGCCTGTTAAAATTTAAGAAGAAATTGGTAGTGAGTGCTGCATCTGAAGCCAGACTGTATTGAAACTATTGTTGGCTCTGCCACTTACTAGTTATATGACTTCTAGCACTTTCCCATTTGTGCCTCAGTTTCCTCATATGTAAACTAGAGATAATGACTTTACTTACCCTATAGGATGTCATGAGAAATAAATGAGTATGTGCATAAGGTATTTAGACTAACGTTGGGCATATACTAAATGCTCACTAAATTTTAGTTGTTTTACTGAGTTGATAACCAACCTTTCTGGGAAGACTTATGGTGGTTCTAAAGCCATGTAACTTGGTATTAACAAAAGTAATGAACAAGGCCAGGCACGGTGGCTCACACCTGTAATCCTAGCACTCTGAGAGGCTGAGGTGGGAGGATCACCCAAGATCAGGAGTTCGAGACCAACCTGAGCAAGAGCGAGACCCCCGTCTCTGCTAAAAATAGAAAGAAATGATCTGGACAGCTAAAAATATATATAGAAAAAAAAAATTAGCCAGGCATAGTGGCACATGCCTGTAGTCCCAGCTACTCAGAAGGCTGAGGCAGAAGGATTGCTTGAACCCAGGAGTTTGAGGTTGTTGTGAGCTAGGCTGACGCCACAGCACTCTAGCCCAGGCAACAGAGTGAGACTCTGTCTCAAAACAAACAAACAAAAAGTAATGAACAGAACAATTGATGTCAAATCATATCAACTCTTGATCGTGACCTTAAATTATAGACACTATTCTCCACCTGCCATTCACAACTAGCTTTTTTTCGTTAAACAGTATTTTGAAGGCATCCTGTCCTTTATTTGACAATAAAGTGAAACAGTCCTCTTAGTAAAGGCTATATATTAATTTAATAATAATATTTACGGACAAATTAATTTTCATTTACCACCAGAAACAGTTATCAGGTTATGTTACCTAGTTACTATGAAAAGCTCTATTCCAAAAAATACGTTTTTTATTCAAATGTTAGATTTTTCTTTTTATTTCTCTTACTGAGATTTCTCTAACTTTTAAAATTTCTCTAACCCATTATCTGTACATATAGAATTTGGAATTTTCAAAGTTGCAGCTAAGGTATACAGATTTAAGCCTGAGTATTTCAGAATTTTGCATGAAAGGTTTTGTGCTTGCAGAGGGATCATCTTGTGACAAACTACTGAAGTAGATAATTATTCAATTACAAAATATTATTTATAGACTCTCTACTTGCAGATAAAACTTGTATAATAGTAGGCACAGGGAATACAGATGAGTAAGACATTGTTCTTGTCTTCAAAGAGTTTACAGTCCAATGGTAAAAAGTAAATGATTACAGTACAGTGTGATAAGTCCCAATAATTATCCACACAGTGCTCTGAGCATCTTACCTAAATAAATGGCAGAGATGAAATTAGGGAAGGCTAGGAGTAAACCAAGTGGAAAAGTAATACCCTGAGTGGAAAGGACAGGGACTGTCATGCAAGCAGAGAGAGCAGTGAGTGCAAGTTCAGTGGTTCTGGCAACAAATGGATTGGAATAGATGGAGAATTGACTTGTAGAGGTGGGAATGGTAAGAAATGACTCTGGAGAAATAGGCACGAATCAGATTTTTAACCATCTTGGATGCCACTCTGAGGATTTTGGCTGCACCAGGCAGCCATTGAAAGATTTTACACAGTCTCATTTACATATGCTTCTAAACCTTCTGATAGCCTTGAGGGACAGAGGTTGGCAGAGAGAGGGCAGAGAGGAGGGCGAGACTAACTAGGAGGCTGTTGCCTCTGGGTTAAGAACTGACAGGACCGGACTTAAGGCTCAGGCAGTAAGAAGGGGGAGAGGGGACAGATTCCAGAAATTTTAAGTATCTGGGCATGGAACATTCGATAACTATGTACAGGGCACTTCCTCACAGGATTTGTTTTTTAAACAGGAAGGTAATGAGGATTTAGCTTTTCCTACCTCCCCAACCCAGTGGAGTGAATACATTACATATGACAATTGCTGCTGCGCACAACATCCAGGTGCTTTCCCTAGGCCCACAGAGAACATTTACACATTTATTAAAATAGCAATAAGCATATGCTACCATAAAGCAAGGGTGGATACACAGGTTATTTGAATTGATTGAATAAAGATCCAGATCTATCAATTACTCAACCATAAAAAACAATGGTGAATGAGCACCTCTTGTATTATCCTGGGTGGAGCTAAAGCCCATCCTTCAAAGGGAAGTATCACAAGAATGGAAAAACAAGCACCACAGGTACTTGTCATCAAATTGGTACTAACTGAGCAGCACTTAGTGCTCACATGGAAGTAGTATTGATCGAGTGCAGGGCAGGTGGTGGGGGGTGATGGGGATGGGTTAACTCACAACTGGTGGGTGAGGAGCAAACTGTATGGGGGACGGGCACACTTGTAGCTCTGGCTTGGGCGATACAAGGGCATTGTATGTAACCAAAATGTTTGCACCCCCATAATAGTCTGAAACTTTTTTAAAAAGAAAATAAATAAACTGGAAAACAAAAAAAAACTGGCCCTAAGGAAAAGTGTTTTCACTTAATCAAACTACACATCGTTCCTGACTTATGGATGCATTTAGGATTTTTAGATTTTGTGATGTTATGAAAGTAATTTTGAATTTTGATCTTTTCTCGGGCTAATGATACAAAGTGCAACACTCTTTTGTGATGCCAGGCAGCTGCGGTGAGCCCAGCTCCCAGTTGCAAAGTAAACAATGATACTGTACTCTGCAGTGTACTGTATTCAACAATTGCATGAGATAGTCAATACTTTATTATAAAATAGGCTTTACCTTAGATGATTTTGCCCAACTGTAGGCTAATGTAAGTGTTCTGAGCCCATGTAAGGTAGACGAGGCTAAGCTGTTTGGTAGATTAGGAATATTAAATGCATTTTCAATTTGCAATGGGTTTATGGGAATGTAACCTCATCATAAGTGGAGGAATGTCTGTAGTCCCTTAGAATCTCAGAATTTGAGAGTTTGAAGGTAACCATGAAAACCTATTTTGCAGATGGGCATACTGAGATGAAGAAACATTGAGAACTTTGTCAGTGATAAAGTTGTGTTAAAATCCAGGTAGCTTAACTTAGTCTGCAACATTTTCTGCCAGACCACATTGTTACTATTATTATATTTTATTTGAAAATTATCCTCATTTAGATTAAATTGTTTTTCTTGTAATCCTTGAATGGGTGTTTAATGAACTGTTTTTATTTAGTTTCAACGTTTTATCCCTACTCATTTTTTTTTTCATTTTGTATTTTTAGCTCCACTTGATGATCTTCCTTTAATGGAACGAAATTTTAGTATTACTTTGTAGTGCCAAAGAAATGAATAAAAATAAAACTTTTTAAAAGAATAATTTAAGCCTCAAATGCATCTCACAGTAATTTGATGTTAGAGTACTTTAAAATAAATTATAGTTAATTAAGCATGCAAATACACTAACTACTTTAAGTACCCAATTAGCTACCTTAACTGAAATAATTGTCCTGAATAGCACATTTTTTTAAAAGGTATTTTTCAAGGTGCTACATAAATCTTTGTCTCTGGTGTGAAAAATGTAATTACTCTAGGAAGAAAGAATATGGTAGCAGCTGATTGTTCAGGAATACAAATGTTGTAGCATGAATTACTAGCCTCTCTAGACCCCCGTGTATTCACCTGTTAAATAAAGAGCCTGACCTAGAAATTTACAAAGGTTCTCTGCTTCCCCAAAGTCTTGTAGTCATTTATCTATTAACTGTGATCTATAACTCATTTGCCTACAGGCTCCTATACATTCTCCTAATTCTGACTTATTTTATACCAACATCTGCTCCCATGCCCCTATCCCAGCCCTATCGCATCTCGTTATTTTCTGTGTTCTGTGAAATGGTGAATCACTTGACATTTCTACTTCATTATCTTGAAAAAAATGTCCCTCAAATTCTGACCTGTAGCCATATCCTCAAGGGTCTGCATGGCGTCTCTCTATTTTTTTGTTTAATTTTTTGTTTTCATTTAAATAACCTTCTAATAACAGCTTTCCGGATCATCTATGTGACCCCTCATAACTAGGTACTGCTGCACGATTTCTATGCCTGTTACTTTTGTTAAGTCACACTCCGGGAAGGATGAAGAATATACCATCCCTTACCCTCAGGACTTTTGTTCTCTTTCTATTCTTTCAGTGTTACCTGTATATGTTCAACGTGCATTCATGCTTTAACACAGTCTAAAGTTAGTCATTATCTCCATCCTCCTCACTAACAATGTAAGTATATTAGAATGCCTTAAATATAATCAGTGCCCTGTATCTAATTTGTTATTATGTGGCATTTCAGTTTAATTTGTTTTTAAAATCAACTTCAGGCTATGATTTACATAAAATAAACTGCATACATGGTAAGTGTACAATTGGGTGTGTTTTGACAAATGTATACACCCATTCATTTGGCTTTTAACATCTTCAAACTTAGTCATTATGATTAGATCAAATCATATGTAATTACCAAGATGATTCAATCTAATTTTTGTTATACCTGAATTTAGATTTACTTACATGCTTTCAATTCCTTTGCCCTTTATTGCTATTTTCATTTTACTCTATCATTTTGTGTTCAATTTTCTTCATCCAGAAATATGACCTTTAGGCTATTGCATATAGAAATCTAGTTTTGACAGTTAATTATCTTTCAGCACATTAAAGTTTAGTTTTTTCTGCTGTCTTCTCCCATTGCTAAGTCAGCTGTCAGTCTAACTGTTATCCCTTTTTAAGTAAATTATCTTTTTAGATGCTTTTAAATCTCCTGTGGTTTCACTATAATCATGTTGTGTGGATTTACTTTTATTTATTCTGCTTGGGATCTATTAAAGTTTCCTGAATTGAGGACAGATATTTCCCATAAACTCTGGAAAATTCTTGTTCGTTGCTGCTTCTAGGGGTGTCCTCCTTGTTTTTTTTGTGTGTGTGGTTTTTTTTTTTTTTTTCTATTTTCTCCTTGTATGTCTCCTATTTGGCTGGATATTAGACCTTACATTATAATTGGTATCTTCTAATCTTTATTTAAAATTTTGCTCTCTATTTCTCTTGCTGCATTCTAGGTAGTATCCTTGGTTATGTATTGATATTAATGTTTTTAGTTGCATTTAACATAACAGTTGTGCTTAACCTGTTCGTGGAGATTTTAACTGGTATTGTCTATATTTCTCCTTATAGAACTTCTATTTTTAATAATGTCTTATTTTTTCTTATAATTTCTTTACCTGTTATTTATTTTATACTCATTTTAAGCATACCTACTTTATAGTCCCTGTGTTAGTTTGCTAGGGCTATTGTAACAAAGTACCACAAAGTAGGCAGCTTAAGCAACAGACATTATCTCTCAGTTCTGGAGGGTCGAAGTCTGAGATCAGAGTGTCAGGCAGGGTCGGTTTCTTCTGAGGGCTGTGGGGAAGAATCTGTCCTATGCCTCTCTCCAAGCTGCTTACGGTTTGCTGGAATGTTTGGCCTCCTTTGACTTGTGGAAGCATCACCCCAATCTTTGCCTCCATGTTCATGTGGTGGGGTGTGTGTGTGTGTGTGTCCAAATTTCCTTTTCTTAAAAGAACACTAGTCTTATTGGATTAGAAGCCCACCCTTTCCAGCATGGCCTCATTTTAACTAGTTAATGTCTGCAATGACCCTATTTCCACATTCTGAGATACCAGGAGTTAGGACTTCAACATGTGAATTTTGAGGGGAGACACAATCCAACCCATAATGGTCTCATTCATATTATGGTTCTATTAATAAAATCTGAGATTTGGGGGTGCTAATTGACTATTTTTCATGTCTGCTGAGCCCTTTGTTGCAGATGGCTTCCTTTTGGGACTTGAAATTCTTGAACGGGAATTTGAATTTTCAATGAGGGAAAATTGATTTTTCTCTGTGGGGATACTAGAAGGCCAGGGTGGACAAAGGGTCCTTCCTCAGCAGTTTTGTTTGAGCTGCTACAGACAGGGTTGGGGTGGTACCACTTCAAGGCCATTTTTTATTGTTGTTATTCATTTCTTGCCCTGGTATTTCCTGCGCCACATGACTAATGTGAATTTGTACTCCAAAGCCATGAGAAACACAAAACTAGAATTTAAAATTCTCTCTAAATAATTTGTTTGTTTGTTGGTTTGGTTTTTATCTAGAGCCAAAGTAGAGAGCAGTATCCTTGCCTTTTCCCTGGGCTGTAGACCTGAGGATATTTTAGTCCCTCTTTAGTTAGGATTGTGGCCCCCAGAGAGGCCTGGATTTATACAAGATTTAAAGGCTCCTTCCCCTCCTCAAGTGCCCACGGGCTTATCCTGTGTCCCATGGGGGAGTACAAAGTCCAGCCTCCTGCCATTCCCAAGGCTCCTGAGCTGCCACCCTGGCTCTCGACTTTCTTTTCTTTCCTGCCATCTGGGGACTTTTATTTCCCCATTCTTTGAAAAATCTCAAGCATGATTTATAAATTATATTTTACTCTGCACAGCTACTTGCCAGTAGAGGGAGGCTTTCTTCAGGGCCTTTTCTCATTTGCTGGAACTAGAAGTCCCAGTCCTCTCTTTTTGAAGATTTGGAAATAAACATTCAAACAGGTTATAGTGCCTTAGGTTATAGTGCCTTAATGGTTATACCATTATTTAGAATTCTACTCTCTTGACTTCTTGTTTGGCAACCTCCTACCCTCTGTCTCTTCAGCCTCTGATTATTCTCGTTGTTACCCCACCATTATCACCTCACCCAATAAAGCCACTCACAGGCCTTCCAGCTTGATGTCATCTTCCCTCGGATCCTAGGATACCTCCAAAGTCTTCTGAGTCCCAGAAACCTCAGCAGTAATTGGTTTAAACATAGAGCACTGAATAATTTTAATACCATTATTGATTATTATAGAGAAAAATTCCCTCCCCCCTTCTTTTCTCAAGGTTAACCAGATGTCAAGTGACACCATAATCTTGACATTGTCTAATTAATTCTCAATGGAATCCTCTAGACCTTTAATATTAAATTATCCCAAGCTATTTTAAGGTATGAAGTTGATGTTTTTTTCAACTTCAGATGTACGTTATTTGAAGCCAAGACAGGTTTTGGTGATTTCTTAATCACCTTCTCACTTAAGTGTCTTTGGGGAAATCACCATAGATTCAGCCATAGCAGAAATGGGATTTTGTAGGGAAAATATTCTGGAGACAAGGATGATTGAGAGTTAGATTTATTGTAATTTGTGTCTTATTCTACATTCTCCGTATAAAATAATATGTGTTAGCGTTTCCCATTAGGCCAGACCGACTCTCGTTATATATATCAAGATTCCTGACAGTCTTTCCAATGTGCTTCGCACTTCAGACTCTTGGATCAAGGTTTTTGGATTCCACATAGCAGTCAAGTAAAAATTGGAATAAAGGTGTAAAATTCATATTCAGACTTTTTATAACACATCCCCACCCATTTATTTTCAGCTTCATTCTCAAGAGATGGGATTTTAGAATGAGCCTAACCATAATTCTGCACTGTGACAATAGAGGGATTTAAGGAGAGGCATACAAAGAGGGAGCTGGAGCATGCAGTAGACAGACTAGCGGCGTCTATCAAACATGAAATCTCACCAGATCTTACAATGAAAGAGTCAGGTAACAGAGAGCACCTGGGAAGTTCTCTTGGCTTTTTTGATTGTCAAGAGCTATGTATGTAAGTATGTATATGTATGTGTGTGCACACACATGTTCCTGCCCCTGGGGCTACAATGCCTCTGATTGGCAAGCACTTTAACTTACATTCCTGTTAGATGTGAAAAGAATCTTGCTTTGGTGTGACATCTACCATAACAAGGAAAGCAGGCATTGATCCAAATGACCTGGTTGGTAGAATATGATCCCCAATTTTTTTTCTTGGTGGAAACAAAGATTTTCCATGCAAAAGAAACATAAATTAATTTACTTCCTTGTAAATTTTGCTATTCCTTACAAACCTACCAGATAAACAGAAGTAACATTTAAAATAGACTACTTTTCATTAAGCTATGAAAGAATCAAAAATTTAGGAAAGAATTTATTCTTACATCACAGTACAAAGTGTAAAACACCATTGCCTCAGAGATAAATAGTGTAAGTATGTATTTATATGGTTGCTCAGATTTCAGTGTGTGACCATTTTGAGGAGGAAAAAAACATGGATATATGATCTCATTAAAAAAAACATACCTTGGTTAACTAGAAGGCCTGAGAGGGCTTTTGGAATCTTACTCAAACTTACTGAAAGAAAGAAGATTTCTTTCAGGTTCATTATTTCAAAAGAATATTAGTGAATAAAAGGAAAAGACAAATTCATGATTGTGTACTGATTGCAAATGAGATGCCTAGTCACCATTCTTAGAGTTGATGAATAGAGACCTCCTATGTGGTGTGAAAGTATTCATTGCACTAAACAGTATTTTAAAGCTTCGACCATCTGGAATAATCCTGAGAAATATGCTTACCACTGGGTTCTGCATTACATTTAGAATTCATTGTTTTAATGGATATCTCCCTAATATTAAGCTTTATTTCATTATTGGATATTTGGCATATTGCCTTTCCTAAATTAAGGAGTTTCATCCAAATGCAAAGGAAAAGAAACCAAAAAGCCAAAACCTTGCTCATCACAACAGTGAAAAAGAATCACTTTTAACTCATTTTTTTTTTCATCAAATTACCTTATGTTTCCAGAGTATTTAAAGGATATTTTGTAAGATAAATATTCCTTTGCTCTTTTATACTGGCATTGTTTTCCTGTTAAGAGCTAAATGGTGGGAATACTTTATATCAACAGCATTTTAGACTTTTTGTTAGCTCATTTTTATCCTCTTTTGACATTTGACTTATGATATATCAAAATTAATAATACTGCAACAAACTATATTACAATAGAGGAATAGTCTATCTCACATAGTTCCTTAGTGAAGTGTGCAGAAAATGTCCTGTCCTAGGAGTTGGGAAACTCATAAATCTCAGTTTGTTCATATTAAAGTGGATATATATTTTTTCTACCCCTCTTCTCTCCTTTTTTCATTTATGTATCAATTCAACATGGATTTATCATATTCCTGGCTAGGGACAAAGACCAAAACAACCCCCTCATATAACTTAGTCAGGGACACAGAGTAGTAAACACTATGCAGAATTCCATAATAAATATAATGCATAGAGGACCGCTGGTATCCAAAGGGGCAGTTGAACACTCTGGTGGGGTCAGCAAAGTCTTCATGAAGGAGAAAGTCCTTGAGTTGAGTTTTTAAAGACAAACAGAGTTAATGAGAAGTGGTGGAAGAGTATTCTAGGTTGAGGCAGAGGTAAGTATGAGGTCACAGAGCCATGAAACAGTATGATGTATTTGGAAAAGTCTAAATAACTCCATATAGCTTGAACAAAGAATGTGGGTGGGGGAAGAGTGACAGGAGATTAAATACCAGTAAAGCTAACAATATGCAAATCATGAAGGGGTTAGGGTGCATTTTAGAAAGATCACTCTCATAACAGTATGAGGAGGTTGTTAAGAAGAGTTCCAGTGAGCAGTTGAGAGGCAATGAAGGAACAGTGAAGGCCTGACCTAAGGCTGTGGCAGTAGGACAATGAGGAGGTAAATTATTTAAGGGAAATTAGGGAGGTATATGGGCAGGTCCAGGTGACTGGCTGGATTGACATTGGGATAGGTGACTTGGTAAAACCAAGGCTGATTCCCTGAATCATTTGGGCCAGATGGGAGAATATTGGAGCCATTTACAAAGAGAAAATAGAGGTATGAGTGCATGTTTTGTGAAAGTAATACAATTGAATGGCTTTTAACTTGTAGAGTTTGGCATCTCTATGGCATATCTTGGTAGATATGCTTTATAACTGTTGGATACAGAGGTCTGGAAGCCTGCTGATTTCTGAGCTAGATATAGTTGTGGGAGTCTCCCAGGTATTCTATCTGTCCCATACATTCTACAGCAGTGTTTTAAGGAATAAGTAACATGGTGTTGGCAAAAAATATATTGCTTTTTACAATTGTATAGTAGCTACAACCTATTGCGTGTACTGGGCTAAGTACTTTACATAAATCCTTGCTACAATCCTATAGGATAGGTATTTACTAAGGCTTAACGTTATTAAGTAACTGGCCAATATCACATTGCTTATAAGTGCTGGAGAAATAGTTTGAACCTAGGTCTCTGTGACTCAAAAGCCTGTGGACCACTGCATCACCTAACTTTTTATTTTCCTCTCCAGATAATATAAATTATTTACACTAGAAAGTGTGACACTTACATTTGATGGAATTGGTGCTTAAAAAATTTAAATATTAAGATACCAGTAAATGTTAGGCAAAGATCCATGAAAACTTATGAATTTCTTCATTCTGTCTATACAAAAGAATAGGCAAAGATCTCTTTGGAATTAACAATTAAAAAAAACTGAACTGTTTGTACAGAATGGTTGATAAAGAGGGTGTCTTTCATATTCATAGAACTATATAGGTTACATATGTTCTAATACTTCACTCATGATCTTTACAACAGACCTATTAAACAGGTATTCTTTTCATTTTATGTTTTAAGAGATTCAGTCACTTTGGCACATCAAAAATTTTGACAATATCTGCTTCCTCTTTATATATTAATATAAACAAGGCAATGAAAAATACAATGCTCTTATGCTTATATGTTGGAAAAGCTTATCAAGGAAATAATACCTAAATTGTCGCATGAGTTTTAATTTCCTAAAATCTCCCAAGTGATCAATTTTTCTTTTCCTTATGAAAATGATGATTTTCCCTTCACAGGAGTGAAAATTTAATTAAACTTTAGTTGCTGTTTAGCCAAACTACTATAAAATTTCATTGATTAAAAATGATGAATCATATTAATAAATTCAAGAGCATTAGGAAATGAAAATATATAATGCAACACTTTAGGAAAAGTCACTTTTATAGAAGGAAAGGAATCCTCCAGAGGTCACAAAAAGAAAAAGAAGAATTAAATGTCATACTTACTAGTTTGACAATTTTGATTACTTACTAACAAGTTACTATCATCCTAATAACCCATTTACTATTGGATATCAGTACTAAGAGAGCTTGGCCAAGTGGCCCATCCGTACATATAAGCACCTATAGCATGAGGGCAGAGTAACATTTTTAACACTCAGTCTGGATTCTTACAGTAGGTTTACATAAAAATGACACCAGTGGAATGAGGTGTGTGTTTTTGCGTACACAAGAACAAGGTCATCTAAAGAAATTTCATATAGGAATATTCTTAAATTCTGTGTTTATATTTAGGCAAAGCACTGCTCTAGTAAAAGATGCACTGCACTATTTGGAAAAACATTTTAACATTATGTAAGAGACAGATGAAAGTGATATTTTTAATATACTTTGCATACTTAATTCAGAATTATTTATAGAGATTATAAATGATGTTAAGTGGCAAAAAGACATAACTGAACTATATTCAGAAGGATTCAGCGGGGGCTCTGAATTGCAACAAGAACATGACTAGTAAAAAAAAAATTCATGGTGTCTTATTGTCATCAAAGTGAGAACAACCTAAAAGATAAGCACTTTAAAAATGGTTTTCCTTTGATTTGCTAACTGCATTGGAAAGGAGCGTGACATGAAATGGCATATTGAGAGTTCAAGGTTATTTTGGGCTTTATGTAAAGAGTGCTTTGGAATAAAAGTGCCAGTCCTTCACTCTGTGACTGGAGTGACCTTATTCATTGAGGAAGGGTCTCCTTTGGGATAAAAGCAATGCTGAAAAATGTAGAATTAGAATTGAGATTTTAAAGAGATCAGAGAATTGCTTTATGAAAAAAGGCTAAAGCACAATCAGGAAGTACCCTCATGCCCATTTGCTTTGGAATCCTAGGGCCCCTAGGTTTTAATGCAATTGAGCTGAACTTATATTCATTGTACCATGTATACATCTAGGTTTCCTGGTACAAGGATTATATGGGGCACCCAGGTAGGTCAGTTTCAGTCTCTGTTCTCAAGGAATTTACCTTCTAGTTGAAGGACATGAGAAGGACAGAAATAAAAATAATAAAAAGTACAAAATGAGAAGTTTCTCAAGTGTTACTGCATGGAGTCAGTGGACCAGGAAGGGCTTTCTGGACAAGGGGGCTTTGAGATTGGTCTTGAAGAAAGAAAGGGTAAGACCTGGATAAAAGAGTGATATTGGGGAGAGTCTAAATAGCGATTACAGACTGCAATGAATAGAGAGGGTTGGGAATGCTGAGCTAGGGTTTGATTGAACTGTAGGCTATTTGGAGGGGAATAGTGAAAGCCTGGGCTGGAAAGGTTTATTGAGGCTTCCCTGATGGGGAAATGAAGTATCAGGTGAAGAAAAGAGGCAGGAAAGCCTTTGATGGCTTTTGGCAGGCAGACGATTTGGTACATGGGCGTGGGTGTCTGGTAAACTTCGATGTAAATCCATAGTCTGCCCTTTGTGTGATGCATTTCCTTGAGCAAGATTAAATTTCTTGGAACATTTATCTCCCTCTGCACAATAAAAGTAAGGATTTTTAGTACCTACCTCCAGGAGTTATGAGAATCTGATAAGATAATAATGTTGCTGTTGTACAAAGTAGATGATCATTAAATGTTTATGATTGACGTTATTATTGGTACTGTGATTAAGAGTGATTTATCTAACAGCAGTGTGCACAGTAGATTTTCAAAGGGAGATAGATATTGATGGTAGAAAGGTCAGTACAGAAGCTAGGCAGAGAGAAACAATGAAAAAATAGAATTTACAGGACTTAGCAAAACAGGTTTTTATAGGACATGGTGTAAAGAAGAAGGGTCATGGTTGACTCCAAAATTTGATCTTAATTGAGAGGGAAAAATTAGAAAGCCATGTTAGATTTTTCTTATGGAGAAAGTGAGATTTATGATGTGCTGAGTTTGTGGTTTGGATATAAGCATATCATTCAGATATCACTTAGATATATTCAAAAGGCAGTTGGAAATATATGTCTGAAGCTTAAGAGAGACGTTGAAGTTAGTGCAGTGAGCTTAGGAATTATCTGCTGAGAGATGCTAGTTAAGGACCTGGCAGGTAATGACACCAGCATGGGCTGTATGTAGACACAGAAGGTGTATAGACACAGAAGGGTGAAGACATCATCTGGGGATCATCTACACATGGGGGACCCAGAAGGAGATGAGGCAACATCAAGGAAGAAGAAGACAACAGGGTAATCCTACTAACACAGTCCAATGTGAACCATCAAGTGAAATGGAGGGTTTGGGGAAGAAACAGTTGGCCACAGAAGATACAGAAATACCAAAGAGAAAGAGGATTCCAGGAACTTCCCTTAAATTTGGTGAAAGGAAGGTCTTTGAAAGAACAGTGTGAAAAAGTATTGCGAGTGGCAGTTAGATAGTAAAAGATTAAGGAATGAATACAAAAGTGAATATAGACTATTTAAAAGAAAGTTAGTAGCAAGAATAAAGAAAATAGGGCTTTGGTTTGAGATAATAATAATAAGAAGCAGGGAAGATTTTTAAAGTGCATGTGTCGGAGGTGGTGATGGTGTGTGTTTGTAGACAGAGAGACTAGAGAGGACAGAGCCAAAGAAGAAGAGAGAAGAAAAACATTTCCTTTGCAGGGACTCTTGGAATAGAATTACAACCTCAGGTAGAACAGTGAGACCTCCTGGCTGGGCCAGAATGACATCTCACATCTTTAACAATAACATTTTTTGGTCAGAGCCTCTTGCCATGTAAAGAACCCAACTACATTATAGTTGAGTGAGCAAGTGATTCCACTGTTGTAGTGAGCAGCTGGAGGAGGTACTGAGGAGGAAACAGCAACGTGTGCTCTCAAAGCAGGAATGAGATGAGATTCACACAGGCTGGGGCTGAAACACTGACCCTAACTAACACTTACTAGTTGTGTGACCTTAGCAAGTCTCTTAATCTTCGGAGCCTTCAGTTTCTTCATCCATAAAAGAAAAACAGTTCAGAGAGCCCCTTCTATCTGTGTTTTAGGCACATAGAAGTTGCTAAATTTGATGTGAATTACTATTAATATAATTAGATATCCTATTTACATTTTACTTAATGTTACAATCTTACTATTAATACTCTATTACTATATTTTTTCCTGGCCATTAAGTTACTCCATCATCCACTGAAGTAATAATTAAATAACTAGTTCCAAGTGAACTGAGAAAACCACTCTATGTTTCTAAAGGTAATTGATCAATTGTCTTTCTTACTGTACTATGGAATTAATCTAAGATATTGACTCAGCATTTCCCTAATATGTATAATATTATGCAATAAAATATGACATGATTAATTCAAAATGAAAAAACTCTCATTAATGAGATTATATATACGATTATTACCTTTTAATGTCATGCTATATCATCTTAATTTTACATACGTGCACTGACGATGACCTTATCAGAGCCCAGGTATTCCTCACATGAGCCTGACAGAGTGGTTTCCCTTGGTCCAAATGGACTCTTCTTCTGAGGGGTTTCAGGAGACTTTGCAGATAGCCAGTTAACATTCATATGTAGTATCCAGGGTTTTTTTTTTTTTTTTTTTTTTGTCAAACTTTTCATCTAGAATCATAAAACAGCATTCATGAGTCTATTTTGAATATCTACACCATTAAATGCCCATCCCTTCCACTCTTCTCAATTGCACCTAGAAAAGTAGAATTCCCAAGCAAAAAAAAAAAAATTCCTAGACAGTGAAGTGGGTCATAATTTTATAGAAAGATCTGAATTACGAACAATCTAGAAATAATAGATTCCTAAGAATGAGGGCATCTGACAGCCTCCAGACAGGGCCTCTGGAAAGCTACAGTAGACTGATGAAAATAGATTTCATTTTCTGATACCTCTGAGATTCTATATTGTCTTTCTATCTTTGACTCATTCAAGCAGTTGGTATATTATCCTATAGTGGATACTAACAAATTCTTCTAATAAGACCAGGTTTAGAGAAAATAGAATTAAGATGAATTAAACAAGATTTTCATGAGACTAGAAGATCTTCCTAATATTATAAAGGATTTGTTTTTCTTCTTTCATTTAAAAAAAAAATAGGTAGAATCTATACTCTAAATGAAAGCTTAACCCAGAAATGTAGTATACAAAGCTGATTAAAATGGTTGTGCTCTGCTAAGGGATGGGGTCCCTTTGCCTGCCTCTGAACTTTAAACTCTTTGAAGTTCAGGGCAGTGTTAAGGAAGCCAGTAAAACCATGAGAGTTTTTCTCTATGATATTTTCACTATTAAAAGATCACCCACCAGCATTAAGGTAATCAGAGTTTTGACAGGTAGTGAGTAGGGAGGAAGAATAGTTAATTTTGGAGGCTGCAGATCTAAGTGATAAATGGTGAAGTGACAGCGGAGGAAAATTTGAGCAGGAAACTTTGAGCAACCAAGGGCAGTAGGAAGATTTCTAGTAAATGTGCCTCCTGGTGAGGGAATGCAGGTGTTACCCAGCAAGTACGAGGCTAATTCTAAGCAGATGCCTCCTTGCTCCAGTCTGAAAAGTCTGGGCTGGAGCTTCTCATCTCATTGCCTGACCCTGCCCAGGCCCTAAGGGGGAGGAGTGCGGAGCTTCCTGTGCTATTCTGAGAGCTCATTTCACTGTCAGCCTTTTCTGTTCTGTGACGATACCCTGG
Source organism: Lemur catta (assembly GCF_020740605.2). Classification (NCBI taxonomy): domain Eukaryota; kingdom Metazoa; phylum Chordata; class Mammalia; order Primates; family Lemuridae; genus Lemur; species Lemur catta. The sequence goes on from NC_059138.1 coordinate 34,569,384, forward strand.
CCTTGACTCAGTACAACCTAGGACGGTAAGATAATTTTGTTTTCCCCTTCTTTTCCTTCTTTATTTTTTAACAAACAAACAAACAAACAAACAAACAAAAACACACAACAAATCCTCTTAGCTTATGAATATTCAGGCTTACGGGGTAGAATCTTAGAGTTGGAAGTACCTTCAGGGGTTATCTCATCACACTTGGCTCTGAGCCCGGGATGCTGAGTTATCTGCTGGGAGCCTAGACAGTCGGGGGATGGGGTGCTTTGGGAGCTCATCTACCCTTTGGCTTGGTGCTGGCAGCAAGAACACAGATCTAGCTGCAGTGTCTGTAGATATTGGGTGTGGTCAGGGGTTCAGTTCTGGGGAGACCCAGCAAGAGGAAGGTGAGACCCAGGGTAAGGTTTAGATAATTTATCAAGGGACTCAGGCTCAGGGCATAGGACAAGGATCTGAATACCAATTCTAGAATATAAATGGGGCCCAAGCTTTTTGAAAGACAGAGGTCTGGCTAAGAGTATTGAAGTATAGTTTTCTCAAGTCTCAGAAAACAGAGCAAATGTGGCTCAATGTTGAGTGTTGGGTTTGTTCCCTGAGTTCCTGGCCATTGGTTTTCAATGAAGCAGGGCAAGTAGTTAGTGGGTCCTGCTTCCTGTTTACTTGCATTATCTGGAGCCTGGGAGCTAGGCAGGACCTAACCCGACTTCTTAGAGGGCTAATGAGAAGAGTTTTGATTCCAGGCAGAACAATATTCAGATCCTACCTCTACTGTTTAATACCCACTTGGGTAGTTATGTAACATCTCTATTCCTCAGTTTCCTCTATGTGTAGGAATAATAACAGCACATATTTTGGAGGGCTGTTAAGAAGATTAAGTAAGATAATGCATGCAAAATACTTAGAACACATAGTGCTAAGTATTAATTTATTAATATCATTTATTGATGACATTTGTTATTCTTAACTATTGTCACCTAGATCACCTGCTAAACAGGTTTGGTGACTAAATAACATGTGCTCCACTCCTGTCTTGTGGATATTTTGCTAAGATATCATGGTATTTTTTCCTAATGAACCTAGATGTAGCTTCAGAATTATTCTAGGCAGTTGTTACCAATGAATTAGGGCTGGATATCCATTTGCGCTCTTTGTTCTAATATAATCTATGAATTCCCCTCACAACCCCCTAACAGATGAACATCCAGCTTTTTAATAAACTTTTAACTGTTCATGAGCTTATTGACTCAAAAAGTCATCCATTTTATTGTAAGATACCCTTAATTATTACACAGTTTCAGTGAGGAATCAATATACACTTACTGACTTATTGAATAAAAATTAAAAAATTTTTAATCCACAGCTTTTCTCAAACCTACAAAACATATTTGCTTTTACTACCATATTACATGCACAAATCCATTATATCTTATATGACCATCTATCAACCTTTCGGTTCATACTTATTAATATTCAAAGAAATTGTCCGATATTTCTTTGTAGGTGTTAATTTGCATTTGGCAGCTGGCCTTCAATAAAAAGTTCAGTGTTCTTCTTGCAGATATGACTTTGACATTTATTCTTGGCAAGATAAATACTGTTCTAATGCTTTCTTTTTAAAAATATCATGCACACATATAAAAGTAGCAGCACCAGACAGAGAAATGACCTGAACTTTCTATAAAATATTTTTGAACTGGTGTGCTCTCTTGTGAATCTAAGCATAAATTTTTAATTTAATCATGAAGTTCAATTACTTCTGAAAAAAAACGAAAAGCTGAAAACCAATACTTCACCAATAATAGACAAATATTAATATGTTGGTGGAAAATTTAAGGGCAAACATCTTCATTCTGGAGTATTGGTTTCATTTAGATACAATTATTAGTACAGCCCTACCCCAGGATACCAAGATTCACGGATGCTCTAGTCCCTGATATAAAATAGTGTAGTATTTGCACATAATCTACTCATATCCTCTGATATACTTTAAATCATCTCTAGATTACTTATAAGCCCTAATACAATGTAAATGCCACATTAACAGCTGTTATGCTGTATTGTTTAGGAAATAATGACAAGGGAAAAAAGTCTGTACATGCACAGACATCACCGCTGTAGCCTAACTACATTTTTGATCCATGGTTGTGAAGACTGTAGATACTAAGTGCTGACTATATTTCAGAAGGATGAAAAACAAAAAAATCACCTATAACCTTTTTTGTTATTGTTTTCTCCTTCCTTTGTATAGATACTAGATCAGTTCTTCAAATGTTTTAAAGAGATAATATAGGTAAAAGCCCTTTTTTCCTGTTTTATTTTGTTTTGTAGTCTCTTTATGCTCAGTGTAAAACAAAATTCAGAGCCCAAGTTTAATTCTGTTTCTCCTTTGACTAATCCCTAGGAGGTCTGTGTCTACGTGACAACAAAAGAACCAGCTGATTTGATCTTTTCAGTAGAAAAGCAGAATGTTTCATACTGACATATAGATAGTAATAATTTTGGGACATCACAGATAATATTTCTTCTAAACTAATAGGTGATGAAATAATCAACATTTATTAAACACTTATTCTATGCCAGGCAGTTAAATACTTATCTTTAATTATTTCAGTACCTCTAAAAGGTGACTCGTGTGATCTTAATTTTACAGAAGAGGAAACTGAGGCTCGGAGAGTTTAAGCTACTTGCCCAAGGCCTCTCTATTAAATAGTGGAGTTGGGATTTAAGTACATGTCTGCGTAGTGTTGCCAAACTCCTTCATCTTCCACTGAACCATCCTGACTCCTACCAGGATTGAAAGACTGTTGATTGGAAGTGTGGGCCTGAGAAAGGAGAGGCATGTCAGGTCCTCAAAAGCCATTTTATATGGGAATTGCACCTGCTGCTCATCTGATTGCACATGCCATACACCAAGGGAAAAAAATGCTCAAAAGAACAAAAATACTCTAAAATGTAAGAAAGCTGTACAAAACCATGAAAGTCCTGAGATTCATTATTTTTCAAAAGTATAAGATCTAAGACAGAGAGCCATAAGCAACCTTCAGCTCCCAGACTCCTCAGGAGAGTTGTTCTTCTTCTTCTTCTACTCATTTTACAGCTAGCTGTCTGTGGTTTTATTACAAGTTTAATTGGCTAGAGCCTTTAATTATGGTTAGGTGAATCCATTTGTGTGAAATAACAAGCATAAACTTTCTTCCATTTTCAAAAGTGAACATTTGTGCAAATTCAGAATGTCTTTTTTTTTTTTTGCCTCTGCATATTTCCTTCGCTCTGTTCTCTCAAATCTATGAAATTTGTGTCTTTCAGACTTTACATTATTAGCTGTGGAATGTGACAGGTAGGAAAAAGGCATAAGGTCATTTCATTATGTTTTGAATCAGTCTCAGGCACTTCACTTTCTTGGTTTAAAAAAAAATCTATGATAACTTGCAATTTAATTTTCTGTTTTAAATGTCTTCTTTTCTGATGACATTCCTTCAGTGGCTTGATTCAGTGTCAATGCTAAAGCAGCCACCAAATTTCTCATTGACTGTTCTACATTTTACTTTAAAAATGTAGATGAAAATGTATGTATGTGTGTGTGTGTGTGTGTGTGTGTGTGTGTGTGTGTGTATAATCTGCACCCAATTCTGGGAAGATGGCATCAATGGCAGCATATTTTTTAAAAATCTTTCCAAATGCTCACATAAAAACAGAGAAAAGAAAGCAAAAGCAAACAACCAGTTTCAACTTGACATCAGTAATAGGTGTCATTGCAACTCCAAGAACCTCAAAGTACAGGAAGGTGGGGACTAATCACCAAAAGCCACCAAACCCATGTGAAAGGCATTTGTTCAGTGGAAAGTGATGAGAAACAATGTGGCCAAATACAGAGATATGCCCCTCTGAGTCCCCTTTAGGAAAAAAACTGGTTGCCCTGCTAGAGGAGTATGGTACAGTGTGGTGGGAACAGCCACCAGCTGTTAATTTTCTTCAGATATGCTTCACTTTTGAAGTCACATCTTTCTTTGGGTGGCCCCAGCTGATGATTGAGCAAGACTGTGATGAAGTGCCATGACATTTCCCTCAGAGAGGAGTATGTCTAATAAAAAATGCAGACCATGGATCTGTATTGTGGTTTGGCAGTGCTTCTTGCCCAATGTTTTCTTCCTCTCCTTGCCTTTCAGAATGATAAAGTTTTGCATTCCTAGCTGTCTCAGGGTCTGCTTCCAGGAGGACTCCGCTGACACACAGGGGGCAGGATTGTCCTGAGAAAGCAGGCAGTAAGATGGGTGGTATGTGAGATAGTCCTTGGCACAACATGGTGTGCCAATTGCCAAAACCTTCCCTGGAAGTGACTTGGGAGAATACTCTGGTGGAGGAGACTCACAGGTGCAATGATATGGGTTTCAGGCTTTAAACATATGTGGAGAGAACAATGCACACAAATTTAATGGAATGGGCTCATTGTTAAGTTTTATTGACCACCTAAAAGAGGGTTAATGACAAGCTGAGGAAGGCTTCTTTGGCAGAACTTATAAAAAGACCAGTATCCCCTAGAGTAGGAAAGCAGAAAACCAACTGGAACTGAACCCACTCCCTTAGGGAAAGACACTCTGTCCCTCAAAGCTACGAGCGTCCCTCTTGGGATCTGTTCCTACTTTCTTTCCCAGCTTTCAGATCAATAACTAGGGTTAAGTTGCAGCATAGCCCAGCAAGGGGAGAATGGAGCTGTACTCCAAAGGAGCTGTGAGAATTAGCCAGCATGTACTAGAAGACGCTGGTGGAGGACCCATGGGACTGGATTTTGAGGATGCCAGACCAAGGGATTACACCATAAGACTGAATAAGGGAGACTGTACTGACTTATGGGAACTCTCTTCGGATGTGAGATGCAACACCCTGACAAGGATTTCAGAAGATGGTGAAAACCCACTTCTTAAGTGGCTCCTATAAACCTGGAGAAAGTAACTGTCCATGCCGAGAGAAATGGAAATGCCTAAATTATGATGGTAAACGGCAAAGCAAGAGGTTTAAAATTCACGAAAGTGGGCATCCTCGAGTGGCTATTATATGTGAGACCGGCAGACCTGACAGAAGATTGTGTTCTACAGAAAGTCCCAGAGGACAGAGCATTCACCAAGGCCATCAGGAATCGGATGGTGAGAAGGGAACCGGCATCATTCGGTGGTAGGTCTCCTCTGGAAAGCAGGGCTGATGGGAGGAGATGCTGTTAAAGAGGTTGGCTTGTTGCTAGCAGTGGGAATGACAAGGCCTCAAATAATAGAGTCCAGGTGGTGGCACTTAACCTCCAGATGTCACGAAGGGGCAGCCAAGCTGGCTTGACCTGCAGAGAATTATGAAGATGTTTAACGGACATGGCATTCTCAGGGACAAAACAGATGGACAGCCCACAAGGTTACTGATGAATATACATAATAGCAAGAAAGTAGATGGGCAGGAAGTAAGAATGGATGAGCAGAAGACAGAGAGAAAATTTCCCCATGAAAATTCACAATCTCTTTCCAGTTCCCAGACCTGGACCATCTAGACCTAGAATTCATTGACTGAAGTGGTAGCTGGGTCACCTAGGGCAAGGATTTTGCAACACCATGACGAGTATATGCTGTAATGATTCTCCTAGCCTTTCATCAAAGGACCTATGGGCCAGTGGGTTCTGAGTCTAAAGAATAACTTTGCTGTATTAGGACAATAAAAACAAAAACAAAACCAACTTCCATTAGTGTTTAAAAAGCCATATGCTCCAATAGTTCAAATCTAAACCCTGTAAATATATTTCCCATTTTGATGTCAGAGTCATTGGTTCTGTGACAAAAATGGCATGGTTTATCTGATTGAATGGACTGTCATGTGACTCAGTTCTCTGATATTTTGGAAAACAGAACAACAAATATTGTATGCTGCCTTTTGGTGTGCTGCTTCTCTCCCTCTGCCTTTTCCTTCACAGTGAATCTACAGAAGGCTCCAGCAGCAGATCTGGGCCCACTCAATGGCTAAGGCAGTTCTGAATGAGGCACAAAGAAGTTGAAAGCCTCAGTTTCAAGTCAGAATCTTGTGAGCCATGGATGACCCTGAGATCTTTGGAGCTTCCAAGTCTGTCTACATTCCTCGGTTTCTCTTGTGTCTCTTTAGCCCAGTCCTACAATTGAACTCCAGTTTTTACCCCATTCTATTTCTGTCTGGTAAGCCTGCTTAGTTTTCCAGTCTCACTCATGGTTTGGGGTCCTAACTTGGGGTCCCACTGCTCTTTATCCTCCCAGTCACCTCATGGAAGAGAGAGTGGATTATGTTTCTTGAAGCCAAATCTGTACTATCCATTGCCTTGTCAGGAACCAGCTGTCCCTCTACCCTTCTGGTAATTTGTATTTCTCTAGCCCATTGACCCTGCACCACATACTGTTAACCTGCTTGTTGTGTCAGCTAGATATGTCTTTAGGATGCTATGTCTTGAACTACCAATTAGCCTTTCTGGATTCCAACCCAGGCTCTGGTCACTTTCCTTACAGGTTAGCCTGGCTCTGGAATGTCTCATGCAGTAGTGTGGTATTTTTGTGACATATCAGTAGAAAGCAAAAGCTTATTATTTATCTATGTTAAATTGATATTTATTAGTACTGTATTTGTATGAATGAAGGGTAACTCATCTTTTTGTTTTCATACTATAGTGAAAGAAAATCCAGTTTTATTTATTTAATTTGTCTTTCCCCCACGTCAAAAACTGTGAAGATTCTGAGATTTTACCCTTCCTGAAACTAACATGTTTGCTTACTATATATAGTTTTGTGGATACTGGCAGAAGATATGAGATTCCTGGGTCAGATACAGAGGACTCTATTTCCAACAACAGCCAGCAAGCGGATTAAGCATCATGTTTTTATCAGTTTTCTTCTCCCTGCTCCAGGTCCCATGTAGGTGACATGGAGAGATTCAGAAGAATGTCGCATACACAGGGGGATTACATCACAAGTGAGGAATGCTGAATTAGAAAACCTGAATCTTTCATAACAGACACTAAGTCTGCCTGTCGTTTGCCCCGGAGGAAGACATTATCATTATTATACAGGACGGTAAAGAAACTTTCCTGTTGCTCTGGATGGAGATGCTATCTTCCAAGTCTGTTATCTCTACAAATATCCTTGAAAAGATAAATTGAAACAAAGATAGTCAGTGCCTCTCTTCATAACACCAGACACCTGTGGAAAATTGTCTCCCAACAGCCCACACTTCAGTGTAAAAACAGTGTATCTCAGAATCAGTCGCTCCTTCCAGCTTCTCCAAAGACTACTCTTTCATTGATCAGTTAATCTTTAATTATTCTTGAGAATCTTCTGAGTTACTTCTACTTCATAATATGGGTATTTTTCTTCTAAAATTATGAAGAAAAGAACATCTAAGAGGAAGTCTCAGGTACTATAATCTCTCTTTTTAACCTCATGGAAGAAGTTATTATCATCTCTTCTCTCTAACTAAATGACATGGCTGTCTCCTCTGTTTCCCCTATCAAGTACCCAAATGTCTTGCAATGGGAACATTTACTGCTATGGAGCTTAATTCATTGCTTTTGAACCCATCAGATTGACTGTGGGACTCTGGGAAGTGGAGATTTCAGTGGCAAGACTTTTGTGCCATAATATTTATGTTCCATGGGTCAACTTTCTTATCTCAACACACTGTCCTTACTTACTCTGCAGCTGGGACTGCCGAGTTGTAATGTCTGCATTGAGCCAGGTAACTTGTTATGGATTCAGGAATGATATTCCTTAACTCTGTCACTACCTTGCTCTATAATCTTAGGTAGGTCCCATCATGTCTATAGACTTCAGTTTTCAGATATGAAACATGAGAGGCTTGGACGAGATCAGAAATCAAGAACTCAAATTCCAATAGTCGGGGCCACTAGGTGAGCACCACTCCAGGGGGTGATATTCACATTGTGGTCTACGTAAATGGAAGACCCTAAGGCACAACCATGTGAACAGGGCCTTCTGGAGGTGTACATCTTGGGGGCCCTGTCTACAGGAAAGCCAAGCAGTAACACCACTGTGCTAATAAGGCCAGGATATGACAGTCATGTTCTTGCTACAGGCAGGTCAATCAGAGCTTGATGGTGTAGGAGTCTGGTGCATGTTGTCTCTGGAACTCCTTCCAGGTTCTAAATTTTATGATTTTGTTAGCTTGTTGCTTTTTCAGCTCTCATTTTCCCAGTTTTCCCTTTAAGGTATAGTGCTTTCTCTGATGGGCACAACTGCTGGAAAGTGGTAAGAAAGAAATGGAAGGGAAAAAACAAGAGCTCCATGGGAATCAAAAAGAGAGCTATGGTTCTGGTTAACAAAGACTGGTTCCTAGACTAGCTACTAAAGAATTACCTGGATAACTTAATTATAAATAATCAAAATACTTTCTGGGCCCACTCCTACTGAATCAGCCTCTCTGGGCTTGGAGGCCAGAAAGTTGTATATTTTAAAGGCTCCCCCAGGTGATTCTAAAAATCAGCCATGGTGGGAACCATTGACTGTGCAAAAGTATTTGAGAGGAGCAGAGACCTTTTAGTGGATCAACTCCCCACCTCCATGGTAAAGCTACTCAGCCCGAGCAGAGATTGGACACTGTGGTGTGGATAGAATCAGATTAAAGATAGTATTTCTTTCTCTTAGACAGCTGTTCTAAGAAGCACAGATGCTCACATGAGCACAGGTTTGGATACACTTAACAAACTGTTATTTTGAGGCATTTAGCTTTAATGAGAGACTGAGATTTTGGAAGCTGAAGATTGGTTTAGGATTAGCAAAAATGATTTAAAAGCCCAAGTAATTGCAATTGCTTCAACTAAATTATTAACTTCCTTGTTGCCCTCACTTGTTTTCTTTTCTTCTTGTAAGTTTCTAATAGGTCTGTTTGAGATTTGATTCTTAATAGAGTACACAGAATTGCATTGAAAAGAGAATGTTCCTGTTCAGATGAAAAATCGGCAGAATTCACTCTTTTAGTTCCTTTATGTCTGGGTCTGAATAGCACAACTGAATTGGGTATAGGACCATACAATTAGCTCAGGAAAGTTTTCTGATATCCTGATGGCAGATAAACAGCAACCTATTTCTTCTCCTTACCTCATGGCTTAACCATGGCCCAATTTTGCCAGCTAGTCCAACAATGGCATTTGCATGGTATTTATGCCACCACCACCTTCCCTGGAGCCTCTGGCACACATGGCATATTTGTCCTGGCATCCTTTGCCCTAGGCTTTGATGTGGTCTCAGAATCCCTCTTAAAGGTGATTTGAAGCAGCACTACCCACTGTCCAGCACTGCCTCACAAAACGAGCTGTAGTTGTGGTATAGTGGAAAACGTGGGGGAGAAGAAGGGAAAAGCCCAATTCTCTGACCTTGACTATATGTTAAGTGACATAGGTTACTTCCTATCTCCAGGGTTCATGTTCCTCACCTATGAAACAACAAGGCTAGTTCCATTTCAGTGCTGCTGCTTTTTCATTGAGTTCTTACCAGTATATGGCTTTGTTGTCCCAATAGTTAGGGGCATTAGTTCTTGGCTGTTGTTTAGTGCTTTTGGAAACTGTTCCGTATCTGTTTTTACTTTTCCAGTTTAACACAAGATGATCTCTAAGATCTCTTTCAATTTTAAAAGAGCAGTCTCTATGACCTTATATTGTGACTGTTGTGATTTTGTAACTTAGGCCTCTGTCATGTAAAATAAATTTGGAAATGGACAGCAATAAATTTAAGTGAAAGTCAAAATTGGATACTTAGAACAGGTTCTTCTTGGAAGGAGGAATTCTTTTGCCCTGACCCTTTCTTCCTCTCCTTTGGAGAACCTTCTAAGTTCCCCAAAATTCAGAATGTCTAATGGCATATTTTCTGACTGGGTTCCATTTAGCTCTTAGATTGTTGACCAACATGCAGAAGGAAACTTGCAAAGCTGAAAGCTGAGGAAGTACACAAACATATGGGAGGCCAAAGTTGGCCTGACAGCTTACCCAGAAACTCCTCCTTGCCCTAATTAACTATTGATTTGAGGACATCTTCTCTCTGTAATGGCATAAAACCCACCCAATGTTTTGTTTGAATGAAGCACTTTGTTGAGCAAGCCTGTTCACCAGGGAGGTAGCTCATGTGGGGGACAGTTTTACTGTCCACAGGTCTGTTTTGGCAACATAGAAGAGACATAGAACATTTACTGGTAGAGCAGTGTGGGTTTTTTGTTTGTTTGTTTGTTTTTTCCTAGAAATGATTAATTTAAAGGCAAAAAACAATAATAACAAAAAACCCAAATCCAAAAAATCAGTGTACTAAACCTTACCTATCATCTTCTACTACGGGTGATGACACTGATCTTAAATTGTTAAAACTTTAATGTTCTCCCTTTAGATCTAAAAGAGCTATGAATAATCCTTTTTTAAAGATGTAGTGCATGAACAAAGTACTGTGCTCTTTGAGAGTGTGATCCAAAATACAAAAGGTGTTATTCATAATACCTCTTTTACATGCTTGCTAACTTGGGCTTCAGCTGTTGTTAAAAGAAAATCTGCAGATAGAGCAAAAGGGCAAAAGGGTGACATCTGGCATAACAGACTTTCTAAGATGGTTTTGGCATACAGCCTGCATTAAACAGCAGAAACAGAAAAAAAAATTTTTTGAAATACAAAGAAAAAATAAGGACAATACAACATTGACTTCTAATCTTTAGCAAACTTGTATAAAACGAGTGCATCAGTTTTGTTTTTGTTATGACCTGAAATGGGCCATCACCTCTAATATTGGCTCTGAAAGATAGGAGAATAGGATTGTGTGATATTTTCTCAAGTGGAGGTGGTTAAACTTTTTCATAAAATTCCCATCCACTGTATACTTGACTTCACCTTTTCACCTGAGTGAGTAATGCACAGAAATGTTCCTATTATTACAAGATCTCCTCCACTTGACTTGTTTGGATACTTGCTAAATGTAATACATCAAGTGTTGCTTGAAGTAATAAAGAATATATTTCATCTTCAAAACAACAGTGGCATGGTGATTATGATCCCTGTAGCTTGAGAAGAAAATAATATACTGCTTGATACAAACAAGGGGAAAATTAGGATAAAGTTTCTAAATCCTGTAATTACTCAATACACTGAAAGATAAGAATCACTGTAGGAATTACCTTTGCAGAAAGCAGGTTTAAGACTAGCAATTTTATGGGCTTCTATTTTTCTTAAACTATGTTATTTTGTTAGTATCAGCTCAGCTTGAAGCTGAGTGGGTAAATGAGAGGGAGGCAGGAGGATAGTTATGGATTTTGGATGATCAATAGCCTATTGTTTGACAGCTCCAAGGCAGTGATTCTGCTGGATTCTGAGTGAGTGAGTCCTTTAGTTAGTTCTGATCTGAGCAGTCTTAAACAGTTTGTACCTGTTGCTTTGACATACACGCACATCTGGGAGGTGATCACACCATGGTAACAATTCTGTTAAAATTCAGCCTTCGTGTTTGGCCTTGGACTCCATTCAGTTACACTGGAGCTTGGACTTTACTGATGTAAAAGACTTATGTCTTCACCCTAGTTTCTCACATGGGGATGAAAGAATATTATCTATGGTGTGACCTTGATCTGCACATGACTAGATCTCAGTGGGAGTTTGGAATGTGAATTAGGGTTACAATATGGCCTTTGAGAGTTATTTATAAATAGAACCTGTGTTGCCTTACATGATTTATAAAGTCATGATTCCAGAGATTGAACAATATTTGTTGGTTGAGAGAGAGAAATTATAATGACAAATAACTGAATGCCATGTTATTACACCAGCTATATAAAAACCATTCCAGGGTAGAATTCCTTGGTTCAGACATTGAATTACATGAATTTTTGTTCCTAATTTCTCACTAATTCTAATATTAATAATGTAGATCTCACTATTTGGTTATTTAAGTCAAGAAGAATTGCAAATGAAAGGAAAAGGTATTAAATGAAAAGAGAGTGAGATGCTGAGAACTTCTATTTAGAAGGGATATATCTAAAGCAACAATGAGGAATGCAATTTTACTGAGTGTCAGGTTGACCTGAAGATGCAGGACCATGGATTTAAATTTTTTTCTTTCTCGTTTATCTGTAAGAGTGGTTATTCTTTTTGTGATTTGTCTAGTGTCTCAGGGACTTCTCTATGCTCTGTCAGACTGGGTTTGGATATACAAACAGTAGATACAAAAGAGAAAAGAATCAGTCAGGCATGGATGGGTGTAAATAGTTGAGAATTAAGAAAGAAATAGAGAAAAGTGACTGAAGGCAGAGGCTCTGAAATCAGATTGTGTTTCTCATCCTAATTCTGCCACTTACTATCTCTGTGAGTTATTGTGCCCATGTATTCTTCTTTGCAGCATGGGGATAATATGGATGGAGATGGTAAATTGGTGCTCAGAAATCCTTCTACTCTCCTTTTGATCTGCCTTCCTCTTGTGTAGTGTTGAAAACTAAAAATTTCTGAGTGTGTTTGCTTCTCCCCATGAAGGATTAACATTTACAGGTATTGTTCTTCTGCCATAAGCAACTAGAAAGAAGGGCAAAATTTATAAAAACACTGTTTTCCAAAATTGGGCAACAGGCACTGCAAGGCTGTGATCTCTGAGGGAAGGAAAAAAAAATGAGGTAAGCTCTAGAATTTTCCCAGCTTACTGCCTGAGGACACTCTGGCTTCAGTGTAAGGAAGGGAACTGAAGAAAAGCACAGTGGCCTTGCTGAATTGAGAAGACAGGCCAAGATGGCTAGAATTTGCAAGGCCAAATCTAGAGAAGAGAATGCCTTTAGAGCTTTCAGAGACAGCAAAAGCTCCAGAGGTGTCCCCTTTAGTCTTTGACTGAATATTGATATGTGTAAACATGAGGTAAATTTTATGAGACTGGACCAAAAAAAAAAAAAAAAAAAAAAACCACTGGAAGTTATTAGGCCAAATAATTCCAGGTGTACATAAGGCTAGGAATAACTCACATTTCTTCCAGCCAGGGTGGCTAAACTTCATAACACATGAGCCACTGGATAGAGACCTCAGAAGATATATAATCTCAGCGGGTAGACTGCTCTGTGCACGCCAGAGAAACAACAGCAGCAACAACAACAAAACCCAAAAAACAAACAAAAAAACTGAAAGCCACAGAAGGATCAAACTAAACTGAAAGTTACTTTGCTGCAGGCAGAACAAAGTTGGACATTCTTTGAAAGAATACAATAAAATCCAGCACTCATTAACTTTAAATTCATAATGTCTGGTATCCAATGGAAAAATTTCCATTACCCATGACCAAGAGAAAAAATAATAGACCTCGAAGTGATAGAAATAATGAAATTGACAGAAAAGGAACCCAAAACAGCTATTACGAGTCTTATAAATTTGTTGAAGGATTTAAAAGAAAAAATAAACATTATGAAGAGAGAAAAGAAATTGAAAAAAAACCCCAAATAAAATAAAACAGAGCAACTAAAGTACAATAGGTGAAATGAAAAATGCTGGAGGGGATTAACGACAGCACATTAGACAGGATAGAAGAAGTAATCAGTGAATTTGGAAACATAGCAAAAGACATAATTGAAACTGAAGTATGGAGAGAAAAAAGATTAAACAAAATTTAAAAAGGTATCAGAAACCTGTGGGGAAATATACATATGTCTGACATATATTTAATTAAAGTCCCAGAAAGAGAGAAAGGCGGTAATGGGAAGAGAGGTGAGGGCAGAGAGCAGAAGTAATATTTGAAGAACATCTTGGACAAAATTTATTCAAATTGATGAAAACTTGAACTCATGGATTCAAAAAGCTCAAAGAATCCCAACCCAATTAAAAATACAGAAAGCTACGCCAAGGCACAAAACAAGCAAATTCTTGAAAAAATGTGATAATGAGAAAATCTTAAATGCACCCAAAGAAAAGATACAAAATATCATTCAATAAATGAAGGCAAAATAAAAATATTTTTCAAACAATTAGAAGCTCAGAAAATTATTTGCCAACAGACCTGCACTGCCATGAATGGTAAAGGAATTTCTTCAGGGAGAAGAAAATTGGTAGTAGATAAAATTTGGGTGTTTGAAAATGTATCAAGATTGCTAGAAATAGTAAATATGTGGGTAAATGCAAAATACGTTTGTCATTTTATTTTTAAAGTCTCTTAAAAGATAAAACAAATTTAAAGTAAAAATAATGTTTATGGGCTTTGTAACATGTAGAAGTAAAATGTATAAAAGCAGTAGCACAAAGAATGAGAGAAGGGAAATAGAAGTATACTGTTCTAATGATATAAACTATAGTAAAGGTATTTTTGAAGGTAGACTGATAATTTAAAGGTGCATATTTTAAATATCAGAACAACCCCTAAAATAAACAAAAATATGCATAGAAAATAAGCCATCAATGGAGATAAACAAAATCATAAACAAACGATTTAAAAGAAGTAGGAAAAGAGAGACAAAGGAACAAAGAATAGATGAGACAAATAGGAAAGCAAATAATAAAACAGTACCTGTAAAATATCCATATTTGGATATTTTGAAATAAGTGGTCTCAGCATTCTAATTAAAAGTAGACAAAGGATCGTTAGGTTGGATAAAAAGATAAGAGATCACTATATTTTGTCTAAAGGAGCCCATCTTAAATGTAAAGAGAAAAATGTATAAAAAGAAAGATAGGGAAAAATATATCATGACAGCCATAACCAAAAGAAAACTGGACTGTCTATACTAATAACAAAATAGACTTAAGAACAAGGGATTTTACCAAGGATAAAAAGAGATTGCATTTTGTATCTTGAAAATCAGTTACATAACAGTGTAATTTCCCAAAACCCATTGAACTCTACTCTTTAATACAATGGGAAAACTTTATTTTCAATAAATTACATACCAATAAATCTAATTAAAAAGAACACCACCTCTCAGTCTTGCAGCTATGGCTCTGGATAAGTGAAGCCGAACTGTCAAGATTTGAAAGGTTGAAGTGAGGCAGATGATGTATTTCTGCAGCTTTTGCTTGTTTTTTTGTTTTGCTCCTGGTAAAGAGGTAGTGGAGGCATTTAGGTTGTTCTGTGCTGAGCAGAGCTCACCACGTCCAGGCATTTGCTTTGTGGGTGCCAAAGGGGAGCATGGGATATCCATTCTGGTAGTGTAGATTGTAGCTAGCGTGGAACAGGTCCTAAGCTGGCAGCTACAGCAGCCCCTGATTTATGGAAGTTCTCTGATCGTGGCAGCCACCTGGCTGTTGTGCCTTCCCAACTGGTGTTAGTTTTGGGGCCAATAGTTTTCTAGTCTTCAAAGAGGCAGCACTGATTCTATCGTGAGGCTTGTGGAGCTGTACTCTTTAAACGCAATCCTGAATCTGTTTCTTCAGCCCTTTCCATGATTCTGCAAACTACATAATACCCTGTAATAAAATAATTCTTCGTTTAAACCAGCGAGAATGGAGTTTGTTCTTTAACTGAATGCTAATATACTGCCTTGTAGGCATATTATGAGAAATAAATGAGATTAGGTATGTAAAGAACTTAACAGCATCTAGTACTTAGTAAAGAACCCCAAAAGTATTTATTTTTATTGTCATTGTTATTATTGTCTGATGCTAGGTATATACATAGTGAGCAAACCAGCATGGGAGTATAACATAATGAGTTGCTTTGCTCATCTATTCAGAGAGAACTGAAATCATGTAATGATATGGTGGCTCCCAAGATATGCCTGTTTTTTGAGTTTTTGCTTATTTGCCCTCGAGATCTGACCCATCCCCACCTCCTTAATCCCATCGTCTATTTCTGTCCAGTTTGCTTATTGGAATCCAAACTGGCTTTCTAATGCACTGTTTAAAATATCTGCCTCAGGGAATGAATGCAGAATATTAAAGAAAGAGTTCTAAAATATCTCACTTCTGCATCTTAAGTAAGTTTAAGATGCAGATTTCCTACAACCAGTAATCCTTAGAAAACTTGAAGATATGATTGTGAGGGTTTAATAAATCATAAAGAATGAGAAACATTTCAGAAGATGGAAGATGGGCAAATGCTGTTCTAATTAAAAAAAGGAAAAAATTAGATTTGGAAAACTGTGGAGTGACAATCTTAATGTAAATATGTAGCAAAACAATTTAGATGTTTAATGTTTAGCTGTTTTAAATGGGTTTTGAGTAGTTAGGAAAAATGTTTTAGTAAGAGGCAGTATTAGTTTATGGAGAACAAGTTCAGCCAAGCAAATGTGCTGTTTCTTTTCAGGGAGGATTATATGACTATGTAATGATTATATGAGATTAAGGGGCTGCTGTAGACATACTTCAGCAAGGCACTTGATCAAGTTATGATATCTGTAGGAATAAGCCTGAGGAACGTAAGCTGCTCATAGTGCAAGACAATGACTTGTCCGACTCAGTACATCTAATGTGGGACCAATTAGTGAGTGCCCACAGGCAGGCTCAACCCCACCTGAGGCTCTGAGACCATTTCTGACTCAGGTCATGGTTTAGGTCAGGAACTCAGTGGCTTAGCATGCAAGTCAGTGTGATCTTTCATTTTCTCAGACATCTTGCTTGAAATCTTGATTTGGGATCTTGAAGTCATCTTTGACATCCCTCTCACTTTTTACATCCAATTAGCTATTAGCAATGGCTTAAATCTAATCATCTCTGTTGCCGTTTGTCTCAGTGCCTACCCTCATCTTCTTTCACCTACTGCAGCAGCCTTAGAACCACTCTTGCCGCCGCAGCTGCCCACTTCTCCCCACTCATCCTCCACATTGTTGTTGCTTATCTTCCTACAAGCCGACTCTGATCATGGCGCTTTCTGGCTTACATATCCCAAATGCCTTCATAATCTGACCCAGACCTATACTAATAGATTCTTTTCCTGTGACTGCCTGAACACAACACTCACATTCATAAACTCTTCAAGTTCTCCCGCAGTCTGTGTTTTGGGCCTGCTATTTCCTCTGCCTCTTCTTTTCTTCTACATCCTTACCACCTAATGAAATGTTCTTTTTTAAGGCTACTGAAATTTTAAAAAAAGAGAATGAATCCACTAATATTGGCCAAAGAATTCCAGGGGCATCATTCATTCATACTGTACTTCATGTGAAAAATACACTGCATAGGCCCTGTGAGCAAGCTCTTCACTTAGACTTTGGTACTAACGACAACCCTTGGAGACCTGGAACTGGGTGGCCATGAAGGTAATGTGTGCAATTATATGCTGAAGAAAATTCAAATTGTATGCAAGCCCATACTTGGACAGGAAAGTCTTGCTTTATTGCCCCTATGTTCTTACCTCCCCTCTCCTTTCCAGAAGTAACCACTATTATCTGTTGGGCTATGTTATTTTAGTTCTTTTTAATGTATTTGCATAAATATATAAGTATACATATAAAGTATGATTTCTTTTCCTTATGTGAAAGGGATCACAATGCACATTTTGTCCTGTAACTTGTTTTTCATGCTTTCCAGTATGCCTTGGAAAATGTTGCTGGTCAGTATATGTAGATCTACCTCATTCCTTTTTAAGTTAAATTCATTTGACCGGATTCAGTTCAAATAGAGTCTATGTTTTTGCCAAACTTCTCTTGGCAGTTCTGTTACCATTTTTGTGTGATTTCTTAACAGTGAATATTCCTATATATTAATAATAGTACTTATTAGAATGAATTATAATTATGTCTTTACAAATCTTTCTATTAATATTTCATCCCTAAATAAACTCTGAGATCCTCAGACAGACCCTGGGTCTTGGAACATTTCAGAGACTCAAAAATAATTTCTGTTGAATGTCTTAATTATATTGGAGTTTTCCTCATAAGCTGAGCATTAAATAGAAAAGGTAATAAAAGCCAATATTATACTCCTTAGACATCTCTTTGGATTGAAATAATTAACTCCCAGATCTCTGAACTGTCTAACGAGAGGTTATTGTTTTATTTGGCGGCATTTTAAAGGCTCTCCTTGGTAACATTTTTGGAGCATTCTATGATTTGTTGTGAAATACAAAGTTTCACAACAAAATATAAAATTTGGGGAGAAATTTCCATTTTCCCAGGTTATCTGAGCCTCCAAGCTCAAACTTGTATTTTAAACTGGGCCTCAGTTGAACCAGAGTTTTTTTCCTAGCTCATCTTTCCTCTTGCAGATATAAACTAAAGCTCATTTTAAAAGCCTATTCCCTATTACTCAACTTTTCTTTCTTCAAACTTCTGAGTTTTCTTTTATTTATTCACTTTCAGCCAGTTACGAATAGAGAGTTGAATAAAGAGATTCCTTAGAAATTGCCTTTGCTCAGCAAAACCATTGAGGAGTGCCACCCTACCCGGTCTGAGTCTCTCTATCTTTTCTTTCCTTTGCCCTCCAATTCCTTTTCAACTTTTCTCAGTTATTTGACTTACTCACTTTTGTTAAAAATAACTGTGAAAATTTGAAGGAATAATGGCCCATAGAACAAACTAAATATCCCATCTGAACATACAGGAATCTTTGTAAATCAAACAGTATTTATTGTACTTATTAAATATAAGTTTCCTATTCCTTATCATCCAGTGGGTGCATTTAAGGTCACATTAATAGTGATAAATAATTTTTTATTTATTATTTCCACTCCTAGCAAAAGACTTTCTTCTACTACCACATGCATAGTTTTCTGGGACACACAGGATGCCACATTTCATGTATTCTTAGAAATATGTCACCTCTCATTGGCACTGCTGCTGGTGCCAACAATACCTGGTACCATCAATATCAAAGTTACATGGATATTTGTAAGAATAGGGGGATTGTCTTTCCCATCTTATCATAATATCAACTATTAGAAATATTCCAGTATTTTAAAGAATTGTTGATTTATTTAGGAACTGAAGCTGGGGTTATGAGCCAGGATGCCATAGAGAGACAGGCAGTCTATGCTCAGAATAACTTCTCCCCTTTGAAGCACACCATATCACTACATATTTTTACTAGGTAGCATCTAGTTTCTTTGTGTTTTCCAAAAATGTCTGCAACAATATATCAAGTCCCACATGTCTTTCAGAACCTTGCCATTTTGCTATCAATAGTAGGAATCTATGTCCTCACCTCTTCAAACTGGCAAGGCCTTTGTGAGTGCCCTAATG
Organism: Lemur catta; assembly: GCF_020740605.2. NCBI lineage: Eukaryota > Metazoa > Chordata > Mammalia > Primates > Lemuridae > Lemur > Lemur catta. Next base: position 34,588,482 of record NC_059138.1, read on the forward strand.
GATAACAGAAGCAATGCTACAGACTTGGGTTTGAGAGGCTGGGTCATAAAAGGTAATAGAGCATCCATCTGTCTAGAACACAACCACTGTCATGGGAGACATCCAGGCCCCAAGGAAAGGCCACATTCTGGATAAAAATACTGAGGACCCATATGATAGCCAGTAGCAATTGTTGGACATATAAGGCTTTGAAGCAACTCCAGCCCAGTAACTGACTGACTATAACTACATGAGAGACTCTGAACACGAATTACCTAGTTAAGCCCCTGTCAATGCCCAGAACTGTGAGATGGTGATAATGAATGATTGTTATTGTTTTATACCTGTTAAGTTTTGAGTATTTTGCTATGCAGCAAGAGATAAAAGGCTTTGGTACCTGGGAGATGGGTGCTGATATAAAAGCAAAACAAAATATGTGGCAGTGTCACTGGGACCAGGTGGTGGGTAAAATTTGGGAAGAATTTGAAAAGGCTCTTGGTAGAAGTCCTTTTGGAGGCTATTGGTGAGTAAGACATTATTGAAAGGGACCCTTGCTATGTAGTGGTGGACACTTGTTACCTGCCATTACATGGAAAATATAAATATACTTGATGAACTGATAGGCTCCGCCAAGGAGATTCCTAGGCAGAATGTTGAAAGTACTTTCTGGTTTCTTTTACAGAGATAAGTTCAAAAAGGGTCTGTTTACTTTTCAAGCAACAGTTAAGGAAACATAAAGGAGCCAGGGTGTGGCAGGGCACTGGATGGTAGTTCAATTTTTTGTGAAAACACACAGAATACTGATAATGGTAACTGCACAAGCAAATTTTAAAGACAGTATAAATGCATTTGTTGTAACAATTTTCTTCTATCTTATTTAAAAGACAACTGCATAAAACAATAATCATAAAAATGATGAACTTATATCGTATGCAGATAAAACGTAGATGGCAATAATAACAAAAGGAGGGGAGCGGTAATGGAGGTATATTGGAGCAAAAATTTTTGGATACTCTTGAATTTAAGTTAGTATCAGTCTAAACTAGATTAAGATGCTTATTATAGTCCCTAATGAAATCACTAACAAAATAACTAAAAAATATAGTAAAAGAAACAAGATACTTAGTACACTAAAAATATTTCTTCCAAACCAAGAAAGGCAGTAATGGAGGAAGAGAAACAAGAGAGACAAAAACATATAGAAAACAAACAGTAAAATGGCAAACATAAATCCTACATTATCTATAATTACATTAAATGTGAATGCAATAAAAACTTCAATGAAAAAGCAGAAATTGCTGAATGAATTTTAAAAAACATGATTAAGCTGTAGTATACATGAAATATATTGAGATTCAAGGACAAAAATAGGTTTAAAGTAAAATGATGGGAACAGATATACCGTGCAAACTGTAACCAATAGTGGCAATATAAAAATCATACAAAGTAGACTTGATATGGGAGGATTCTGGGAAGATGGCTGAGTAGAAAAATACCAGGAATCTGTCTCTCCCTCCACCTAGACAACAATTGCACTGGAAGAACATGTCTGATAGAGAATCCAAAGCAAGTAACTCTTTGTAGAAAAGAAAATCTTCTGTTATGACCAGAATGAAGTATAAAACCTGCACTGAATCAGTAGTATCAGTTGATTCATCCAAAGTGATTGAATAATAAAGTTTTCCTTTTGAAGTATTGCATGAAGTTGTTCTGTTAAGTTGAAGGCTAATTCATGCTACCAATCAGTTATAGGTCTCCTTAAAAGAGGCAGTTATGTGTACTTTGAAACATTATCAGGGTCTAAGAATCCTACAACTTTGGCAATGCATTCTTTCATGGTTTCTACATCTTTGAATGGCTTTCCATTTTTCTCAAGTATATAAGCTACTTTATAAGTTGCTTCAGTGGCATTATTTCCAGGCCTTATTTTTGCTTGTAAGAATTGTCTTTGCTTTTGCTTTTCATCTTTTAATTTCTGCAATACAACCTTCCGTGCCTTTCCCTCTAATTGAAAATATTTGTGGTCCTTGTAAGTGTTATAATGCCGAGGAGCATTAAATTTCTTCAATGTTGGTATTGCAGTATCACAAAGCAAGCAAATCATCTTATCTGCAGCAGAAACAAGATAATACTGCAATTCCCAATCCTCATTAAAAAATCTGTTTTCTTTCTTCAGCATTCTCTTGGTCATCTTTGACATGATGGGCTGTTAAACAGACAGAATTTAAAAAATACTGTCAAGCTGTACAACTATTCACAAATTCCACTTCAGACAGAAACAGTGCACTGTTGTCAAAAGCTGATAACAGACTGGTATACTCGACCCCCTTAAACTCTTGCCAACCAGCCTTGTGCAGTAGTGGTGCCCAACAGGTGGAAGAAGTTAGAACTAAATCATGAGCGTACCAGCCATCAGTTTAGTCCTTATGGTTTACCAATGTTCTAATTATGCTGGTCAATCTGGGAAGATTATTTCGTTGAAAATTATTTTAGTTTTTGGTATTTTAAATATATTCCATTTTAAAAAATAAATAAAAATATAAAGGACAAACAGAAATGTATTAAGAAAAATAAAAGGATTTGTTCTGTAAAATTTGGATTCAGCCAAAAGGCCACACTTGAGGACCTAGAAGGCCACAGGTGGCCTTAAGGCCGCAGGTTCTCCACCCCTGATTAAATACTTTCATTAGTATTTTGTAACTTTACATAACACTTATTATGTGGTGCCTAGGACTAAAATCTACACTTGTCATTTTATTTCACTTTCACAATTACACAGATACTATGATCTGCTTTTTACAGGGGATACTAAAACTTTGGGACATTAAGTGACCTGCTCAAGATTAGTTTGGGTTACCCAAGGTAGGCAGCTTGACTCCATAATCTACATTCTTAACCACACCTATGCTGCTTGTGATTAAATTGATGTTAATCTGAAGGATACATGAGCATCATAATAGGAATTAATACTTAGAAAGTGCATGCTTCATTTTTATTACCTTTTTCATTAAAGAAAACCTTCTGCATTTTACACATCAGTGTTAGTAAGAGTTGATTCAGCTCATTCTTCTACCATAAAACAGAGAAGTGTGAAATTTAAACATATCTGTAATGTTCAAAAGCATTTTAATTTATATCAGCATGTTACTTATTTTAATAAAAGAAATATATTATTGAAAACCAACAAATGATTAGTCTTAATAAAAATAGTATAAACAGAACTCTGTTGAATTATTTTTTAATTGCTATTTACTAGAAAGTTCAAGGGGATAATTTTGGCCATTTTATAGGTATGTTTTGATTAAGCTTCTTGGGAAGTGAAATCCAATCTAAATGTGTATTCTCATAACACTTATCACAATTCTTTATTTATTATAGGTAATAAATGTTTGGTCATTTAGCATATGAAACTTGCTACAATTAAGAATAGAAACAGAATCTGAAAGAAAAAATAATCACCTCTTAAATGAGTGAAGCTGATAACCAAACTCAATGTCTATTTTTTCTCATGTTTTATTTTGTTTGCTTTGTGTATTAATTCCTTCCACAAACACTTATTGAGCCTCCTATGTGTTGGCAGTTTCCCTGGGGAGCTCTCAGCCAGCCTCTTCTACCAGGTGTGCACTCCACTCATCTGGAGCCCTTTAAAGACATGCCGGAGAGAGTGAGCCTGATAAAGGGTGGGACCTCCTTTTGCTGACTCTTTCAGACAGAAATCACCAACTCCAATGCTTACAGGAACCTGACAGAAAATCTAAATAAGTGAAATGGGCCATACAAAAAGCAAACTGTGGATTGTAACATACCAGATCTCTCTGTTATCATTACAGAATGTGGAGCCAAGGTTGTAAGAACTTCCAAGAAAGATGGAGAACTGGGTTTTTATTTGAAGTATCATAATGTAGAAATGCTTATTAATAGATTAATAACTCAGTGGGGGGGGGGGGAAAGCAGGGGAGCCCCTGTGTGATGCTGGCTGAATAGAACTTTTGCATTGACCGCATTAGCCTGTAGACCAGAAGCACATGACCTCTACTTTACAGCATGTTCTTTGAGTTTCGTATCCTTGTCTGACTTCCCGTCTCTTTCCTAGGGGATTAATATTGGGAATGTTTCTACTCTTCGAAAAAGGCTCCAACTGCTACTCACAGTCCTGGTCTTACACCATGACCTCACCAGGACAACAGCTCAAAATAACACAGTAAGCCCAATAAAATCAACATAACAGTTTTTATAAATTTCTGCTTTAAGGACACAGAAACATTACAATTTACAGCCTCTTCACATAAATATGTTGAAGTTGTTTATTTCGTACCTCTAAATACTTTATACTTTAATTTCAATCCTTTGCACTATTTTGACTTTCTGCCTGAAACTAAGCACACTCAAACTTAAACCAGAATTTTATGAAAAATAAATGGTTCTGGAATGCATTAACACTTTCCAAGCCCATGGCCTGATTTCTATTTCTTACCTGTTTGAGGCAAATGCAGCTTCATTGTCTCTTTGAACTCAGATGCTAGGAATATTGTTGGAGTTGGTCCTTTATACTCAAAAATCAACTCTCAGAACTCATTTACTATTACCAAGGTACTGGAGTGATTGGTAAATGAATTTCCTTCTCAAGTCTCTTATTTGCATAAATAAAAACTATTGAGTTAGAGTAAGAAATCTGAACTTCAAATTTCTTCCTTTCCCATTCCAATTTGGAAGGCCTCTTAGGACACAGGAAATAACCCATTAAGAATGGGCAGTGGTAAGTAATCTCTGGCAGCCATTGGTCAAGGAAACGATATCCCTTGATGGAGAGATCACCAATCTTATTAGCAGAACATGGGTAGAATATTGTGGCAGATATTGGCACATTCAATATCCAATTCAATCTATTTCTAGTGTGCCTTCCGTATTGCAGATGCTGGAAAGTAAGAATTCTCTCATGCTAGGACTCAGTACGTGGCATGGAGTCTCCCAATTAGATGCACTTTCGTGAGTCTTGAATGGGAAACTGTCAAGAGCCTGGCAAAGAAATAAATCTGGCAAAGAAAGTGTGGTCCTAGAGTTAGTGACTGTCATGACAACAACCTAATTCCACAGGTAGCTTCTACTTGTAGCAGGGGCAGAAGCTTCCTAGGTGGTCCTGTTCTGTGATGTTTGGTAGTCATTTCTTAGAAGCTCAAACTAGAGTGTTTTTTCAACCCTCTCAGTGATTCTGTAAACCAGTTGAAATCCTGTGATAAATCAAATCCAATATGTAGCAAAGTTGAGGCGAAATGTTTGCTACCTTATTTATTGGCTAAATTGTGTTGTATCCAGGCCAAGCACTGAGGCTTAAAAATGAAATAATGACTCCATTTCTGAGAAAGGTATTGTGTAAGTAGAGAAAGATAATTTGAAAATGAAGGGAAAAAGCTTCAAGGGGAAGGACTACTTGACCATGTACCTTACTGCTAAAGCCATACCTGCTACTGTCAGAGATATCATTTTTAACCATCCAATCATGTGAGAATGGACTCCCAGTCTCCTCTTACCAGTATATAGTTCTCCAGGAGATTTATAGCTGCTTGGGGATGGGATTGGGAAGAACTGTATAATTGTAATTCACCAGTGACGGGCAAGTCATGTACCATACAAAATCCCCATGTGCTATCTAGTTCAGAAGCTCCAGAGCTTTTTCCATTTCAAAGTAGTCTAGCGATTGCTCTGATGGTCTTAGCAGAGACTCACGTGCACCCACTTGATGAAGCCTCAGATATTGCCCAGTAACCCAGGTTGTATCACTACTGGGAAAATGTTACTTCCAAATTACATTTAAAACCCTGAGGCTAGGGAATCTCACTTTTTTTCACATCCTTGCCATTCTGTCATCACCGACCACTACCCAAAATGTAGCTCCCTTTGCTCATCTATCCTCTTTTCAGAATTCCATCTCCATTTCATGTGTTTGTTTTCTCAGAACTACCTTTTTGCTGGTTTCTTCCCTCACAATCTTTCATCTCATCCCCTGTTTGGAGAATTCAATCAGGGAGGTAGACAGCCCTACATACCCATGATCTCCTCAGTTGACTTCCTGCCTACCTGGAACCCAGCTGTTCCCAACCTAGAATCCTAGCACAACTTCTCCTGAATATCTTTACAGTGAAAGCTGCTCACTTTCCTGGGACCACGCCCTCAGCGTTTTTCTAACTCCAAAATGCTGTGAGAGGTCATTTCTCTCCAACACTCTTGCAAAAATCACTCTGTCATTGAATTCTATGCCACTTGGTTATGGCATATTTTACACCTTGTGTATATTTACTCATGTATTTTGGCCTCTTGGTCACCTCAAATGTATGAAAGAGTTCACACCTGGCTCACAGCCTTTCCCTTCATCCCAAGGTTCACCATCTCTGGGTCCAGGTGAACAACCCATCCAATCTCTTTGCTCCAGACTTTCTTGGCCTCCTCAATACTAGTAACTTTCACCACCAATCCGTTTTTGCTGTTTCCACAGTGGCCCTGGTTATCAGACGGATTCTCTCTCTCTCTGAAATTGTAAGTGCTACTGTCCTACTCCTTCCTACTATCTCCATTATTTTCATTATATCTGCCTTATTTCACTGGTGTTTTCAGGTCCTAGATAACTCACTACATTTTCATCCAATCTATTACCCTATTCAGAAGTTGCTTTGCTTTCCCATTTACCCAAGTCCAGTGTTTCAGGCACCCGCATCCAAGACTGCACCTACCTTGCAACACCTGGACTCTGGAATAAGCTGTCTGCCTTTGATATTTTTGACACCTGTGCTGCAGCCCAAGAAAATTATAAACCAAGAGTTTTATACTCTACAAATTTGTAGTCTCTAACCTGGGATGGGCCTTAGCTTCACTTTATGTATATGGCCTATGTTACCTCTGTTTATTTCACATGACAATGTAAAGTCTTTGCTACTCTAATAGTTCAACCTTGCCTCCAACTTTATTGGAAGCTAGGGCCGTCAAGCAGAAACATTTTAACCTCTTAACTTTTGTTATCTCTGCAGATTTTGTTGTACCTACTCTTGCCCTTCTCACCATTCTCCTTCTGCTTTCAGGACCCTCCTACTCTCTGGGTCCCACCGCTCCCATCTCTTCAGGAACCTGCTTCTCCAACTGTTCCCTCTTTCTCTGTATCACTGGCCACTTCCATACTGGGGACTCTTCCTTCAAACCTGTAAATATGCTTAATTCTCCCTGACATTAAAAAGATTCAACCTGTTCTCAACCCATACTAAATATTGGCTAATATTGTGTCTTTCTTTCACGTTTAAAATTCACAAAAGTGCTGTGGGGTATTCTGACTGAGATACTTGGCCCTAAGAGTTTTGAAAACCTAAAAAAATATAGACTAGAAACCCTATTATTCCAAAACTGCAAGCAGTTTTCTTTCTCTAACTGCAGAATAAAATGCTCCTTTGTTCTGGAAAAAATGTTTAATTGGACCTTTTTATTAAATATAAAGCAAGCATTTGCCTATTGTTCTTGTGGAGAACAGAACACTATTAACCCAAATCTGATTTTTTTTTTTTAGACTCAGAAGTTAAACATTCTGTTGGTAATAAAAGTTGTTCTATATTACTGGAGCAGATTAACATCTCTGAGATGTTCTTTGTGTTGTTTATGTGGTGGGAGGAGATGAGAACAATTTTTTTAACCTTGAATAAATTTAGAATGCCCAGTATTGTAAAGTGTTGCTTGTTCTTGGGGGAGTTGTGGGCATTCTTATTCAAGAGGTTAAGGCAGAATATAAGTAATTAAGATAGTCAGACACCTGTAGAAAGGATATGGCATGATTATCAGGTTCACCTGGCATGAGGAGCAGTTGCGAGAAGGAACCAGACTGGGTGGGTAATGTCTGACACTCAGTATTATATAAATTTGATTGATGCAGAAAGTATTGGTAATGGATAAATTGTCCATAAAGAACAGATATGCTCCTGTGAATGAGCAGGATATTTTCTCGGAAGCTGGTAAATATTTCTCCATCAATTATCCAAGAAGGAGATAGAACATGGCACAAGAAATAGGAAATAAGGATTTAAGGGCCAGAGCAGCAACTGCACAATGGAAAGGGTGCCTTGATCTGGTTTCTACTTGCTATACACTAAAAGGAACCAGGGCTTCTTGGAAAAAGTCTGCTTCCAGGACAGAGACAAAGAAAGTTACAAGATGAGCCTAGGGATCTTGTTTTGTTAAAAAAGTATGAATTTCTTAAAGAATGATGGGGGCATGTCAAAGGACAGAGAATCCAGCTTCCAGGGACTCCTAGTTGCCAAATATTACATAATTTGAGCATCAAAATAAATGATGATAATACAGATCATAACCAACCAGATAAAATAGGAATCTATGAGTGTATATTGATATAAATAAGTGAATAAATTAAACATTTGCTCATGACTGGGATATTCATATAGTCTCACAATATCTCCCTATAAAACACCTATTGATTAAGAGAAACCAGGCAGACATCACCCAAAGTTAATATCACCAGTGATGGGAAAAGTTGAAATTGTGTACCACCTGGTAGATGCAATGATGAGAATACCTCATCACTTCTGTGATATTCTTGCCTAAGATGTGTAGCATGAATCTAATCACTTGAAAATAGCAGATAAACTCAAACTGCGGAACATTCTATAAAATATAAGTAGCCTGTAATCTTCAAAATTGTCAAGTCCTTGGAAGACAAGAAACGACAAATTGTTTCAGATTAAAGGAGACTAAAGAGAAATGACAACTAAACACATGCAATCCTGGACTAGATGTTTTTTTGCTTTTACTGGGGCATTTGTTAAAACTTGAATGGGGTTTCAGCGTTAGATGGATGTACCTTATCAATGCTAGTTTCCTGATTTTAATGGTTGTTTTGTGATTATATAGGAGAATGGCCTTATTTTTCAGGGTGTGATAGGGAGTCAGATTGGCAACCTCTTAAATGATTCAAGGGGGGAATAATTATTTATACTACTGCACAACTTTTCTGTCAATTTGAGATTGTTCCAAAATAAAGTACATTTAAAAAATCAGCAAATGAACAATAAGGTTAATGTCATCTCATTTCATCTTTAATGGTTAGTGAGGCCCAGCTGTTTGTGTTAGAAAACAGTCATCTATACTCATCACTTCTAGTTCTTTACCTCTCATTTATGATTTAGCATAATGTAATTTTCTGGGTTTTTTTCCACTCCATTTTAACTGTGCACTAAAGACTCAGTAAAATCTTGGTTGACCAAACTTGTGCTAGTGGATGTCTGTGTAACCTTAGACTTTAACTTACATGTGCCTCATTGTAATATATTAGGTCACTATTATCTACTAGATACATTGTATTAAATAATCTATTAGATGGAAAAATAATACAATTATCAAAATTTAGAGAAATATAAAATGTTTATATTATTGTATTTTTTTGAATTATTATACAAAATATTATCTATTCATTGTTATCATTATTATTCCCAGCCCCAAATTCTTACCTGTGATGCAGACCCCTTTATTCAAGTTCCTACTACTGGTCATCTCCACTTGGATGTCCCGCAGGCACCCAGAACAAAAAATGCTCAGAACTGAGATCTGTGGTCCAAGATTTGTTTCTGTCCCCATGTTTCCTATCCTAATGAATGCCTAAGTCAGGAGCCTCATTGCCAATCTTGACCTTTTTCTTATTTTTTCGCTTGTCCATTCAGTCTATGGTCAATTAATATTAATTAATCCCCTAGATATCTTTCTATTCATTCCCCTCTTCCTCCTTCCTCACTGTTACTCTCTTAGTTCATAATCTCATTGTCTTGCCTATTAATGACTGCAGTCTAGTTTTCTTGCTTTCTCCTTGTCTCTCTTCAATCGTTTTTCTATCCTACTTCAAAGGTGATCTTTCTAAAATGCAATTATAACTAAGTCCACCTTCCCCTGCCTTTAATGAATTCACATGGTCTTTAAGATAAAACACAACTCCTTAGTATGGCTCACAAAGGCCGTTCTCTCTAGCTTCACCCTTTCCTCTTTTCTATTCTCTGCTTAATCATATACCTCTGAAGTTATTGAGTACTCACGTGTGCCCACACCTCAAATTTCCACATCTTTGTACAAAGACTGTTCTTGCTGTTTGGGATGCTATTCTACATCTTCTTTACTTAGCTACTTCTGCTCTCTTTTTTGACTCAGCTCATGCATAACCATCTCTTGGAAGATTTGCCTGAACCCTGCACTGGTTAGATGTTCTTCTATCTTGTGCTTCTTTCGTAGTATTCATCTCATTGTCTCATAGCTGCCTACTTATTCTCTCTTCCTCACATTACACTGAAAATAGCCTTAAGACAGGGACTATGGGTGTGTGTGGATATGTGAGTCTGTTTATCTCCTACACTGTATTCCTAGCACCTAGTACAATGTCTGAAACATAGAAAACATTAAAAAAAAGATTCTTGAATAAGTGACTGACACCAGCTATACTAGTGACTTTTTTAGACTACCATCTGTTTATGGTATGTTGACAGATCATACTGCAATTATAGTATAGTTGGCCTTCAGTGTCTACAGGTTCTATACCTGCAGATTTAACCAACAGCAGATGAAAAAACAGTATTTGTGGTATACAGAACCCATAGATACAGATGCTCCACTTTTCATGCCTGGAAGTTTCACAGGCTGACTATGGGACAAATGCATCCGTGATCTTGGTATAGACAGGGTAGGGTGTATGTGTATGTATCCTGGAACAAATCCCCTGTGGATATACTGAAGGACACCTGTACATTGACAAATCAGTCAATATTTACTTTCTATTCTCAGTATCTGGCTTTCAATAAGTGCTCAATAAATATTTTAAAATGAATATGCAGCTTTTAATTAATTATAGATTGAATAGTATATTAAATCTTTCTTTAGAGCTCTTTCTTTAAAAACATGTGCTTTTCTATCAGGCATATTTCTCTGCCTATAAGATCTAAACTTTCTGGAGGCATCAAGATCCCAGCTATTTTAAAATATCTTCTGACTCATTAAAGATAAACATGATTATTTTATAGTAATTTTTCTGGGGATCCATTTTAACCATGTATGGTAGTGGTATTGAAATAGTTCTATCTCTCCAACTAAGACCAATGAGTTCTTTTCTACAGATTTATAATCATTCAAATCTTATAGGGTACCAAAAAGCAACTTGAGCATTTTATACTACAAGAGTTAAGAGTTCATAAAACCACAAACATAAAAACAATCAATAAATTCTAAAAGAGAGTCCCTTGAAAGTGTTTCACAAAAGCTCTGAAGAGTATCTTCAGGTAAATACAGATAGAGTTTTATAAAGTTCTAGAGTCTTGGAACTTCCTTGGGTGTGAATTAAGCCTCAATGGCTTTAGTTCATGTGTTAAATCAGATGTGACCAAAGAGATTTGTTGTTTATTTTTATATATTTTTGTGACCCTGGTATTATAAGTATTTATCTTATAGGGTAGAATAAAATAAACTATCAAATCTGGAATCACCAAGGACTTCAACAGTGGATATAGTTTTGGCATTTTGCCCCAGTAATATAGAAAGATTTGACTGATAAAAATATCTTCATGTCCAACATAGTCTCAGGGTTCTTAAAAAGAGTTGACTTCTTGGGTTAACTCTGTGCTCTCACTGTAACAGAATCAGTCATCCTATATCTCCAGAAAAATGAATCTCACTAAGAAAAGATAGAGATACTCAGAGGAAACCTCCATTGAGCCCCATGTTCTGACTCCAGTTCACTTTGACATGATGCCTCAATCATCCATTTACATACTGAAGATTAATGTGTCTCTGAGTGTCTGGGCCACCAGAGGTCATTGAAGACATCGATAGCTCATAATGAATGCAGAGCTGATAGGGAAAAAAGGTAGATTCCATTGTATCTAATCTAGTCAGCACAACAAGATTTCTAGAAGTTGGAAAGTTAACCATGTTCCATAAGCAAAGGGCATGGCCTAGAGAAGTTGGATGTCCATTGGTTCTAGAAGGACTCTATAGTCAGAGGTTACCACATTGGGACCTGTTTACAGGGTCATCAGCCTGCAAATGACCCTCAAGTCCTAGATGTTACCTTCAGAGAGAGATATTTGAACTATCAGAACCATCAGAAGGCACAAAGAGCTGACAATTCAATCCCAGAATGCAGGAAAAGGGACATATCCACAGCAAAGAACAGGTTGGTTCATCTCTAAAGTGCCTTCCTGGCATAAAGCACTAGACCAGCCCAAAGTGCCAATGACAAGCTCCTAAGAACTTCCACATTTAGGTAGAAAGCATTAGATAGATTGAACACTTTGTGCCTTTGGCAAGTCACTTACTCTCTTTGAGACTCAAAAGCAAAGTGGGACTCCCCAGCAATGTATCTCACAGGGCCTGATTACATAATGAGCATAGTGGTAGACCTCATTATTACTGTATACATTTGTATGTATTTCTTGAAATACTTTGGTAATTCTCAAAGCCTCTTGAAGAGGGAGTACATATTATCTGCTTAATAAATAGAATCTTTTCATTGTTCATACTGTACTTTTTCAATCTGAACTATATCTTTTCTTTATTTCAAAACATTATGGGGTAAAAATGGTTTCGGTTACATGTATTGATTTTGTTATGCTTGAGTCGGAGGTATAAGTGTGCCCATTTCCCAGATAGTGTTCATTGTACATGTTAGGTAGATTTTTGCCCATCCTCTACTCCTCTCCCCACCGCTGTCCCCCAACCCCCGCTTGATATCCACTGGTCTTTACTTCCCTCTGTGCACATGTGTGCTTATCGGTTAGTTCCAGTTTAATGGCGAGTATGTGTGGTGTTTCTTTTTCCATTCTTTAGATACTTCACTTAGGATAATGGTCTCCAGTTCCATTCAAATTGTTGCAAAAGGACTTAATTCATCCTTCTTCATGGCTGAGTAGTATTCCATAGTATATGTATACCACATTTTGTTAATCAACTCATGAATTGATGGGCACTTGTGTTGATTACACATCTCTGCAATTGTGTTCCAACAAACATTCAACTTCAGGTGTCTTTTTGATAAAATGACTTCTTTTCCTTTGAGTAATTACCCAGTAGTGGGATTTCTGGATTAAATGGTAGGTCTACTCTAAATTCATTGAGGAATCTCCATGCTGCCTTTCATAGAGGTTGTACTAATTTGCAGTCCTACCTACAGTGTGTAAATATTCCTTTCTCTCTGTATTCATGCCAGCATCTATTGTTTTGGACTTTTTAATAAAAGCCATTCTAACTGGGGTAAAGTGATATCTCATTGTGGTTTTAATTTGCATTTCCCTGATGATTAGTGACATTGAGCCTTTTTTCCTATGTTTATTGGCCTTTGTCTTCTTTTGAAAAGCTTCTATTCAAGTCTTTTGCCCACTTTTTAATGGGGTTGTTGGTTTTTCTCTTGCTGATTTGCTTGAGTTCTTTGTAGATTCTGGTTATAAGCCCTTTATCAGATATATAGCTTGTGAATATTTTCTCCCATTCTGTAGGTTGTCTATTTGTTCTGTTGATTATTTCCTTAGCTATGCAGAAGATTCATAATTTAATCAAGTCCTATCTATTTATTTTTATTGTTGCTGTAATTGCCATTGGGATCTTCTTCATAAATTTTTTGCCTAAGCCAATATCTAGAAGAGTTTTTACAATATTTTCTTTTAGGATTCTTATGGTTTCATGCCTTACTTTTAATTCTTTAAGCTGCACCAGTGAGGGCCGGTAAGCAGGGAGCTCACAGTCTGAGCACCTCTTAGTCCTCTGCAGGTCTTTAAAAGGAAAAGTTTGAGCCTCACTCTCTGTGGAAGCCCCAGTGTGGTATATGCACTAATAGGGGGGAAGCAGCAGCTCCTGAGAGCCCTGGTTCAATCTTCTCTCTTGGCAGCCATGGGTGGGGGAGGGGAAGAAGAGGGAAAGAGTTTGAATGGAGGAAAGCTATCACACTGGTTGTCTCTCTTTCTCTCCAGAAGGTAGCCCACCTGGAATGACCTGACTATGGTGTCATGCAAGTCCCCCAGGACCCACCGGTCCCCTTTGGTACTGCAGTCTGAGCCAGAGTTGGGAAATGTTTGTGTGGGAATGAGCAAGATAAAAACTGAGGGGCTGAAGCTCCCTGGGGAGGACAAAGGCTCATGGTGGGTAGAGAAGCAATATGGTGCTTCCCATCTTGGCTCAGGTCTGTGATGATGGGAAGCAGCCCAAGGGGACTGACAGCCTGGTGCTTTATCTTCAAGAAGCTCCCAGTTCGTTGGCAGCAGCAGCTTTTGGGCTAGTGAGGGTAGAAGGGCTATGCAGTAGCTTGAAAGCTGCTAACTGCCAGAGATGTGAGGGAGAGAGAAACAGATAGCCTCATCTACCTTTAATGCTGGACTCCAAGCCTATCAGGGGTTGTCCTCTTCCAATATCTTGCTCCTTCTTGTTCTGCCCAGCAGCTTCTTTCCGTGGAATCTCTTGTAAGTTCTGGCACTTTTCGCTTGGAATTACACCTGATCTATGATTGCTTGTTTTTTTGTTTTTCATCTAAAACTTTTCCTTCTTTCTGAGACCATCTGGCAGCTGGTGTCTCTGGTCAGCCATCTTGTCTCTCTCCTAATAAATTGATTGTTGAGTAATCATTTCCATTAAATTTCCTCCTCTTCTTTTTTTATTTAGTTCTTTATTTTTTTGTGAGATGAGGTCTTGTTATATCCCCCAGGCTGGTCTTAAACTCCCAGGCTCAAGCTATTCTCCTGCCTCAGTCTCCCACATAGCTGGGATTAGAGGTGTGAGTCACTACACCACACTTCGCTCCATTAAATTTCTTCTAAAGCTTTTGCAATTTATTACAGATACAAGTTGGTTGCACGAATAAATAAATGAATGGCCAAATGGCTACAGAAGGAACCTCATAGTTACCTCTACCCAGAATAGAACATACATGAATGTATAAAATGTGTAAAATAAAAATCCATTTATTTACTTAAACTATTTATTGAAATCTATGTGCCAAGTGCTGTTGTTAATATCTATAGAGCAGAGAAGGTGTTTGCTTTATGAATTTGTAGACTGGTCAGAAAGATTGGACATTGCTGATATACATTGACTAATACAAGATGTAATAACATTATTGTTTCTTATTTGTTTTTTTGTCACAAACCTTCTTCTGCAATATGACTAATGGCAGCAATGCAACAAGCCAGAATATTTTTTGTGCATTTTGCTGTTTAAAAAAATTCTAACAGAGGTGATGATTATAATTTTTAAAGAATGATTATGGCAAATTTGGTAAAAAATAACCACAGCAAAAAGTCTGAGTCATATCCTATTATACAATCAGACCAAATCCATTATTTTTTTATTGAAAGGCCTTGGGCAACTCACATTTATTAGCATTTTCATTTGTAAAATGTAAAGGGTATTGAGAACTGTGTTACTGTTTGTGTTTTTTACTGAGACATATGGGATTGAAGAGATATATAAGGTAAAGGAAGAGAGACAATGTCCTTGTAAGGTATATATTATTAACATATGAGGAAATGAAGATTTAGGAAGATTAAACAACTGTAAAAGGTTATAAAAGGGAGTGGCTGAGTTGTGCCAAGCTTCATAAACTATCATTACCATTTTCATCTTAGAGATGTACAGGAAAGGTAATTCTTGATTTTGTTATGTGGCTCTCTTTACTGTTTTATATACCAGCTCCCATTTAATCCCTGGCTATAATATTCATATCAATGATTCTGCATAAGAATTACCTGGGAAGGTTGTTTGAAATACAGATTTTGGGGTGCTCTTAACCTCCCCTACTGATCCACTGTATCTGTTGTGAGACTCAGGAATCTGCATTTTTAACAACCAATTTCCAGGTTATTCTACTCTAGGTGATTCATTGACCACATCTTGAGAAAACCCATGTTCACCAATGGTGATGTTAACAAAGAAGCAAAACATTACTCAGTTTTATTGGAACCTAACATATCAACAGTGTCTAGGTCTAATCAAAATACCTAGTTAAATACGTTGTGTCAAGCTTAGGTGACCTAAAAGTTCAGTTTGATAGAATTTATCCCTTATTGGAAGAATGTCAACCAAGACCCCCAAAAGACTTATAATCATATATGCAAGATAGATGTTTTCTATGGTAAAAGAAAGCAGTAAACTGTCACTGACTGAAGGGTATTATATAATTTCATTAATTTTCAACTAAGTTTCTTATTAAAATCCTTAAGAGAAATATATTATACCAATTTAGTATATCAAAAGCAAACAGTGATATTTCTGTATTAGGCAAAAAAAGTCTGTCAATTTAATTCTATGAAAAAAGACAGAACAACCAAGAATTTTAAAGCCATGAGATAATCTTTCCATAAATCTTTGCGTAATTTATTCTTTAGAAATCATAGGAGAGGTGTTCTATTGATGCTTTTGTAAATCTTCTATTGTCTCCTTATTAAATTGACTTTAGCTTTGAATGGATCTGTTTAGCATACAGCCACTGAGTTTGTACCTGAAGGCATCTACTCACCCTCTGTCTAATCCAGAACTAGTAATAAATCAATACACAGAAGTGATTCATGGCTTCCTTCAGGTTACTGAAAGTCCTTGCAATTCTTTTCAGTATAAACATCAAAAGGCTAGTGATTTTTTTGTTGGCTTGTTTTTAATGCTACAACCACAATGTATTTCTGATATTTTCATAATGTATTAGAAGAATATTAATTTCAAAGGCAAAACAAGAGATCAGACTAGGAGATTTTGTATTTGGACCAAGGGTTTGAATCTTTGAGATGGGACCTTTGTCTGTAAAAATCAGACTTTTTTTTAGAAAGCCTATTTAATACTATTTGCATTTTGTGGATTATTACACTAGAGATGCATGATATGACCATTGGGATATGACACCCCAAGATGCATTCCTGTTACTGGGGACTTTTTTTCTGGAGGAAAATCTGCCATGTGTACCACAGTGTATCTGAAGTCTAATAGACACAAAGTTAGAAAGAAACTTGAAGACCATCTAGTAATCTTTTATCTAATGATAGGTCTTTACTATAGTTTTTCTAACTACCATTAGTAAAAATTCAACCACATTCTGTAGTTCTAGTTATGCAACTATTAATTTAAGTCAATTGTAATATTCCTAGATATTAATTCTGTAGAAATACTGCTTTATTTCAGGCTATTATAAAATATATTATACTGGGTGGCTTATAAACAACATAAATTTATTTCTCACAGTTATGAAAGTTGGAAGTCTGAGATCAGGGTGCCAGCATGGTCATGTTCTGGGTTGCAGATGGCTTATTTCTTGTTGTATCCTCATATAGCAGAAAGAAGGTGAGTGAGTTCCCTGAGTCCCTTTTGTAAGGGTGGTAAATCCACTCATGAGGGCTCCACACTCATATCCTAATTACCCCCAAAGGCCCCACCTCCTAATACCATCACATTGGTGGTTAGGATTTCAACATATGAATTTGAGGGGAAACAGTCTCCTAATTCAACCAATGCCCTGTATTGCTAATTTTCATGAAAATATTTAGTGCTTGAATGGTGAAATTTTAAATAAGAGGACTCTTGGCTTTTACTTAAGAACAAATTGATTGCCTATTAATAATGTATTTTATTGCATATTTAATTCCAAGCACATAAGGATTTTTTAATATAATCAAAGCATTAATCACCATGTTTAATTATTTTATATAGGTTAAGTGAGGTTGGTCCTACTACTTCTTTAGTGAACAATCTAATAGTGGATTAAAACACTATACATGTCTCCAACCTTAATTTATTCTTTTACTTTTGGTTCCAGAGTATTTAACCTTTGGAATTATTTTTCTTCATATTATATACTCAATCCTTTTATTTTCCTCCTCCCCCTCCCCCTCCTCCTCCTCCTTCTCCTCCTTCTTCTTTGCCAAGGTCTTTGAAGTTTATTTTTTTCATTTTTAAATTATTATGGGAACATAATACTTGTGTATGTTATAGGGTTCATGTGATATGGACATATAATGTCAATTAATGAAATCAGGGTAATTGGGGTATCCTCAGACATTTAGCATTTCTTTGTGTTAGGAACATTCCAATTCCAGTCTTTCACTTGTTTTAAAGTGTACCCTAACTTATTGTTGATTACAGTCACTTTGTTGTGCTATAAAATATTGATCATTCTCTCCTATACTTTTGCACCCATTAACCATCCCCACCTCCCTGCTACCCTTCCCAGCCTCTGGTAACCTTCATTCTATTTTTCTTAATCAATCATTAAACTGACTTTTTCCTTATTTTCTTTACAATAAAATTAATCTTCTTTTTGTCCTTCTAGTTTTATTTTCATCTGACCTTCTAGAGATCAATACATTTTTCATGTTTACAGTTGAATGCCAAGACTAGCTATGAATTAGGCAGAGGTAGTAGATAGTGTAGTTTGGACAGCATGTCTACTCAGACCCATCCCAGGGAATGGTCATAATTTGAGGGCAGTAGAGGATATTGGGAGGAGCTCTGGGCTGGAGGTGATCTATCTTCCAATTGTGGTTCTGCCTTTATGTATGTTTCTTTACTTTTTAGGGCACTATTTCCTTAGAAAACTCAAGGAGCTGGATTGGATTGGCTCTTAGTTCCTTTCTACTGGGCAAATCATGGGATTCTATGGTTTCTTTGGACCCACGTAACTGCTTAATATCAATACATCCTCATAAATTTATCTTATTATACTATTTATTTATGCTCTGTCAAGCACTCCTAGACATAGATGAAACTGCAATAATTAAAAAAAAAAAAATCTACCTTATCAGCACCTTGTTGCATTTGGGTAAGTCCCCCAGACCAGATGAGAGGCAGAATCTTGCATGTGTAGCTCAGGATGATTTATGGAAGTCCTCAACAATTTCTTTCAAAATGCAATAGCAGTTGCTGTCCTTCACTTATTTATTCTTATTTCTCCCTAAGAAAAGAGACCATATACTGAGCGCCTATTGCAAAGCAATGATTCCATCTATGGCCAATTTCAGAAGAGAAATCAAGGTGCTTCTCTCCATTCTTTATGCAGGAAACACTAGACTAGGAAGAATCCATTAAAAGAATCTCTTGGAGGAAGGCCAAACATTGTTTACAAGTTTATAGCAATATCATTCCTAGGTCTCTGTCACAAATTATTTATGGTTACTCTTAAGTCTTCCACATGCATCATTCTACATTGAAAAGGAATAAGCAAATACCAGAATAACGGCTCCTTCATTATTTTTTCTCTAAGTTCCTTACTCCCCCTCAACCAGTTGTAATTGCTTGTCTTTACTCATGTTTTCAACACTTCCTACTTTCGTATTTATAACAAATCTAATTAACATGCTGTTTACCCCTCTTGTATTTCCTTAATAAGTGTTTCAAGTTATTAGACCTAATACTACCCTTGTAGCACCTGATTCACAACACATCTTCCAAAACTGAGTCCTCTTTTGCCATTATCTTTGATTTTCCTACATAGCTGTGTTCTTAGTGAACACTGCTTGAGTATATTTTTCAAATAAAATATATTTTATGGGGCTAATGTTTTGCATTCTAATGCATTGATATAAAAATGTACTGGTATAATTTGCTAAGGGTAAACACAGCCTGCTCATTCACCACTAATTTATGATATTCTAAGTTCATACATTTACTTTTTTCTTTTATTTTGATTATATTGTTTCAATTGCTTTGCTCAGATTCAGAGAATGTCATTTACAAGAATCCTCAAACTTGGGAAACTCTTGATTATTTATAGTTTGACAAGTGAATATTCAAAAGAACCATGTATTTTCTTTATCTCCTTTTTTGGATTGGTTTTAGTCATATCTATGCTCATTTTTACTGATGTTACAGAGTGATAGATGAAACAAGAGGGTTGTCAGTTCCTAGAGGACCAAAATTATGTTTTTGATTCATATTCTCCACCAACATTTGAATAGTAGATATTTAATAATTTCCTGTAACCTGCAGTAGAATGTTAGCTCCATTAGGATTCAGAGCACTGTATACACCAGGCCCACAGTGATTGGCACATGCTGGTGTTCTCTCTTGCTCTCCATCTTTGATTTAGACACATATATATGTTTATTTTTAATTTTTTCATTGATGTATAATTTTTTGGAAGGGCACAGATCTTAAATGTACAGTTTGATGAGTTTCAGCAATTGCACACACACATAACCCATACCTTATCAGGATAAAGAACATTTTTATTACCCCAGAAAGTTTCCTCATGTCTCTTCCCAGTCAAAACCTTCCTCCCAGAAGCAATCACTCTTGTGATTTTTTTGACTGTTGTGATTGGTTGGACTGGATAGGATACCAATGCTGTATTGCAAACCAGCATGGATTGGTTTTGACTGTTATAGAACTCCATATGATACATACTTCATAAAATGTGTACTTTTGTATCTGGCAGCTTTTGCTATTTTTTAAGGTTTATCCTTGTTTGTCATTCATCATGTAATGTGTAACATGATACGTGTTTTTTTCTTCATATTAATGGATAGTTAATATATCAGAATTTTTAAATCCGTTTTCTTGTTGTTGACCTTAGACATTGTTTCTGGTTTTGGATTATCATGAATTAAGCTGCTGTGAACATTCTTGTACAAGTCATTTGTTTAGATGTATATGGATGTGTGTGTGTGTGTGTGTGTATACCTGTTTTTATTTCTCCTAGGCAAATAACTAGAAGTAGAACTGCTGGATAATAGAGGTAAGTATGTGTTTGGCTTTATGAGAAAAAGAGGTTGATTTCCAAAATCGTTGTACAATTTTACATTCTTACTAGCAATGCATGAGAGTTCCAGTTTCTCCAAATCCTTGCCAACATTTAGCATTGTCAGTCTTTTTAATTTTATTCTGGTGAGAGTATAAAATGGCACACCTACTTTGTAAAACGGTTCAGTGGTTTCTCAAAATGTTAAACATGGAGTCACCAATATTAAGCAGTGATTCTACTCTTAGGTACATACCCAAGAAAAATGAAAACATATGTCTTCACAGAAACTTGTAAATGTATATTCATAGCAGCATTATTCATAATAAAAGTGAAAACAACCTAAATATCCATCAACTAATAAATGTATAAATAAAATGTGATATATCCACAAAATGGAATATTATTCAGCAAGAAAAGGAAATGAAATATTATATATGTTATAATCTGTTTATACCTTGAAAAACTTATGCTAAGTAAAAGAAGCCAGTCACAAAGATTACATATTATGTTATTCCATTTGTATAAAATATCCAGAACAGGAAAACCTGTGGAAACAGAAAGTAAATTTATGGTTGTCTAGGGCTTGGGGGGATAAGGAGAAATGGAAAGTGACAGCTAATGGATATGAAATTTCTTTTCAGGGGATAAAACATTCTGAAATTGATAGTGGTGATGGTTATACAACCCTGTGAATATACTATAAAACACTGAATTGAACACTTTTTTATGGGTGAATTGTGTGGTATGTGGATTATATCTCAATAAAACTCTTATACAGAAAAAAAGGACCTTATGCTAAGGGGGTAGTAAGAGCAAAGACCCTGAGACAGGAACGTGATTAGTGTGATTGAGAAAAAAACTTCTTGAGTGGAGTGAACACAGCAGAGAGAATAGTAGGACATGGGGTTGGAGAAGTAGGCAGGGGTCAGGTTATGTAGGGTCGTGTAGCCTATGGAAAGGAGTTCATTTTTATTATGAATGTTCTAGGAAGTCATTGCAGGGTTCTGGAAAGAAAAGTAGAATAATCTGAAAGTTATTTTATAAAAATCACTCTGCTGCCATATGGGGTGGGAGCTACAGAATGGAAACAGGCAGAACAAGTAGGGGGCGCTGGCAGGAGTCCAGATGGGAAATGATTGTGGGCAGGGCCGGAATGAAGCTGTGAAGGTTGTGCAAAGTGGTTGGTCTTGGGATGTATTTTTTTTATTTTTATTGTTTTGAGACAGAGTCTCGCTGTGTTGCCCGGGCTAGAGTGAGTGCCGTGGCGTCAGCCTAGCTCACAGCAACCTCAAACTCCTGGGCTTAAGCGATCCTACTGCCTCAGCCTCCCCAGTAGCTGGGACTACAGACATGCGCCACCATGCCCAGCTAATTTTTTTCTATATATATATTTTAGTTGGCCAGATAATTTCTTTCTATTTTTAGTAGAGATGGGGTCTCGCTCTTGCTGAGGCTGGTCTCGAACTCCTGACCTCGAGCGATCCACCCACCTCGGCCTCCCAGAGTGTTAGTATTACAGGCGTGAGCCACTGCACCCGGCTTTGGGATGTATTTTGAAGTCAGAACTAAGAACTGTGTGAAGGATGTTTAATGTGAGGGAAAGGAAAGTGTTAAGGAGAACCATATGTATGTATATATCTCTGTGTGTATTTGTGTGTGCATTCCACTTCATAATAAAGAAAAAGCTGACTTCATTATTTTAATTTGTTGTAAAGGCTTAACACTTTATTTGGAAGAGAAAACAAAATGGTAGCATTTTTGTTCCTGCATACTACTTTATAGTTTATATGTAGCATGTATATATTCAAATAAACTCAGAGAATTTTCCTAAGATTGTTGATTTAATCAATAAACTACTCGTAAAGTTCAAAAAGATAGTGTTTCACATACACAGTAACGATTTCAGAGAAAGTGCTCTGTGAAATTACATAGTTCCTTGTGACAATCTCATGTTTTAGTGCTATATTGAATGTTTACAATGGATTACATCTCTTTTATTTTATTTTATTTTATTTTATTTTTACTTAGTCTTAGAGAAATGTTTAGGTTTGAGTGAAAATTGTCTGTTGAATATTTTCTGTAGCCATTTTTATTGTTTTATGTGTTTTTTTCTTACTTTTCTTATTGGTTTTTTTTTTTGGAGACGGAGTCTTGCTCTGTTGCCCAGGCTAAAGTGCCATCCGTGGCATCAGCCTAGCTCACAGCAACCTCAAACTCCTGGGCTCAAGCAATCCTTCTTCCTCAGCCTCCCAAGTAGCTGGGACTATAGGCATGCGCCACCATGCCTGGCTAATTTTTTCTATATATATTTTTAGTTCCAGCTAACTTCTTTCTACTTTTAGTAGAGAGGGGGTCTTGCTCTTGCCCAGGCTGGTCTTGCACTCCTGACCTCAAGCGATCCTCCCACCTCGGCCTCCCAGAGTGCTAAGATTACAGGCATGAACCACTGCGCCCAGCCTTATTGTTTATATATTTAAGTGGATTCTGCAAATCTGAGTCCTATATAAATTAAGGCTTTATTCTCTTTATGTAATCATTTCATAGTTGGCCTCTTTGCAGCAATGGCTTTATTTTATAAAGAGCAACTTTTAATTTACAATTTATATTTGGAAAAAGTGTCAACAACATTTAGGTTTTGTGATTTAGGTGACCATTACTATGCCTATTGCACCTTGTATGTATGGTTGTGAAGCTAGGAGAAGATAAACAGTTAGCTGGCCACAAAATACATCAAGTGTAGAGCTGACTGCAAAAGTCACAGTGAGCTATAAGCCAGTTCATTTGTGTTTTCATTAGGTAGGATATACTGACTTGCATAATTATGCTATTGTTGAGTGGTGACCTACAATAAAGGTGCCTGTGATTACTGCCTAAGACTATTACCAATGTAAATAAAGGTCTTGAATATTCAAAATAAATCAGTCATTCTGAGGTTCCTTTAGTGTGTGATTTACATGTATTTCAGAAAGTGCCTTTCTCTATTTGACAGGATCCTGAGCTTTAACTTTCTGGTGCCCTGTGTCCCTAGTGTTTAGTCCAGGGAGTCCTTCCTGTCCAGGCTCTTCCTGGTTTTAATGATAGCAAAGAGTTTTCTAATTCCCAGAAGTGGTTGATATTATTGACTACAATTCTCATGCACAAGAGACTTTGGAAACCCAATAATCTGGCCCTTATTCATTCTCCATGTCTAGAGTATAACCTTTGCAATTAATCACACAGTATGGCTGACTTTAATTCTGCCTGCCAGCAAGTCTCCAAGGGCTCCTTTCTCCACTTTTATTGTTATTTCTACATAGGGAGCCCTCTTCAAGGATGAGGAGAGTGTGGTTGTAGGCTAGGACTCCCAGGGTGTTGAAGCAAAAGCTGCAAGTGCTCCTGCTCTTGTTCTGGGGATAAACAAGGCTGGGAACAGCACCTATTGCCCACAAAGAGTTCTAACTGGAGCTAAGCGTCAGCAGGCTGAATCAAACCAAGAAGGCAGATGCTGGGATTTGGAAGTGAATACTAAATAAGGGAAGAGAGAATGCATAAGGATAAAGGAGGCAGTGCTCTTTCCTATACCAAGAAAGCATTGTGCCTTGTTTCCCGCATGTTGCTGGGGACTACAGATCAACCATCAAAAGTGCAAAGTGGTGACAAGCTACCTGACTCAAGCAGTACTCCGTAAATGCTCAACAATATGAGCAGCACTTATTGTTGTTTTGTTATTCTATTCAACCTGATTTTTCCATATAATAGACATAAGTTGCATTTTCTTAATTGAATCCTATAGTAACTAGTGGGCTACCTATCACTGGAGACAGCAGCCCAGGTTGCAAACTGGTCATGGTTTACTGTAATGTAAAACAGGGATCTACCTGCCCTACCCTTGGGTCCACTCATCCTCTGCTCTCACAACTTGTAGTCATTAAGTTGTATGCACATCTATTTTAGCTATTATGAAATTAAATCTTTATATAGGATTAATATATAGTACATATATATACATGCACACTGTACATATATATACTATATCCATCAAATGAATGTGAATCTAAAAAATAGTTGTATATTTTCTCAGCAGCTCTATTAATAATAAACTAAGAGTAGGAAAGATAGCCTGGTTAATATTTCTCAATTTTTTTAACCTTATATGACATGTATGAATTAATCTATCTAGTCATATGTGCTTTTATGAAGGCAGGATTAGCAGTGATGATAGGTCCTCAAATATTCATTATTAATATCATTTGTTTTTACCCCCACATTAGTTGGTGGACCAGGAAACTGGACTGTGATATTCTAAACAGAGATGTTAGATGATATAACTGAAAGTGTACTATCTTCTTGGCCAGTAACTCTAGAATTCCTGCCTCACAGTTTTTATGGGAAATCCCATCATCTTGGGACCATTATTCTTGTTTCCTCATAATACTTCAAGGGAGTGCAAAATGGGATGCTAATGAGTTAGCTCTGCAGGTAGAATAACCAAGTAATGAGACACTGAAGATTTTGCCATTGTAGTGAAAGAGTGAGGAACTTAGAGAAACACTTATGATTCAAACAGTTCACAATAGAGAATCCAGAAATAAAACCATCTACCTACAAACAACTGATGTTTGACAAAGCAGACAACACATATACTGGGGAAAGGAAGCCCTCTTTAGTAAATGGTGCTGGAAAATTGGATAGCCACATGAAGAATGAAACAGAACCCCTATCTTTTGTCATATACAAAAATTATTTCAAGATGGATTCAGGACTTAAATGTAAGGCATGAAACCATAAAAATTCTAGAAGAAAATGTAGAAAAAACTCTTTTAGATATCAGTCTAGGCAAAGAATTTATGACTAAGACTCAAAGGCAAATATAGTAACAATAAAATAAATAAAATAAATGGGACTCAATTAAACAATATTCATTTTTAACTAATCCAAGGCCACTTTCAAATAGCATTGTACTGCTTCAGGTGTAGTTCAGGTAACTCCCATCTCTTGTCACCTTGTTGTCATTCATTTTACTTATCCCTTGTTATTAACATTGCTTTACACAAATAGATATTTTTTAGGTTAAGAAGAAATAAAGAGATATTTACCTCCATTTATTCATCTCTGATGTTCTTTTGTTTTGATTTGTTTTTTAAATGCAGATACAAATTCTTATCTATACCATTTTCCTTCTTCTTGAGGAATTTCTTTTATATTTCTTTCAGGGAAGGTGGTGATGAATTCACTTAGTTTTTGTCTGTTTATAAAAATCTTTATTTGCCCTTAAGATTTGATAATAATTTCTCTGAATATAGAATTCTAGTTTAGTGGGGTTTTCTATTCTTTCAACATTTTAAATATTTCACTCTGTTCTCTTCTTGCTTATATGGTTTCTTATAAGTCCACTATAATTCTTACCTTTGTTTTTCTATAGATAAGAAAGATACTTTTTTTTTTTATGCTATGCCTCTGGGCTTTTTTGGTTTTCTGAGGTTTGAATATGATATGTCCAGGTGTTTTTGTTTTGTGTGTAAGAGGTTTCTTTTTTCTTTTTTCTTTTTGTTTGTTTGCTTTGGTATTTATCCTGCTTTGTATCCTCTGAGCTTTCTGAATCTGCAGTTTGGTGTTTGAAAGGGTTTCAGCCATTATTGCTTCAAATATTTAATTTATTTTTGAAGGATTGCAGACATTATTGCTTCGAATAATCCTTCTGGTATTCCAAGTATGTGTATGTTACATCTTTTGATTTTGTTCTATAGTTCTTGGGTATCACGTTTTTTATTTTCTCATTAAATTTGGATTTCAGCTTGGGAAGTTGATGCTCATGAATTCTTTCCTCAGAATAAGTGTCTAGTCCATTGATAATTCCATTGAAGGCATTCTTCATTTCTGTTCCAGTGATTTCTAGTATTTCCTTTTACTTCCTTCTTAGAGTTTCCATATGTCTGCTTATATTAACCATCTGTTCTTGTATGTTTTCTTCTTATTCCATTAGTGTCCTTAAATATTGATCATAATTAATTTAAAATCTCTGCCTAATAATTCCAGCATCTGTGTCATATCCGAGTCTGGGTATGATGCTTACTTTGTCTCTTCAGGCTGTGTTTTTTCTTGTCTTTTGGCATGACTTTTAATTTTTTGTTGAAAGCTGGAAATATTGTGTAGAGTAATAGGAATTGAGGTAAACGGGCCTTTAGTGAAAGGATTTGTGTTGCTATAGCTAGCAGTTGGGCTGTGTTTAATGTCTGTTTTAGTTGTAGGTTCCAGAGGCTTCAAATTCCTTTAGTGTCTTTGTTTTTGTCTCCTATTTTGACTTCAGGATTTTCTAAGTACTCCTCCTCAGAGAGTCTGTGTGTTGCAGCTCTTTCAGCTGTAATCCACTTTAGTATATTGGAAACTTGTTGGTCCCGTGGTAAGGTATGGGGGAGGGCAAGTGTTCTATAATTTTCCAATTAAATCTCGGCTCTTTAGTGGACCTATGTCTCAGGAGTGCAAGATCCACAGGTGTTTCTACTAAGGTAGAGCTTTTTTTTTTTATCCCCGCCTCCATCTTCTGAACCTGTGATCCCTATTTGTTATATATTCTACCCCCCCCACACACACACACACACTAGATGAGACAGGAAGGTTGGACGTGACTGGAGTGGGTCAGATTCCGTTTTTTCAGCTGAGCTTTGGCAAAATCCTTTCCTCTGGAGAACAGGCATTTGTTATGAAGAAGGCTCTGGGCTTATTTCACATTCCCCCTCCTCCAGCTGGAGTCACTGAAAAATATCTTCCTAAGATCCTCAGCATGAGTACCTGTTGTGATTCTTGGAGAAAAAGCCCCCCAAAGTGTGGCTTCCTCAGCAGTTTTTTACTGTCCACTTGTTCATACTTAGCCTCCAGCAATTCATAATTATGTTCAAATGTTTCTATCAATTAATTGCTCCAGCAGCTTCTGCTCCAGGTAAGTAGATTTTAGTTGCTATTTCATCCTTGAGGCACCTGTCTCTCCATATTTTGCGGTTGTGGTTCGTCTGCGATGCCAGTTCTCTGATAGATACAAGGAACTTGTTGATTTTCAGTTTGTATTCATTTTTTTTGTAAGAATGGGCATGATGACTTCCAAGCTCTTTCCATGAATGAGTTTAAACTGCGAGCCGTATGACTGAAAAATAAATGTTTGAGCATATGAAAACATAAAACTTTTGTATGGCAAGAAGTTACTGTAAGGTTTTTTTTGGATTTGTCAGCGCCAGAGAAAGAAAGATGAGCAGAGTTGAAAGGGATAAGTAAAGAGGCTTTATTGGAGTGCTCCCAGGTGAGGGTAACAAGTCCCAGGAGAGGGGCCTGGGAGAGATTTTTCAGGTCCTGGGAGACAGAGAGAGAGAGAGAGACCCGAAAAGTCGCCCCGCCCAGAAGTCTGAGTGGGTTTATATATGTTTTTTGGGCTAGGGGATGGGGGTTTCTTTGTTGGGAAGATTTTGGGGCGAAGAGTGAGGAATTTCTTTGTTGCAGTTTTAGGGCAGGTTTTGAGGAATAGGAGGGGCTTCTTTTTTTTCATTAAGGAAGGGAGGAGTGCCTGCCACCAGCCTTACAGTTACCATATGCAAAATCAATTAAAAGAAAAAGAGTGTATATGCATGGAGATCTTGAATAAGTTTGAATAAGCAAGGTGAAATGTGTAGAAATATACACACTGCACTGTGGATATGGGTTAGCTCAGGAAGGTGGAAGGGAGAGGGTTGTGAAGCAGACGATGAATTTTTACTTTGTATGTCTTTGTATTTCTTCACTAGTTTCAAACTTGTGTTAAAATAGTAATTTGAAAAATCAGATGTACAAATCCTAAAGAAAAAAACCCACCAATACCACTACAGCCCAGAATTTACCAAGTATGTCAGTTTGGGTCGGTGAAGACAACAGAGTCACAACAAATACTACAGACATAAGAGGTTTAATACAGGAATTAAGTGTTCCATTGATGTGGGAGTAGCTGAGGGAATGGTGCTGTGCTAGGCTGCGTCTGGAGGATCAGAGAAGCCGTTACTAGCGATTTCAGCAAAGCCACTGGTCAGATCCCTCATAATCTCCCTAGAAAAATACTGTCTATTTCATTTATACCTTACGTTAACACTAAGTCCTTTTAATCAGGAACTTTGTTAGTCTCAGGTTAGGAGACTATAAAGGAAAGAGGATTCTGGAACACATAGTACCAAGCTTAACCAAGTGGACATAGCACAGTCAGGCAGAGTGCATTGCTTTGTCAACTTGGCATTCATACAATCCTTTTTAACTTTCAAATCAAGATAATAATCATGTCATGCTTCTAACATAATGCAACTATCCATATACATATATTCATATGTATACATAAACACGTCTATACACACACACTAGTGAAATACACACACATATACACACACATATATGTGAGTGAAAGCAAGAAAATACACATCACTAGCTTTTTCCTTATTTCTGCATGTGGTCACATCGCCAGCTGTGGTTAGGGAGAGTTGTCCTGGTTCTTTGGCTCCTTGCTTGGAAGAATTGCAAGCAGGGCCAGTGCAATGAGTGATAACAGACATGAAGCACTTCCATACAAGCAGCTTTTACTGCAAAGCAAAAGTAAGTTTCAGAGAGAGGAACAGGTCTGTCCTGGTGAGTGGAGATGACCCTGAGTTTAAAGACAGTGTAGAAAGTATAGCATACTCTCAAGGTCAGTAGAGAGTGGCCTGCTCCAATGAGGAACAGCGTCATCCCAGGAGTAGGGTCTCTCCTTTATGCTAATCTCTAATAATATGTTAAGCTGGGGGTGGAATATTCACGTATTTTCAGGGAGGAGGGTGGAGATTCCTGGAATCATGTACCCTCCCATTTTTGTCCTTGTATGGCTGGCTCCAGAGCTGCCATGGTGCTAGAGGGTGTGAGTTTTACTACGTTATGGAGGAAAACGTTACCTTTGGTCATAAGCTCCTAGTTCTGCACAGGTTTCTGGCTGGGAAAAGTCCCTAACCTCAAGTTCTTGCTGTTGTGGTTTCTTTTTTCTGTTTTTATTGGTCCTAACCCTTGGCCCTTGACCACATGCCCCTATCGCCTGCCCTGCCACATGCATGTCTAACCGCCTTCCTTGCCACCTGCCTACCCCTCATCCCTACCTAACAACATGACCATAATCTGGTATTACATCTTATATTTTCTGCTTCCCATGTCATATCCCCTTTGTCTTCAATTGTTTGTGGTTCCTTGAGTGGCGGATGACCCAAACCTTTATTCCGGAGGGGGGTCTAAGCCATTAGCAGTCCTGCTTATGTTGTAGTTTTCCATTCAGTGTTGTCACAGGAATATTAAGAGGATCCCTAGGGAATCTCCAGAATTCTGAATTTATTGGCTATCTATTGCTGCGTAACAAATTACCAAAAAACTCAGCAGTTTAAAACAACACAAATTTCTTATCTCATACTTTCCTGTAGATTAGAAATTAGCTGGATGCTTTGCTTCAGGGTCTCTTGCAGGCTGTACAAAAGTGTTAACTTTCTTATAAAAGAAAAATAACTGGAATACAGTTATTTTAAGGCTCAATTGGGAAAGGATGCACTTCCAAATTCATGTGGTTGTTGTCAGGATGTAGTTCCTCAAGGGATGTTAGACTGAGGGCCTCAATTCCTGACTGGCTGTTGGCCAAAGTCTTCCCTCCGTTCCTTGCCAAGTGGGTCTCTCCAATAAGGCAGCTGGATTCCTCAAAGCATGCAAGCTGAGAAGACCATATAAAGAGTCTTAACAAACAGCAGCCATACTATTTTGTAACCTAATCATGAAGTAACATCCCACCCTGTGAGAGACTGAATCCATTGCTGTATTCTGTTGGTTAGAAGCAAGTCGCTAGCTGGGGGTCGTTGGGGCCATAGTAGAAGTCTGTCAAACACATTCGGCATACTCCTTTCTGCCAATATGTGTGTTAGTAATCCAGTGGTACCGGTCACTAGAGTTATCTCACTTTTTGCCTGTTAATTCTATGAAATCAGGAGCTCAAGGTGACAAAGTGGTATTATCAGCTTCCATTTTCACATAGCCACTGTTTTACTCCGTGTAGAAGCAAATATACACATAATAATGCTCTTTGTGGAAGCATTATTACATTGGAAACTAAGCTCTCTAAGCCAGAAGAAACCTTTTGGGCAGGGAAGGCAAATTCAAATCAAGCATAAGCGTCTATTTCAGTATAAACAAATTTCTGCCCCTTCCATAAACCAAGTTTTCTAATGTGCTCAGCTTGCCTTCAGATAGCTTTCTCTTCACTGTGTATAATGCTGTTATAGCAGGAGCTCATGGTTCGTCTCCACTGTTGGCAGGTTGGCCACTCAATGTTGGTATCACCAGATTAACCTTGGCAAGTGGAAGCCCACGTTGCTGAGTATTTCTATTCCAACTTTTCACTTTAGAACTAGGAGTAAGGCCACAGGGTGGCTCAAGGGACCCAGTGCCGACAGGTTGAGCAGAAACAGCATTAATCATCTGGCTCTCAGAAGCTCCCTTTGGAGTGGTGTGTCACTGTGCTGTTCTGTGTGTCTAAGAATTTGTGTTAGCTCAGAGCCAGTGTCCAGTAATCCCTAAGATGTTTGTTTCCTTTTCTTCCTTAAAGCACAAACACCCTGGTAAATGGGTCCAGGTTCTTTTGGAAAAGGCTATATGTATATTTTGTAATATACATTTTTGGCAATATAGCAGTATCCTTCCTCAAGGGGTTCAAGCCGCCTTTTCATTTAAGGTGCTCTGAGTCTGTAAATCACTCAAGTCTGAGAAGCGGATAAAGACCAGATTCAATTCAGGTTTCTATCCACCAGTCCTAAAGATTTTTGCTTACATAAATCAAATAGACTTGATTAGTAGGCTGTTCACATGTATTAGCCCTAAGGATATAATTATTTAGCCATAAAGATCCCTATAGGTCACATTCTCTGACTACTGCCATAATATCAATGCTTCTTGTCCTTTATGATAACAATACCCACCTTGACCCTGGGAATTAAATAGCAGTAAAAGTTAGCTACATTGCTTGGCCCCTGCGGCTTTAGAAGCCCACAATTCCCATTGCCTTCTGGGAGTCTATTCCATTGATAACCTCTTACACTCTCATTTCTGGCATGCAAAAAATTGCCATTAGTGAGTCTTTAAGTTTGCTTATTTTATCCTCCTCACTGTCTTTCTGAAAGACTTGGAGAGGGAGTAGATGAGCAGGGGACACAATAAATCCCCATCTCCCTATGCCAGCATCCCTATCTCCCCAGCATCCCTATCTCCCCAGCATCCCTATCATCTCCCTATGCCTTTCAACACTGCCGTTTTTGGTTCCCTTTGGCCGCCTCAGGGACTTAACAGTCACCCAGCCAATAAGCTTGTCAAGGTCAATTCTAGGTGTCAGCTTGACTAGATTAAGGGATACTGAGACAGTTGGCAAAATATTATTTGTGGGTATGTCTGGGAGGGTGTTTCTGGAGAAGATTGGCGTGTGTGTTGGTGGACTGAGTGGGGAAGACCCACCCTCAATGTGGGCCGGTGACATGTAATTGTCTGGGGGCCTGGATAGAAAAAAAAAAAAAAGGCAGAAGACAGATGAATTCACTTTTTTTTTTGTCTTCTGGAGCTGGGACACCTTTCTCTTTCCCTCAGACATAGGAACCCCAGCTTCTCAGGCTTTTGGTCTCAGACTGAGTTATATCATCAGCTTCCCTAGTTCTGAGGCCTTCAGTCTTGGTCTGAGCTGTGCTACCAGCATTCCTGGGTCTCCAGCTTGCATACAGCCTAACTGGGAACTCCTCAGCCTCCGTAATTGCATGAGCCAATTTCCCTAATAAATCTCCTCTCATCTTTCTCTCTCTCTATCCCCCCATGTCTCTATCCCCCCATCTCTCTTCTGTCTCTATCTCTCTCTCTATCTATTGGTCTCTATGGAGAACCCTGAATAATACAAAGCTGTTAGAGTTTATTCACAGCTGTTCATCGAATCCAAAATCACTGATTATTGCACTCCTGTAAATACACCCAGCTGAATCAAACAGTGTATTTCTTCCTCCCTGTTCTAACATTGTTAGAATCCTTTTCCAAAGATATTCCCCTCAGTTTCTGCTGATAAAAATTGTCAAAATATTTCAATTCTTTTCATGTGAATATTATATTCTCCAGGATCATACTTTGTATTTTTTTTTCAAAGTTTGAATCCAGTTAAAGGTCTAGAAGCAAGAGAGGTGATGGAGTGGGAGTTGATGAGAGACAGCATTCTCCTACAAGTCTAAAGTTTCTTTAGTAAGGGGGGTGAATCTTCTCAGACAGGGCAGGTTCCTACTGAGTGGCATTTGGGTGTTCATTGCAATCTATCTAAATATCTGTACCCCAATCTTTAGTGTCCCATTCTTTCCCAATCAGTGTCGTAGATAATAGTACCATAAGAGACACTGAGAAGCTATGAATTTGATTTCATTTTAATTTAATCCCTTGTAGTATCAGACATTGGGTTTGGTTTTCAAGTATTTCAAACCTGCAACTAAAAGCAATGAGGTATTTTTTCAAGACAGTCTAAGGTGTTTCACTTTCGTTACTAGGACCCTGAGATGGGAATACAAAGCCCTGACTTCATCATTTGCTTTTTCAAATTTTTCCAGTACAGTTAAAATAACTAACCATCTTCTTCTCCTCTGTCCTTATACCCTATACTTTCATTATAATGTTTTTCTAGTTAAAAAATTTTAGTAAGTGGTAGGTCACTTCTGTGTTCTGAATGTTTGTGTTCCTTCAAAATTCATGTATTGAAATTCTAACCCCAAGGAGACAGTATTATTAATAGAAGGTAAGGTGTTTGGGAAGTGATTAGGTCATGAGGATGGAGCCCTCACCGATCGGATTAGTGCCTTTGTAAAAAGGGCTCCAAAAAGCTCCCTTGCTCTTTCTATCATGTGAGGACACAGCAGGAAGGCACTGTCTGTGAGGAAGTGGCCTTCACCAGACATCAAATCTAATGGAGCTTTGATCTTGGACTTCCCAACCTCTGGACCCATGAGAAAAAGAGGGTTGTTGTTTATAAGCTACTCAGTTTGTGACATTTTGTTATAATAGCCTGAACTAAGACAGCCACCCAAAGCTATTGGCATCCCACTCCAGGTAACTCTAGGTAATGATGTAAGAAACTATTTTAAAACTGTATATCATGGTTTATAAGTACACTATTTACCACTGGCAATGAGGTTATTAATCCTTTTAAATCTAATCATATTATAAAACCAATTTAAGATTCCTATCCTTAAGATTTGGTTCCCCTGGATCTACTTTACTGCTAAAAGCTATATCAGTCTGGGTTTGGTCAGAAAAATGGAGCCACTGTACGGATTACAGAAATAAGTGGTTTAATGTGAGAATTAAGTTTTACACAAATTTGTATGAAGCCAGTGGAGATTTATCTGGAAGGCTGCAGCTGGAGGATCAGAGAAACCCTCATTAATCATTTCATTCTTAATCACTGGCACTGGCATGAGTCAAAAAGGCTAGCAGGATGTTTGTGAAGTTATGCACATGAAACCACAAAATGGGAGCTTATAAGAGGTCTGGAGAAGCAGCCCAGTAAATCCAGTCATCATGTTTGATTTTCCCACAGCCTCCTAAGAATAGTGGATTCTGCTTCAATTCTGTCTTCTAAATAATTTGTGAGGTCCTCCCACTGGCAAATTTTAACCTGCCACCACACAGGGAAGGGAATTCTGTGAAATAAATTTCCCAGACTTGAATGGGAGTAGTAGCAGTTGTGTCAGGGTGTCAGCAGACAATCCAGAACATCTAGTTCTTTCCTGTCTCTGATAAGGTTTTCCAAATGCCCAAACTTTAAACATTCCAGTCTTCCCGAGAAGCATGCTTATATTAGTGTGTTGAATTTAACTACCATTTTTCAGGTGCTCTGTATCATATATCATACTGAAATATGGGAATGCAAAGATATTGCATTCTTGCTTCAATATTTCATAGGCTAACAGGGAAGAAATATTTGGCAACAAATAAGTGGTAGGTATTCATTTGAAGGATGCTGCAATAATGGTATAAACCAAGATAGAGTGGGGAAAAAAGGATGTTTGTCAGGAAAGCAAGGTTAAGAAGGTGTTTCTAATGAAAAGGAATAGGATATAAAAAGCATAGCTTTAAAATGAAAAAAAAAATAGAAATTTAAGTCGATTTGTATGGCTGAAAATTAAAAGTTCGGCGATCGTAGGGGAGATTAAGTTGGCAAAATAGACAGAGGTAAAGTCAGGAAGAACATACACAGAAGATTTAAGTGGTGTAGGAAATGGAAACCAATAAGGGGATTTAAGCACTGGAGACTTGTTTTGCATAAAGTCACTCTTTACATCAATATGGTGGAGAAATTGGAGTGGGTCAAGGCCAGTGGTGAAAGGCATGTTAGGAGGCAATTGCCATAGTCTAGATGAAAATTGTATAAATGCCATGGTACTTGAAGAAGAGGGAGTGGTTTCAAATGGGGCTTCACGTAATTTAGTTGATTGGATCTGGAGAGGTGCAGGGAGAGCTGATCTGGCATAACCTTTCTAGTTCTGGCTTGGTTGACCTGGTAAATGGTAAAGGCCATAAGCTAAATAGGAGCTCAGACTAATGTGTACTTTGTAAGAGCTAAACTATAAGAAATATCATGATCTTTTTATTACTTTGAAATGGAACTACATTTAAAGTTATAAAATGTACAAAATGTTCCTATGTCTTTGTGGTACATAGAAAATATTTAACAATGTCAAAATAAGAAATGTAATGTATGTGCAAATTTAGGTGTTTAACATGACCTATAAAAATATCTGTCAATTAGAAAACCCTTGTAAATAGTATGCTGTGAATGTCAGAAAATGTAGGCAAAAGTGTAGGAAATTTATGCAATTTAATATGAGCCATTTATTTTATACAAGTCAAGGCATATTATGGTCTTTATTTCCATACTCGTTTTCCTTGTTCTCTCTCACTTTCTCTCTGCTTCTTCATTTAATTTTCATATTCTGAGTTCATAATCTATATATTCATTTCATAGTTTTCTTGCTGCAATAACCCATATAGTTCTGTTCATAAAGTATACTTTCTGAATAAATAAAGGATTCATTTAATCAATAAATTAACCAAATGGAAGGAACTATGCTATCACAAAGTGATTATTACAGAGCTACAGTGGGGTCAGGAGACTTGGGTTCTGTTCTCAATTCTGTGACTTTGGCATATGACCTAATGCCCTTTGAATGATTGATTATTTCTATTTTTGTACTTATCAGACTACATTTTAATAATTATTAAAATATTTTCAGGAATCTGCTACTGGACAACTATACTCTTTGAGGGTAAGCAAGCTATCCTAATCATGTTTGTGTTTCCAAAAATTAGTCCAGTGCCAAGCATCTGCCTAATGAATAATAGTTGAAATATTAAATAATTGATTATCAACAGTATAAAGAAAGTTTAAGGTCTTGGGAGGTGGGGCCAAAATAATATATGGAGAAACTGCAGTATACAAGATCAATAAAAGAGCAAACAGTGAGGTTTAAAAAATAATAAAAATCAGTGGTGAATCCAGGAGAATACCTCAACTTTTGATTTCAAGAGCAAATCAGCTCTTGGGATCAAAAGGCAAAAGTAGACTTTATTCCGAGCAAGAGTGGTTTGCATCTGACCCATTCTATATTTTTAACCAATTGTGAAAAGTACTAGATGTGATAATGGAACGTAAGAAATAATTATTTGGAGATTCACTGCTTCTGGAATATTCCCATTTGTGAGGTGGTGATGGTGGTGGTAGTGAGTGTAGGATAGTTAATGAACTGGAGTAGCCCATTTTCTTTAAACTTTTATTACAAATACATTCTTCAGAGTCAGAACCATTCTATGGTTAAAAACCTGCTTAGGTGCTATGGGTTGAATGGTTTTGTCTCTTCTGAAATTCATGCTGAAACTTAATCCGAAATGAAATAGTATTAAGAGATATGGCCTACAGTGAGAGACTGAGTAGGGCTCTTCCCTCATGAATGTGATTAAGTGCCTTTATAACAGGGCTTGAGGGGAGGGATTTCACCCCGTTTTACCTCTCTATCTCTGCCATGGAGTGCACAGAGTTCCTCCTCTCCAGAGGATGCAGCAACAAAGCACCGTCTTGGAAGGGGACAGACCAGGCCCTCACCAGCTGGCACCTTGATTTTGGACTTCCCAATTATGGAAAAGAAATTTCTATTGTTTATAAATTACCGATTCTGTTGTATTTTGTTATAGCAGCACAAACAGACTAAGAACCTAGGCTTCCATGAATACATATGTAGACTATTTCCTGATAAGTGTACCTGGCTGAGGAGGCATAAGGACCTACTTCAGGTTCTGTTTGCCAAGTCATGAGCATGGGAAAGGGAGAGGGGAAGGCAGGCAGAATAGCTGATCTGCCCAACAGGGACCTTTTTCTAATTTGCATAAGAGTGCAGCTGTCCTGGCCTTAATGGTACCAAAAGAACATCCAAAAATATAAAACAAATCACCGGTGTAGATTCTGACTACATAAAGTGCTCCAGGTTTTTTCATATAATGTCCTTATTATTTATTATACAGCAGGCTCCACAAGGCTAAGGCTGGAGAGTGTAATGAATCATTTTCAGTAGCTTTATCCATAACCCCTGCATTACAACTTGGTACTGAATGCATTCTTCTGAAGGATCCACTGAGAAATAAGAAACTCATATGTATGCTTTGACCTGCTATCATGGGATATTACCCCTTGATCTTTGTAGGAAAACCTTTTCTAATTTCCATACCTTAGAGACATATTAATGAATAAATGACTGATGAAAATGTTTCTTATTGAAATTACATACTTACTGAAAAATTAGCTAGATTAGAATTTTAGATGCTATTGAATATGTGATATTTTGGAGATTTTATGGAAGGGATTGATTTGCAGACATTGTTCTCTTGGGTTTCTAGTCTGTGTCCAGTTTTCTCAGTCTTTCATTTTGATTTAAATAACAGGAGAATTTCAAACCAGGCAAAAACGTCGAAATACTCTCAAATATTTAATCCAATTTGTGGTTTAGTGGTAGATGATGGCAAAGATGCTTCAAGACTTATTTATTGAATTCTTGCTCCAATTTAAAACAAGGAATCTTAGAACTGGGAAAATCCTAATGGTCATATGGTCTTGAATACTTTCCATGAAAGTAGCAGGAAGGTGGGGGGGGGGAGTCACCTGTTTGCTCTCTTTTTTTACTGCGTCGTTAAACCTTGCTAATTCCCAGAAACTTCCCTCTTATTTTAAATTGAAATTCTGCCTCACTGAAAATCTATCACATTAGATTCCTCCTCATCTCTCCTCCTATTCTAACCTGAGGTACTAGGCAGTATTATCAAAACAAATGATGTTTTACTAGGTCAAAACAGTTCTAATGTGAATTTTTGTCTCTTCCAGACTAAATACCTCCAGGTCTGCCAACCATCCACCATTTAAATTCCAGGCAACCCACATTTTTGTTTCTCTTCTTCTTTTCAGTCTTTAGTTTTGCAAAGACCCCTAAAAAGACTGCCTATGTTTGAATTCCAGCTCTACTCCTTACTAGATGCGTGAACTTGGACCATTATTTTAACTTCCTTTGTCTCAATTTAGTTATTACATGTAAAGTATTCATTTGCTTTACAAAGATTAATTGAGCACTTACCATGAACCATACAATCTTCTAGGTGATTGAGAAGCATCAGGGATCAAAATAAACTTTCTTGCCCTCATAGAAGTTATATTTCTTCTTAAGATGGTTTCTGGCATATACTATAGGCTTAATGGTGTTAGTTATGTGTGTATATGTTTGTGTGTACCTGTGTGTGAATATAATGTCCAAAGAAGTGAAAATAGATATACTCTCACTAGTGTTGAAATAAAACAGGATGATTACCTTTTAAAAGTTGGATGAATATTACTTTCTTTTAAAGCAGCATAAAATTGTTTTAGTAGCTGAGTTAATTATTGCTTTTCTTAAGGCTAAGGTCAACAAATGCTTTCAGCTATTTTGTTTTGTAAATAACATTGAGTCCTATTATTGGCAAATACAAAACCTCATCTGTGTGTGGAGTGCAAAGCTATGGAGAACACCAGAACCTAGCCAATACCTATTTGTATGGAGGTAAAGTTGCCTTGATGTTGTTTCTGCCTTACAGCCAGTTCTCCTTTCTGTCTGCTTCGCTTTGATCTGACTGCCCACTTCCTCCCACCCCAGTGATGTGCTGAGACCAACGTGTACTGTTGAGCTGATTGTTAAAAATTTAGGAATTTTGCAAGATGGTTACAAGCTACGGTTAGTGACTTGAAAATGGCCATGAGGGAAGTATTCATTTTACAGAAATCAACAAAATCTATGTATCAAAACTTTTATTTTGAGCCAGTTTACCAGCATACCACTGCCCCTATCTGACCAGTATTTTACTGTGTTTTTAGTTGCCAACTGAGCTTTGCTTGCATATTTACTAATAATTAGCCTATTGGCTGATACATGTTCAACTGTACCTTCTATTAAGGATATTTGTGTTTCAAGCCAGAATTTTCTTTTCAAGATGAAAAAACTTACAAAGCATATAGGGAAAGAGCTGTGGTGATAGGAAGAAGTTCTATGAATTTGCACGAGGGTAGGAATCTTTGTTTTTGTCACTGATGTTTCTCAATCACCAGAAGATTGTGTGGTATATAGGCACTCAATAAATATTTGTGGAACATATGACTGCTTTCCATATAGTAACTACTATATACACTGATGCACAAAGAGGTTAAATAACTGTCTGGTAACACAGCAAGTAGGGAGCGAAGCTGGAATTCGAACATAGGCAGTCTTTTAAGGGGTTCTTTGCAAAATTAAAGGAATTAAAAAAGCCAGTCTGTTTATTCACATTCCATTCAGGAGTGAAACCCTGAGGGGAAAGAAAAGAAGGCAGTGATCCCATCAAATCTATAAAGTAAAAATAATACCGAAGAATAAGAGCCTCATCTATTTAGCATTCCTATGAGGATGCTCCCGGTAAGGCTGCCCCTAGGGCATGTGAAGCCCTGGGAAAAATTTCTAGAGATGGAAGCCTGTATAAAGAATTTACTAAGATAATAATGTATTACAAAATTAATAAATACATGTGAGGGATAGAGATATATAGATGGAAATTTAGAATAATGGGCAGAGAAGTGGTACTTCAGTATTTACTTATTTTCTAAGCAGAGCACGTGATGATTCTTCCTAATGTCTAATCACCTTCTGCTTTTGTTCAACTCCTGAATCCATGTTTTTCTTGTCAAATGTGCCCTTTCTGTCTAATTCATATTTTCTATCACAAGAAAAAGGTAGTGGTACTGTTGTTACTCAAAATGTCATGGATCTTCAAAACTTATTTGTACTCACACAATGTGGATCTTCTTGGTTCTCCAGTTCCCTGATGCCCTCTATTTGATGATAATTACATCATTCCTCTGGGTGCTGCAGTGTCCATCATGCCACCCATGAACAGGGACTTCTAAGGACTCTCTCAGATGTTGCCACTGTGCTTTTTGTGTTGATGACCATAGATGCAAGTCTTTCATAGAGTATGCAGGAAAATATGAATAATAATATATTTTTCTGGTCATTTTAAATCTATTGTTTGGAACTTTGTGGCATAAATATAAAAAAGCACATATTCCAACCATATGTTCTCTTGAACCCTTCAGGACATATCACCGTATTTCTATGGTATAAGCTCTTTCAGTGTTGTTCACATCTCTGCTTCCCATTCACCACCACCAGTGAGTAAAAGGCAAGGGGCTCCTGGGTAGGGCAAAAGAGGGATCCCATTTGTGCAATGAACATTTGCCTTTTGTTCAGCTCTGCTTAAGACTGACCCTGGAGAGCATGATATCACCACATCAGTTGGAGGCAAGAGAGGACAATAATTGGAATGGCCCTCTGGTTATTGCAAAGCAATGCTTGAAAACATCTCTGGAAGAGATAGATGTGGCCACCCTGGAGGACTGCCTGTCATATGGCGTGGAGTCTACAAAAGGGGTGGGGTGACTGCCCTGGGTGCTAGCCTAGGGGGACAGACACAGGGTAATAGATGCCTACCATCACCTTTTCTGCTCTTGGGTACTGAAACCCATAGGCAGCACTACAGTCAGAATGTGGCCATGTGAGAACTGATACACAGGCACAAACAAGAAGCTTAAGCCCAAAGGTTTATAGTGAACTTTCAGAAACTCAGAGTCTTAAACTTGTCCTGTGTCTAACATGAGTTAGAAACACACAAAATCTTTATGTAAGCACCATTCTGGTGGCTGAATCTCATGGAAAAAAAAAAAAAAATACCATGCATGCTGTTAGAAGCAATATGCTTTTAAAGCTGCTCTCTTTGGACTAGTGCCTGGTCTTTGGACCATGAAGCAACATTAAAGATACAAGTCCTGGAGCTCCTCAGGGCATCTGGTCAACCCCATGTGTAATACAGAGGATCAGAGAGTGCCCCAAAGAGAAGAAATGGGAATCATGGTACATGTGCACCCCAACTATAAAGCACTACTGCCTGCAGGCAGTCCCAACCACCAGGGATGGACTTAGAAAATTTTGAGGAAGGTATTTCTGGTGACAGGACTCACGTGGGTTTGATAAGACAGCACTGCTGGCCTCAGGCAGTCCTGGCCGTCAGAGGGAGACTTAGAACATTTCAGCGAGGGACTCCAAAGCACAGAGTCTTCTGAGGGGCTTGTCCTGGGTCAGGGGTCCTGCTTGGTTGAGTCTGAAGGTGGTACTGTTCCCTGGCTAATGGATTATTTAATAATATTAGAATCTATGAGGCATGGCTTCCTGGAGAATGCCCTGTAAAATTTCTAGCTTTGCAGGATATTAAATGGAGATGTTTCAAAATAAAAGTGTCCTCTTGCCTTATGACATAATTCTATGGGCTTTACTTTTAGAGATTTCATCTATTATTCTGAGCCAGAAGTTCATGTTTCACATGGGAAAACAGGACTTGGGAGACTGCCCTTGATCTTTCTGCTTATCTGAGTCTATTGATTGCCTGTGTCCT
Source organism: Lemur catta (assembly GCF_020740605.2). Classification (NCBI taxonomy): domain Eukaryota; kingdom Metazoa; phylum Chordata; class Mammalia; order Primates; family Lemuridae; genus Lemur; species Lemur catta. Next base: position 34,630,231 of record NC_059138.1, read on the forward strand.
TGAAATTATCAGTAAAACTTAATACCAGGCAAGATCTCTGGTTTGTTTAAGTCTGATTTGCCAATCTGATCTTGTATGTTACTCATGTGGTAAATAGGGTTGATGTTTGAGGGTATGAACCATTTACTTGGTGGCACATCCATTGATTCTTCTTTTACCTAACTCTGAAGCTGGCAGGAAGGTACTGAAGCAGTAATTTTGGTCTCTTCTTTTTGAAGAGGGAGGGTTGGGTGGAAGAAGAGGGTGGAGAAGAGCTGTTCAGTTTCTAAATTCAGTATTCCCAGAGGAATATGTGATTTTCTATTTACACGGCTAGCTAGCAAATAAATTTAGTAACACCTATCAATAGTCTGTTAAGAACAGAGACGGAGCATTCAAAATTCAAAGCATGCATCACTCTATCAAAATAAGTTGTGTATTTCTTCTACTATAGCCTTTCTTTTATAAAAGAGAATTATCACAACAAAGGCCAGCTTTCTTCAAGTATTTTTGTTTTCGAGGCTATGTATTTCAAGGACATGCCATGCAAACAGAAGCATTGGTTTGTATGAGTAGAATTCAGCCAGAAACTTACAAAGTCTATGCGACTTCTCAGAAGTCAAGGTGATCATCTTTGGACATTTGTACAAAATCTTAGGGCACTAAGGTATTTTTGGAATCCTAGAAAATAATTTATTATTTAGGCTTAACTGATGTATAGGGTCCATTTTGGAGAACTGGCCTGAACCATAGTTATTAATTAATTAATTGTAATTTAGTGGTGTTTACTATAAAGATAGCTATCATGTGACAGGAATTGTTTCAAGACCTTTATGTGGAATATCTCATTTTGTCCTGCTAGCAAAACTTGAGATAGATATTATTATCCCCACTTTACATTTGAGGAAACCGAGGTACAGGGAAATTAAATACTGTAGATTGCTCATGGCTGCATAGTTAGTAATAACTGTGAGTCAAACAGTTCAGATTTATTCCAACGTGGCACCAAACATCAGGATGGATGTGATACCCCAGATGTAATAGCTAGGTAATTGTGGATGATTCCTCCCTAGCTGTTTGCTTCTAGGCCCTGAGCTTAAGGACTAGATTCAAAGATCCAGAAAGGCTGAAAGAATGAACTCATGCCATTCTCCTTAGCTGCTCATTTTAGGAGATATAGAACTAATTATAAATAATACTTACGTTTGTTTTCTTTCAAGCATACCACTGCTTTCTCCAATTCCCATGCTGATACCACATTCTGAGAAACAGCCTAGGATGGAGCTAGAAGGAGTGGCAGGGAGGTGGTGGGAGGCATTGAATTGATTAATTTTGTCTTCCTCTCTTCTTTATTGATAAATCACATTTATTAAATACCTAGATTATATAATAATGGGGAACTTTGACATTTGGTACAAAATATGATACTGTCTTAACCTTTGTGCCTTTCAAAATAAAAATAAAAAGTAAAGAGTAGAAGAGTAAAAAGTTATGGATTTCTAAGATGCGTATAAAGCAAAGCCCACTATACATCTTAGAAAAAATTTCCCTATATGTTACATACATCTTTATATTATTTGTAGCCCACACATTATATATTTACTTATGTAAATATACATTTTACAAACTTATCTTAGTACTTAGTTTGAGGTCATTTTATAATCATATGCTTTTACTTAAAATCATGTATATTTTTATGCTTTTACAATAGCAACAATGTTTTTGCTTTTTATCCCTTCTAAATGATGCACCTTTATTTCTTCAAGAGCAAAGGTAGTCTCCCATCGGTTTACAGTGGGTGGATGCTTTGCATTTTAAATATTGCTCTGGAAACAGGCAATTAGTCATAATCCAGGCCTGCCATTGTCATTTATTGATGAAGAAGCACTGATATGGAGTTCCTTCTTTTGTAAAATTGAGATAAGCTGTCCTCCCAAAGACATCAAGATAGGAGGAATCAATGTACATTGTCATTTTGACAGGCCATACTCTCCTGTTAGTTTACACATCTGCTCAAGGAGAGAAAATTATCAGATACTTTTGCTGATAATGATGAACAAGAGAGGAGTCTTCGGTTGGTATCTGAGGACAGTCTGTCAAGGCCCGGTAGAAATACAATCACGTCATTCTAATGACTGCCACTGCCCTGCAGGGGGAGCCATGATGACAGCTGATCCTTCCCCTGCAGTTTCATATCCTTGCTAATGACGTGACTCTAATTCTCAGACCTGTCAACAAGGATCTCAGAAGATTTGTCAGTACAGTGAAATACAGTGAGCTGTTTTCATGCATGTGTATTTAGGCCCTTACTCCCTGTTTTGAAGTGGCCAGTCTCTGGGGGGATAGGAACACCAAGGACAATTCAGTTGTGCCCATATGGTTTGGATAAAGGGCTGGCTCATGTTAGAAGCTGAGGACAAATGACGATTTTTACCACAGATACTGAAAAACTTAAGAAATGGCTCAGAGGGACAGTATTACAATAAACACAACTTAATTAACTATACAAATATAGCCAGAATGTCCTCAGCCTTCACCGATACCTATGAAGTCCAGCTTGTGGTCTGAGTATTGCTAAATGGCTCCTCTATACCTGTCCCTTTTTCTTTTTAGGAAGTCAGCTGACTCTGAGATTGGCTGTGAAAATAATACCACTCTTTTCTCTATCTTATTTCCCTCTCTATTGTGTCAGAAAATATCTAGTATTTTCTATTTGTTCTTACATTAAGGAAATGCTGATGTATTTTCACATACTTAATAATTGGAACTAGCGTGTGAAGACCAAAGGGACTGATTTCTAATTCTCAAGTTTGACTTTTTATTCTTAAAGCAAAGCTAATTTTAATAATTAGCAATTAAAACTAATAAAAGTATAAATGTTAACCAAAAAAATAATTGCCTGTAAAAGAATTTAGGTGAATCATAGACCATTTTTACCAAGGCAAAATAATAGGCAGAGATGTAGAGGGATTATTAGAATAATTAAAGATTCGAAAAAATTACATAATTATTTGAACTTTTCCCAGTAAAATAGAAACGTTGGTATGTTTAACTTGCAAAATATCCTAGACTTTCCATTTTAAGGCCTAAGGAAATAATATGAGATTTGATTAAATGGTAAATGAAAGTGTTTCATCCAGGTACTGACACTTAGTAAGTGTTAAATAAATGTTGATATATGAATGATGGCCTCTCACTTCTGCTATGTTGGCTAAAGCTAAGATCTTAAAAATTTCTGATGTGTGTGCTGTCTGATTTTTCTTTATTCTTATGGTATTATAGGACAAAAATGACAAAGATATTGAAAACTGAAGATTATTTTCATTGCTGTTGTGGCTTTTATAATGTAACATGTATCCCTGGGTCAAAAGTAAAGCTAGATAATCATGACCATTGTGAGTACTGACTCCGTAGACTGAGTGTGTCACATTCAATTTTGTATCCTGTGGGCCACTGGGCTAAGGTAGTATATAGCCCATGGAGTGTAACTTCTTTTGGAATGTGATGTAAGGCTAAAGGAACACATGGCAAAGATGTCTACAATATAAGTATGACAAAATTATTTTTGTTCTTCTACCCTATTCCCTTTCTCACTTGCATTAATTCTATTAAGGAACAAAATATAGTACAAGGAGAAAACCAAGAATTAGTTTTCAGTGTCTTTTGGGCAATTACTACCAAAATGGATTAATTTATTATTTTGTCAGTATCTTTGGTACTCCAGCCAACAAACCCCATTGGATGGGCCCAACAAGAATGTGCCTTGTACCAAAATTCAGTCCTATAACACTACACGTTTACTAAAAAAATAAAAATCATCCTAACAAAGAATCACCCTGATCTTTCTTTTTCCTTTATAACATAAGTTGATTATGGTTTCCTGAACCTGAATTTGATTTGGCTTTAATTCGTTTTTGATCGCATAAAGGGAGAAACAGCCCTTTCTAAATTATTCATCGTGTTGTTTAATAAGTAGGCACCATACAACGTGATGGCTCCTGAAACTCCATTAGTCTATTGAGAAATATATAATTACAGACTATTATGAAAATAAGAATTTTTTATTACACATATGTATTTGACAGCCTGTAATTAGTTTGGACTCTCTAATTAACATATGTTTTACTTAATGGTGAGTGATTATGGATTATCATTTAATTATAGATAATTTCAAATGCTCGTCTGTCTTTTTTGGTGAATCTTAGAAATAAAAATAAGCATTTGTCAAGAGCAAGAAGAGGGTGATTTTCTGTTTTGTTTTTGGCCAGTACCAAGAATATTATTATGAAATAAGTAGTAATAAAATAGCTTTGAGTAAATTGCTGAATATTTTTTACCATATATATCTTGCTATCATATTTATGAATGCTGCTGTTCTTTTATATGAGTTATTCATGAGTAATTTTTCACATAAAGAAGAATCAATAGTTCAGAGAACTATAGAAGCTGTTGTGAGTTATATTAATTGAACCATTTTTTTCTGAGTAGTCATTCTAAATACTTGGATTTCATCAATCTACCTTAATTAGAAGAATGTATTTGTATAATCAGGTTACAGAACCAATTGTACTTCTTAATACAGAATTACAAAGATAGTACCTGACCATCTTTGATTAGCTTTTTTGTTTTTATGTAACGTTTGATGAACTCACAGAAGTTTTTCTACTTGTTGATTTTGCCATATCTCATAGATACGTTTTTACTATTTAGAAAAATAATGTATAAATAGGGAAAACCTAAAGCATAAGAATCCATTTCTTTCTCTACAATCCACATGAAACAGCCATCACAATGGCAAGCTGTTTGAAAGGCTCTTGGTTGTTTTCTGTTTCAGTAAATCCGGAGTAAATGGGATTAATTAACTAATATTTCTAAAATCAGAATGTCTTTATTGAGGTTTGTGAGCAAAGGAAAGATATTCAGTAATTTCTTATAAAGTCTTTGTTGGTATTTATGGCTTAATTTGCATTTTGACAGAAAAATGCATTGCTTTTCAAACAAAACAAATCCATGCATTACAAAATATAAGTAGAAAGATTGTAATTAAGTTTCGTCTGCGTAGGGGTTTATTGAAAGTAATTAATGCCCTAAAGCAGATTAAAAAGAAAAAGAGGGCTAGAATGATCTGGGCCGGCTGTATTTTATAAATAAATGTACATGTCTTGCGCAACTGTATTAGTTCTCTGTAAATTTTGATGAAACCACAGCAAGATTGCTAGATGAATGGGATATACTGAGTAACTTTTTGTTGCAGGCAGAGCAGTGGCCCCTAAGGTGGCCACATTCTAATCCCTGGAACCTGTGGGTATGTTACCTTAAAGCAAAAAGGAATTTGCAGATGTGATTAAGTTATGGACCTGGAGATGGGAGATTATCCTGGATTCTTGGAGTGGGCCCAATGAAACCATAAGTCTTTGTAAGTGAAAGACGAAGGCAGCTACTAAATAATAAATCAGTGTTGTTTTAAGCCACCAAGTTTGTGATAATTTGTTACAGCAGCAATATAGACTTACTCACCACAACTCCAGTAACACAATTATTACTACTAACAATAGTAGTAGTAATGATATTTATTGACTTCTTATGTGCCTGTAGCAAAAGAATTTTGCAAAAATTATCTAACTTAAATCTCACAAAATTACTAGGCTGCTACTATCGTTAGTTCCATTTTAGAGATGTGAAAACTGAGACTTAGGTTAAACTGCAAATAAACAGGTAGTGCATAATCATCCAGGAAGTTTGACTTTAGTAACTTCTCTCTGCACTACTTCCTGTGTCCTTCCTGTCTAGTGAATGATGAGTTAAACAGAATCTTCTTTTGGCTTAATTCTGGTTATTGAAAATCATTCTAAAAGATTTTCTAAGTTAAATATACATTTAAGCTTAGTAAATTTTAATAAAGGTAATTTCATCCTTATTTTACAAGTGAGCATCTTATGGTACCTCATAATTCAAATCACCATTTCTCAGTAAGTAGAAATGTAGGAGACAAATGTCAGGACTGGGTTAATTCTGTACTGACTCTAGGATATAGTTGAGTCTCAAGCTTCAAAAAGTCATCCTTCTCTAGTGAATTTGTCTATACAGGACTTTTACTTAACTCCCCCTATATTTTTCTTAATACCTCTACATTTTTTATACTTTCAAGGTTTGCCATTTTTTACTTATCATTTGCGTTCTGAATCTGATTAATCAAATCTACATACTTTTCCTAAATAGGATTTTCCCCCTTGGTTTATATTGTGTACAACTGTGGACTGAGATTATTTTTCTTGGACTCATTTCTCATTTTCTCTATACTTTTTAATATGTTAATATCATTCAACTCCTGTTTTTCATTTAGATAATATCTGATGATGACAGCTATTGCTGTATGAATTGTACACAAGGTAGTTTTTAATACATTTTGATGACTGCTCCTTGCTGCACAAGGCAGTGTTTTAGGTTTGTCCATTGTCACTGAAATCTTCCTCCACAGAGTTTAAGGAGGTTACTGATTCCAGCTTCCTAACACTCACAGAAACAAACAATGCACAAAACAATAAAAGCAACCAGTGCAAATATTATCTCTCAGAAGTTATAGGATAATGATAATAATTTTTATGGGGGGAGACACAAAACCCTCTTTGCCAATATTGGTCATGTCTCCAAGGCTGAAAGATATAGAGAGGTATCTAGAACTTTTACGTAATTCCTCAATTAACATCCTGTCATAACTTCAGGTTCATAAGGAAAAGAGAATTACAAAGGAGAAGACTAGGCAAAGAAAAAAAAAAACCTCACAAATATCTGGTACTTTGACCCCAAATTTCTCTGTAGAACTCTGGCTCTAATGAGTTGATTAATTATTGGTTCTCAAAGTGTGGTCTTATACCAGCAACATCAGCATCACCTGGGAACTTGTTATTAATAAAAACACAAATCTCCAGCTCCACTTCAGACTTTCTGAACCAGAACCTCTGGGGAACGGGCCCAGCAATTTATGTTTTTAACCGTCCCTTCAGGTGATTCTGATGTCTGCTAAAGTTTGAAAACCAGTGGATTCCATTACAGAAGAGGCAGGAGAAGTCCTTAGGCAAGGACTGCAGTCTAGTTCAAGCACTTTTTATAATGTTTCCTTTTCTGTAGAGTGTACCCCAGCTCTCTGTTATACTTCAGAGAGTGGAGTAACTTCCAGGGTGGGAAAACAGCCCAGAGCAAGCAAAAAAACCCAAAACCAAACACAAAAAAATTGTAAATGGCACTAATAAGAAAGACCTCATAGGCATGTAAACCAAAAATAAAAAAAATAAAATCCTAAATCCCCTCCACCAACTGAATAGACTCTTCTTGGCAAAGGAGACCCCAGGAAAACCTTAAATCTGAGTTTCCAGCCATGAAGGACAGGTTGGACACGCCTCTTTATGCCCCCTCCCTTTTGGAGTTTAGACACAGCAGCATTAATGTTAAGATAGAGACCATAAGACTGACAACACAGACTCTTTGTAGCAATATGATACTAAATGACAAAAAAGACATTAGGCCATGCAAGGCACAAGTTAACTCAGACCTTACAAACCATGTAAACTCATTAAATGGGTTTTTAAAAGATAACCTGGTATATAATATGGCTTACTTTCCAACCTAACAGTGGTATAATATCACATGACAGCAGGCCTTCTTATCTTAAGCATTGCTTTTTACTGACTCCAAGTCTTTAAACAAAGTTTTATTTCTTTAATCAATTATAAACCAAAGAATCTCTGAACTCATCTATAGCCTGTAAGCCCCTCACTTCAAGATGTCCTGCCTCTGCAAGCTGAACCAATGTATACCTTCCATGTATTGATTTATGATTTTGCTTGCAATTCCTTCCTCCATGAATGTATAAAACCAAACTAACCTGACCACCTAACCTATACTTTCTCAGGAACTCTTGAGATTGTGAAGCTCAGGGCCTTGGTCACTCATATTTGGCTCAGACCCACCCTGAGCTGGCCTAATCGACAGCAGCAGTTTCCAGGTTAGATATCCCTTTCCCGAGTTCACCTCCATTGTTCTGGTCCCTCCGATCACCAAAAGCAAGGTGCCTGTCTCCTAACTCCCTGGAGTAGTAGCTCAGACCAGTCCCTCCCCCACCCAGTGCATTCCTAGCACAGAGCTCCAGGGAGTTCAAGATGCGTCCTGGTATTGTCTCATGTCCATAGATCCCAGTGTCTCCTGTGGCAGTTTTGCACCAACTTCAGGCAGGTCCCTGGCTGAGTGGGTGTGGAGGTCAGTGGGGAAGCAGGACATTGTCCTGTGGGTCAGATCCCACTATACTCTCTGCTGGGTGGGTGCAGCCATCTCAGGCTCTCTTCTCTATTGTTTATCTTGCACTTTCCAGACTTCAGGACCCTATCTTCCATTCACCTTTTTTTTTCCTTCGTTCTGTGTCCCACACAGTTTCTCTGCAGTTTCACAATGCTGTTCTTGCAGGGGAGAGATCCACTCATGCATAGCAGACCGAGTTCTTCACCTCTTTTTCTGCAAGCAGGGAGCCAGGAGGTCACCTTTACTCTACCATTTTTTTTCCCTTGGTTTCCAATTTTTTCTTTTTTCATTCATGTTAAGTCATAAAAGTCGTTTGCCTGCCTTACCTCTATATGTTCTTCCAAAGGTTTTATAGGTCTTGCAATTTTAGGTATGTGATTTATTTTGAATTAATTCTTGGAATGGCTCATTCCAGAATCATTTGTTAATAAGACTAGACTTTTCCTATTGAATTACTTTAGAACCTTTGTTGAATGGGATGTGGTATGGATATATTTCTGGACTCTTATTTTGTTCCAATGATCAATATAAAAATCCTATGTCATTGCCACATTTTCTTGAAAAGTCTTACAGTCAGATGGTATCAATTAAGTTTTGGAAGCAGGTGATATAAGCCCTCCAAATTTCTTCTTAATTTTCAAAAATATTTTGATTATTTTAAGTCCTTTCAATTTCCATATAAATTATGGAATCAGCTCATCAATTTCTATAAAACTGTTGGTGTTTTACCTGGGAGAATTGACATCTTAACAATGTTGTGTCTTAACAATACTGATACAATACATTGATGTCTTTTCATTTATTTAGTTCTCACTTAGTATCTCTCAGCAATGGTTTACGGTTTTCAGTGTGTAGGACTTGGACATTTAAAAATTATCTTAAATATTTCATGTTTTTGGATGCTATTGGAAATGGTATCATTAAATATTTTATTTTAAGCATATAGAATTATAATTGCTTTTTTTGTATTTTCACTTTGTATACTAAGACCTTATTAAATTTATTTAGTTCTAGTATCTGTTTTATAGTTTTTTCTAAATACACAATCTTGTTTTCTAAGAATAGTGACAGTTTTTTTCCCTATTCTTTCATATGCTTTTATTTTTTTCTCTTCTTGCTTAATTATATCTACTAGAACCACCAGCAGAATATTGAATAGAAGTGAGAGCAGATGTAACTTGTCTTGCTCCCAATCTCAGGAGAAAAATATTCAGTCTTTCACTACTAAGTTTGTGTTAGCTGCAGGGACACCCAGTGTCAAGTTGAAGGAGTTTCTTTTCATTCTTAATTTGCTAAGACATTGATATAAATGGGCATTAAGTATGGACAGATACATTTATTTGTATATTTGTATAATCATATAGTCATAATCAAGATAATCATATTTTCCCCTTTTATTCTGTTAAAATGGGGAATAACATTCAATTGTTAAAGCATCCTCGAATACTTGAAAAAAATGCCACTTGGTTTGATTATCTTTTTATATATTATGCATTCAATCTGATATTTTTAAAGGATTTTTGCATCTGTGTTCATGAAGGATATTGACTGGTTTGTAGGTTTCTTGTCATATTCATGTCTGTTTTTGGTATTAGAATATTTCGGACTTCATGAAATGATTTAGGAAGTGTTTCATTCTCTTCTGAAATAATTTTTGTCTCTCTTTTCCTGCTTTCTCTTGGATTACTTTTTATATTTCATTTTATATTCATTATTGAAGTATAAGTTATAGTTCTTTCTTTTGTTTTTAGTTGATTATTATAAAATTCACAATAAGTTTCTTTATCTTACCAGAGGCTACTTCAAAATAAAATAATACTACTTCACATATATTGTAAGAACCTTGAGAGTTTATTTCTAATTCCACTTTCCATCCCATATGTGATTGCTGTCATACATTTTATTTCTGTACATATTGGAGTTCTGTAATGTCTTACTATTTCTTCATCTTTTAAAGAAATTTTAAAATGTGAATAATTTGTCATTTATATTCACATACATGATTAACATTTCTAAAGCTCTTCACACTTTCTTCTGCCTGAAGAACTTTTTTTACCATTCCTTATAGGGTGTATCTGCTGGTAACACATGTTTTCAGTCTTTTTTTTTCCTGAAAATGACTTTTTTCTTAATATTTCTTTTGCTGATTATAAAATTCTAGGATGGCCATTGCGTGTTTGTCTGTTTTTATTGCACTTTAAAGTAGTTCTACTTTCTTCGGGCTAGCATTATTTTTGAAAAAGTCCCTAGTCATTTTTGTCTTTGTTCATATGTATGTAATACACCTTTTTATCTATGATCACTTTTAAGATTTTCTCTTTTTGATTATGGCATGCCTTGGTGTGTTTTACTTCATATTTCGTTTTTTCCCCTTGCTTTTGAATCATTGAATTTCTTGGATATATGGGTTTATAGTTTTTATCATCAAATATAGAAAGTCTTTGAATATTATTTCTTCACGTAAGCTTTCCTGCTGATATCCCTTTTGTCGTTTCAATTACGTATGTATTAGACAACTAGAAATTGTTTCATATTGTCATTGTGGATTTGTTCATTTTTCTTTTAGTCATTTTCTCTCTGTGCTTTTGTTTGGGTATTTTCTATTGCTATATCATCATATTTACTGATTTTTTTTTTTTTTAGCCCTGTCCAATCTCCTATTAAGCCTATTCAGCAAATTTTTCATGTCTATATCTAGGGTGTTCTTTTCACCTAGCTTTAGCCTTACTTCTAAGGTGCAAACCTTCAGAAGTCTCTACTGTCTGTGGTGACAAGGTCTCTCCACTCTGGCTGATCAGTATTTGAATGCCTTTCAGTCCAGTTTGATCTCTGCGAATTGTTCTTTTTATAGCTTTCCATTAGCCCTTTGCTTGGCCTCTGGAATTGCATCCTATATTTGACAGCTTAGTTTTAAAAACAGACTTTGAAACCCCCACACCACTCTGTGAAAGTTTTTGAAGGTCTTCCTATCTACATTTCACTCCTCTCTGTATTTTTGTCTGGAATATTGCAGCTGCCTGGGAAAATCTAAACCTTGATTTCCACTTGTGGGCTCAGTGAGATCCCCAGGCTCTGCTTGGGTTCCCTGTCCCTGTGCTACGGACCACAGTGTTCCTTTAGGCCACAAGCCAGGAATAGTGAAAGACTTATGTTTCCTTTTCCCCAAGAGATCAGAGTGTTTATTCCTAAGAACAGTTATTTTATATATTTTTATACATTTCACATTTCTGCAGTTTACAGAGGGAAGGCAAGACCAAACTACTGACTTTAATATGGCAGAAGCCTTGTGAGCAATTTTTAATTGACCTTTTTCTAAAATTGAATAGTTTCCCCAATTAAGAAAACTATATATATTTCTATATATGTATGTGTGTGTATATATATAAATGTATGAAAGGAAATAAAGTGATAAGAGACTTCTTTTAATGTCTGAAAGTGACATAAATGTTACGCAAAGGGAGAGCTTATGAAATATGTTTTGCAGCAAAAGGAGGAAAAAAAGGCATTTTATATTTACATCTCCAAGTTCAGACTGTTTAATAGATTGAGAATTTACATGAAAATGTATTGAGAAATTCATTTTTCCTTTGTGCTTGTAAGAGAAAACAATTTGAGCATAAATAAAAGTAGATGGGCTACTCTGATGCTTTTAAAATCAGAGGGGAGATTGATGCCCGGATTCCCAGTTTGCATTAGAGGAATCAACTCTTTCACAGTTTGATTTGATTCCCTAACAAGTTGGGTGTGGTTTGTTTCAATATTTACATCACTTTTGCTAAATTTCATAATGTCTGCTTGGATATCTGGTCATATTTTGATGTTCTTTTAACCTCTCTGTATACTTTGAATCCCACAGAGTTATTATATCTAGGAATTGGTGGTAGGATCAATACAACCACTGAGAAATTTAAAATATTGCTTTTCTGTGGCCCATTCCTCCAGCGACAAAAGAATCAATCAAAATCAAAAATTCCTTACCACATTTATCTATAAACAGAATGTGCTGAATTGGAATAAATCTTGGGCTAATTTAACTTGGTCACTGTGATTCTGGCCTCTGAACTTTTATCTTTGAATCCTATCTTTCTCTTCCTCTTTGCCGATTTTAATTACTGTCTAGGGCCCAGCTAAGGTTCCATTTCATCCAGTAAGTCTTTCTGGACCGTGTCAGTGCACATTGATCCTTTGTCTTCTGAATTCTTAAACCCCTTTATGACTTGCATATAAGTAATCATATATTAACTTGTTACATATTCTATATATTGTTTTATACAGTGCTTTTGTTCCCATCTTCATATGTGTGAGGTAATTACTATTCATTTTTTCTCTCACTCAAATGAACTCTCCTTTGCATAGCATTCATGTCACTTTCAGACATTAAAAGAAGTGTTTTGAGTTACCACTGAATGTCCTTTCATACATATATATACACATAAAATTTATTTAACTAGGAAACTATTCAATTTTACAGTAAGATCAATTAAAAATTGCTTACAAGGCTTCTGCCATATTAAAGTCAGTAGTTTGCTCTTGCCCTCCTCTGTAACAATCATAGCACTGGGGGGAAAAAGGTATAAAAATATATAAAATAATCAGTCTTAGTAATTTATTAGGCATTGACTCTATGCCAGGTTTCTGGGCTAAGACATGATATATGATGGTGAAGTAAACTGTGGTCCCTGCCCTTATGCAGCTTAGAGTGGCAGGAAAATATGCATCAAGGAAAATAAATGCAAATGCATCATAATGTGATGAGTAATTTGATAGAAAGGAACAGGGCTCTATGAAAGAAGAATGTTGGGTGGGACCTAGTTAATTTGGAGTGGTTAGGAAAAGTCTGTTTATCAAAGGGAGAGTTGAGATATGAAGTCTAGGAAGCAGATGATTATCTAAAATTTAAATTTATTATTTATTTAAAATTTAAATTATCCTTGAAAGTATAGCCAAAGATACAGATGTGCTAGAGTGGTAGGTCTGAACCTTCACTGTTAATCAGAATCATGTATGTGCTTACTAAAAATGCAGATTTCTAGTCCTCAGCCTCAGAGATTCTGAGTTAGATGTCAGATTTTCTGCATTTTTATAAGTACCCCAAGTGATTCTTTCTGATGTAAGTGGCTGTGGCTTCACTCTTTGTGAAATGTAGGACTTAGCAGTGAATCTTTTCCTTTTTTTTAACGTTATGAGGGAAATGAAGCTGAGCAACTAGAGGAGGAACAATTAGAAAGACAGACAACTCCATGGAATAAAAGGTGTAAGGCACGTTTGTACCTATAAGAATTTGTTGTACAATAAAATACGGATCAAGGCCTGAAATATTAAACTTTTAGCTATTAAACTGTAAATTAAAAACATCTCAATTTGATTTCTCAACATCAAGGAATAGGTAGTGATACAAGTTCCTTTGAAGACATTAACTCTGCCTTATAGAACTTTTCATCCTGCACTGTATGTTGTACAGTACTTGTCATATAGCTGGTGATTTATAAATCTTGAATGCATGAGTGAGTGCATTAATGAGGATTTTCCTGATGTCTCTTATCTTGCTCTAATTTTTCCCAACACACTTATCACCTTCTACCACACAGTTTGGTGGAGAGGCAAGGTCCTGATAGCTCTAGTAATTGATGGATTGCCTCTTGCAATAATTTGAATAAAATAATGTCTGGAAAAGAACAATGGTTAATCCAAAGAAAATGATCTTCAATCTATATCCTCATAGCACTTCATACATGTTTCTATTATGCACGTACATGAAAGTAACTAAGATACAGTGTAATGTATGTTATTTCTTTCTAACTGAACTGTGAGCTCCTCAAGGATAGGAACTTTGCCTTATCTATCTTTAATGTTAATATATAGAGAGTCACCCACTGTGTCTTCTTTTATTAGTACTCAAAAAATTTATGTTGAATTGAGTAGAATTATAATGATGATATTGCAAATATTTTGGCACCTGGGTTGGGGCAATTTTTGAGATGAATAACCTTATTAATTCTCATTTCTTACATTTGTACTCTTCTTCCTCCTTCCTGTTTACAATGGGGTACGAAGACACAGGAGTTGACTGCACACACACCCATTTGTGGGGGAGGGTGTGCTCCCTAATTCTAGGGTTAGGATTTTGGTTAGGTAGGAGCAGAGTTACATGACAGATGATGGGGTGCCACATTTGAGTGACTTCAAAACTAATTTAACTTCTCAGATAAACTCAGGTTTAGAGACTTGTTGAATTTTCAACAACTTTGTGCCAATGGCAATAGAATGAGCAAGTAGTAGTGGATCAAAGGCCTGAGGAAAACACACAAGTTGATAAAAAATAATCTGAGCATTGTGACCTGGGTGGTCTAAGGCACAGTATCCAGAATGATTTGAGAGCTGGGTCAGCTGAATCCAGAGCTCTCATCTAGTGATAATGGTAATGGGAATATAGTGAGAGATATATGATCATGTCCAATTTGTAACTCTGGCGGGTAGCATTTAGCCATGGGAGATTGTCCACAGGTAAATATCGGAGACTGAACCACACTGGGGAAGCCATGAGTAACAGGATGCCGCTCCAGTGAAGATGATTGGTTAGGAGGGAGGCCATAAGATTTGGATTTTGTCAGGACCTCAGGGCTATAGAAGGACTAGGGCACTTAAAAACTACTCAAGGAGGTAGAAATTATGCTAAATCAGTGTCCAGCAAAAAACTTCTGGTTAACCTTGCTTCCTCGATTTATAGATATGAGAATCACTTCACCCGTGTGGATGGCTACAGAAGGTTCCTATGCAATTCACTTAAGCTGCACTTGATTTGATCACAGCATAAGACTGACCTCATTTGTTTTGAGGCAACACAGTAGGCAGAAGCTATATTAACGTATTCAGTTAAGAAATGCCTTGCCTTGACGGCCTTATCATTATTTTACATAATGGAAACAGAGTAGAATGATGGTTACTTTTCTTGTTTATGAAGAGCATTTTCAGTTTCTCTTTAAGAACATCTTAAATGGACGATTTTGCGTCAGCTGGTGCCTGGCTCTTCATCAGCTTCTGTTTAAATTTAATTTTCCTGTTTCCTTTCCCTGCTCCACTGAGCCCTTCCTTAATTATCAGATTATAGTGTTCAGCATGATTCCTGGAATTGTTCGTTTTTGTCAACCAGAAGGAAAACAGACCATTGATATATGTAAGACTGTACCTTCACGTTTAATGATTCTCCAATTAGTGTCCCGATCAATCTCAGGAACTGCATCTGAAATAATCAGTGAGTCAACTTTCCTTCTTTGCTGCTCCCTAATCTCTCTTTCACTACTGGCTTTATCCACAAATTGTAAAGCAGGATTTCGGTGAAATAGTCCCTCCTATAACGTCATGTAAATATCAGATCATTGCAGTTAGCCCCCTTATTTGGGAAGTTTGTTCTCTTTTTGTGTGGAATTCAGTGTGCACATGTCCTGCTTTTTGCCCCTGGGTCTGGCAAACTTAATTTCATTAATGAGATAAGTGGACATCAGGCTGCCGAGGGAGCTGACAAGTACTTTGGCCCAAAACCAAAGCACTGTGGCAGGGCTGGGCCATGAATGTGCAACCTGTCGGGCCTGTGATCAGAAAGGCGTTGCATTCGATTTAATGCTTTGCCGTTGTTGTTTTGAAATTCCTACCAGTTTTATCTTTGGACTTGTGTATTGTGAGGAAAGTTTGATGGGGCGGTGGAGCATGTGTGTGGGCAGAGGAGATCAGCACAAAATGTACGTCCGCCTCTCTGCTGCATTTGCGTGTGGTGTTTGTGGTGCCCTGTGAGAGCAGAACTCCAGTGGGCCTGCAGCGTGTGGGTGAGCAGTGAGTACAAGGCAAGCGTGTTCTGCCTGTGACTGAATAAGCGAGTGTGCTGACAGCCCTGAGATGCTGTGCTTCCCGTTCAAACCAGAACTTGCCTCTTCCATTTAAAAGAAGGAAATTGCACCCTAAGACACATGAACGACCAAGGAGCTGTATCGTGCTACCTCTATAGCGAACCACCTATGCTGAAAATGATGATGGAAGGGATGGGAAATAAAGCATTGTGTAGTTCCTTCTCCGTTCACTTTTCCCTGCTCATAGCACTTACAGTAGAGAGTGTTGGTAAAAGGAGCATGTATCAAAAGGTGAAATAAAAGCAGGTGTATTAGTTTGGTGCAATATTCCCACTGTTTTGCTAAGAATAACACAAAATACGTGTACAAGCTATGAAATATAAGTTGTATGATTTTGGTGATCCTCCATATGAGTTTGAATGCTCTTATATTTGCATTTAAAATGGGGATTGTACAATATAAAAAGAGATGGTCAGATTCATGCTAATAATCAAAAATTTAAATTTTTCTTTACTTTGAATGACATACTTTGAAAGACAAGGAAGAAAGGTGAGAGCTTTCTGTTTTAGTACTTTTAACAGCACTTTGTTTCTGCTTTTTGAACCAGATGCCCCACAATTTCATTTTAATCTGGGCCCTGCAAATTTTGCAGCCCATCTGCAGAATGTCTCAGGATCACTCCTGTTTTCTCTTTTATTCATCATGGATCCCCTAAAAGTGTCTGCAGCCTTGGGAAGAGGCTGAGTGAAAAGGTTCTCTGTGTGAGCCCTCATAGTGCCAGGCAATGTCATACAGGCCAGCTTCTCCCATCCCTGGGGGGGACAGTATTCATAGAAAAGCCGGGTGTTCAGCAGACATGGACTCCACAACAGGGTAGGCCTTGCAGCTTGAGGAGTTGCACGGGTCTTTTTACACCCTCTCTCCTATGCCTTTTCTTTATCCACAACTGATGGAGGCCCCTCAGTGTTTTGGTTTCCAGACGCCTTTAGAGTAAAAAATAAAGGGGACTTTCTGCTTTTTTCAAATGATGCATTAGTTCTAGGTTATCAGCAGCTAAGAACACATAGTTACAGTTTTACAGTGGCAGTTACTGACAAGGCATAGCTTTTATATGTCAAGACAATGAGCCTAGAGCAGCATCATTGTGTGTATGTGTATGTGGATGGGAGAGACAGGGTGGGGGGGAGATAGAGAGAGTGCACGTTCATATTTTAATTGTGGTGGAAGATTAGAAGGTGGTGGGTGGTATATCCTTTTCTTCCTCCCCATTTCTATACAACCTGACTACCCCAACTTGAGAAACTTCTGAAGATGATTTTCTTCATCTGAAAGCCATAGAGGATATATTCTAACTTTTAAAATGTTGATTTCTTCCGATTATAAAAGTATACAGACTACTTTGGAAAACACAGGAAAAAGTATGAAGATGAAAGAAAAAAATGGCCTGTAATTTCTTCACTCAGTTGACCAGTGTTAACATTTTGGTGCGTTTTCATTTTGTTTCTTCCTGTCTCCTTCCCTCTCACCTCTCTCTTTTTCTTCCTACTTTTTTATCCCCCTTCCTTCCTTCATTTACATATACACACATATTTATATATCCTCTTTTCATATGTATATTTTCTATATATATTTATACATGGGAATATATATAAACATATATATTCCTATATATATTTTCTTCCACACAAAGTGGATTTATGTTCTTTACATAGTTTTGTCATCTGCCTTTTTCATTAATATTATGTGAGCATCTCCCATGTCACTAACTTGTCTCTAAAAACATTATTTTAAAGGTTATATCAGGATAGTGCTTGTATGGATGCGTTATAATTTATGAATCAGTCTCTTGTAGTGACATAATAGATTTAGGTAATTTACAAATTAGGCTTCTAGGGTTGCATATATACATTGTCTACACATACTTTTTAAAACTATTTAGAAAATACTATTGAGACTAGTTAAGCCTATAGTATCTATTGGATTAAGCAACGGGCAATCTAGTATTTTCTGCAGTTTTAAGATTTAGATTATAGTTCAGTTAATTCAATCAATTGTGTGATGACTGAGAATTTAAAAGGACTAAAAATAGAATTGATTCAAACAGTCAATTTGTTATCCCTGAATAGAAACAGCTTCAATCATCACAAGATTAATCAGTAAGGTGTTAACATAAACCAATAAAGCAGAGAGACTTCGGATTAAGAACTTTATATCATTTAAAGATTCAGCCCATTATCCTTCCCATGCAAGTGCCCTCAGGCTTTCAAATTAATTGCATGTGGTTTAAGAAGATTTAAGATGAGGGTGATACACTCAGCAGAGAGCAAACTTGACCATTGCTATCTTACTTTAATTAATCTCTTTATTCTCGATGTTTCACTTCACTCAACACCTGAATCAAAAAAAGTAAGATCAAGTTCTTTTGAGTTGAGGAAACAATTGAGTTACAAAGTAATCTGATATAGGGAGGATCAAGGACTGTAAAACTTAGAATTCCTAACAAGTGGACCTGAATTGAAAGTCCTTTTACACCTGGTTTTTCATGCTTCAGTGGCAGACTTTTTTTCCAAGTTCCCTGGATTGTGCCCTTAACCCCTTGGGGTTTGTGAACATAAAGCTTTCTCCCTTTGACTTACAGCCTAGGCTGGCATTCTAAAAGTGATCGCATTAAAAAAGCTACTCTTTTTTTTAACTCTGTAAGAATTTAAAGTTCCTTTAGAAACCAAAATCCTCCTGGGATGACTGAAAAGGATTCTTTTTCCATAGCAACCTTTCATTGTATGTTGGAAACGCAGTTAAATTATAAGTATTTTTTTTTACCTGTGTTCACTAATTTATTCTAAAAATATTTGTTGACCAGCTACTATGTGCCTAGCACCATGCTAGGAGTATAAAAACCGCCTCTTTTGGAGCTCTCTGGAAAAAACACACATTAATCATGTGATTAGAGTGGAATTGCAAATTTGAAAGATGCTGGAAAGAGCGGTCATTGATGCTAAGAAGGTCTAGAATAGAGGAATAATAGTTACAGCATAAGATCGGAAGATGAGTAGAGGTGCCCCAACGGAAGGGGCAGGGAAAGAGAGAGCATTTGGGAAACCACACTGGTAAAGGCTGTGAGGGAAGCACAGCGAGTAAGAGTGTGTAAGCCTATCAGATTCACATTTACAATGGACTGCACTGGCTGCAGTGAGCAAAATGGACAGGCTTCTAGGTGCAAAACTGCAAGCTTCTCTCAGTTGGTAGTGAAGTCCCTGTTATAAAGGGGCCCCAGAGGTGGCACCAAATAATCATATAAAGATGCTGTTCAACCCATCCAATACTACACTGTATTATTATTTTTGTTTAATTTTTTTTTAATTTCAGCTTATTATGGGGGTACAAAAGTTCAGCTTATGTATATTGCCCATGCCCCCACATCCCCCCAAGTCAGAGCTTCAAGCGTGTCCATTCCCCAGACAGTGCACATCACACTCATTATGTAGGTATACACCCATCCCCTCCCCTCACCCCCCACATCTGTCTGATACCCAATTGGTGTTATTCCCAAATGTGCACTTAGGTGATGATCAGGGAAACCAATTTGCTGGTGAGTACATGTGGTGCTTATTTTTCCATTCTTGGGATACTTCACTTAATAGAATGGGTTCCAACTCTCTCCAGAACAAAAGAGATTCTATATCACCGTTATTCCTTATAGCTGAGTAATATTGGGCATCTATCTACCCAAAAGAACAAGTCATTCTATAAAAAAGACGCCTGCACCCAAATGTTTGTAGCAGCACAATTCACAATTGCAAAGATGTGGAAACAACCCAAATGCCCATCAATACATGAGTGGATTAGTAAAATGTGGTATATGTATACCATGGAGTATTACACTGTATTATTTACAATACATTTTTTTCCTAAAAGCATGAAAATAGAATGAAAAAAACATGATTGCAACATTAAAGACCCTATGAGACAACCACATGTGACAGAGACACAACTTAGAAAGTCTGGTAAGGAAAGAAAACATCACAGCTTCAAAAATATTCCACTCAGCAACACAGTATTTTAGACTAGGAGGGTGGTGGTGCAAAAGATTTGGGGGATGGGGGCACTATTCTAGGTATTATGAAAGTTGCAAGTACCAGGACAAAATTGCTTTTGTCAGACCCAGACAAAATAGGGCTGGGAAGGCAAGAAGGAAAGGAGGCTCATGCTTACATGTCTGAGATAAGAACTGTTTCCAAGGACTTTCTAAAAACCCCACAAGAAACTCCTTTGCATCCTTCATGCATCTCCTGCTTTGACAAGGTTTGTCAGTAGACATTCTTTAGAACTGCAGTAATTCGTATACGATTGTCTCAGGAGAACACTTGCCCGGTAACGGCATCTCCACCAATGGACTGACGACAACTCTGACTTTGAGCCTCTGGAACCAATGAACTCTGTTTCTAAACAGCTTATGTAAACCTCTGCCTTTTTACTAATAAATACATCCCTTAACCCTTCCCTCATGGAATGCACCGGTGGCTTGCCATTCCATGCATTCCAGATTATAATCCTTATTTCTTATTCTTGAGTAAACACAGCATATTTAGAGATAATTTTTTTCTAGTGCCTTTTTTAAAAGGTCGACAGTACTAAAGATACAGTGAGTGACAAAGAACAGAGTCACTGCCCACAAAGAACTCAGAGTCAGGTGGAGAATGCAGACACATGATCAAGTTCTTTTAGCACAGAGTAATGTTTTAAGGCAAATGAGTGCACAGGGCACAGGAAAAAGGAAGTGCAGGGGCAGAGCATCCACCTAGATGGGCAAGGTTTCATGGAGAAGACAATGCTTAATCTGAGTGTTGAAGAGGGACTGAGAAAATTCTCCAGGCGAATGTGAGGAAGAAAATCCAAAGAGGCAAAGGAGCAGAATAGGTGAAGGTGTTATGGTATGCAACAAGAATTGCTAAGGACCACAGAGAGATGTTTTCCCAAAGCTGGTTTGGGTTTGCAGTCTCCCTGGCCTGTAATAAAATGAGAAAAATAAGGATGAGGAAGAGCACACACATATTTTCAAAGACACCCAAGTTTTCCCAAATGTTGGGACTATAGCAGTGGACAAAGGCTCTACCCTTCTAAAAGCTTGCATTCTAATGGGGGAAGACTCCCAACAAACGAGTGAGGAGTGCTTTCAAACAGAGATAAGTGCTTTGAGGAAAAATAAAACTGTATACAAGACAATGACTAGAGATGATATTTTAGCTACCGTGGTAGACATTTCTGCTGAGGTGATGGGTAGATGGAGACCTGAATGAAGTGAAAGAGTCCTGCCACTATCTGGACAAATGTCTGTTCCCAGGAGAGAGAAGAGCCAAAGGCAAGAGTTCAGAGGCAGGAGCATGTGCTTGGCATGTTGAAAGAAGAGTAAGAAGAATAGTGGTACTGGAATAAAGAGAGGGAGAAAGAGAGATGAAATGTGAGTACGAAGAGAGAGCGGGGGACCAGGTTACATAGGTGACATCTCTGCCTCATCTATTCTTGTAGGAAGTCAAAACAAGGAATTTGCATTTTGTTCTATGTTGGAAGAAGGGCTTATCCTATCTCTTTGTTACCCTGAGTGTATTCTTTGGAACATCTGAGATGTTCTTTTAAAAAATAGCTTTATGGAAAAATAAATTTTGAAGTCCAGTGTGCTATATCCCCATGTGGCAGATTCACCATTTGTCCTAGCATAGTTCTTCCCAGTAGAAAATCTGGGACAGGCAGTTCTGTGCTTATTATTTTGAGATGTGAGCCCAAGGAACAGGAGTGAAGGACTTGGAGGAAGGAAAGGAAGAAGGAATGCTAAGCCGATGGTGCTTTATTGAGTTGACAGGCAAAACATGGTATCTACAACTGTGCAAAACTCCACTTTGGGTACGACCAATGGAGAATGTTATATCTTTAGTGTTGGACATTATTTTTCAGTTAATTTTATTTAAAAGTTTTCATAGTCACTTCAAACTTTTCAGCTTAGAGTAAGTCCAATGGTAATATACTATGCTGGTGACTCACTGACCTGAGGCTAGAAACCTCATATGGATATTCTGTGCAGCTACTTGTAACTAAGTTACTTTAGTTGAGTCACTGTTAGCTTTGGGCATCTGTTTCCTTATTTCAACTTAAAACGCTTGACATTGTTTTTATTCATTTGGTGTTTCTACAAGTTGCTTTTAATGTATATCCCCTCTTCTGTACTCAGGTAGTAGTATTTTTAAAGACTTGAATGAGGGACTTTGAACCTAATTAAGCTTTCCTTGTGCAGTATCAATAGAGCCCTTTTTGGTATTTTGAATTGTATTCCTCATCCTATATGAATCGTTATCTCTCTTAGCTTGATTATACATGAAAATGTCTTCAAATGTCATGTCCATTCCTATATAAGATATTGATAAATACAAGGCATAAAAGTTCTTTCATATTTTGACCCTGGAGGGGAAATCTAGGTGGACAGAGAATATTATATTGCACAATCAATCCTATATACTATGATTAAGCACATATGATAATAAAACAAACTAATATCAGTGTCTCATGGAGGAACCCAATGTACCTGAACAGCAAAACAAAGCAAAACAAAATTTTTAAAAAAATCTTCAAAACAAATGGTTAGTGTAAGATGGAATAGAAGGAGAACAATTATTTTTTATGAATAAGTATTTTTATGAGTAATGGGGCAAACATTAAGCATACTCTAATTAGTTTAAATCTAGGAAAGCTTTCTCATTCTACATCTCTTATTAGATAGTAAGATTTTTTTTTCAATGAAGTTTACAGGAGTTTGATTATTCTCCAGAGCCTAATATCTGCCAAATAGCTCACTACTATAAATTTGGTGATGTTCTCTGTAGAGTAGTACCACTGTTGACCTCCATTTTAATAGAAGGAAAGATTTTATTAATATCCTTTTCTTAACTATTGCTCTAATTAATAGGTACAAGTCAAAAGAGCTGATTTACACTACCTGGATTTCATAAAGACAAGAAACTAAGAAGTCATGAAATAAAAGCTTTATCTAAATACACAGTAAGGATGCTCAACAATGCATACTAAAAGTGAATTTCTCATAGGGGAGCATCCAGCCAGAATTCCAGTGCCAAGCAATTCCACTGGCAGAATGCAGAGTTGTGTTTTCTGTCACCAGGAGGCTCTGCTGAAAAGAGCTCAACAAGATGAGAAGTGTTTGAATGAAGGCCAGGTGACAAGAAATGCAACTTGTATTTTATAGGAACTGTATTCAAACATTCCAACACCCTTTAAAAGCATTTCAATAACTCTGGCTTTATTTTAAATTCTTCCCTCTGACTCTCAAATAAGTAATGGGAGCAAGATTAGTTACTCATTTCTTTGATATCATCTTATTTGGAATGATATCTAAAGTAGATTTTTTTCTTTTTTGGGGTGGGAGCTAAAAGTCAGCTCATGAATAAAAGTAAAATTTTCCAAATCTCAGCTTCATTTTTTATATTTTAATATATCAACCTCTGCCAAAGAAAATCACAAATATAAGGAAGATACAGAAAATGGCCTGTGACCTCACTTCGTGGCCTTTTAGCTAAGATCAAGTGCAGAATATGGCCTGCGATTTATTCAGTGAAAGTAGAATATACAGGTTTTATTTTAAAGAAACTTTTTATAGTACTTAGTTAAGAAGTTACTATATATAATTTCCCTTCATCTATCTCCTGAGAGCAGATAAATTTGTAACTATTCAAATTTCCTCTTCTTTGATTCCATATCTTCATCTGATAATCTGTGAAGGAGTCTTAAATTAGTTTTCTCTTGGAGATGATAATATTCCATAACATTTTCAGAAAAAATTCACATGAAAAACTCATTTGATTTAATCCGTGCAGGTGTTCTGCTTGCTGGGGATGATTCAAATGTGATGACAACACGACTCCTTATGAAGGGTATAACAAGAAAGATCAGTAAGGGAGAAAAATAAGCAATGAACTTAAAGATAAACCACAATGTGCTCAACATTGTAACAGATACACCTAGTACTTGAAGGGAATTGTGAGGAAGGGGGTTGAATCAGAAAAACTTTGTGAAGGAAAGGAAGTTACAGTGGGTCTGAGAAGGTCTGATGGGAAAAAGCCAATTCAAGTAGAATAATCAGAGCAGAGGCAGAGAGATTGAAAAGCATGGACTATCTCCAGAGAGAATAGAGAAGAATCTGGATTGTCTGAAGTATAGAGGTTTGAGGGGAAGAAATGGGAAATAAAACTGGAGAAACTGGCTGTGGCCAGATCTCAGATGAGTTGGAATGAGGCAAGGACTATTGGCTTGTAATGAGAGTACCAGCAGATGTGTCCTCAGAGGAATGGCATGAGGAAAGCCATGCTATCTGTGGGAAGATTAATCTGAGATTGGACTGGGAACAGGTAGATGAAGGCAGAGAAAAGGCTAAAGCATGGAGAACAATTAGGAAGTAAATGCAGTACTTTCCAGTGACGGTAATATGAACTTTAGGCTGGGACAACGGCAATGTGAAGGATACCAACTGTATTCTTTGAAATTAGTGTAGAGTTACAGGCCTGACAACCTGATTTTAGAGAGGGATTTGGAACATGGAAAGGTTATATGTTTTATCCTAGAGGATAAAAAGTTGAAGAGATTTAAAATTTTTTAGATGTCTTCCTCACTCTCCTTTTAGATAACTAAAAATGTTCTCGTTTTCTTATGAGCTATTTATATCAGAATTACAACCCCAATGTGTCTTCAATTCAAAACACATGTGTTAGAGCTCCTGATAAAATTGTAGGCCTTCTGCTATTTATATGAATTTCTCTATTTCTATGCAGGAAGCTTGAAGTACTCTTATGATCACATCTTGTTCTTGCAAAAGAAGTCTCATTTTTGTTCTTTCCTAGGATTGATCATAGTATTTGAAGTGTATTTTACACAGTACCACTCAGTGAAAATCATATACTATTGGGAGTGCACATGTAGCAATTCAAGTGACATTGATTGATTTGCTACAGGTTACTATGAAGACAGTGCTTCACCTAATTCAATTGTTCTGCTAATATTAATTTAAATAATGATACAATGTTCACAATTTGAGAATAAGTTATACATCCTAAGATTTTATTATATAACTCAACCTATGAATTATAAAAGATGACTGATACCATAAGCTTTTCATTTAAGTATTTGTAGATGAATAATCATTGAAGTAAATATTTCTGCTGTTACAGTGTGACAGAATCATCACTTTGTAGAAATTTCTATTAAAAAAAACCTTAAGTGGGCTGTTAAACTTTGGCTCAAGGGCACAAAAACCATCACATCAACATAATGTAATCATCACCATAAGCTAATAGAAAATTAAATTTGATGTTCAATACATTGTAATTCCTGCATCATACATCCCACGACTCTAGATTTTCTAAAATGAGTTAATATTATATATTGAAATGTCATTCTAAACATAAACACTCTTATGTGTTCTTTTATAACTTTATTATTTGGGTATAAGAATTATTTCATTTCTCCTTTATCAGATTTGTAAAAAAATGTTTTATGATGATAGAAAGTAATTAATAAATGCAGAATATGAATACATAACTTGTGTATACCATATATGTACACACACATACAGTCATATCTTATTGTATTATGCTTCACTTTATTATACATACTGTTTTTTACAAATTGAAGGTATGCGGCAACCCTGCATCCAGCAGTTCTATTGGTGCCATTTTTCCAACAGCGTGTGCTCAATTTGTGTCTCTGTCACATTTTGGTAATTCTCACAATATTTCAAATTTTTTCATTATTATTATATCTTTGATGGTAATCTGTGATCAGTTGATGTTACTATTGTAATTGTTTTAGAGTGCCACTAACTGTGCCCGTGTAAGATGAAGGAGAACTTAATTGACAAATGTGTGTGTTGTGATTGCTCCATCAACTGGCCATTCTCTTTTCTTCTCTCTCTCTCTCTCTCTCTCTCTCTCTCTCTCTCTCTCTCTCTCCCCCTCTCCTCAGATCTCCCTATTTTCTGAAGCACAGCAATATCGAACTGAGGCCAGTTAATAACCCTACAGTGTCCTCTAAATGTTAAGTGGAAGAAAGAGTCACAAGTCTCTTACTTTAAATCAAATGCTACAAATGATTAAGCTTAGTGCAGAAGACATGGTAAAAGCAAAGATAGGCTGAAAGCCAGGCCTCCTATGCCAAACAGTTAGCCAAAGTGTGAATGCAAAGGAAAATTTCTTGAAGGAAATTGAGTGCTTCTTCAGTGAACACGTGAATGATAAGAAAGCAAAACAGCCATATTGCTGATATGGAGAAAGATTTAGAGATCTGGATAAAAAAAAAAAAATCAAACCAGCCACATTTCGTTAAGCCAAAGCCTAATCTAAAGCAAGGCTCTGACTTCAATTCTATGAAGGCTGAGAGAAGTGAGGAAGCTACAGAAGAAATCTGCAAGCTAGGAAAGGTTGGTTCATGAGATTTAAGGAAAGAAGCTGTCTCTATAACATATAAGTACACGGTGAAGCAGCAAGTTATCCACAAGGTCTAGCTAAGATAATTGACGAAAGTGGCTACACTAAACAGCAGATTTTCAATGTAGAAAAACCAGCATTCTGTTGGAAGAAGATGCCATCTAGGACTTTCAAAACTAGAGAGGAAAAGTCAATGCCTGGCTTTAAAGCTTCAAAGGACAGGCTGACTCTCTTGTTAGGAACTAATTGCAGCTGGTGTCTTTAAGTTGAAGCCAATACTCATTTACTATTCTACGAATCCTAGGATCCTTAAGAATTATGTTAAATGTAGGTTGCCTGTGCTCTATAAATAAAACAACAAAGTCTGGGTGATAGCACGTCTGTTTACAGTATGGTTTACTGAAATATTTTAAGCCAAGTGTTGAGATCTGCTCAGAAAAAAAGATTCCTTTCAAAATATTACTGCTCATTAAAATGCACCTGGTCACCCAAGAGACTCTGATAGTGACATACAAGATTAATGTTGTTTTTATGCCTACTAATGCAACATACATTCTACAGCCCAAGGATCAAGTAGTAATTTCAACTTTAAAGTCTCATTATTTAATAAATACATTTCATAAGGCTGTAGCATCAATAGGTAGTAATTCCTCTGATGGATCTGGGCAAAGTGAATTGAAAACCTTCTGGAAAGGATTCACCATTCTAGATGCCATTAAGAATATTTGTAATTCATGGGAAGAGGTCAAAATATTAATAGCAACTTAAGCAGAAGTTTGGAAGAAGTTGATTCCACCCCTTATGGATGGCTTGGGAGGGGGTCAAGACTTCAGTGGAGGGAGTAAATGTGGTAAAAATGGCAAGAGAATTAGAATGAAAAGTGGATCCTGAAGATGTGACTGAATTCCTGCAGTCTCATGATAAAACTTGGATGGATGAGAAGTTGCTTGGTAGGAATGAGCAAAGAAAGTGGTTTCTTGAGATGGAATCTACTACCTATTGAAGATGCTGTGAACGTTGTTGAAATGACAACAAAGGATTTAGAATATTCCATAAACTTAGTTGATAAAGCAGTGACAGGGTTTGAGAGGATTGATTCTAGTTTTGAAAGAAGTTCTACTGCCAGTAAAATGCTATCAAACAGCATCATATGCTGCAGAGAAATCTTTCACGAAAGGAAGAGTCAGTGCAGCAAATGTCATTGTCTTATTTTAAGAGATTGTTACAGTCAACCCAACCTTCAACAACCACCACTCTGATCAGTCAGAAACCATCAACATTGAGCCCAGACCCTCCGCCAGCAAAAAGATAATGACTTGCTGAAGGCTCATATGATTGTTAGCATTTTTTAGCAATACAATATTTTTAATTGAGGTATATACTTTGTTTCTTAGACATATACTATTGCACACTTAATAGACTGCAGTATAGTGTAAACATTGCTTTTTTATGCCCTGAGAAACCAAAACATTCATTTGACTTGCTCTGTAACTATATCCACTTTTTGCAGGGGCCTGGAACTGACCCCACAGTATCTCCAAGTATCTAAGGATTGGAAATTTGAGAAGTAGAATCTATTCGTACTTGACAGTTTACATAATATTTCATTTAATTGTAATAACAATTGTGTACTGGGTTAAATAGTGCCCTCCCCAAAATTCATTTCTACTTAGAACCTGTGAATGTGACATTATTTGTAAATCAGGTGTTTGCAGATGTGATCAGTTAAGATGAGTCATATTGAATTAGAGTGGGCCCTATGTCCAATATGACTGACGCCTTTATAAGAAGAGGGAAGTTGGAACATACAGACACACAGAGATAACACCACATGATGACAGAGGCTGGAATGATGTCTCTACATGCCAAGGAATGCCAATATTGTTGGCAACCACCAAAAGCTAGGAGAGGCAAAGGACAATCCTCCCTTAGAGCCTTCAAAGAGAACATAATACTGCCAACACCTTGATTTAGGACTTCTAGGCTCCAGAACTGTGAGAGAATAAATTTATATTGCTTTAAGCCACCCTGTGTGTGGTGATTTGTTATAGTAGCCCTACGAAACTAATACATCTAAGAAGAAAATTTTATCCAAATTTATTGATAAAACATCTGAAGGGAAAATGAGTATTTTTCACTGCCATGCATGAGAGAACTTTATGTAATTTATATTGTCTAATTTTCATAATAACCTGCAAGGCAGATATTAGTATCTATATTTTTAAAACTGAGAAACCTTATGATCAAAAGCCTCTGGATATAAAATCAGATAATATATTTTAAAAAATATTGTGGATTATTGATTTTACTTCAGTAAGAAGATATCAATAATATAAAAGATCTTTTTTCCTTTCTATTCCTAGAAGTTTGACATTTTTAGCTTCCACGTATAAGTAAGATCATGCAGTATTTGTCTCTCTGTATTTGGCTTATTTTACTTAGCATAATGTCCTCCATGTTCATCCATATTGTCACAAATGACAGGATTTCCTCCTTTTATAAGGCTGAATAATATTCCATTGTATATATGTATCACATTTTTCTCTATCCATTCATCCCATCCACATATACTTAAGTTGTTTGCATAGCTTGGCTATTGTGAGTAATGCTGCAGTGGACATGGGGGTGCAGATATCTCTTTTGATTTCATTCCCCTTGGATCTATACCTGGAAGTGGGTTCGCTGAATCATAATGGGGAGATGGTGCTCAAAGGGTGCACACTTTCTGTAAAGATGAGTAAGTTCCAGAGATATGATGCACAGCATGGTGACTATAGTTAATAATATTGTATAGTATACTGAGAGAGTAGATCCTATGTGTTCTCAGCACAAAAGAAAGGTAAATATGTCAGGTGATGGATGAGTTAGTTATCTTGTTTGTGGTAACCATTTTATAATGTAAATGTATATCAAATCATCACCTGGTATACCTTAAATATATGCAATTTTTACTTAGAAAGCACATTTCAATAATGCTGGGAAAATGGATAAAATAATGTGGCAATTAAAATGTTACATTTGATTAAGTCCAGTAGGTTTTTCATACCTCAAAAATTGTTCTTTATCGTTAAAAGAGAAATGCAGTTCTGTGAATTTGGATGTAATGTTTTACTGAACTTCCTTGAGACTGGTTCCTTACGAAATAAGAGGACTAGAAAAAATGAACTCTAAGACCTCTTGCATTTCTAAAGGATGCAATTCTGACTGCTTCTCTGCTCAGACCTCAGCAAGTTAACATTCGGTACAACTTTAAATTAAATGAACATTTCTCATCATGAAATAGCGCAAACATCAGTTTACTATGAATAAAATTTTTCATGAAAAATTTTCAAAAATAGAACCTTTTCCATGTTAAATTTTTCAAACTGACAAGGAGAGTATAAAGTTGACCCTAATAACCTTGCTGATCTATGTATTAGAATATAAAATCAGGGACTACTAGAAGATGTCAAGATTGATTATAATCCCACAGTCTAGCCTTATCATTCTGAGTGGCAGGCAAATCCTTAAACCTTGTGTTGCTTCCCTTTCCTTTCCTGCAAAATAGGTTTAATAATAATTCCCACCCACCTATCATAGGATTATTATTAGATGTATTGTGATAACTGGCACAAAGTAGGTCCTTATTACATGTCTGACAAACACTGATGAACACATGCATAAGGGAAAAAGAGTAAAGCAGTGTGCAAATAATGTCTAAGTATTTATTTCAGTGTTTTTAAAATACTGAGCCAGACTATGTGCTGCATTATACCTGTTGGGGCCCCTTTGGTTAGATTTTCTCATATTTGAAGCAACAGCTAGAGACCCCCAAAAGAGCCAATAGATGCCTCATGCCCACACTGCTCCAGTTATACCGGGTTTCCTTCCATTTTCACTTGGGACCATGTGCTCAAGTGTAGAATTCAGTGATTTATAGCTAAAGTTAATGTACCTATGTTCTTAAGATAGGTAACTAATCTTTTGACTTTTACAATCTCAGTATACATACCTATACACACACATTTAATTGGCCTACATATCTGAAAGTAGGTGTCGAGAACTGTGAAGGGTTGAGATTTTATCCTGTTTGAAAACCCGTTAGCCTGCTGGAGTTTTGTGGATGTTAGCAGCAGACATGACTCCTGGGTCAGAAACCAAACAACATGGTTACTCACAGCTCAGCAGGCGGCATGAACTTCATGTTCACATTTTTTCCTCTTGTCCCCAAGTCCTATAGGAGTGTTGCAAAGGCAGGGACAGGTGGATTCTGTGCACACGGAAGGTTTATGTCACAGCTGAGGAGCCCCAAACTTTTATTAGAGGACTGCAAACAAACCTGCCTCACTTTTGCTCCAGAGGGAGACATTATCTCTGTCTTTCAAGGCTGTTCACTCAACAAACATCTTTGGAAAAAATAGTATTATAAAAACCTGTTAGTGCCCGTGCAACCAAGTGTGCAAGGAGCACAAGAGTCCCACTGAGAATTGTACCGTAAGCGTAGGTTGCAGGCGTCATCACACTTCATTCCTGAATACTTCACTGAAGTTGAGGGCATTTTTCTACATGGCCACATCACCATTATTATTCCTAAGAAAATCTGCATCAGTAATTAACTTTTTCTTTATTGTTTGTTCACTTTCTTCTTATGCTAGATTATTAGTAGTTTGCGATGTGCAAGTATATACAATGGTAACTAATATCTTCATACTAATTCTTTAGTGTTCTATTTAGAGGTCTACAGTGATAATAATTTGCAAATATATTTAAGATCTCTGTTGCATCGTATGGGATCATGAAAAAGGATTGAATAGGCAAAATGTGTTTTTGCCGAAAAAGAAAAAAATGTGTGATATCGAAACATGGTTGTAAATATAATAATAGCAACATCAGTAATAATAACTGGCATTCATAAAGCTCTTATCATATACTAGGCACTATGCCAGGAGTTTCTCATTATTTATTTAGTTAATTCTTATAGCAATCCCATGAAGTTTTTATGAATGAAGAAAATCAAAGTAACTTCCTTAGGGTCAGTGATTAAATGGCAGAACCAGGAACTGAGCCCAGGACTGCATAATTCAGAAGCCCATGTTCTCATCCACTATTCGATACTTTACCGTTCACCCTCTGCTAGTGTGAGCTTTGTCAGTGTGAGCTTGCTAGTGCTCCATTAGCACAAATCATTTCCACAAAGCTGTTCTCTCTTTGAAGGTGAGACTGTATCTCTCTCCGCTCTGTGGTTTCCTGCACCATTTAGAAGCGTAACTATATTCAAGACTTTAACAAGAGGGAGGCAATGAGATATCAGAAGATACTGTTTCAAAGTTGTTACAGGCCTAAGTCCTGGAGTCAGATCTAACAAGGTTCAAATCCCAGTTTGTTACTTAACTTGTGTGGGGCACCAAGGCAGGTCAGCTAATCTCTGCATGATCTGTGTAAAACGTGGATAACAATGGCATGTCTCACCTAGAACAAAGTCTTTGCTCAAAAACTGTTGTTGATGACCCTTCCCTGGACACCTCCTGCTAGGGAAGGCCTTTGCCCAGATTCCTTCCCTCAGGGGAGAGTGAGAACAGCGAGAACAACTTGAACCAAAGGCTGCGGAGGTCGCTCTGGTCTCAGGACATGTTATACACATTCCAGAAAGATAAGTGTCACGTTTAGCCAGTTCTTGGCTCCCTACAGGCAGCACTGATGACAAGCAAAAACCATGGTAATGTAACAACATTACTTATTGGCTGAATTGCTCTGACCTGGCGCAGTGGGTGAATCAGTTGGAGCCCAGTGCTCAGATGTGTTCTGAGAGCACTGACACAAACGTTTCTTCCTCATGACTTTCATCTTTTTCTGTAATACACCTTTTAGTAAACTGTCCACACACACATTGCCTCCACCCCCTGATCTTGTGGGATGGCAACAGACACAATTGACTCTGCCTCAATTACTGTTTACATCATTTGCCTGACTCTTGTCTCATAATGCCACAGCCATAAAATTTTGGGGATGGTGGAATGGGGGGTCCCACTGCCAGTGCAACTGAGATGGGGGCATGGGCAGTGTAATTCAAATGTTCTGGGCTTTCCCCACCTCTATGATTAACCATTTTGGCATACTTACAATTATTGGCATTAAAATAAGGTAAACATACCCTTATCTGCCTAAAGCTATATATCTCTTCCCCTTCTGCTCTTAATGTACAGGGACTGCTCCTGAAGACTTTTCCATTTGGCGTGATTTCAGTCGCCTATAGCAACCGAGGATCTTAGGAAGTACGTTCTCAAAGAATAATTTCTAGTAGAGTTTGCTGTTGTCCGTGATTGGTAGGAGAATTCATAATGATTAACCCCATTAACTCATGCCTCATTCCAAATATTATGTCTTTTAAACATTACAGTACAATTCTCAATGGAACTCTTGTGTTCCTGCCCACCTTGGGAGCATGGGCACTAATAGGTTTTCTTAATACTATTTTTTCCGAAGGTGTTTGGTAAGAAATTCTTTACCAAAGGATCACATTCTAGAACTTCATGAGTTTAATTTGTTGGATTATTCCACAATTTTTTCCCTGAAATTCTGGAACATATTATACAAGTAAAGTATGCTACATTCACCAAAACCAATTTCCCACAGCAAATTCGGTTACATACATGCTTGGCAGACATTAGATTATTTGGATTTCAGCTAAGGACTTAGAGAGGATAGTAGAAAACAATGATACAAATTTGGAAGTTAAAGTGTGACCATCTACTCTGATAGTTTTAAACAATTTTTAGCAATGTATATTCCTTTTTTCAAACAAAATGTATTATGTGGTATTTCAACAGAAAAAAAATTAAAGAAGAGGCACTCCAACTGAAATAGGGGTGGCTGTAGCTCTGGTGATGGTGGTAGCCAAATTCTTGCCCAGTCAGTATGTTCTCTGCAGTTCCAGCCCGCTCCCCATACCAAGTGAGCTCTGAAGAATTCCTAGCATTCCATGGAGCACAGTTGGCAAACGCTTTATGCAGTCCTCTCAGTTGAATTGTAACTCATCAAATACGTGTTGAACACCTCCAACATACTGGACACTCTGCTAAGTGCTTGGGATACAAAAGTGGCTATGGTCTCAATCTCCAAAGAGGAGATCAATTTCATAATTTAACGTGGTCAATATTTTGGTTGCAGTTTGCTTAGGGCATTGTGGGACTGCAGACAGAGGTGCAAGCTGAGAGATGCGAGGCAGGGCTTCCTATAAAAGTTGATCTCATGGTTGACTTCTTAGAATAAAACCACAGTGGAAACATAAACAGGAGCTGGAATCTAATTAACTGATTGGTATAGAGTTAACAAACTAGTTCTGGGGTCAGGGTGAGTTGGTTGCACTCCCAGCCCACTGTTTACCGGGTGGGTCAACTTGGTTTAAAGAGGCTTGACCTCTGTAATCTCATCTGTGAAATGGTGGTCACACTTACCTCAGGGTATGCCAAATAATAAACAAGATAACATGGAAAGTGTTGAATCTGGTGCCCAGAGCGTGGTGGCTATTTGAAGACTTATCTGTCATTTTATTCCCTTCCTGACATAAGCCCATCCATGATCTTGGGTGAAAGAAAGACAGGTTTCTAGGCATAGTGCCACGAAAGAGACTGTACTTTCTAAAAATTGTCTTTAAGGTGCTGCTATTTCAAAATTTGCCATTTTATGCCCTTTAGGGCAAAGAATAAATGCTTCAAAAAGTACAGGCTCTGGAATAGCTACTGACACAGCAGAAAAGCTTTTTAGCATTTAAAATCCTTTCCTTTCCCTCTAAACTGGGGTTGCTAGAGAATAAGCCTGATGTCATGAGTCATGTCTGCAATATTCCCCTATAATTTGAGAGGCACATAAACTCAGGAACAAAGGTGATTTTTAATAAAAGAAGTGGTAATTGGCACACACACCCCGTTATTGCTTAATGCGATTTAACTGTGAAAGCTTACACATCTTCCATTGCAGTGCAATTTTAATTCCTTATTTATATATTTTAATCATGTCTGAAGTAGATGAAACAGTGGAATTGCTATAATTTTTTTAGAGAAACTTTTCAGAAACTGGTAATAGGTTGATGTAATAGGCTGTTTCAGACTGGGACAGTTGTCTATTTCAATTCAGTTATTCTAAATTTATTTCCAGGACTGAAAATAAAATTCTACAAAGGAGTCTTCTATTTATCGCTGTGTATAGAGGAGGTTAATGATATTTTCATGTTACTACTTTTCACATCTTTTATAATTGACCAATGAAATTTCATTTGCTATTAGTTTTTTTCCCTGGTTTCCATCAGTTTGATAGAGATGTTGAAGGATGCCCCTAGGTATATCATAATTGTTTCCCGTCAACCATTTTGCCTTCAGGTTTCTGTGCATGTCCTTATTAAATAAATGTTTGTAGAAGTAAACTTACCATTCTGATTTTCCACTGTGACTTTCCTAGCTAGATGCTTCATCATTCATTATCATCTACCAAACATGCCTCAAGCTTTTCATTTGAATCCAGTGATGCTTGCTTAGGGGAAAAATAAATGAGCCTACCTCTAACAGGAGCTTTAAAGGATTTGACTTTATGTGGTGCATGATTTCTTCTTTGTGTTTTTCAGGAGGAGGAAACAACCTGTTCTTGAGGGAATAACCAGCTAGATTTTAATTTTCACCTCTTTCCAGGGTGCCTGGAAATTCACACCTCCTCATCCCAGTTTTCTTAGCTATATTTTAAAGATAGGCTTAAGAAAATTCTTTGCTTGTATTTTCTTTTCTGCTTCTGTTGTCTGATCTAAATGACACAGAACAATATCTTAAGTGGCTATACTCTCAGTTCATTTCACAGTGGACTGCATTTAGCATCTAGTTCAATGACATTTCAGAACTTTTTCCATATTGATCTTCAATTTTGGATCATGCAGAAATAGTACAACTGGGTTTGTTCCAGCCTATTTCAGGAAATGTGGCTCCAAGCAGAAGTGGGCAACAAAATACCTGTTTACAGTAAATTCATATTTTGTGAATAGTTCATAAATATCATCAAAGTAGAGAGACAGAAAAGCATTCTGATGACAACATCTGTTCATCCAAGAAAATCTCCCTTAGTCCTCTATAATTCCCAATGAGAATTTTTCTGAGAACTAGATTAATTTATTTCTTGATTGTCAGACACTTTCTCATAGCAGAATTGTGAGACAGAGTAAATTTCAGATTTCAAGAGTTCACAACTAGGTACTCTGCACTCAAAACAAAGAAAGCAGTCAGCTCTTCTCATGCAGTTTACTCCACTAAATTGTGATTATTAGTGCTGTGTTGAAAAACATAGGTAAAAATCAATCAGGATAGCCATTTAAAAAGCTACTTAGACATCTATTTGGCAGATCAAGCTATAGTGAGTCTGTGTAGCATATTATGAACCTTGATGTTAAAATGAATTTTTATCATGTGATGAAAATTTTTTTATCGTCTTTTGCATTTGGAATTTGTTTTAATGCTTTCTCTTTTATTCCAATGTAAAGAAAAAAAAACAAAACCAAATTTTGGGTTAATAGCTATGACTGCTTTGGGGACTTTCTACTAATATGCTATAGTACTAGAAGGACACTAGTGGGAAGGAGTATACATGTATACATTAACATAATTATATTCATTTCTTCATGCAACAAATTACATTAAGTGTGTACTGTGTACTAGGCACTGTATAAAATATTGGGAGAATATAAGTGGACAAGACAATTTTCTTCCTCAGGGATTTCTCATTAAAAGGGCGACCAATAAGTCAAATAGTGTGACAAATGTTTTGTAAGAGCTAAGAATTGGCAAGAGGCAAATAACTCAGCCTGGGAGCAGGATCTCAGAGAAAAGATGACTAAGACTTATTGAAAGATAAATGGGGGAGATTGGCAAGATGGCGGACTAGGAGCAGTGTGTGTGTGTGTGTGTGTGTGTGTGTGTGTGTGTGTGCCGCTCTCAAGGAGAGGATTGAAAGTTTCAAGAGGATGCCTACCTACAGATGGCTTTTCATATGAAGAGCATTGTAAAACTCTGGAGAAGTGTCAGGGGGCATTCAGAATGAAGGAGAAGATGACAGGGTGATTAATTCAGCAAGATTGAAGAGATCTTTGGGGAGGCATCCACACGTGGGGAAGGTCAGGAGGAGAGAGCACTGGGGCGCCATGCTTAGTCTGCAGGCACCACAGCCTGAGCTGTGAGGGGTCTCCTACCACCATAGAACTCTGGAATGCTTAGGGTCTGTGCAGAGACAATGCCTGGAGAGCAGACACAGCAGGGATCTGGTGGCTGCTGATCCCAGGTTTCTGCCACTGGTGCCATTCTGAGCTCTTAGGTGCGTGGTACTGTGTCTGCATTGGACTTGGCTTTGCAACAGCAGCCTTCACATTGCCCCTGACAAGCCTGGGAAGGAGCAGGCAGAGCAGATGCTCCCCCATGTCATGCCCTTTGACTGGGAGCTGAGCACCACTCCCCTGCCCAGTGTGGGTTCTGAGCAAAGGAGATAGCTCAGGCACGACCAGTGTTACCTGGGAAGCCTTGGGCAACTGTCTCAGTTGGACCTAGCCGGGAAGGGGGAGAACTCTGACTGTCTAGCAGCCCTGGACCACCTCTACAGTCCCCACACCATTGAGGAACAGCCCCCTGCCCATGTGACTCTGCCTCCACAGTCCCCAGTACCATCTCTGAGGTTCTCACTGCACCTGGGCCCAAAACTCCACCCCTGTGGCTCCAGAGCTCCCACCAGGCCTATGATGCCACCCCCAAGATTCCAGCATTGTGCCCGGATCCCAAGACCACATTAGCACCACTGCTAATGTGCCCATGGAACCACTCTGAGGTCTAATGCTCTGCCAGGGACCCCCAGCCTTGAGCCGCCATTATACCTGGACCTGGTTTGAGCAAATACCTACAGCCTAGATACCCATGGCCACTGCCTAGATAGCGTCACTCACCACAAGTCCAACAGTGATGAAATAGTGTGATCTAGGTAGCCTCACTCTGCCACTGTCACTTCTGTGGGGGGATTCCAGGTGGAGCAATTCCCTACAACACCAGCCTTTATGGAGAGGGTCTCACCAGCCACCAACTTGAGCATCCAACAACAATCTGGGGAACAAACCATCACCCTGCATGAAGTTAATTCAGCACCGGATTGAACTGTGATCATCTCAGGGGAACAGGATACAACAGAACAATAGCACTACAGGCTCTCAGTGTGCCCACCCCTCTCCTGTCAGGTCAATATTCCAGAGTAGGACACAAAAGCACCATCTAGGGACCTCCTCTTCTCACTAAGTGGGAGAGTTCCTGGCAAAGGAGAATAGGTGCCCTGTTAACCTATTAGTCCTGAACCAAGAGAAGATTCATGAGAAGAAACCAGCAAAAGAACCCTGGCAACATTTAAAAACAAAACAGTTCAACACCCCCAAGGGATCACAATGGCACTGCAGTAGTGGACTCCAACCAAAAGGAAATTGTTGAAATGACAGAAATCATATTCAGAATATGGATGGAAAATAAGATGAATGGAATTGAAGAGAAAGTTGAAAACCAACAAAAAGAAGCCTCTTCCTCCAAACTTCAGGGAATCAATGAAAAAAATGAAAAAGTCATTAAAAGACAACATAAGAGAAGATATAACAGCATTTAAAAAAATGAATCATTCAGGGAATTTCAAAACATAGCAAAAAGCTTCAACAACAGACTAAACCAAGCAGAAGAAAGAATCTTGGAGGTTGAAGACAAGGCCTTTGACCTAACCCAGTCATTCAAAGATGCTAAAAGAGAATAAAGAAGACTAAGCAATCACTTAGAGAAATGTGGGACTGTGCAAAATTAACTAATATATGAATTATGGGTATCCCTGAGGGAGAGCAAAAAGCATGGAAATTCTATTTGAGGAAATTATTGAGGAACACTTCCTGTTATTGCCAGAGATTCAGACATCCATATACAAGATGGTCATCAAACACCAGGAAGATCCACAGCAAATTGAACAACTTCAAGACATAGTAATCAACCTGGCCAAAGTCAAAATGAAGGAGAAAATTCAACAAGCAGCAAGATGAATGCAACAACTAACCTACAAAGGAAAACCCACCAGGCTAACTGCAAACTTCTCAGTTCCATGGTTATATTACATGGAAACCATTTGATTTGCAGGGGGGTCTTGGTTTAAATCTCAGTTAGGGCCAGATTTATGCTTTACTCTATTACTAATTTTTCTTCCACTAGTGAGGCAAAATCCTTTGAGTACTTTACCTGATACCATGTGAATTATGACCCATTCCACTTTGGCTCATGGGAACAAAAACTATTCTCAGATCTATGTGTGCTTCAAATATTTTTTTCACCTTTTTATCCTTTCAGAAAATTCTTTCCATAGCCTCAGATAATATCTTTCCGTGTATGTACTGAGCAGAACATCACCAGGTACTTAAGGAGGATCCTCTCTAGACATTCAGAGTCCTCTATTTTTGCAGCTTGCTCCTTTGCAGTACTCCACTCTGTAAACTCCAGTCACCCTGACTTCCGTGAACTCTCAGGTCCATCTACTTCATGTAGTAAGGCCATGAGGCTTTGCTTGGGTTTCTCTATCCTGTGCCACAGCCTAGAAACTCTCCAGGTAATAATGGAAGGCAGTTATAAGGATTACTTCTGATTTCCCTGTCTCTGGCATCCTGTCCTGTGCTATCTGATATTGAATGTTTGAAAATGTTTTACATTATATACATATATACACATATTTTATAATATATATTTTGTCCAGATTTTTAGCTTTTTCAAAAAGGAAAGTAAATTAAGTTCCTGTTGTTCTATCTTGGTTAGATTCAGAAGTCTGACTATAGGTTTTTAAGAATGAAAATGACATAATCATTTTTGAATATGAATACTAACTGTAGCCCAATGTAGATTTAGAATTTAGAGAAGGCTGGTTAAAATAATCTTTATGATAATGTTAGAAAAAAGGATGTGAACTTGAATGCAATTGGCAACAGTTGGAATGTGTGGTCATTAAATATTTTATTGCCATTTAAAAATAGAGTTTGCAACAACCAAATGGCATGATTGAATACAATTTATAATATAATGTTAAATTTTAAAAAGTAGGAAACAAACAATTTATATTATGTTTTACTAAGTTGAAAAAGAAACCTCCTATAAAACTTCATATTAAAAAAAGAGTAGCAGAAACACACGACATTATATTCATTGCATAGTAAATCACAAGTGATTATCTTTCTTGCTGTTTTTCTGTATTTCCCAATTTTTATTTGATAGGTTATTTTTATAAGAAAATAAACTTCTAAAGATTTTCAGTACCTAAAATCAATAGCACTAGAGATTGATTGGTAATAGTAAATAAGTAAGTATGAAGGAGTGGCTTAAGTTAACTCTTTCATTTCCAGTTTGGGGCATGGACAGAAAACTAACCTAAAGAATACCAAGGCAAAGCAGTTGTGAGGGGAAACATATAGATTTTATTTTTGAATCTTTTGAATTTGAAGTACTTGAAGTAGAAATGTATAGTAGGACATTGGTTTCAAGTTTCTGAAACTTAGAAATGAGCTCTGGGCCAAAAATATGCACTTGTGAGTCATACATAAGAGTCAATGCTGCAGATTTAAATGAAGTGACCTAAATGTCTTAATTTTTATGATTTTATCATGATATTTTTAATTTAGCTCCCTAAATGTACAAACTACTCTATCAAAACCACAATTGAGCTGATGTCCTGCCTATTTGCCTAATAATAATGTTATGACATAATTATATATTTATAATTTTATATATACATATAAAATTAATTGCTTTTAATAGTATAGTACTATTGGTATTGTTGATTAATGTTGATTATTCCCCAAGTACTAATAAAATTCCAAGTTTAGAAACTGGTGAATAATGTAGTGTCTGATTAAAAATTTTGTAAATATCAAATCTGTGGCAGCCCACTGTATTTTAAACTTTTTGAAATTAATCAGGGTATCTTATTCATCTAGCATAGTACCTGGAAAATAGTAGAAACTCAATAAATGCCCATTGAAGACATGACAAAAACTGTACAGCAATTGAATGAGACAGGAGATTAACTATATAGATAATGATACGCTCCTAGCTGTTATTTCTTGCCCACTTTTTCTTGCTCTTTCCCTTCTCATTATACACATTTCCTTTCTCATTACACATATTTTTCCTTCTTCTTTGCACGTATGTGCTTTATCATAGATCTAACTATTGATCCCTGTATTCATCCTTAACCCATCTTATTTCTTGATACATTTCAAAATAATATTTATTAGTTCACTTCCTATTAAATGTTTCAGCATAAATATCTTTTACCTGGAATTTAAAATTTGCTTATAGTCTTTTTAAAGATAAATTCTATGTATAATGAAAACCACAGATTTTTAAGTGCTTACTTGCTGATGTTTGACACATCAAAGCCCTTGTAACCCAAACTCTTGTCAAAATATACAATACTACCATCATTCTAGAAAGTTCTCGTGAGAACTTTCTAGAATGATGGAGAACTTTCTAGAATGATGGTAGTATTGAGTGATCCTTCCCACTCAATACTCTCTACCACCGTCCCAGAGGCAATTGCTGCTCTGATTTGTTTCCACTATAGATTGGTGTTAAGTGCTAGAACTTATTACAAATGAGAACATAAATATATATTCTTTTGTATAAGTTTTCTTTCAGCATGTTTTGAGATGTATTTATGTTTCATTATCAGTATTTTTTTTAACACATTGTCACAATAGAAAAAAAATTTTGGGGGGGAGTCGTATTTTATTACAAAAAATAGAATAAAAATGATCCTTTCTAATTTAATGAAAAATTTGTTATTTTTTATTGTTTTCTGTGTGTGAGTTATATGTAATTTGAAAAATAGTTCACTTGGCTCCCAAGGTAGAGAGGTGTGGGTTATATATGCTTTATGAGGCTCCAGGCTCAAAATGAGCATGAATTAAATACAACTCACGTGGCAGTAAATGTATTAGCTGCTCGACAGTATTTCATGACATGACTGTTACACAGTTTATCTATTCTCTTGCAGAACAAGTCCTTGACTGTTTTCAGTGTCAAGCTATTAAGATTAAGCTGCTATGGACATTCTTGTGCAAGTTTTTTTGTAGGCATATATTTTTATTTCTCTTGAGGAAATACATGTGAATGGGATTGCTGAGTCATAGAGTATGTGTATGCTCATTTTTATAAGAAACTGCAGGCCTTCCATTTCTAAACACTTACACCATTTTATATTCCCACCAGGAATACATAAACAGTTCCAATTGGTCCATGTCTTCACCTGGTCTTGTTTTATTTTTTCATCTTATTTGTTTTAATGAATGTGTAGTCATATCTTACTGTGTTATCCATTTGCATTTCCCTGATGATTAACGATGTCGATCAGGTGCTTACTGGCTATTTGTATATTCTTTTGTGAAGTATCTGTTCAAATATTTTGTCCACTTTTTATTGAGTTGTTTGTCTTTTTCATTGAATTATGGGAGTTCTTTGTATTTCTGATCTGTATGTCCAGTCAGGTACATGTTTTGCAAATATTTTCTCCTGATCATTTTCTTAACAGTGATTTTGATGGGCAAAAGTTTTAAATTTTTATGAAGTATGATTTATTTTCTTTTATGGCTATAGTTTTTGGATCCTGTCTAAGAAATCTGTGTCTGCTCCCATGTCTCACAGATACTAAGACTAAGCAATTTAGACTTTCTTACTCCAACATGCACACTTGAATTTGGAATTTAAGAATAATTTTGATAAAAATGATTTGTTTGGAAAAAACCAACTGAATATTCATCTCATCTGTGTTCAAAACTAAGTGACAAATATTTGATGGGAGGGGTAAAATTTTATGCTTTGTATTTGAAACTAGTATGAAACTAGTGCTGTGTCTTGCATATAAAGAGTGCTCAAAATTTTGCTGCTTGCTTATAATTTGAGATATATGCCCCTAAAAAATAGATATAAGCTATAACTATAAACTTTGAAAAATACTTCATATGACTGTTGTGCCCACAACTTACCATATTCTGTTCTCCAAAAAGTAAATAAATTAATTGGCTTATTCTCTCATGATTTGATGAAATTTTCTTGTTTTTGCTTTTGTTTATTTCTTTCGTTGAAGAGAGCACAAGGGAAAGAGAAGCAGGTTTTTAATGTCTTGGAGTGGGCTGCGCCTGGGGTTGTAATTTCAGTGTCACTGCTAAAATCTTAGAAGGGAAAGATGTTTACAGTCAGGCTCCTACTGCCTTCAGAGAACTGGTTGAACTGCTAGAAATCACAGTGAAGTCTGACAGTTCTTTATAATTAAGCTGTAGCCAGACAAAAAGGTATTGTGTTAAATGAAATTTGAAAATCTTGACTGAACGTTTAATTATTATCATCATAAGCACAGTTATAAGCAGAACACACTTTAAGGGAGAGGTTTTGACCATAACAAACATGTAAGGCATTGATGCTCATTCAATAGCAGCAAGTTTTAAGCAGAGGGTAGGTTTGCTAGCTGGCTCACGTTGTCTTTTGCCTTTCAGAAGCCTGATCAGGATGTCTGGGGATAGTGCTGATACTAAGGCCAGGACAGCACAGCACAGGGGACTTGAACTCAGACAGAGAGTTGGATTCTGCCAATTACTTGCTCTTTGTTCTACTGGAAGTTACTGAATCTTTCTGAGCTTCAGTTTCTTGAAGATGGGATGGTGATAGTGCTTATATCACAGCAAAGTGCTAGGGTTGCTGAGATGATATGTGTGAACAACCAGGTGCACAAATCAACACTCTTTGAATGGAAGCTACCATTATTTTTATGGTCCACAGTAGCAGCAGCAGAAGCAGCAACGCTATTCCAATACTCCAACTTTGGGGGGCAAACACCAAGCCTTTCCCAGCAATGTAGACACAGAGACGAAACATTTTTATTTTTATCCTTAATTTGCACTTAGTTCGATAGAGATATACTGATTCATCTTAAAGCCTTTCTTGCTTATCTAGTCTCCAAATCAGTTGCCATGCCACACCCTGCTCTTCGCTGCAGTTTCCATCCCTAGACTTCTGCCTTCCTTCCTCCTGAAAAATCAGCACTTAGAGAGTCAGCCCCTCTGGTCATTGACTTGCATTGTCAGCACTTTCCCACCCCTGAGGATCATAAAACCTGAGGTAAATGAAAACTTGTACCGTATCAGGAAAATACAGATGCTCCTGCCCTAATACTACTTCGGGTTTGTAATTAAACCTGGCTCGAGGGGAGGGATGTTTTGCAGAAACCAGGGACGTTATCTCTACACAGGACTGTGGTTTTCTTATGCTTGTTTCAAGAGACAAGGGAACTTGAGCGAGTATTTTGAGTGAGCAAGAAAGGCAGGGAGCAGCTGCTGGTTCAGAGGCCTCTCCCTCTTCTGGGCTGGGGTTTTGAGATGTGATGTTGTCCAGCTGTCTTCTGATGAACTGATTTTCTAGGTATCTTTCCTTGAATGTTTAAGATGTTAACTGTTACCTGCAGGTAGTGCCTGAAGTCTGGCTCTGCATGAGGTGGAGCAGCCTGGACATACGTGTCGGAGGGCAGCATAATTTTGTCCAAGTGTCACGGGGCATTCAAGAATGTGTACAGGGAGTGGGAGAGGAGAGACAGCATGTGGGCCCCTAGTCCTTTGCTCTTCCCTGTACCACCTTCTTGATTCAGAAAGAGACTTCTTAATACAAAAGTCTGCTAATTATCCAACTGCAAATTATTGTGGCCAGTAAAAGCAGAGGTTAATTCAACAAATGTCGTTCAACAAATACAACTGCTAGTGCTAGTAAAATTGTGATTTCCTCTTTTATGTCTTTTAAAACTAATGTGAAAATTTTCTAACATCTAATTGTGTTCCATAGGATTAGGAGCAAGGAATCTGTAATTTCATTTTCTGATCCATAATTTGCCGTTATAGAGTGAGAGTGACTAAAAGAAAGGGTCATTAGCATCAAACAAGGCAGAAAAGAGTAAATTACATGTTAATTTGGCCTACAGTGCTTTCGATAATTTTGCCTGAACAATTTTGAGTATAAGATAAAACAATAATTCAGTATTAATATAGTTTCTATTGCTATCCTGTTTCCCTGCAGGGCAGTAATAATATCTACTAAAAGTGAGAAAGTTGATGAATTAAAAATTGAAGAATTGATAAATACTTATACTTCCACAAATAATAATTAAAGAAACGATGTCCTTGGAATTGTGATTACCAAGATTTTGCTTGGCCTCATTGAATATTTTCT
This sequence comes from Lemur catta, assembly GCF_020740605.2. NCBI lineage: Eukaryota > Metazoa > Chordata > Mammalia > Primates > Lemuridae > Lemur > Lemur catta. The sequence continues at coordinate 34,675,087 of NC_059138.1, forward strand.
GGTCTACGATAGTAAGAATATCAAGGAGAGTACCTTTGGTTCTGCAAATAGAAATGCACTTTGATCTAAGGGAATAATCAAGTACCATGAAAACATTGCATTAATGACCTTCTTCCTGAAGGGGATACTAGAGGCTTCTGTCTGCCATGTGGGCGGCATGAGTCATTTATTCACAGACACCAGTCCTACCCAGGAAAGCTTTGAAGGCAGTAATAGTGAGATGGAAGCTTGAGGATATAAGAAAGTGAAATTGTGCCCGGTAGGATTAGCAGCTTTGTTGAGCATTGGGTTCCCTTTCAGGTAGATTACCTTAAAGTTTAAGGAAACCCCGCAGGTCTCAAAGATATTAAGGAAAAGTGTTGCAACCCTTTTTATTTCTCTATTTTATAACTTGCAGTTCTAATCAGTCCTGTGATTTTTTGCTTTACTTTGTTGTTGAGTAAATCTTAATTTCTAAATTTACAATGACAATTGTGAATATAAAGAACTGCTGTTCGTTATAGTGAGAATTTAATGGAAGAGTAAGTCATAAGTAATATACCTGAAAAATGATTCTTGAATCTGTCATCATACTTTTGCCCATTTGTTCATTTAAAAATAGTAGAGCTTTATTCTGACTTTTAACGTTTAGAACTTATGAAAGATTCACAAAGACAAATAGAAAATAAAAGTAATCATCCCATAATTTTTCCAGCAAAAGGTAATGTCTGCTAATATGTTGATATATTTGCTTTTAGCCTTCTAAGTTTTATGCACATGTAACTATTTTATTAAGTAGTACAAACTTAGTACAGTATGAATGTGAACTCTTGTCTTTATCTTCTATTATTACCTATCGACTAGACTATGTTGCTGAATCCCTTAACAAAAAATTGTATAGGTTCCAAAACCTTCTAGTCACTTCCAATTATTAAAATAAATAATCAAATATCAAGAAGTAAAAACAAAAAAAATAAAAGTAGACCATTATCTTCTATAGTTGAAAACTCTAATCTTATATCTTACAGGATTTTCTCATCTCCGTCTCTAGTCAAGTTTCAGATAGAGGGCATGGGGGGACAGCGTGCTTTATTCTTCTCCTTATTTCCATTCCCTCACCGTATAGCGAGAGGTGTGTGATCTGCTCAAATACCCTTCCTTTTCATTCCCACACCTTGGAATTTGTATGGGAGCCTTGTCTACCTCTGGGCCAGAATGAGGGAGATGAAATGGAATGACTGACTTAGGAGATAATAAACACCCCCTCTTAGCTGTGGAGCCTGTACTTATGACTTATCCAACTCCAATAATTCTTTTTTTCCCTTCTTCTCACTTATTCTTCCACTTACATAGACTAGGTATTAGGGGGCTTGAGGACAGGAGCTAGTGAAGTGGTTAGAGTAATGCAGCTTATTCAGTTACCTCTCAATAAACTCTGAGGGTGGTTTCTGACACCACTCTTTGGTTTGTCTTTTTAGAAAGCAAAGAAAATAAAGTACTTAGAGCCACTTCATCCACAGTGTTGATCTTAGCAGGCAAGTCCAGGGCTATAGGAAAAGTCCTACTTAACATCTTGTGACAAGTACATATAGGAAATGAATGTAATGTGTTGAAACATTTGCCTTTTTCATACATGCTCTTTTCTACAGCCAGCTTAAGACATTCTTCTGCCCATCTCGGTGGTGTGTATATGGGCGCAGTGGTGGGATAGATTGTTATAGCAAGAACTCAATGAGAAGACTTTCAGCTTATGATTTCCCAAATAGAATTTTACAAAAAATCACCTAACTTGAAAGCCAGCCATTATATGGAAAGAATAGTCTAAATCCAACGAATCAATAAGCAAGTTATAAAGACTCAGATTATAGGGTTTCTTACACAGTGTAGCCACCTATCATGGCCAGGAAATAAGAGAAAATGGCATAAGGAGAGAAGGAAAATTAAGAATAAATCTAACCCTATCAGGATACAAAGGGTATGGCAGGGAGAATAGGGAGCAACGCAGGGTAAGAAGGAAATAAAGCACGTGGTTCCTAATCCTGTTTCTTTGAACATTGACCTCTAGAGTATCAGAGGAGTTTTAGATAAGTTGAAAGAAATACCGAGAGTTTTATCCCAATCCATGTTTGGAAGAAGATTGTCTCAAATGATGCCTCTAGCAAAACCTAGAGGGTGATCACATCAAAGTAAATTCAATGGTGCAATCTAGTTAGACAGAAGAAAGATCAGACTTGAAATTTCTGAGGTGTTCCCAGCTTTTATAGGGCAAGTGTGGGATCCATACTTCCTGCAGCCTCCTAAAATTGACTGAGAATAGCTACATTGAAAGACAGTGAGTTTCTATGAAGAGGGGCACATTGATTTGGAGTAGATGCTATGAGGTCTAAGCATACAATCTAAGACAAGGAGAAAAGTAGAGAACAAAAGGTCTTTCCTAGGCCAGGGAGCATTAACGTCTGATCCTAATAGCCAGAGAGGAAATTGGTCTTACTGAAAATAAGAGAGACAATACTGTGAACTTTACCACCAGGACATGCAGTGGAGATCTCACTATGAGGACTAATGGCACCCAAAGTCACTACACATTATAAAATGCCCTACCCACCAAACCCTTAGCTTCTAGGGGAACACAAGTTCCATAGATAAAAGGTATCATCCTGATCAAGAAAAGGTAGAGAGAGAGAGTGTTTTAAAACACTGGACATTTATTTAGCTAAAGGCCTGAGCTAACTAAAGAGACTGTTGAAATTAGAGAATCAGATCTGAAATCTAGTCTTTTTTATTCAACAGCACAGCGTGTGCATTTGTGCATATGAGGAGCGGCGGCCAAGACTGGATGGCTTTCTGATTTTACTACTTGGGTCAAGGACGCCACTTCTGAATGTGAGTCTACGCAGTGTGTCATCCATAGAGAAATGCTGGCTAGCCAAAAAATGTCGCCTGAACTAAACAATGCTTTGCAGGATGTGATTAAAATTATCAACCACATTAAAGTACGTGCCCTGAACTCACCTCTGTTCATGCAGCTCTGTGAGGAGATGCATCTAGAGCACACACGTCTTCTGTTATACAGAGAAGTGAGATGGCTTTCTAAAGGTAGATCACTGGCCAGAGTTTTGGAGTTACGAGAGCCACTGCAGAGATTTCTTTTAGAAAAACAGTCACCGCTGGCAGCACATTTCAGTGACACAGAATGGGTAGCAAAACTTGCTTACTGTGTGACATATTCAACCTGCTCAATAAACTCAATCTGTCATTTCAGGGGATAATGACAATAGTGTTCACATTGGCAGATAAAGTGGCTGGATTCAAAGCCAAATTGGAATTATGGGAGTGGTAAGTGAATGTTGGGAGTTTTGACATGTTTCAAACATTAGCAGAGATTTTGAAAGAGACTGAGCCAGGACCTTCTTTCTCCCAGCTGGTGTATGATCACCTATCTCAGCTTTCAAAAAAGTTTAAACATTACTTCCCAGCCCCTAAACTCAGAAGGAATGGATCCATGACCCATTTATGAATAAGCCAGGTGAATCAACTTTGTACCAGAAGTGGATCAACTGTTTGAGATGGCAAATGACAGTGGCCTTAAAAGTATGTTTGAGACAACTTCAAATCTCCATACATTCTGGATTACAGTCAAGGAGGAATATGCTGAGATTGCCACAAAAGCACTGGAAAGCCTGCTTCCATTTCCAACATCCTATCTTTGTGAAGCAGGGTTTTCTGCGGTGACAGCAACCAAAGTGAGACTATGAAGTAGGCTGGACATAAGCAACACACTTTAGTTGTCACTGTCTTTCGTCATCCCCTATGGGACCATCTCATTCCAGGAAAACAAGCTCAGAGCTCCCACTGATTCTGCATTATGGTGAGTTGTATAATTATTTCATCATATATTTCAATGTAATGATAATAGAAATAAAGTGCACAATAAACGTAATGCACTTGAATCATCCCGGAATCTTCTGCCAGCCCTCCTCGGTCCATGGAAAAACTGTCTTTCATGAAACTTGTCCCTCGTGCCCAAAAGGTTGGGAACCACTTCTATAAAGGAAAGAGGATAGGTTTTGGAGATATATAGGTAGTTATGACTAATCAACACCTCCAACAGACCCCAACCCTCATCCTCAGTTCTGCCCAGATTGCTATCCAAAAAGGCAAACCAGTTTGACACTCCTATCTGCAGATTATGAGAGTTACTCTTGGCTACAGCTCCCTTAGCATTTGGTATGTTCAGACTTGTTGATTTTGGCAGTCAGTAGTATTTCTTGATTATTTTATTTGCATGTCTGTAATTGCTAATGAGAGGTAGCATCTTTTTCATATGTTTATTGGGCTCTTGATTACCTTTTGTGTGAATTGCAGCTTCATATATTTTCTCCACTGATTTGACCTTTACTCATTGATTTATAGTTCATTAATATTCTGAGTGAAAATCTATTGACTATTACACACATTGCCAATTGTTCTCTCAGTCTTTAACATACCTTTTACCTTTGTTTATGGAGTGCCCTGGCATGTGGAATTTTAAAAATTTTGGCATCATCAAATTTATCAACCTGTTTCTTTCCTTGACTAGGTTGTTTATTTCCAGTATAAGAAATTCTTTACTATGTCAAGGACATAAAGAAAGTCTTCTGTATTTTCTTCTAATGTTTTCAAAGGCTAATTTTTGCTTGTTTATATTCATTTAGGCCTCTGAAATATCTGGATCTCATTTCAAAGTATAATTTGATAAAAGGATCTAATTTTTTCCATATGGAAAGTCAATTCGACTAATGCCTTTACAAAATATCTCATGTTTCTTCACTAAATTTAGTTTCATTTTTATTATATATGCTAGGTTTCTACATAGTTGTCCTTCTATTTTGGTAATAGTACTTCTGTTATTTTATTTTAAATATATAATTTTTCATAATTTCTGTTGTTACTTATTCTTCAATCCCTATATTAATTAGTAGTATATCATTTAGTTATGCACATATTTTTAAATAGATTTGACATGGGTTATTTCCTGTTTAATTGTTATGTGACAAAAGGATATGGTCTGTACAATAGCTGTTTTTGTGGATTGGTTGAGACTCTCTTCATGGATTAATAAGTGGTCTGCTTTAGAAAATTTTCATATGCACTTGAAAATTAAATGTGGAGTTCAGAACATATCTAATAGATACAGTATGGTAATGTGTGTTGTTCAAATCTTCTGTAGCCATCCTAGATTTACAAATGTCCAATATATCAGTTTTGAAGAGGTAATTTAAACTGTTGTGCTTTGATGGTAGATTCCTGAATTACTTTCTACAATTCTCAGTTTTTGCTTTCTATGTCTTTCTCAGTTACATAGAAATCAGCATTGTTGTATCTTCTTTGTGAATTATTTTCTTCATTATTATATGTTATATGCTTATCTCAGTAAATTTCTGTTGTTATTTTGTTTTCCTTTGCAAGTCATCTGTGTGGGCAGACAAGCTTAGAGAGCGGTTTCCCATTTCCCTCCATCAGTATCTACAGATTCCACCATTTCTGACATGTTTTTATATTAACTTCTTGCCTTTTGGTCTTGGTTAATGACTTTAGCGTGGAACTCTAATTTCTTGTGGCTGATTCTTTTTTCATCTGTGACCATATGTGAATAGTAAGTTGTTTGTAGAGTCTCAGAGTCAGCTGGTGAAATATTTAAAGTCCCATATCAAGTGCCTCTTCCAAGCCTTTTGAGTCTCTCAGTATTAGTGCTGCGGACTATTAGCATGGAGTCTCTTTTTCCACAACCCCTCAGCATTATGGTTTATATCTGGACACCTGTAATACCTTGCAAATCATTCATCTGCAGCCTCTGCTCACTACTCTGTGAATCCTATTAATTCCT